>NC_133517.1:78502500-79702500 GCF_049354715.1 Callithrix jacchus
ATATTTTTAATTCATTTTGAATTGATTTTTGTGTATAGTTAAGATAAGGACACAATTACATTATTTTGCATTAGAATCTATAGTTTTCCCAGCACTATTTGTTAACAAGACTATTCTTTCCTCATTGTGTATTCCTGAACCTTTGTCAAATATCAGTTGATCGTATGTACATAGATTTATGTCTGGGCTGTCTATCCTGTCCCATTGATCAGTATTTCTATCTTAATGCCAGCACTATACTGTTTTGATTACTGTAGCTTTGCAATGCATTTTAAAATCAGGACATGTGATGCCCACAGCTTTGTTTATTTTTTTGAAGATTTTTTTTTTTTTTTTTTTTTGCTGTCTTGGGTCTTTCATGGTTCCACATGAATTTTAGAAATGTTATTGACATTTTGACAGGAAAGCATTGAATCTGTAGATTGATTTGAGTAATAGGAATATCTTAACAAAAGGAGACTTCAAAAGGTTCACAGAAATGGAATTAAAAGACAAAAATAAAAAATGTTAACTTTATTTTTCAACATAAGCTCCATCAGGTTCAAGTCACTTTCGTAAGTGATGATAGCAGCCATTTAGTCCAGCCCTAAAAACTAAGGATCCTGGGAATTTAACTATTTCAGTACAATCCTTTTTACATTATTAACAGCAAAATAAAGGTGCCATTTAAAGATTTTAAAAATTAGAAAAAAAATGTCAGAGGAGCCACATTAGAACTGTAAAGTGGATGATTAATAATTTCTCAATGAAACTCTTGCAAAATTACTCTTGTTTGCTGAGAGGAATGAGCAGGAGTTTTGTCATGGTGGTGGAGTTTTCCTTGACATTTTTCTGCTAAAGCTTTAGCTAACTTTCTCAAAACACACTCATAATGAGCAAATGTTATTGTTCGTTGGCCTTTAAGAACGTCAACAAGAAAATGTCTTGAACATCCCCCCCGACAAAAAACAAAATTGTTTCCATGATCCTTGCTCTTCACTGGTCTACTTTTGTTTTGATTGTACAACTTCCTTTTTTTACTGATCTCTTTGTGCTTTGTCTTCAGGGTCATACTACAAAAGGCTTGTTTACCATTGTTCTCATCTCATTTACCATTCTTTAAAGAAATGCTTCAGGATCTTGATCCCACTTGTTTAAAATGTCCACTGAATGTTCTGCTGTTGTCTGTAGCTGGTCTGGGTGCAGAAGTTTTGCCACCTATTGAGTGGAATGTGTGCTCTACTTTAATTTTTCAGTCGGAATTGTATAAGATGAACTAATTACGATTTCTATGATGTTGGCTCTGGTTTCTGCCGATAATAATCAGTCCTCTTCAATTATGGTAAGCATAAGATTAATATTTTGCTCACAAATTGATGTGGATGATCTGTCACAGCAGGCTTCATCTTCAACATCATCTTATCTCTTCTTAAAATGAGTTATTCAGGGCCGGGCATGGTGGCTTATGCCTATAATCCTTGCACTTTTGGAGGCCAAGCGGGGTGGATCACGAGATCAGGAGTTTGAGAGTAATTGACATAAATTCTTCATTAATGTTTTGTTAAATTAACCAGTGAATTATTTAACCAGTTAAATTAACCAGATGGTCTTGGGCTTTTCTCCGTTGGGAGGTTTTGATTTTTGGTTTTGTTTGTTTTTGTTTTTAATTATAGGCTCAATCTCCTTACTAGTTATGAATCTTTATAGATTTTCCATTCCTTTATGATTAAGTCTTGGTAGGTTGCATGTCTAGGAATTTATCTTTTTCTTCTAGGTTACATATTTGTTGGTATATAATTGTGCATAGTGATCTCATGATTCTTTTTAAATTTCTGTAGCATCAACTGTAATGATTTCTCTTTCATTTCTGATCATATTTATTTGAGTTTTCTTTTTTCATAGTCTGGATGTTTGTTGATTTAGTTCATCTTTTAAAAAAATCAATTCTTAATTTTGATTTTTATATTGTTTTTCTATTATTTATTTTATTTCTGCTCAAATCTTTATTATTTCTTTCTTTCTGCTGTTTAAATTTAATTGTTTTTCCAATTCCTTGAGATATACAGTTATATTGCTTATGCGAGATCATTATTCATTTTTTATTGTAGTCATTTATTGCTATAAACTTCCTTCTTTATATTCCTTTTGCTATCCTGTGTTTATGCTTTTATTTGTCTCAGGATGTTTTCAAATTTCCCTTTTAATTTATTTTTTGACTCATTGGTTCAGGAACATGTTATATAATTTCCACGTGCTTATAAATTTTCCAGTTTTTCTTTTGATATGGATTTCTAGTTTCATGCCACTGTGGTCAGAAAATACCCTTGGTATAATTTCAATCTTCTTAAATTTGCTTTGTGACCTAAGATGTGATCTAACCTAGAGAATATTCTATACGTACTTTAGGAGAGTTTACATTCTGCTGTTGTTGAGTGGAATGATCTGTGTATGTCTATTAAGTCCATTTATTACATAGTGTTGTTCAAGTAAGTTGTTTCTTTATTGATTTTTTTTTTGGTCTGGATATTCTACCCAGTACTGAAAGTGGGATATTGAAATATTGCTTTTTTTTTTCATTTCAGCTAATGTTCATTTTATATATTTAAGTTCTCTGATACTGATATCAGATGCATATATTTATAATTATATGCTCCTGGCAAGTAGATTGTTATCATTATATAGTGTCATTCTTTGTCATTTATGACAGTTTTTTACTTAAAAATCTATTTTTTTCTGATGAAAGTATAATCACCCCTGCTCTCTCAGTTGCCATTACCATGGAATGTTATTTTTCATCTCTTCACTTTTAGCCTATGTGTGTTCCTAAATCTAAAGTGAGTTTCTTAAAACCAGAATATAGTTGGATCTTGATTTTTTATCCATTCAGCTAGTCTGTGTTTTGTTTGAAGAGTTTAAATCATTGGCATTTAAGATAATTATTAACAAAAAAGGACTTGCTATTGCCATTTAGTTGTTTTCCTTCTTGTTGTCCCTTTGCCCCTCTCTTCTTCTCTTGCTGTTTATGTGTTTTGTTGTTTGTTTGTTTTGTATTGCTATGTCTTGATTCTTTTTTCTTTGTGTATCTTCTATACATTTGTGGTTTTTTTGTGGTTACCATGGGGCTTATATAAAATACCTTGCAATAGTCTATTTCAAGCTGATAGCAACTTAACTTTAGTCACATACAAACAAATATTCAACACTTTCACTTCTCCCTCCCTACCATTTTATGTTATTAATGTTATATTTAACATCTTTTTATATCATGTATCCATGAACATATTTTTATATTCATAATTATTTTAATATTCTTTTTTAAAGTTTGTGCTAGAGCTAAAAGTGACTTTCTCACCATTCTTAGGGTATTATATTACTATATATCTATATATTCATCATTACCAGTGAGTTTCATACTTTTATATGCTTTTTCATACTTTTTTCTGTTTATCATCATTTCTTGTCAACTTAAAGAACTCCCTTTAACATTACTTGTAAGGCAGGTTGGGTGGTAATGAAGTCTCTTGGCTTGTTTCAGTCTGAGAAAGTCTTTATACATCTTTCATTTTTGAAGGGAATTTTTTTTCAGGTATATTATTCTTTGTTGGCAGGTTTTTTTTCCCCTTCACTTTGCATAAATCATCCCACTGCCTCTGGCATGCAAGATTTTGCTGAAAAATAAGCTCATGAGTGATCTTATAGAGGTAACCCTGTATGTGACAGATCATTTTTTTCTCTTGCTGCTTTAAAAATTCCCCTTTTATCATTAACTTTGATACTTTTATTATAATAAATTTAAGTGTACATTATTGGAGGAATTTCACTTATCTGAAATCTGTTAGGTTTCCTGAATCTAGATGTTCAATTCCTTGATTAGAGCTGAGATGTTTTCAGAAACTATATTTTAAAAATAATATTTCTGTCCATGTTTTCCTCCTGCTTTTTTTCTTCTCTGAATTCCATAATGCATATATTGGTCTACTTATGGTGTCCTCAAAGTCCCCTAAGCTTTTCTTATTCTTCCTTACTATTTCATTCTTTTTTGATTTTTGCTTCTCTGGATAATTTCTAATGATCTGTCTTTGAGTTCACTGATTCTTCTGTTTGATGTGGTCTGTTGTTGAACCTCTGTGTTCAGTTACATTCTTCAGCTCTAAAATTTCTGGGGTTTTGCATATATTTTCTCTTTCTTGAAATTTTTAGTTTGCTTATGCATTTTCTCCTGACCTTGTTGAGCATCTTTATGATGGTTATGTTCAGTATTCTGTCAGATAGATCATGTGTCTCTGTTTTATTAGGGTCACTTTCAAGAGGTTTATTTCTTTCCTTTGTTTGGGGCATATTTTTCTATTTCTTCAAATTTTCTTGGTACTTTCTGTTGGTAACTGCATGTTAGATAAGTCAGCTATGATGTGATTTGGATGTGTCCCTACCTAAATCTCATCTTGAATTGTAGTTCCCATAATTCCCATGTGTTGTGGGAGAGACACAATGGGAGATAATTGAATCATGGGGTTTTTTTCCCCACACTGTTCTTATGGTAGTGAATAAGTCTCATGAGATCAGATGATTTCATAAACGGGTTTCGCTCTTTGCTTGGCTCTCATTCTCTCTTGTCTGACACAATGTAAGATGTGCCTTTTGCCTTCCAGCATAATTGTGAGGCCTCCTCAGCCACATGAAACTGTGGGTACATTAAACCTTTTTTTTCTTTATAAATTATCCAGTCTTGGGTATGTCTTTATCAGCAGCATGAAAATGGACAAATACAAGCTATCCCTCTTAGTCTTCACAGTATTGCCTCATGCAAGAAAATACCCTCACTAATCATCCCAGCCAAAGATTTGGGAGTGGGGACTTTCAAACTCTATTGCTAGTCCAACTACGTTCTTTGTTCTTAGTGACCCCCTAATGTCCAGAGTATGACAGGTTCTGTCAGTACTCTGAGACAAGCAAGACTGAAACCAGTCCCTTAGGCAGGATCTGGAAAAGTTGAATAGTTGGACTTTTTGTTCAATTATTTCCTTCCCTAAGGAGAAGTGGGGATCTGAGTATGTTTTCCAGTTTGCTCTGCGCTGGGCTAAGTGGAAGGTCTAGCCTACAGTGGCTGATAGTTTAAACTGCCATCTTGATTCTCACTGGTCACTGGGAAGTAAGAGTATGTTAAGTCTTGTCAATTCTCCAAGATAGGCAGCAGAGAAACTAGTCCTTTGCATGTTCCCTAGATAATATGAGGTGTATGCATGGTCCAACTTCTTTCTTCCTCAGGGAGAATCTGGAAACTGAGATTTTTTCAAACCCTTTTATCTATGCGGGACTGGGGAGACTCTGGCTATGGTAACTGACAGAACAAACTGCAATTTTTGTTTTCACTGATTCCAAGGCAGCTGGAATACATTGGGTCCTGTCAGCACTTCAAGAGAGGCAAAACAGAAGTCAATCTTCTGAGAAGCCCCCCAGGAAGGTTAGGGTGTTGTACAGGCAGTCCAACTCTTTCATTCTCCAAGAAGAAGCTGAGATCTTGGGGGTTTGCTCCCAATTGTGTGGCACTGTGCCAGGAGGAAGGATTATGGTGAGAGTGTTTCAAATTCCCCTACCTGCTTCAATGTGGCTAGTCTCATGTTCACTCTGGTTATTAGAGCCTCTCAACTAGTTTCTGGATTTCTCACAAAGGGGATTTGTTCGTGTTTTGTTGTTAAACCAGTGTAATTATGGGGGGAAAGGGAGTCCAGGTCTTTCTATTCTGCCGTCTTGCTGATGTTACATTAATGATATACTCTTTATTGAAATATATCACTTGTTATCACTTTGATAATACAGTCCTCATTCAATCTTATCTCAGAGATTCTGAGAGCATAAATTAAGATATATTATTATTATTAAAGATGATGATGAATATAAAATACTCAATACAGTATAGATCTCAGGATAGGTAGCTACATACTCTTACCATTTTCATTTTATAAATAAAATAACTAAGGATCAAAGAGGTCAAATGTAAAATAAGCAGCACAATCTTTCTCACTAGGTCACCTGCTACATATCATTAGATAACCAAGCCACTCTAATGCTTGAGCAAAGCATATTTGAGATGCCAGGAACAATTTCTATGTTCCCTCAGGTTTGTGATTATTTTTACCTTTTTTTTTGATACAGAGTCTGGCTCTGTCACCTCGGCTGGAGTGCAGTGTGATGATCTCAGCTCACTGTAACATCTGCCTCCCCAGGCTCAAGAGATTCTAATGCCTCAGCCTCCCAAGTAGCCGGGATTACAGATACGTGCCACCACAACTGGTTAATTTTTATATTTTTTTATACATAGGGTTTTGCCATGTTGGCAAGGCTGGTCTTGAACTCCTGACCTTAAGTGATCAGCCTGCCTTGGCCTCCCAAAGTGCCGGGATTACGGGCATGAGCCACCACACTCAGAGATTTTTACCATTTATTGATACTTCCAAAAGAGCAAAATGAAGAGAAGATAAAGTGAAAATAAAGTAGTCTATCAGTTAAGCCAGGATAAAGCTCAGATGAGAATTCAAACAAAGGTATAAGGATTATCTAATGATATTATTTATATATTCCTTCATTACAAATTATTATAGACTAAGCAGCATAAAACAACCACATTCCATATCTTCATGTTTTCTATGAGTCAGGAATTCAGACACAGTTTATCTGGGTTGTCTGTTTTAGGGTCTTTTACAAGCTATAATCATGGTCTTGGCCAGGCCTGTGGTCTCATCTGAAGGCTTGTCTGGGAAAGAATCTGCTTCCAAGTTCACGGGCTTGTTTGTAAAATTTAGTTTCTTATGGGTTGGTGGACTGAGGTGTATGTTTTTAGCTGTTTATTGACTGAAAGTTTACCTCAGGTCCTTGCTTCATTTGCCTGTCTAACACGGCAGCTTTCTTCATCAGTGTGCACACTGAGAAGGCAATAGAGAAAGCCTGCTAGCAAGATGGAAGTAATAATTTTGTGTAACCTAATCACAGAAGTGGCATTCCATGATCTTTTTCATATTCTAGTGGTTAGAAGCAAGACACTAAATAATCTTACATGCAGTAGGAAGGGGTCATATGAAGGTGTGAATACCAGGAGGCAGAAATCATTAGGAGACATTTTAGAATCTACAGATCACAATAGTCAATCTCAGACCATCCTGATACAAAAGAAAAAGCCTGGAACAACTGGAATTACTATTTTCTGGGTTTTTAAATGTTATCTTGGAGTCTTAACATCAGATTTTATGCATGAAATAAGCTTTGGTTTAAGCAGATATATTCTGAGGATGTAAGATGGCTCTAAAACTTCATGGGTAACAATAAGGAGATAAGAAGGAAATCAAAGTTATCTATGACTAGTTGAATAGTGTAACTACACAAAATTGAGATTATATCAAATGTAGGTGGATAATGGATATGACACACTTAATTCAACAAATATGCATTGAGCATACTAGTTTACCTATAATAGGGGCTTAATACCTGTTTGGAAATAAATCAAATAGAATTAGATTTAAATGTATAGGTTTCAATTATCCTTGCTTACACTGTTCATGCTTTAACTTTTACCAAGAACCACTCTGCCTCTGCTTACAAGTGTAATGAGGAATTTGTTCCTTAAAGCAGAAATAAAACTGACTATAAAAAATCAGAATCCATGCTATTATTACTCACTCCTAACAGAACGGTGCTTATAAACTGCAAAGGGCTGACTTCTCTCTAATTTGAGGGGATGTTACATCTCAACAAATGGAAAATAAAGTCATATTCAGTAGCAGCCAAGGAGTTAAGGAGCTGGTATGAACTTGTGCCGCCTTCATTACCTGCAATGCCTGGCTGAGATCATTTGAAGTAATGCCTGAAAATTCTCTGCTCAAACAATCACAGGGTGGGTTGGTAGTTTATGCCTTTTGACCAGGTCTACAACCCATATCTGCCACAGTGAATTTTAATTGGATATTTTTCTAGAGAGGAGTTCCTTTGCTAGTATTAAATCAGAAAAGAAGTAATTGCACACCACATTATTTATCATCATAAATGAAAATAGAATGGACTTAGAGTAGAAAACTACTTTTCAGCAGAAAGAGGGCTGACATATGACTGAACTATCAACCACAAGGCTTAAGCCCAATATGACAAAAATGCATGTGAAAAATGAGTAGAAAATGTACTTCCAAATAAATCACTTTTTCCACAGTATCTGTGGAGAGTAGCTTTACAAATAAAGCAACTTGTTTTTCCTCTTATTGTCAATGATTTCAAAGCATTACTTTTATTTTTTATAAGATCAATACAATATTAACCAAGCCAATGAGAATGTACATACAAATTCTCCTACTTAAAAGTCCTGACTAGTTCCATTATGTATGATATGTCTTTGTTATCTGCTTCTTGTTTTGTCTTCAAGTTTCTATTGCATCTTTCCAGGCAAAGTTGAAGCTTTAATTGACCCTGAGTCAAGAATGTAATTATTCAAATATGTAGGACTTTTCTTCTTGGAATTTTTCAGAGAAATATATTGTCAATGAGGATATGAAACCATTTATAATTTTAAGAGTCTAAATGAAAAGGCAGGGGAATTTGACATTTATTGAGCATCTACCATGCACCAAATATTTTCTGACATATTCTCT
Organism: Callithrix jacchus; assembly: GCF_049354715.1. NCBI lineage: Eukaryota > Metazoa > Chordata > Mammalia > Primates > Cebidae > Callithrix > Callithrix jacchus. The sequence goes on from NC_133517.1 coordinate 78,511,110, forward strand.
CATTGAATGATCAGTACTACAAGTAAATATTACTATTCCAACTTGACAAATTATAAAACTAAAACTAAGAAACTATAGAAAAGAAGAAAACTAATATTTATGCAAGTTTATACTAACATGAGGTGCTCTTTATATGTACAAATTCATTTAAATTTTACAAATGTCTATCTTCATGTTATAGTTAAACAAGCTCAGAGATGTTAAATAATCTGCACAGTATTATACACCTAGTAAGGGGTTAAGTTGAATTAGAACCCATGTGCATCAGATTCCTTGTGTTTTGCCCAATTATTTAATAATGTCTCTGCATAACATTCTTTAAATGTAGCTTTTAGCAGAGGCACTGCAAATTCAGATGGCTTTCTGCCAGCACAAAAAGAGAAGTTTGCTATTTATAAAACTGTTGTGTTCTCCAACAGGGAAAGATATCTAAGAACATCTCCAGAATTAAATTTGTCTGTAATTAAATAAATAAAATGTATAAGACTAAATATTAGAGACATCTTCCTTGGCTCAATTGTGTGTTCCAACATAGGCTAGATTTAGTCACCAGATCTACTCATTATAATTTCTTTTTCCTTATAATTTTTTTTCTTTATTGGTTTAACATTAGCATTATAATTAGTTCTTAACTCATCTTCCTGCTGTTCTAGACTGGGAGTTCCTTGAGAGTAGATAGATATATTGCAGGCATCTAACTCTTGTCACTTAGTATATGCTCAGTAAAAACTGGAAGGATTAATAAATGGATAAATGCACTAGTTTAAGAACAAACACCTGAAACAACAGGATACCAACCCAGACTGATAACTTAGTTCTAGCAAACTTTAGAATACTCACTTACATAACCCTCACTCTGAAGGTGATGTGATGACCCCAGGCTGTCTTGGGTTGTAGATTTAGCTTGGCAGATACTTACTTACCCAGGATTCAACTTCACTGAGCATTATTCATCTCTGCCCTGCCACTGTCTCCAATAGCTGAAAGACTAAGGCACCTCTGACTTTGTGATTCTCCATTGTATTCTCCACAATTTTCTTTTATTCTTCCCTTCCAAACACATTTTATTTTTGTATTTGCAAAAAATTTGGACATGGGCTTTTCTTCTGCTCACTAGAATGTCTGCAGATGACATGTAGCAGTTTAAAAGCACAAGCTGCAGATCAGACTAAATGCAAACCTAACTACTATTTATGTACTAGCATGTCACCTTCAGAAACCTACTTGATATGTCTAAACCTCAGTTTCTGGTATGCAAGATGGGGATAATAGAAGTACCTACCCCAGAGTTTTTATGGAAATTGTATTAGATCATGTACCAAATATAGTAAGCATAGCTCTTGATAGCTATTTTTAAAATAATAGGATGAGAGTGAAAAATGTCTTTTCATTTGGCTGTTCAGTTCACAAAACCAAAAGAAAAACAGAAATCCCCTTTATCTTCCTAAGGAAGTGTTCATTGAGTAGTCTAGTTATGAAGATGGGATGGTTTGGCTTAACTTTAGCTCTTGTGCCTATCCTGGCAATGATGCTGAGATGTTTTGTTTGTCAGCCTTGGTCATGTGCCTTCCTCAATGGACTGGGGTGGGTAAGGGAATGGGGTTAACTCCTCACCCAAACCACATGGACTGAGAGTGAGAGGGGAGAGATTCACTAAAGGAAAATCAGAGTGCTACAACCAGAAAAAGCTTTAAAGGCTGCTATGAATCTCTAAAGTACTAAACCAACCTTTGGATAACGAATGTAGAATGATATTACTAACCAAGAGAAATGAAAGCACCTCTAAATGCCTGCTTTCTCCTATTTGAAACCAAAATGTGGAGATAAACAAGAGAAACTGATCAATTAAAAGCCCATCTTGATTTAATTAGAACAACAAAGAAATAGAGGCCACGAAGTTGACTCTAACTAAGCATTGCCAAAGAAAAGGATATAAGCAAAATAGTTGCAAGTGAAGAATAAGAATGTTCCCAACATACATGAGAGATCAATGTTAGAGGTGATATAATTATCCTGATTTTCTCATTACACATTTTATGTTTTTTGTCAGAATATCACATGTATTCTCCAAATACAACTATTACACATAAACTTAAAAAAGCAAATATGTATGCAAATTAATCAGGGTTTCCTTTAACAGACAATTTGGCTAAACAGGAATTTCTTTGTATAATTCTTCCTTCTCTCCCTCAAAAATTACCCAGACACTTACTTCAAACTTTCCACTTTGCCTACAGATATACAGCTTTGAAAGACATGTCTCCTCAAACTTAAACCATTCACTTATCCGAATGGGAAAGGTGAGTAAAAGGACTGAAATTATGCAAATAAAAGGATCAATTTTTTTAAGCCTGTTTGTCTTTGTCCTTTTTATATTTGAATAAGACCTTGTGTATTCTCTTCTCTCAGAAAGAATGTGTAAGAATAATTAAATTCGGAAGGGCATAAGTTGTCAATACTTTTTCATGCAACTCTGTCCCATAAGCTTTTGTAGACATAGAATTATGTTCTGTTGACAGCAAGCTCCAAATATTGCTTAAATCAGGCCATTTTATCCCACAGTCATTTTCCCCATAGTGCTCTCTCTCTCTCTCTCTCTCTCTCTCTCTCTCTCTCTCTGTGTGTGTGTGTGTGTGTGTGTGTGTGTTTCTTTTTTCTCTCCCCTTATATTTCTGCTCATAAGGAATTTCCACTTTTTATAGTCATTTACCAACAAGGTTATCAAATATGAAAGAATAAACACGACATTTAGACAATGTAATTTTGTTTCTCAAATAGAATGTCAGATATACGAGCAAGTTTAAAAATGTTCACATGAAAAGACAAAATAAGTAAATGTGGAAGGTAAGTATGGAAGTCACAGAACATTTCCTTTCTTTTCTTTTGTTCTTAAACATGCATTTATGCATTACAAATTAAAAGGGTGTTATGGGAAGACCATTAAAAAGGATATGAAACATGAAAATCTCAAGTAATAAATCATGCAAACAATTAAATAAATGACCAGTGAGCTTCTCAACCCCTAAGCCAAGTATTATATTCAAGATCTCGAGTTAATAGACACTGTAGACTTCCACCAAGATGGCTGAATAGGAGCAGCTCCCTGCAAAGCAACACCAAAGGTGAGTGATGTCTGCATCTCCAACCAAAGTACCAGGTTCATCTCCATGGGACTTGTTGGACAGTAGGTGTAGCCCAAGGAGGGCCAACCGAGGCAGGGTGGGGGTGCTGCCTCACCTGGGAAGTGCAATGGGCCAGAGGACCACCCCCATCCCACCACCCAATGGAAGTCATCAGGGACTTTTCTGGCCACTCTGGCACTCTGGTTCAGATTCTGAGCTTCTCCCATGGTCTTTACAGCCCACAGACTAGGAGAGGGTTTCCAGCAGAAAACTTAGCAGCCATTTCAGCCAGTGCCATGGGTTTCCACCACAAATCTGGGTGGTCATTTTAGCTGGTGCCTGGAATGACTGTGAGACAGAGCCACCCATTTCCCCTAAAAAAGGGTGGCTGAAGGCAGGGAGCCAAGTGATCTGGCTCGGCTAGTGCCCCCTGCCCCATAAAACAAAGACCAGCAAACTGAAACCCACTGGCTGGGATTTTCACAGCCAGCACAACAGTTTGAGCTTGACCTGGAATAGTTGAGCTCAGTGCAGGGGAAGGGCATCCACCATAACTGAGGCCATCTGCCATTACTGAGGCAGTTCTAGCCTTACCTATGTAAACAAAATCCTAAGAAAGTTTACACAGCAGCTGGTTGGAGCCTGTGGCAGCTTAGCAATGCCTCTGCAGGCAGACTGTGACTAGACTCCCTCCTTGCTGGGTAAGGCATCTCTGAAAAAAAGGCAGCAGCCCATCAGAGACTTATAAATAAAGCCCCACCTTCCCAGGACAGAGCACCTGGGAAAGGGGCGGTTGTGAGTTCCACTGCAGAAGACTTAAACATTCCTGCTCAGCAGCTCTGAAGGGAGCAACAGAGATTCCCAGCACAGCACTTGAACTCTGACAAGGGACAGATGGCCTCCACAAGTAACTCACTGACCCCCGTATATCCAAAGAGACACCTCATACAGGAAAGCTCTGGCTGACATCTAGCAGGTACCCTTCAGGGACAAAGCTACCTGAGGAAGAAACAGGCAGCAATCCTTGCTGTTCTACTGCCCCTGAATGTGATTCCCAGGCAAGAAGGGTCTGGAGTGGACCTCTAGCAGTCCTGCAGCAGAAGGGCCTGACTGTCAGAAGGAAAAATAAAAAACAGAAAGAAAGAGCTTCAACTTCAACAGAAAGGATGTCCACTCAGAGACCCCACCTGAAAGTCACCACTTCAAATAACAAAGGTAGATAAATTCATGAAAATGGGAAGAAACCAGCACAAAAAAGCTGAAATTACTGAAAACCAGAATGTCTCTCCTCCTTCAAGGGATCACAACTCCTCACCAACAAGGGAACAAAACTGGATGGAGAATGAGTTTGGTAAATTAACAGAAGCAGGCTTCAGAAGGTGGGTAATAACAAACTTCTCTGAGCTAAAGGAACATGTTCTAACCCAATGCAAAGAAACTAAGAACCTTGAAAAAAGGTTAGACAAAATGCTAACTAGAATTACCAGCTTATAGAAGAATATAAATGACTTGATTGAGCTAAAAAACACAGCACGAGAACTTCACATACACAAGTTTCAATAACCAAATTGAACAAGTAGAAGAAAGGATATCAGAGACTGACAATCAACTCAATTATATAAAATGAGAAGGCAAGACTAGAGAAAAAGAGTGAAATGAAATGAACAATGCCTCCAAGAAATACAAAATTATGTGAAAAGACCTAATCTACATTTGATTGGTGTATGTGAATATGACGGAAAGAATGAATCCAACCTGGAAAACACTCTTCAGGATATTATCCAGGAGAACTTCCCCAACCTAACATGGTAGGCCAACATTCAAATCCAGGAAATACAGAGAACACCATAAAGATATTCCTCAAGAAGAGCAAGCCAAAGGCACATAATTGTCAGATTCACCAAGGTTGAAATGAAGGAAAAAATGCTAAGAACAGCCAGAGAGAAAGGTCAGGTTACCCACAAAGGGAAGCCCATCAGACTCACAGTGGATCTCTCAGCAGAAATCCTACAAGCCAGAAGAGAGGGGGTAAATATTCAACATCCTTAAAGAAAAGAACTTTCAACCCAGAATTTCATACCAGCCAAACTAAGTTTCATAAGTGAAGGAGAAATAAAACCCTTTATGGAGAAGCAATTGCTGAGAGATTTTGTCAGTACCAGGCCTGCCTTATAAGAGCTACTGAAGGAAACACTAAACATGGAAAGGAACAACCAGTACCAGCCACTGCAAAAACGTACCCAATGGTAAAGACCAACAACACAATGAAGAAATTGTGTCAACTATCAGGCAAAACAACCACCTAATATCAAAATGGTGGGATCAAATTCACACATAACAATATTAACCTTAAATGTAAATGAGCTAAATGCTTCAATCAAAAGACACAGACTGGCAAATTGGATAAAAAGTCAAGACCCATCGGTATGCTGTATTCAGTAGACCCATCTCATGTGCAAAGATACACAGAGACTGCAAATAAAGGGATGGGGGAAGATTTACCAAGCAAATGGAGAGCAACAAAAAGCAGGGGTTGCAATCCTAATCTCTGATAAAACAGACTTTAAACCAACTAAGTATAAAAGAGACAAAGAAGGGCACTACAATGGTAACAGGATCAGTGCAAGAAGAAGAGCTAACTATCCTAAATATTTGTGCACCCAGTACAGGAGCACCCAGATACATAAAGCAAGTGCTTAATGACCTACAAAGAGACTTAGACTCCCACAAAATAATAGTGGGAGACTTTAACACTCCACTGTCAATATTAGATCAATGAGACAGAAAATTAACAAGGATATCCAGAACTTAAACTCAGATCTGGACCAGCCAGACATAATAGACATCTGCAGAACTCTCCACCACAAATCTACTAATATACATTCTTCTCAGCACCACATCACATTTATTCTAAAATTGACCACACAGTTGGCATTAAATCACTTTTTGGTGAATGCAAAGGAACAGAAATCATAACAACAGTCTCTCAGACCACAGTGCAATCAAATTAGAACTCAGGATTAAGAAACTCACTCAACATTGCCCAACTACATGGAAACTGAACAACCTGCTCCTGATGACTACTGGATAAATAATGAAATGAAGGCAGAAATAAATTATTCAAAACCATAGAGAACAAAGACAAAATGTACCAGAATCTCTGGAGCATATTTAAAGCAATGTCTACAGGGAAATTTATAACACTAAATGCACACGTGAGATGCAAGGAAAGATCTAAAATCAACACCCTATCATCATGATTAAAAGAACTAGAGGAGCAAGGCCAAACAAATTCAAAAGCTAGAAGAAAACAAAAAAATAACTAAGATCAGAGCAGAACTGAAGGAGACAGAAACACAAAAAAACTCTTCAAAAAAAATCAATAAATCCAGGAGCTGGTTTTTTGAAAAGATCAACAAAATAGATAGACCACTAGCCAGACTAATAAAAAAGAAAAGAGACAAGAATCAAATCGTTGCAATAAAAAATGAAAAAGGGGATAATACCACTGATTTCACAGAAATACAAACTACCATCAGAGATTACTACAAACAAATCTGTGCACAAAAACCAGTAAATCTAGAAGAAATGGATAAATTCCTGGACACTTACATGCTCCCAAGCCTAAACCAGGAAGAAGTTGAATCACTGAATAAACCAATAACAAAGTCTAAAATTGAGGCAGCAATCAATAGCCTACCAACCAAAAAAGTCCAGGTCTAGATGGGTTCACAGCTGAATTCTACCAGATGTACAAAGAGGAGCTGGTTCTATTCCTTCTGAAACTATTCCAAATAATACAAAAAGAGGGAATCCTCCCTAACTCATTTTATGAGATCAGCATCATCCTGATATCAAAACATGGCAGAGACACAACTAAAAGAGAAAATTTTAGGCCAATATCCATGATCAACATAGATGCAAAAATCTTCAATAAATACTGGCAAACCAAATGCAACAGCACATCAAAAACTTATCCATCATGATCAAGTAGGCTTCATCCTGAGGATGCAAGGCTGGTTCAACATACACAAAGATATAAATGTAATCCATCACATAAACAGAACCAAAAACAAAAACCACATAATTATCTCAATAGATGCAGAGAGAGCCTTTGACAAAATTCAGCAGTCCTTTATGCTAAAAACTCTCAACAAACTAGGTATCGATGGAATGTATCTCAAAATAATAAAAGCTATTTATGACAAACCTGCAGCCAATATCAAACTGAATGGGCAAAAACTGGAAGTATTCCCTTTCAAAACTGGCATTAGACAAGTTGCCCTCTCTCACCATTCCTATTCAACATAATGTGGAAAGTTCTAGCCCGAGCAATCAGGCAAAAATAAAAAATAAAAAGAAATAAAGGGTATTCAATTAGGAAAAGAGGAAGTCAAATTGTCTCTATTTGCAGAAGATATGATTGCATATTCAGAAGACCCCATCATCTCAGCCTAAAATCTCCTTAAGCTGATAAGCAACTTCAGCAAAGTCTCAGGATGCAAAATCAATGTGCAAAAATCACAAGCATTCCTATACACCAGTAATAGATTAAAGGGAGCCAAATCAAGAACAAACTGCCATTCACAATTTCTACAAAGAATAAAATACCTAGGAATACAACTAACAAAGGGTGTGAAGGACCTCTTCAAGGAGAACTACAAACCACTGCTCAACAAAATAAGAGAGGACACAAACAGATGGAGAAACATTCCATGCTCATGGTTAAGAAGAATCAATATTGTGAAAATGGCCATACTGCCCAGAGTAATTTATAGATTCAATGCTATCCCTGTCAAGCTACCATTGACCTTCTTCACAGAACTGGAAAAAACTACCTTAAACTTCATATGGAACCAAAAAAGAGCCCACATAACCAAGACAATCCTAAGAAAAAAGAACGAAACTGGAGGCATCACACTACCTGTGAAAATTATGCTATGAGGCTACAGTAATCAAAATAGCATAGTACTGGTACCAAACTATACTACAAGGCTACAGTAATCAATATAGCATGATACTGGTACCAAAACAGAAATACAGACCAACGGAACAGAACAGAGGCCTTGGAAGTAACACCACACATCTACAACCATCTGACCTTTGACAAACCTGACAAAAACAAACAATGGGAAAAGGATTCCCTGTTGAGTAAATGGTGTTAGAAAAACTGACTGATCATGTGTAGAAAGCTGAAACTGAACCCCTTCCTTACACCTTATACAAAAATTAACTGCAGATGGATTAAAGATTTAAACATAAGACCTAACACCATAGAAACTCTAAAAGAAAACCTAGGCTATTGCATTCAGGGCATAGGCATAGGCAAAGACTTCATGACTAAAATACCAAAATCAATGGCAACAAAAGCCTAAAGAGACAAATGGAAGCTAATTAAACTTAAGAGCTTCTACACACAAAAGAAACAATCATTAGAGTGAACCTGCAACCAACAGAATGGGAAAAAATTTTCGCAAGCTACCCATCTGACAAAGGGCTAATATCCACAATCTACAAAGAACTAAAACAAATTTACAAGAAAAAAAATACAATCCCATCAAAAAGTGGGCAAAGGAATATGAATAGACACTTTTCAAAAGAAGACATTTTTGCAGCCAACAAACATATGAAAAAATGCTCATCACTGGTCATTAGAGAAATACAAACCTAAACCACATTGAGATACCATCTCACGCCAGTTAGAATGGCAATCATTAAAAAATCTTGAGACAACAGATGCTGGAAAGGATATGGAGAAACAGGAATGGTTTTACACTGTTGGTGTGAGTGTAAATTAGTTCAATCATTGTGGAAGACTGTGTGGCAATTCCTCAAGAATCTAGAGATAGAAATGCCATTTGACCCAGCAATCCCATTGCTGAGGTAGATACCCAAAGAATTATAAATAGTTCTATTATAAAGACACATGCACATATATGTTCATTGCAGCACTGCTTACAATAGCAAAGACTTGGAACCAACCCAAATGCCCATCAAGGATAGACTGGATAAAGAAAATGTGGTACATATACACCATGGAATACTATGCAGCCATAAAAAGGATGATTTCATGTCCTTTGCAGTGACATGGATGAAGCTGGAAACCATCATTCTCAGCAAACTGACACAGGAACAGAAAACCAAACACTGCATGTTCTTACTCATAAGTGGGTGTTGAACAATGAGAACACATGGACACAGGGAGGGGAACATCACACACTGGGGTTTGTTGAGGGGTGCAGGGTTAGGGGATAGGTAGCAAGGGTTGGGAAGATTGGGGAGAGAAAACATGAGAAGAAATACCAAATGTAGGTGATGGGGTGATGAAGGCAGCAAACCACCATGGCATGTGTGTACCTATGTAACAATCCTGCAAGATCTGCACATGTACTCCAGAATTAAAGTATAATGACAACAACATAAAATAGACACCATAGAAACTGATAAACTGATACTGAGCTATATATGCAAAGAAACATTGTTTAGTTCTGCTGCATTCTTAAAACATGATATTTGAGTGAGCAGTGTGACAGATAAGTATGCCGAAACATGACTTTATTATTAACCTGAGTAAATAAATCCTGGATTGGTACATAACAAGAAAGGAAAACCTGAAACCAAACAGAGGCATTCCAAGTTTAAGTTAGACCTGTTTTCTCTGGAAAATCTATCAGCCTATAGCCACATACTTTCAAGATGCATCAAATCAAACAATGTCACATTAAATAAAAATATCACTGGACATTGCGAAATACTTTTGAAGAAATGTTTTATGAAAACACATCTCAAACATTAAATTTTACAGAGAGAAGAAGACTATTAATAAACAAAAAATATATCTGTATCTCCCAAGAAATCTTGACTCTTTAACAGCACTTGACTCATGTCGATAGCTATCTTCCTAGTTCCAAAAGCAAATACTATAATCATGAATGGCATCACAGAAGGGCTTTTATCATTGGATTACAAGTTGCTTGCTTCCTTCAAACCTGATCTTATTCTTTTACAGTCTTTTTTTTTAAAGCCTCACTTATTTTATAGTGTATAATCTACTTATATATAGCAATGGGTTAAAAAAGAATCCCACTGAGATTTAATTCAGGGTCACTCAATAATTCCCTGTTCACCAGTATCACATTCATAGAGCCTATTACTTGTAAATCTACTCCAGTTAGCATCTTCTCCAAAATGACTTCCATGAGCACACTCCTTACCACCAGTTATTTTGAAGAACTCAAGTATTTTGTGTAATGTGGTAAAGTACCAATACATGTGTAATTGGGGAATTACTCCCTCCTCTATACTACCTATTTAACCTCTAATCATTATCCTTGCCACAGTGCATTACATTACAGATGTTTGTTTAATGCCTGTCTGAATAATGAGCCTCTGGGTTACCTCAATATAAAGCCCTGTTATATCCATTTTTGTATCCAGTAGTGGATGCTGTCTTACCCTTGTCCTCTTTATGGAGTCAATGCACTTATCTTGCATTTGTGAACTTGGCTGGTAATGGCCCATAATTATCTTTCTCCGGAGAGTCGTCTTTGGCCAACAGGAGCTCAAGAATGCCTAACGGTGGATCCCTCATCAAATGACTAAATGATTCAAGGGCATGAAGGATCAGCCTCTTGGCTTGGAGTGAGATACGTCTGTGGTGTTGTTCACAGAGGTTCTCTGGTGTTGGTCCAAGTTTTCTAAAGATTCGCTGAGGTCAGACTTAGTGAAACCTGTATCTCTGCTTAGCTTCTTCCTGAAACTATCCTAATCTGCTTCCTTAGAAGTTTATCCTGAAAACACTTCATCAGTGAAGGACTTGCACAAGATTTCCCAACTCCCACTGTACTTTTAGGAAATCTGACCAAAAACACAGCTCAAAGCACATTGATTTTTGTGACAAATACTCAGTTTCTCCTATTAAACTTTGAAATTCGTAAGAAAAGACATGATGATTTATTTATCTCTTCATATCCAAGACCCAATTCAGCACCTGATACATAGGAAACTTTCAAAAATATTTATACATTTGAATTAATATGTGTATACATTTACCTCATTCATTATCTTCATTTTGTACTAAATAAATTAATGGTAGGAAAAGAAAAAGATGGATCTAAAGATTTTCATTGCCATTATAATTTAATTCCAAGCTTTCTCCAAATCCAAAAGAATATAAATGGTTGGTTGAAGTAGTCAGGTCTGAATTAAAGAGGGCTGAAGAATCCCTTCCCATATCTTCTATGCCTACAATAATGGAGATAATTCAAAAATAGTATCTCATCATTAACAGTAGCTAATGGTCATATACTGGAACTCAATTTTCTTTTTTTCTCTTTTTCAACTTTCCCTGAGTATATTTTCCATTTCTTACTTTCATCTTACTCCTGTATTAAATCAGCATTAGGTTGCTAAGTGTCAAGGCAACTCTAGGCAATAAAGATGGGGCATTTTCTCAGTTGCAACATAGTATATCACCAGAGATTAAAACAAACGTGGATGTCAGGTCTCTATTGTATCCTTTGCAAATGATCCTATTTATCTTCACTAAGCAAGATAGATCAGATTCCACCAAAGGAATTAACAAGCTCATCTAGAAGGACAAGGACTTCTATATTAATCAAAAGCATGTGAATGTATCTAAATTAATCTGAAGGCACAAGTTTCCTCATCAGTGTTTCTGTTTGTGCCTATGTCTTACTAGGAACGTTGCAGGATTTCTGTGATTAAAAAGTGGAACAATATTTTCAGTATTCTAATTATAATTTCTGTTACTGATCATCCCTAAGTGTGGCTAAGAAAGCATAAGAAATAATTGACTCTTCACAGATATATTTTGTTTTGAGGGTAGAGAGAGCCTTCTGATGAGAAAGGCTCATTAGGTTTCTATTACTTTAACTTGTGTCAAATAGGCAAGATCCCTCCATGAATCCAAGAACAAAATCACTCAAATACTGTCTCTAAGAGGATTACCTGTTGGGGAACATTTGTTTTGCTCAGCTCCTCTGTGAACTTCCAGCCACCAATTATATTTCGATTACAGAGTTATGAAAAAAGCTCCTTATGTGAAGATTAAGGACGAGGGTGTAATAGGGGAAGAAGATTCTAAAGAAAACTGCTGTTGAATCTGCAATCAGTTGTCATTTCACCCAAGCACACTGCTGGGAATGTGGAGTCATTTTCTCATCTTCCTGTCTTGGCCTGTTTGGGCTGCTATAACAAAATATGATAGACTGGGTTGCTTAAACAACAAAAATTTATTTTTCATGATTCTAGAGGCCAGAAGTCCAAGTTTAATATCCCATGCTTGGTACGAGACCTATTCTTTCTTGCTGTATCTTCACATGGCTGAGAGAGGGATCATAATCATATCACTGGTGTCTCTTCATATAAGAACACTAATCCAATTCATGAGACCTCCACTGTCATGACCTATTTACCTTCCAAATACCCCATCTCCAAATATCATAACATTAGGATTAGGGTTTAACATATGACTATGAAGGGGGTACAATCAGTCCATTGCAACATTCTTTACAATGGCTTTAAGGGGGTATATTTTTATCTTTATTTTATAACTGTTAAAATTTGGTTTTACAGATATCAAATGATTTTATGAAGTCACATGGCTATTAAAATTATAGAGCTTATATTTAAACCAAGGATCCTCTGCTCCAAAGTCCACCATCTTTTGACTCCATAACTCTGTATTAATTTAACTAGAACAGTTGACCTTTGAACAATGCAGGACTTAGAGGCATCAAACCCCCATTCACAAAAATCTGTGTATAACTTTTGACACCTCCCAAACCTATTAATAGCCCACTGTTGACTGGAAGCCTTATCAATAACATAAAGTTGATTAACACATTTTATATATGTATTATATATTATAGTTTTACAGTATATTTGCTAGAGAAAAAAGTTATTAAGAAAATAAAATATATTTACTATGGATTATGCGTAGGTGGATCATCATAAAGGCGTCATCCTTATCATCTTTATGAGGTTCAGTAGGCTGAAGAAGAAGGGATCATTCTTGCTGTCTCGGGGTGGCAGAGGAGGAAGAGGTGGAGAGGAGGCAAGAGAAGCAGGCACACTTGGAATTAATTTTTATTGAAACAAAATGTACAGATAAGTGAACCCTGCAATTCAAACTTGTATTGTTCAAGGATCAGTTATATTTATGAAGACCTACTTCTTGCTGAGCTCTCAGTATCTCTGACTTAGGAACTAAAAAGAATATTTCTTTTGGACACTTATTTTTTTTATTAAACCAGTTTTATAATCTCGTCAACCTTCTGCTATATTACCCACTAACTAGCAACTAATAAAAAATTTGTATAAAAAAGCAATTCTTTATCCTGATTAAGAGTGGATGCAGTCTTCTTTAAGGTTAACAAAATGAGTTAGTAAAATTCAGTGGATCCTTTGAAGGCATGCAAAATCTTTGGAGTATGTCAGCAAATGAGGAAAAACAATATTGGATTAAGCAAAATAATTGGTACTCTCAATTTTGCAGCCAAATGCCCAAAGCCAACTTAGCATGTTTATAGCTCCATGGCCTTCCAAACTCTGGGGAAATTTCAAAATTACTGCCTGATCCTCTGCGTCAGGAAGAAATGAGGCAAGGCTGGGTTCTATTCTCAATGGAGCTGGGGAGGAAATTAAGCTCCTCTCTGGTTTCTTTGTGAAATGGGGTACAAAGTCATCTACCAAGAGTGAAAGGTGTGAGATAAAGATGAGGTGCCTTAAACAGAGTTGTAAAGCTAAAACTCACTGTCGTGAAGAATGGGAGGAAAGATTGACAGGTGGCAGTTATTAGAATGGAAGCTCTATGAGATCAAGGAATTTTTCTCCCATCTCACTTTGGTGTTTGGTACTTCATAGGTGTTCAATAAATGTTTGTAGAATAAGCAACTTCAGGATAAATTTTTGTTTTCATTTTGTGAGATCTAAAATATGATGCATAAATAAGTTAAATATATTAACATCATTATAATGAAATTGCTAAGATCTCATACTGTATCATCTGTCTCTCCTGTTCCCTATAATGCCACCTAAATAGTCTTTGCAAAGTTGAGATCTGGATAAAATGTCTACCAAGGGAGAATTAAAGGTACAAGGATTTAGCCTGAAAAATACCTGTACAAGATGGGTCTAGGTTATGTTCCCAGGTTTTGCTTTGGTTATGGTAAAGTGGTTTGTGAGTATTGTGAGATGAGTCTGTGAGGTTTTTTGGGAACACTGCTAGTCACAGTTACTGTCTTACTTCTCCCCTTTGAAAGGGCTAGCCTGACTCCTTTTTCCTTTTAATTACAACCGTTATTTTAGATTAAGTGGGTACATGTTCAGGTTTGGTACATGGATATGTGCTAAAATTTGGAGTACAATTGATCCTGTCACCCAAGTAGTGAGCATAGTACCCAATAGTTATCTTTTCACCCCTTGCCATTCTCCTTCCCTTCTGCCAGTGCCCATTGTCTATTGTCATTTTTTATGCCCATGAGTACCCAATGTTTTGCTCCTATTTATAAGTGAGAGCATATGGTATTTGGCTTTCTGTTTCTGTGTTAATTTACTTAGGATAATGGCCTCCAGTTGTATCCATCTTGCGGCAAAGGACATGATTTTGCTCTTTTATGTGGCTGCATAGTATTCCACGGTGTATATGTACCACATTTTCTTTATCCAGTCCACCTTTGATGGGCACCTACGTTGAATTCATGCCTTTGCTACTGTGAATATTTCTGTGATGAATGTACAAATGCATATGTCTTTTTGGTAGAACAGTTTATTTGACTTTGGATATACATCCAATAATGGGATTGCTGGGTCTAATGGTAGTTCTAAGTTCCTTGAGAAATTTCTAAACTGTTTTCCACAGTGGCTGAACTAATATACATTCCCACCAACACTGTCTGAGTGTTCCCTTTTCTCTGCCACCTCACCAGCATCTGCTGTTTTCTGGCTTTTTAAGTATAGCCATCATGAATATGTTCGATTGCCAAGAGCCAGAATCCCTCAAATGCAGCACTTTCCAGTCTTTTCTTCTCCCCCTAGAGGAGTTTCTGTCAAGGATACAGAAAGTTGTCCTATCTTCCTGCCAACAGCTGCCCATCAATTTTGACACACCGTTTTGCAGAAAGTTCTGAACTTCTGTAGAAAGCAGGATTGTGGGAGCTTTATAAGTACTCATCTGGCCTAGATATGTTGTATCACAATTTCTTCACGTTTAGGGGCTACTTTCTTCTCATTCCCCCATATCATCAGCTTCTCATGACCATGGCTGCTTTAGTGCACCAGTTCCTATGTGTTTGGCTCCAGAATGGAAGAAGGGAAAATAGCAGTATTACCCTTTATTGTAATTGTAAATACAAATTAGTAAATTATTACTAATGACATGACTTTCTATATTATTCTTCACAGCTGAAGCAGGGAAAGTTTTTTTCATTTTAAACAAGAAATTCATTTTCCACTATTCAGGATACCTAGCTTATCCATTTCAGGTTTTCAGTATAATACAGAATTGTCTACATTTACAAAATGAAAGACTTAGCTGTAAGAAAAACAATAAAATAGCAGGACTGCATTTCAAAGCAACATGGGAAAACCATTACACCAAAATTCATATTAAACAAGTCACTGCTAGACAGTGTGAGTTGAGTGTGATTACTAGTTCTGGAAATCCATTATGAAACAGATAAAGTTAAACATTGCCCTGGATAATTGATGCATTGAATTGCATTCATTTATCTATTGAATAGCAAATAGAGCTCAATTTTGGTAGGAGAGTTAGGGTATCTGGGAGAAGATTTTATCTTAAGAACGTAGGTAAGAACAAGTTAGGTTAAGAAATTAAAAGTACAGAGTAAGAATTTTATACAATCATTTAGAATATGGTGAATTAATAGTACGCTAATTTAACTCAATTGGAACTATGTTTCATAAAATCTATTCCCTGTATAGTTCTTGTTAATGTGAAGTATCAGCCGCATTCCTTTTGCACTCAGAAGGTCAATGCAAGCAATGAGGTCCCTGCAGTGTACGTGCATTGTTGGCATTGTTGGTTATTGGGGGCTCATTACCTTGCAGTGGCATCCACCCTACAGTTCCCACAGCTCCTGCCAGTCCTCATTTATTTCTGGCTCCTGTGCTAGGTGCAGATTCAGCTCTATAATGAAGAGCACGCGGTTTCTTTTGCAGAATATCCCCATCATCGACATGTAAAGACAGTGAGAGACTATTCCTGATTTAACCTGTTCTCATAGGCTCCAGCTTCAAAGGTTCCCATTTGTTCTGGCTTTCACCACTTCATAGACACCCTGATTCTCAACCTCCTGCCTCCTGTGTCACTTCATAGGCATCATGATTCTCCACCATCAAGCCCAGAAGAAAATGGTTTAGCCATTCTCCACAACTATGTAAGGTGAGGCACATTCATAATATATTAGTGTATATTTCATAGAGGTTGTGTTTCTCTGATCAAACTCTGACTGAAATATAGAGTGAGGTTATTACAGCGGGGCAAAAATTGGGATGACAAAGAAAGCATCTTTCATTTCAGAGAAGGAAGACAAAGCCTTTGACTAAGCTACCGTTGCTGCAATGTTCACTGAAATGTTTAACAGAAGTTAAATCTGCCATATTTAAGAACTCAAGGTATATACTGAGTATGAAACAATTTACTAACAAACTATTTTCTGAAGGTTCAGTATCTCCATATAGCTTTATCCTATTTTTGAAGTTATTAGTTACTCAATTTTAAATAATACACAATAGTTGAGTGACCACTGTATATTTATGACTAACATTTCAAATGTATTCACTGGTTGACATTATCTAGGTGCAATATCATTCTTAGTACTAATTGTCAACCTTTAAAGCATTTCTTGGTGTATCACTTTGGGGCAAATTTGCATGTGTGGCCTGATTTATCTTCTCAAAACAATTCTGAGAAATCAGAAAAGAGCCAACAAGTAATTGGGGTTTGGAAAGTAAAAAGGAAACAAACATTTCTAGAGCCCATTCTATCACATTTGTACTAATAACTTCAGCTAATTCTCATAAACCCTTTATGGTTGGACTTATTATTTTTATTTTAGAATTAAGAAAATTGAGACTCAAAGAATGAAAGTTAAAATCTCATACTTCATAAATGGCTGTGAATCAAGTTTTTTACAACTACAAAGCCCAGGATCTTTCTGCTACCTGGTGCTTCTTCAAGGCAAGGGAAACTTGTATTTCTGAAGGTTGGCTAATCAGGCTTACAGCTTTCTGCTTTTACAACCTTCTCACCTACAGCTTTGCTGTTATTTCATTCCAGATAAATAAATAAGCTTAACTCTGCCTCTGTATTAGAAAAAATCCTCTTTCTAGCTTGAAGAAAGTTGTGGAGACCTATACTCAAAGGCTCCGCCAAGGTAATTGTTGATGTTAGATACACTGTGACTTTCTCTTCTGTTTCCTATTACCAGGTCTTAATTTTTTCTAAAACCTTCACTTTATACTCAAGATTTATTATTTGAAAACCTGTCTCATTATTTATTTTATAAGCACTGAGAGTGCAGTGTGGGCCAGATATAACCTTAAACATTAGGGTTAATGAATAATGAATGGAATCTATCCACAATAAGACATTTGTAGTATAAGAGATAACTGTAAAATAAAAATTTTAGGAAGATGCAATACTACCTAATTTGGGAATGTGCAAGGACAGGAGGGATCAACTCTACTGGGAGAATGAGCGAGGTAGACTTCATAAATGAAGTACTGCTTGAGTTAAGACTTGAAGGACAAGGAAGATTTTTCAAGGTGAAAGTTTTATAGTCAGAGGTAATAGCATGTGCAAAAAGATAGTGGCATAAAGTAGAGTTACTCTTTTGGAATTATAATTACTCAATGTATTGGAATATAAAGAATGAGAGGGAAACTGGGCAATGAGGCTGATGAAGAAGGCATAAACTAGACCACTAATGACTGTTTGGGTCAAGCTAAAGAATTTGGACTTTTGTCCTGAGGACAATGGAGGTCATTAGAAAGTTTAAATAGAGGAGGAGTGTAATTACTTGTGTAAGTCTGATATCTGTGTCTAAAGAATGAATTGGAAGAAGGGTCAGTATTGACCCTGGAGTGGCTTCTGTTTTCTCAAACCTAGTCTTCTAGTTCTGGGACTCTGAGTTAGCCTAGACCATCAGAACCCAGCACTCTACCTGCTCCCTTTCTAGAAGTCAAGGCCCTTCTTCCTTGCCTGCCATCTATTATATGCTACAGCGAATGGATATTTTGCTGTCCTATCTACTGGGTTCTCTATCTGACCCTCACTGCCAGATGTTTGGGTCACAACCTATCTTCCCTCCACCATATATGCTACTGATTGGGCCTCCATTATTACCTATGCTATCCTTGTGGATCTTGTTGGTTTCTTAATATCAGCCATTCTCTATTTGTTCCACTCCAGCCCCTCTAAGTGTCTAGGGTTAGACAGATGTTTTCCTTCAATAACTCTGAATTCTAAGTGACCAGTACTATCAGTTAATCTTAATCTTGGCTATTTTCATATATATGTAAATTGGGCTGAATAAACTTCTGAATACAGTGCTTGTAATTTTGATACTGGACAGGGGTAATGAGAATATGCAAAAGGTCCAATTAAAGAAACATTTTTAAAATTCCACATATCAACTATATTGTTAATTGGTTAAAGTTAAAGAAAGTCTTTGGCTAGCTACCACCTTGGGACTCTAAGCTCTTCTTGAACAGTGAGTGAACCCATAATCCTATCAATGGGAAAACCTTTAGAACCAGAAAAGATTGAGGTGCATTATACATTTAGAAAACTAAGAAGATAAGAGGCAAGCAGAACTGTATGATAAGGGGTTAGTGTCTGACAGCTGAATAGCAATAGCAGAGAACAATGGAGAACATTTTCATCTCTTGGTAATCGATGCTTTCTGATAGTGAACTATTTTCAGTATATTCAACATGTCTGAAAAGTGTTACTTTTTTAATATGCTACATAAATAAAAAAATTTTAAAGATGCAAAAGAAAGAATCAAACACTAGACTACAAAACTTTAGAGAATCATCTAAGCACCAGGGAGGAAGTATGATACTGTAATGAAAAAAAAAGTCCCCAACGTATAATACCTAGAATTTTCATTTCAGCAATTGTCTTTCAATATTGAGACCCTTTGTCTATTTTAGAGGGGTAACAGCAGGTAGAATTTTACCTAAAATCCCCTCAAGTTTCCAGTTCTTCTAGTTACTTCCTCCTCAAAATTTTTTCTGTTACTAATTAATGGCACCTTGTAATGGCCTCTGTGTTAGTTTGAACAAAAAGAGTCATTTCCCAATGGGTTGTAAAAATGAATGAGGTGTGGAAGGAAGTTATACTTTATACAATGGTAGAGTCACAGAATTTTAGTGACATTCAAGATTCATTTTCTATCCTTTACAAAAAAGTGAATTAAAAACCAGAGAAGTAAAGTTGCATTAATTAGAATCAAAAGTGGTTCCAGCTTTCATAGGAGCATTAGGCTTATTTTGAGAATCTATTTTTTAAAAATAACATAAAATCCTGATTTTAAAAAGTTTTAAATATAGTTAATTAAAAACAACAACAAAAATCCAAAAAACTAATGTTCTCTGTATATACAGTAATAGTAATTATTATTAAAACTAATAAAGGACAAAGTCCACATAAACTTGAAATAATTGGGTTAA
This sequence comes from Callithrix jacchus, assembly GCF_049354715.1. Taxonomy (NCBI): domain Eukaryota; kingdom Metazoa; phylum Chordata; class Mammalia; order Primates; family Cebidae; genus Callithrix; species Callithrix jacchus. The sequence goes on from NC_133517.1 coordinate 78,530,954, forward strand.
AATTTCAAGAGCTTTTAAATAAACAATTCAATGATATTACACAAACTGCAAACAAACAAAAATCACATTTAAGACTTTGGGTGCAGCTTGTAAAAGTGAGATTTAATATTCTAATCCAAAATGAATGAGATAAAACCCAATTTGAATAAGTAAAAGCCACATAAGGGTGAATGAGCCAGTCCTGCGAAATGTAGGGAGACAGAAGGACATCAGGAACAACTGGAACCAGAAACATGGACCTCCCCAGGACTGTGTCTGCACCTGTTTCTCTCTGCATGTTGGCCTTATTCCCTTTCACTGTAGACCAGCATTCTTCAGAGTCAGAGAACCATGGCCTGACTAAGTTGTGTACCGTAAAGCTTCAGCCAATGCAGGAAAGCTCTCACTGGGCCAAGCCAAATTCTAGGGAAGAACCTTAATTGGTCCAGCTTAGGTTCAAGTCAACTATTGCTAAAGGAGTAGATCTAATAACAATATGGGTCCACCACTGGCACATGGTCAGTGCAATAAAAAACCCAGTGAAGAAGAATCTGGAAACACAAAACCACTATCTCATGATTTACTCAAAATTGAACAGCTAATAAGCAGTAGGTTCAGGATCATAATCTTAGGATTCATTTCCATACAAAGTTCTTTCTCTGAAAGTGACAGCAGATTCTAAACAATTTAATTTTCCTGGCTCAGCATTTTTGTGTTATCTCAATCATAGAAAATTATCAAAATACCAAAACAAAGACAAGATCAAATGCAAAATAATTTTAGGTTAAAACACTTAGAAGTTCTTCTTTGTTTTAATTGCATTTTAGGTTTTGGGGTACATGTGAAGAACGTGCAAGATAGTTGCATAGGTACACACATGGCAGTGTGATTTGCTGCCTTCCTCCCCTTCACCTATATCTGGCATTTCTCCCCATGCTATCTCTCCCCAACTCCCCAACCCCTGTTGTCCCTCCCCTATTCCCCCCAGCTGACCCCAGTGTGTAGTGCTCCCCTCCCTGTGTCCATGTGTTCTCATTGTTCAATACCCACCTATGAGTGAGAATATGTGGTATTTCATTTTCTGTTCTTGTGTCAGTTTGCTGAGAATGATGTTCTCCAGGTTCATCCATGTCCCTACAAAGGACATGAACTCATCGTTTTTGATTGCTGCATAATATTCCATGGTGTGTATGTGCCACATTTTCCCTGTCCAGTCTATCATTGATGGGCATTTGGGTTGTTTTCAGGTCTTTGCTATTGTAAACAGTGTTGCAATGAACATTCATATGCATGTGTCCTTATAGTAGAATGATTTATAATCCTCTGGATATATACCCAGTAATGGGATTGCTGGGTCAAATGGAATTTCTATTTCTAGGTCCTTGAGGAATCGCCACACTGTCTTCCACAATGGTTGAACTAATTTACACTCCCACCAGCAGTGAAAAGTGTTTCTATTTCTCTACATCCTCTCCAGCATCTGTTGTCTCCAGGTATTTTAATGATCACCATTCTAACTGGTGTAAGATGGTATCACAATGTAGTTTTGATTTGCATTTCTCTAATGACTAGTGATGACGAGCATTTTTCTTCTAAGTGATCACTATGTTTATATATCCATTCTCATTAGATATTTATTAATGAAAAAATAGGACATATGGATTAGGTGTACATTATATAGTAACATAGATTTGAAACTGTCCTTTTGCTATTTTGATTCTATTTATTTTCTTATTGCCTCTTTATAATAGATATAGAATGCACAGAAAAGTGGTAGTTGGTCATGCCCTCAGATAAACTGAAAATTATTTTATAGTGCTTTGATATACAAACAGCATCACTACAAGCTATCACTTATTGTGTTTGTAAAAATGTGGCTTTAAACACATTTTTAAAAACAAATAGCACATTGCTGAACATTTCAGACCAAAAAGTTCCTGCATAAGGAAGTTGATATTGATTTGCATTTCCTAGTTAAGTAATTCTCTATTGACTTATATTTCTTTGCCTTAAACAAAGCGCTTCAATCACTGGAAACATTAAAATAAGAAGAATTGAAAATGGGGACATTTTGACAAAATATATTGTAATAGAAAGAAAACTCCAAGCCTCCCTTTTTTCTCCCTCCACTCAGCTTAGCAGCATTTTAAAAATTTCATCTTAATTTTTCAATAAACAAATTCTTATTGTTCTAGAACAGCTCCAGGAATTCCTCCCCTGTTGGACACATGACATAAGTTGAATGAATTGCTGGAAAGACTTTACATAGTGCCTAAATGATACCACTCTGATTGAGATGACAGAAAAACAAAAAACGGAGCTTTGAAAATAATTAATGGGATGATGGCTGAATAGGAATAGCTATGGATTGCTGTTCCCAGTGAAAATGCAGAGGGTGAGTGATCCGCATTTCCAAACTAATTTTCACTTCCCACAGACCAGGAGATTCCTGGGTGGAAAAGCACCACAAGTCTCCAGTGCAGCTGGAGCCAGTGCAGTGGGTCTCTGCACAAAATCTCACACAAATCCAGGCACCATTTCAACTGGCGACTGGAATGCCTGGGAGACAGAGTCACCCATTCAACTGAAAAAAAAGGGGCTGAAACAGGGAGCCAGGTTATCTGGCTCAGATGGTCCCACCTCCACAAAGACCAGCAATCTGAAATGCTCTGGATTGAGAGTTTCACAGCAATCAAAACTGGTCCCTGGACAGTCCAGTTCTGTGGGAGGACAGGGCATCTGCCATTACCAAGGCAGTCCACCACTACTGAGGCACTCTGCCATTACTGAGGCAGTCCACCATTACTGAGGCTGTCCGCCATTACCGAGGCAGTCTGCCATTACCAAGGCAGTCTGCCGTTACTGAGGCAATCCTCCATCAACAAGGCAGTCTGCCATTAAAGAGACACGCGGCCATTACTGTGGCAGACTGCCATTACTGAGGCAGTTCTAACTATAACCCTATAAACAAAACTGCAAGGAAGTTCACACAGCAGCTGGGCAGAGCCCATGGCAGCTCAGCAATGCCTCTGCTGGCAGATTGTGACTAGGCTACCCCTCACTGGGCAAAGCATCTCTGAAAAAAGGCAGTAGCATGACAGGAACTTATAAATAAAGCCCCACCTTCCAGGAACAGAGCACCTGGCAAAAAAAAGGTGGTTATGAGTTCTGCTGCAGCAGACTTAAAGGTACCTGCCCAGCAGCTCTGAACAGAACCACAGAGCTCACAGCTCAGCAATTGAGCTCCTGTAAGGGACACACTGTCTCCTCAAGCAGCTCACCAACCCGCAAATATTCAAAGAGACACTTTATAAAGGAGAGCTTAGGCTGACATCTGGCTGATATCTTTCTGGGACAAAGATAACAGAAGCAGAAACTGGCAGCAACCCTTACTGTTCTCCAGCTGCTGCAGGTAATCCCCAGGCAAGCAGTGTCTGGAGTGGACCTCCAGCAGTACAACAGCAGAGGGGCCTGATTGTTAGAAAGAAAACTGAGATACAGAAAGAAATAACTTTATCATCAACAAAAATGACATCCACTCAGAAACCCCATCTGAAAGTCACCAACTACAAATACCACAGGTAGATAAATCCATAAAGATTGGAAGAAACCAGTGCAAAAAGGATGAAAACACCCCAAATCAGAATGCCTCTCCTCCTCCAAGGGATCACAACACCTCACCAGCAAGGGAGCAATGCTGGATGGAGAATGAGTCTGATGAATTGACAGAAACAGACTTCAGAAGGTGGATAATAACAAACTTCTCTGAGCTAAAAGAACATGTTCTAACCCAATGCAAAGAAACTAAGAACCTTGAAAAAAGGTTTGATGAAATGCTAATGGGAATAAACAACTTAGAGAGGAATATAAATGAATTGATGGAGCTAAAAAACACGAGAACTTCGCAAAGCATACACAAGTTTCAATAGCCGAATTGACCAAGCAGAAGAAAGGATATCAGCAATTGAAGATCAACTCAATGAATTAAAATGAGAAGACAAGATTAGACAAAAAAGCGCAAAAAGGAATAAACGAAGTCTCCAAGAAATGTGGCACTATGTGAAGAGACCTAATCTACGTTCGATAAGTGTATCTGAATATGACAGAGAGAATGAATCCAAGCTGGAAAACACTCTTCAGGATATTATCCAGGAGAACTTCCCCAACCTAGCAAGGCAGGCCAATACTCGAATCCAGAAAATACAGAAAACATTACAAAGACATTCCTCATGAAGAGCAACCCCAAGCCACATAATCATCAGATTCATCAGCGTTGAAATAAAGGAAAAAATGCTAAGGGCAGCCAGAGAGAAAGGTTGGGTTACCCACAAAGGGAAGCCCATTGAACTCACAGCAGATCTCTTGGCAGAAACCCTACAAGCCAGAAGAGAGTGGGGGCCAATATTCGACATCCTTAAGGAAAAGAACTTTCAACCTAGAATTTCATATCCAGCCAAACTAAGCCTCATAAGTGAAGGAGAAATAAAATGCTTTACAAAAAGCAATTGTTCAGAAATTTCATCACCACCAGGTCTGCTTTACAAGAGCTCCTGAAGGAAGCACTAAACATAGAAAGGAAGAACCAGTACCAGCCACTCCAAAAACATACCAAATGGTAAAGTGCATTGACACAATGAAGAAACTGTGTCAACTAATGGGCAAAACAACCAGCTAGCATCAAAATGGCAGGATCAAATTCACACATAAAAATATTAACCTTAAATGTAAATGGGCTAAATGCCCCAATCAAAAGACACAGACTGGCAAATTGGATAAAAAGTCAAAACCCATTGGTGTGCTATATCCAGGAAATCTGTCTTACATTAAGGATACACATAGGCTCAAAATAAGGGATGGAGAAAGATTTACCAAGCAAATGGAGAGCAAAAAATAGCAGGAGTTGCAATCCTACTCTGGGATAAAATAGACTTTAAACCAACACAGATCAAAAGAGACAAAGAAGGACATTACATAATGGTAAAAGGATCAATGCAACAAGAAGAGCTAATGACCCTAAATATATATGCACCCAATACAGGAGCACCCAGATACATAAAGCAAGTTCTTGATGACTTACAAAGAGACTTAGACTCCCACACAATAATAATGGGAGACTTTAACAATCCACTGTCAACATTAGACAGATCAATAAGACAGAAAATTAACAAAGATATCCAGGACCTGAACTCAGATCTGGTCCAGAAAAACCTAATAGACATTTACAGAACTCTCTACCCCAAATCCACAGAATATACATTCTTCTCAGCACCACATCACACCTACTCTAAAATTGACCACATAATTGGAAGTAAATCACTCCTCGGTAAACACAAAAAATGGAATTCATAACAAAGAGTCTCTCAGACAATAGTGCAATCAAATTAGAACTCATAATTCAGAAACTAACTCAGAACTGCAGAACTTCATGGAAACTGAACATATTTCTCTTGAAGGTTGACTAGGTACACAATGAAATGAAGGCAGCAATAAAGATGTTCTTCGAAACCAACAAGAATGAAGACACAACATACCAGAATCTCTGGGACACATTTAAAGCAGTGTCTAGAGGAAAATTTATAGCAATAAATGCCCACATGAGAAGCGAGGAAAGATCTACAATCAACACCCTATTGTCAAAATTGAAAGAGCTAGAGGAGCAAGATGAAAAAAACTGAAAAGCAGAGGACAAGAAATAACTAAGATCAGAGAAGAACTGAAGGAGATAGAGACACAAAAAAACCCTTCAAAAAATCAATAAATCCAGGAGGTGGTGTTTTGAAAAGATCAGCAAAATAGAGAGACCACTAGCCAGATTAATAAGAAAAGAGAGAATAATCAAATAGATGCAATAAAAAAATGATAAAGGGGATATCATCACAGATTCTACAGAAATACAATCCACTATCAGAGAGTACTACAAACAACTCTATGCATATAAACCAGTAAACCTGAAAGAAATGGATAAATTCATGGACACTTGCATCCCCCCAAGCCTAAACCAGGAAGAAGTTGAAACCTTGAATAGACCAATAACAAGGGCTGAAGTTGAGGCAGTAATCACCAGCCTACCACCCCAAAAAAGCTCAGGTCCAAGTGGATTCACAGCCGAGTTCTACCAGTCATAAAAAGAGGAGCTAGTACAACTCCTTCTCAAACTATTCCAAACAATCCAAAACGAGGGAATCCTTCCCAAATCATTGTATGAGACCAACATCATCCTGATACCAAAACCCGGCAGAGAGTCAGCAAGAAAAGAAAACTTCAGGCCAATATCCATGATGAACATAGATGCAAAAATCTTCAATAAAAAACTGGCAAACCGACTGCAACAGTAAATCAAAAAGCTTTTCCATCAGGATCAGGCAGGCTTCGTCCTGGGGACACAAGGCTGCTTCAACATACGCAAGTCTATAGACGTAATTCACCACATAAACAGAACGAAAGACAAAAGGCACATGATTATCTCAACAAATGCAGAGAAGGCCTTCAACAAAATTCAACAGCCCTTTATGCTAAAACTCTCAGTAAACTAGGTATAGATGAAACGTATCTCAAAATAATAAAAGCTGTTTATGACAAATTCACAGCCAATATCATACTGAATGGGCAAAAACTGGTAGCATTCCCTTTGAAATCTGGTGCTAGACAAGGATGCTCTGTCTCACCACTCCTATTCAATATAGTATTGGAAGTTCTGGCCAGAGCAATCAGTCAAGAAAAAGAAATAAAGGGTATTCAGTTAGGAAAGGAGGAAGTCAAATTGTCTCTATATGCAGATGATATGATTGTATATTTAGAAGAACCCATCATCTCAGCCCAAAATCTCCTGAAACTGATAAGCAACTTCAGCAAAGTCTCAGGATACATAATCAATGTGCAAAAATCACAAGCATTCCTATACACCAATAACAGACTTAAAGAGAGCCAAATCAAGAACAAACTGCCATTCACAATTTCTACAAAGAGAATAAAATTCCTAGGAATACAACCAACAAAGGGTGTGAAGGACCTCTTCAAGGAGAATTACAAACCACTGCTCAACAAAGTAAGAGAGGACGCAAACAGATGGAGAGACATTCCATGCCCATAGTTAGGAAGACTCAATATCATGAAAATGGCTATACTGCCCAAAGTAATTTACAGATTCAACACTATCCCGATCAGGCTACCAATGACCTTCTTTCCAGAACTGGAAAAAACCACCTTAAACTTCATATGGAACCAAAAGAGAGTCTGCATAGCCAAGCCAATTCAAAGCAAAAAGGACAAAGTTGAAGGCATCACACTATCTAACTTCAAACTATGTTACAAATCTACAGTAATCAACACAGCATGTTACTGGTACCAAAACAGAGATATAGACCAATGGAACAGAACAGAGGCCTCAGAGGCAATGCCACACATCTACAACCATCTGATCTTTGACAAACCTCACAAAAACAAGCAATGGGGAAAGGATTCCCTGTTTAATAAATGGTGTTGGGAAAACTGGTTAGCAGTGTGCAGAAAGTAGAAACTGGACCCCTTCCTGACACCTTACACTAAAATGAACTCCAGATGGATTAAAGACTTAAACATAAGACCTATCACCGTAAAAATACCTAGAAGAAAACCTAGGCAAAACCATTCAGGACAGAAACATAGGCATAGGCAAGGACTTCAGGACTAAAACCCCAAAAGCATTGAAAACAAAAGCCAAAATAGACAAATGGGATCTAATTAAACTCCAGAGCTTCTGCACAGCGAAAGAAACAATCATTAGAGTGAACTGGCAACCAACAGAATGGGAAAAAAATTTGCAATCTACCCATCTGACAAAGGACTTATATCCAGAATCTACAAAGAATTAAAACAGATTTACAAGAAAAAAACAAACCCATTCAAAAGTGGGCAAAGGATATGAACAGACGCTTTACAAAAGTAGACATACATGAGGCCAACAAACATATGAAAAAATGTTCATCATCACTGATCATTAGAGAAGTGAAAATAAAAACCACATTGAGATACCATCTCAAGCCAGCTGGAATGGCAATCATTAAAAAATCTAGAGACAACAGATGCTCAGATGACATGGAGAAATAGGAACACTTTTACATTGTTGGTGGGAGTGAACATTAGTTCAACCATTGTGGAAGACAATGTGGCAATTCCTCAAGGAACTAGAAATAGAAATTCCATTTGACCCAGCAATCCCATTACTGGGTATATCTACAAAGGATTATACATCTATTATAAAGACACATGCACACGTATGTTCATTGCAGCACTGTTTACAATAGCAAAGACTTGGAACCAACCCAAATGCCCATCGATGATAGACTGGACGGGAAAATGTGGCACATATATACCATGGAATACTATGCAGCCATAAAAAGCAATGAGTTCATGTCCTTTGTAAGGACATGGATGAATCTGGAAGCCATTGTTTTCAGCAAACAGACACAAGAACAGAAAATCAAACACTGCAGGTTCTTACTCATAGGCAGGTGTTGAACAACAAGAACACATGGACACAGAGTGGGGAGCATCACACACTGAGGTCTGTGGTGGGGAGACTTGCGGGGGGGACAGCAGTGGGTAGGGAGTTGGGGAGGGATAACATGGGGGAAAATGCCAGATATAGGTGAAGGGGATGGAGGCAACAAACCACATTGCCATGTATGTACCTATGCAACAATCCAGCATGTTCTTCACATGTACCCCAGAACCTAAAATGCAATCAAAAATAAAAAAAAAATTTTAAAGAAAATAAGTAATAGATTTCAGCTTCAGCTCCCTTTTACCAAGGGAGTGTTGTCTTTAAGCTCTGCCTCATGACCTGTTAAGGGCGTAACCAAAGCTATAGTTGTTTCACCATCTACTGATGGCAAGAGCAGTAAAAGCCTCAACTCATAAGTGGGCTTCAGGAGTCCAGAAATTTGAGAGTCAGTGAAGGATCGTGAACATTACCAAAATGAAGGCATATGAATTATTTTCTAAATGAGTAAGAACAAAATCTGTTATTGTTCATTTTCAATTTCTTTCACATAGACTAAATCCTGCCAAAGAGGCCCACAGCACAGGGCTGCTTACAGAGAAGACAAGAAGACAGGATGCAGATGACCTACAGTAGTGACACAGTACAGATTATGTCCAAAGAAACATCGTAAGAGGCCCACAGGGCTATGAAACATTGAGAAACCTGAGCTGAGCTCTCACCAGCCTGGTAAATTCCACTGGCACCAAGATGCTGAGCCAATTTAAATGCAAAGCAAAAATCTTGCAAGGTTTGCCAGACTCTTTAAAATGTAATTATGGCAACTCATCCAAGGATCAGTTTAACACATAAGCAACTTGGAGAAGACTGCTGATCACATTCGAACATTTTACGGTCCACATACCTACACAAAGACATTACCTGGAGGATGTTCTTTCTTAATTTAAGGAAAAAAAGCCATTTTTTTCCTCTCACACTTTGAAAAGTATGTTGTTATTTACATGCATTTGTATCTTTAATTTTTCACTTTCTCCACCTATATTGTACTACATGACGGTAATTTAGAATAATGTCTCTGGTGTGCTCAGTGCACAGTAAGTCTCCATTCTCCCTTGCCATCTTGCCCACACTCCAAAACCAAACTGGTAATCTCTGCACATATCAGGATTTATCTGAGCCCAGGGAGAATGGCTTCTATCAACTGTGTCACCTAAGCTACCTTGGGTTCCACTGCCAGTTGGGTTTGGCCAGTAGGAGGCACTGAAATGAAGTCAGATAACTGAAGGAGAGAAAGATTATTATTACCCCCTATTCTCTTCCAACAAGGTGGCAGTTTAGCAGGAGTTGTGTTCCTCTGAAATGGGTATATCAGATGGCCTCTGTCACATGGTGGCAGCTCTCTCCAAATGCCAGTGACTGCCTCCCGCCCTTGCCCATGTTGGCCTTATGGTGGTAATGACTCCCAGTCATTGCTAGTTTCAGAGGGCTTTGCCAATTCTTTTTTAATTCTTTAACTCCACCCATACGTTGGTACAGAGTCCTTTAATTATGCTTTCTTATTCTCATATGTACAACATCTCCTTTCCTCCCAGGACTCCGATTAATACAATTGACAAAGAAATACCGTTTATTGCAATACCAAATCTAAAGACCTGCATATCTATTAGCAGCAAAGTTGATGCAAAATGAAGTGACAACAGTCCCACAGACAAGGGCATATATTTCCAGAAAGCAGTATAGTGTAATGGATCAGTACTTAGCCTGATATTACAGCTCAAAGTCTGGTTCTTCTGCTTAGATCCATGAACTCAAGCAACTTTTCCAGCTTTTCAAAACCTGTTCTTGCTTAATAAGATAAGGCTGATAATAATATATCCCTTAGAAATTTGGTGCTGAGATTAAATGAGATAATTTAGTTTAAACTCATAGCATGCCACAAGCATTAAAACTGAGAGCATGACAGTTATAATTGTGGCAATGGTGTTAAAATGATGTTTCCAGAGATAAAACCTCAACTGAGAGGTGTAATCTAAACATTCTAAACACAACTCCTTTCATGACCTATGCTAAGAAAAGTCCATGGTGCTTTTTCACTCAGTTTACAAGTTGCCACTACATTATTGCTACGGTCAAAGAATGATCAGCAATATGCTGGATTATTTTCTCAATTAATCTCAGGTTAGATGAGGTTCTCAGCTTTGAAATATTTCCTCTCCCCATCCCAGAATAATACAGAATGAAGGTGACAATTACAAAGGTAATGATGATGATGGTAACTTTTACTGAGATTAACCACATGCCAGGACTGTTTCATGCATTTTACATGTGTTAAATCTTTCGATCCTCATAACAATTATATATGGTTGCATATTATTATTTTCCCATTTTGCAGATACAGCATCAAGGGGCAAAGATTAAGTAACTTGGCCATGGTCAAATCTAGTAAATGGTGGAAATGAAGTTATAACCCTGGAGTTCAAGCTCCAACATCCATATGCAAAAATGCCCAGTTATACTACCCCAGTCTACCATTGTGACTTTACTTTTCATGTCATGGATATCTGAGTTCCATGTTTATGAAAGTAAACATTTTATACAGAATTATAACCCCACTGAAAAGTTTTTTTTTTTCAAGCATGCATTTTACAGAGGCCATTTAAAGTTATTATTGAATTTTCTATTCAGCACAGGTAAAAATATTTATTGAAATTATATTCATCATGATTGTTTTTCTGTGAACTGTACACTGAATATCTAATTTATTAGTCAGTCATTTTGTCCATATCATGTGAGTGATCATAGCTTCTATCGGTAGGACTCTTATTGTTATTATAATAAAGCTTCAGCAGACCCACATTTAATTTACATGAATTCAATCAACTTGGCCGAAATGTAGAATAAATCTAAAGGTCTCAGTGATTTACAAACCTACTCTCAAGGGATTCGCAAACATGAAAAAATTATATGCATGATGAGGAAGGTTGTGATTCCTCCAGGAAGAAATTAAGAAATTAGTGGAACCAGGGTTGATGAGAAACCGCTTATTAACGCAATCTCAAAGTGCATCCCTACAAATTATAATTTATAGAAATAACAATTTACAGTACAACAGAGAAACCAAACAACACCATAACCAACTTATGAACATTAACATCATAAATAAATGTAAACACACATGACGTACCTACAAATGTGACAGCCTAAGAAGGACATAACGTTACTTATTTAGCAATCCAGCCAGTAAGTACTAAACCGGAATTAGATGATAAGGAAACATCAAGTGAACCAAACTGGGGACAGTCTATGAAACATCTAGCTTGTAATCTTTCAAAATATCACGGTTAGGAAAGAAGAAAAAAAAAAGGCTAAGAAAAATTAGCCTTAAGATTGAATTAAATGCAATTTAGGTAATGTGATAACTTAAGTGCAATACATGATCCTGGACCAGATTCTGTGCTAGAAGAAAAATGGCTGTGAGTGCTATTATTGGGATAATTGATGAAATTGGAATGTGGACTCTACATTAGATAAAATTAGCCTAATAATATTACTTTTCTTGAATTTGATAACTAGGTTGTGTTTTTGTAAGAAAATGCCCTTGAGAAATATACACTAAAGTATTAAGGGATAAAAAATAATAATGTATGCAATCTATTCTCAAATGGTTCAGCAAAAATGTGTGTGTGTGTGTGTGTGTGTACAATGAGAGAATAAAAAAGCAAAAATGGAACAATATTCAGAATCAGTGAATCTGTGTAACAGATATAAAATTATTCTTTGTACTTTTGTAAAACTTTACACTGAAACTTATTTCAAGATCAAAAGTTGTTTAACAAAATAATTCCTGGAAGGCCTTAGGGAAACATTAACCAAAATTGGGAAAATTGCTAAAATATATTGTAGAAAATTATAATAATACTGGAATTTAAAATTTACACAAAATTGCAGAAGTGTTGCAAAAACCCTCAAATTATTTACTTGCTGATTATGGTCCTTCTATGGAATTGCATGTTGAACATATTATCCTGTAATACATGCATATTAGTGAACAGAGCTATCTACCAAGAATCTTGTAATCTATATTTATGGGCAATTTAGGAATTTTCCAGGGTTATTTTTACTATTTGTGATTTTCAACTTGTTTTAGAACCAAAAACCAGTGTTTGAAATGTTACCTCAGTATATTTCTAGAAAGTCTAGTTTTTCTAGATCAGTTTTTGCAGATCTAAATATTTAAGGATGCAGTCTGCAACATGAGGGAGTTTGTGTTGAGTAGACAAGGCTGAGTTTTTTGTTTACCACAGGAAGACAGAGCACTATGTAGACATACTCTTAGCAGCATCTTGCAGGAGGGAGAGAAAAGTCAAGATATGTATGTTTTGAGGATCTGGTATAAGGTAAAGTTTTCAGTGTGGGGCTATGCTTAGAATTGGGTAAAACTTGGCCAGACATGGTGGCTCATGCCTGTACTCCCAGCACTTTGGGAAACCCAAGCCGGCAGATTATCTGAGGTCAGGAGTTCAAGACTAGCCTGGCCAACATGGTGAATCCCCATCTCTACTAAAAATACAAAATTAGCCAGGCATGGTGGCATGTACCTGTAATCTCACTACTCGGGAGGCTGAGGCAGGAGAATCACATCAACCCAGGAGGCGGAGGTTGCAGTGAATTGAGATCACGCCATTGCATTCCAACCTGGAATGCAACGGGTAACAAGAGCAAAAATCCATCTCAAAAAAAAAAAAAAATAAGAACTGGGCAAAACTTGTGATATAATAAGTTTAGGGTTGGTACATAAAGGGCAAAACAGTGTTTACAGGTGAGTTAAAGAATAAACATTTGCTTGTTAAGCTCAGCGGAATCATCTGTTATGCTGATTAGAGGCCATTTACTCATGTAAGGATAAGTTAAACAAAATGATTTTGAGATAAATGGGCTTGTAGAAATTTTCTAAATCAAGCAATAAAGTTATTTGAAACTTTATCTTCTTGGGCAAGAGTTGTATGAAATAGCAAAGGTATGTTAAGATGGATTGTGTAGGTGGTTTCTCTTCTGTTTCTATTCTTTTAGGCCTAGAGATAGTAACAGCTCCCAGAAGTTACTAACCCCAGGGTGCCTCATTATCTGTGGTTGGTTTCCCTTCACCCTGCCTACATCCTCAAAGATAACCTTTCTTAATACTTTTTTCAATTACTCTAATTGAATATGCCATCTGTTTCTTAATAGCACCCTAACTGATAAAGATAATTATGAGTCAGATAAACATTTGTTTACTTGTATGTATTTAGAAATTCACCAACTCTCAAATAATTACTTGATTGCCTGGCATTAATCAATTGTATTGCTATTCCAATTCAATATCATTGCGTATGGTGTAGTTACTGTTGGTGCAGCAAAATGCAGACTTCAGAGTAAAAGATTGTGCTTTGAGCCTGGACCTATTTGACCCCACCTACAGAAGTAAGTGGTCTCATTCTTAATCTCTTGCATTAGTTCCAACAAAGGACAGGAGAAACTTAAAACTACTCCAGCCAAATACTGGGAATTCAGCACCTGCATGGCTTATTCCTGCACTTTTGTTCTGGTTCTGAAAACTGCACTTATTTTTAACTTTTTTTTTTAATCCATTTTAGGTTTTGGGATACATGTGAAGAACATGCAAGATAGTAGCATTGGTACACATGTGGCAGTGTGATTTGCGGCCTTCCTCCCCTTCACCTATATCTGGCATCAGTCTCTGTCTTCATTTCTCTACCTAATGGAGAAAATAAATAAGGGTTGTCTGCCAACTCCCCTGTAATATACTCACAAAAGCTTGTGAATCTTGAAAAGAAACAAAGCAAAGAAAATAAATGCATGTCTAAGCACATTTCCCGAATACGTGTAAGTTCTCTGGCCTTTCTCTTCCCTACAAAGATTACCATCATCTTTAATATACATACCTCACAAACATCCGCCAAGTGCTGTATTGAATTATTTAGTATGATTTAGCATGGCTGCTTGTTCTCTGTTAGAACTGTGTGGAATGAAATGAAAGAAAGGACGTAAGGCAGACACAGAGGAGCACAATTATAAGCAAATCACACTAGGTTTCATTCATCATTCTGTGCTTTCATGCCAGGAACTATTTCAGTTTAGTTATAATATGCACATTATTTAAATGAGAAACAAATACTCATATAACACATATCCCGATACTTAGATAGATCAAAGTGAACTCTACTTGAAAGCCTACGTCACATGCAATTTCCCTGGCACTTTGAAAAGGAAGGGTACTGCTTTTGTAAAGAACATGTTATGAATAGCCAATGTTTAAGCAGAAAACACAAAATCCCCCTTTGGGTTTCATACTGGATGCCACTCTCAGGGAGAGCTGCGTAACCAAAACACTGGAGTCATTTTAGTGACTTGCTGGGCTTCTCATGTAATGTGTTATAAAGGGACAGCCCTCCCAATTAAGAATATGTGATTAATTTTTATTGTACAAATTATGCAGTATACAATCTAATATATTAATTAAAAGCTTTGGCTTTCAAGTTAAACAAACCTGGGTTTGAATTCAAGCTCCCACTCTTGCTAGCTCTGTTGGCTTTTGCAAATTGATTTGTTTCATTAAACTTTGGTCACCTTAACTAAAAATGGTGATAAAACTATCTGCTACTCATGAGGGTATTATGAGAATCAAATGAAATGATGCATGAAAAATACAAAGCATGATGTCGAACACAGACAAACACTTCTCACTATCATGTCATTCGAAGTTGCTGTTTAAATATTGGACTTGCACAGGGGAATAGCCGGTTTTCACATCTAACCCTATTATCTTCATTTAGATGAAACCCAAAGAAATAATACTTGTTAACTTCTTTCTGCCCATTCTTGCTAATAATCAAGAGTCCACTAGGGATTTTCAAGTGAAAGTTCCACAGCACATCACAGTTTCTGTGTCTGAAGTCAGTTGTATTATTTTCTATCTAACAAGAAAGTTCTTCCTATTGACTTACTATTGTTAAACCGGAAAAATTCCCTTATTTTCAAAGACAGCTAGAATCATGAATTTGACTTGATCTCATTAAAGATGAAGGAAATTGGAAAATAGAACCAAATGAACACAGCATTGTACTTCTCCAGATAGATAGATCGATCAATCGATCTATCTATCTATCTATCTATCTATCTATCTATCTATCTACCTACCTACCTACCTATATACATATCTATCTCTCTGTCTATATATACATTATTTACTTTTATATGGCAAATAATATTTATGCATATTTAGAGTGCTACATGGTTTTCTTTTCCTTTTTTTTTTTTTTTTTGGAGACAAGCTCTCATTCTCTCACCCAGGCTGAAGTATAGTGGCAAGATCCCAGCTCACTGTAACCTCAAACTCCTAGACTCAAGCAATCCTTCCCTTTAGCCTCCTGTGTAGCTGGGATTACAAGCACATGCCACCACACCTGCCTATTCTTTTATTTTTTTCTAGAGATGAGGTCTCACAATGTTGCTCAGGATGGTCTTGGATTTCGGGACTCAGGCAATCCTCCCACCTTGGCCTTCAAAATACTGGTATTACAGGCATGAGCCACTGTCCCTGGCCTGATGTTTTGATCTATGTACATATTGTAGAAAGATGCAATCAAGCCAATTAAGATATGCTTTTTCTTACCAATCTATCATTTCTTTTTCTGATATCAACATTAAATATCTGTTCATTGACCTCAGGGATCTTATGTTCCCTTAAGATATTACCCTCTGTTATGTTTCATCAGAATTAGCAGCCAGAGTCTGGTGAGAGGCTACTTTATATTGGGCTAAAGGCTTTGCAGATAAGTTGGCATGAGCAGGAAGCCATACAAAGTGAGGCATGAGCCATGTAGCTCTGAAGGAAGAGCATTACAGGGAGAGGGAAAGCAAGTGCAAAGGCCCCAAGGCAGGAGCTTGCTTGGAAAGGGGAGTCCATGGCAAGGTGGCCCACAGGGTGGGGACAGAAGAAGCCAGGAGCCCCAGACTGCAGGGATATGTGGGCAATTGGGAGGGTTTTAGAATCTCTACTGCATGCGTTGCCAAAAAATTCTTAGCTAGTAAGTGGCAGACCTGGGGAAAACTTTTGAGTATTCAAATTTGAAATCTGAGATGATGGCACATAAGGAAAGCTTCTAAGGGAAGAAAATAAAGCTCTTCATGGCACCTTTAAGGACCACAACAAGGCCCCACTATTTTTTCTTCTCAGTGTCACTAGGAATCCAGAATAACTAGGATCTGTCTGGTTCCAACTCACCTATGAAACCAGCTCATGTTCTCAGTCATTTCTCCTTTTCCTTTTGCTCAAAACCTCCTAATGGGAGAACAAAAAGAAGAAATCACATTCCCTGTGCTCTCCACTTTAGCCACTTGTTAAAATTTAGTTCTAATGAAGCTCTGCCATGCTCTTCAGTTGTGCTGTAAGATGAATCACTTGGACATTTTTGTTTTCCTCTTTCTGAAAAAATAAAGATACTGATGCTATTAATATTTTCAAAGTCTGCTTTTTGCCAGAAACATGAGGCAACAAGTATAGAATTGTTTTGGTCTATTTTCTAGAAAGATCATATGTTAAGAATATTCATTAAGTCATTTTATGTCCCCAGCCTGTGCTAGGTATCATGGAGCATGAAAAGAAGTAAAATGCCCAGGTCCTGACCACACAGAACTCAGAATTCTGTTCAGGGACAGAATATGCATCCATAAGCAACACCAAGGGTTTAAGGTCCTTACCATTAAGAAAAGGGCCACAGTGATGTTGCCAGGTCCCTTAGGCCCAACTCCCTAATAGGGTCTAGGAATTAGCTGACATCTGGCTAGGATTTAGGCTTCTATGAATTAATAGGAAACCTTGGTCCCAATTTCTCCCTTCAAGGTGTGTAAACCCTCTCTATATATTTAAAAACCACATCAGATTTTAAAAGTGTAAGAAGAATGCTAAGATCATACAGTTCCCTCAGTGAAATCAGAAGCACTCATACCTGTATATATTCTGTTCAACAAGGCAGGTCAAAGGGCTATTTTCTAGTGATTTTTTAAGACACCCTAACCTACCCCCACCCTCAACATTTCCCACTGACCCAACCAAAGTGCTTATAATTTCCACCTTTTGTGTTACTTCTTTAGAATATATATGTTGTTTATTGAAAGTCTTTCTTAGAATGTAAGCAAGTTGCTAAGAAGAAGTAACTCATTAACTGATTAGCATGGATTAATATATAATTTTCAAGGAGGAAAGTCTTAGGAGACTGTAAATATGAAGGCTTTGGAATAAGAGATAATAATTGAGAAAACTGGAACAAAGACCTCAGAATCAGAGAACCTAAAATATTCATGAGACACATTAAGAACATGTGCCTGTTGGTGAAGAGGAGAAAAGAGAATGCTAAGGAAAGGTAAGAGTACATGAGACCTTGTAGTACAGTTTGAAGTCAGGTAGCGTGATGCTTCCAGCTTTGTTCTTTTGGCTTAGGATTGTTTTGGTTGTGCAGGATCATTTTGGTTCCATATGAAGTTTAAATTAGTTTTTTTTAGTTCTGTGAAGAATATCAATGGTAGTTTGATGCAGATAGCACTGAATCTATTAATTACTTTGGGAAGTATTGCCATTTTTGTGATATTGATTCTTATCTATGAGCATGGAATATTTTTCCATTTGTTTGTGTCCTCTCTAATTTCCTTGAGCAGTGGTTTGTAGTTCTCCTTGAAGAGGTCTTTCACATCCCTTATAAGTTGTATTCCTAGCTTTTTTATTTTCTTTATAGCAATTATGAATGGGAGTTCACCCATGATTTGGCTCTCTATTACTGGAGTATGGAAATGCTTGTGATTTTTGCACATTGATTTTGTATCCTGAGACTTTGCTGAAGTTGCTTATCAGCCTAAGGAGATCTTGGGCTGTGACAATGGGGTTATAATGCCATATATCTATGACCATCTGATCTTTGACAAACCTGACAAAAACAAGCAATGTGTAAAGGATTTCCTATTTAATAAATAGTGTTGGGAAAACTGGCTAGCCATATGTAGAAAACAGAAATTGGACCTCTTTCTTACACCTTATACAAAAGTTAACTCAAAATGAATTAAAGACTTAAACCTAAGATCAAAAACCATAAAAACTCTAAAAGAAAACCTAGATAATACCATTCAGGACATAGGTATGGGGAAACACTTCATGACTAAAACACTAAAAGCAATGGCAACAAAAGTCAAAATTGACTAATGGGATCTAATTAAACTAAAGAGCTTCTGCACAGCAAAAAGAACTATCATCAGAGTGAACAGGCAACCTACAGAATGGGAGAAAATCTTTGCAATCTATTCATCTGACAAAGAGCTATTAATATCCAGAATCCAAAATTTACAAGAAAAAATAACCCTAGAAAAAAGTGGGTAAAGGCTATGAACAGCCACTTCTCAAAAGGATACATTTATGGGCCAAGAAACATGAAAAAATGCTCATCATCATTGGTCATTAGAGAAATGCAAATCAAAACTACAGTGAGATACCATCTCACACCAGTTAGGATGGCAATCATTAAAAAGTCAAGAAGCAACAGATGCTGGAGAGGATTTGGAGAAATAGGAACACTTTCTCACTGTTGATGGGAGTGTAAATTAGTTCAACCATTGTGTAAGACAGTGTGGCAATTCCTCAAGGATCTAGAACCACAATTACCATTTGACCCAACAATGCCATTACTGGGTATATACCCAAAGGATTATAGATCATTATACTATAAAGACACATGCAGACATATGTTTATTGCAGCACTGTTTGCAATAACAAAGACTTGGAACCAACACGAACACCCATGAATGATAGACTGGATAAAGAAAATGTGGCACATATACATCATGGAATACTACGCAACCACCAAAATGATGAGTTTGTGTCCTTTGCAGTGACATGGATGAAGCTGGAAGCCATAATTCTCAGCAAACTAACATAGGAACAGAAAACCAAACACCATATGTTTTCACTCAACTCTCACTAAGTGGGAGTTGAACAGTGGTAGGGGAACATCACACACCGGGGCCTGTCAGGGGGTTGGGGCTAGGGGATGGATAGCATTAGAAGAAATACCTAATGTAGATGATGGGTTGATGGGTGCAACAAACCACCATGGCACGTGTATACCTATATAACAAACCTGCACATTCTGTACATGTATTCCAGAACTTAAAGTATAATAATAATAGTAATAAAAGAGTATATGAGACCAACTCTAGCAACTTTCCCAATTTTGCCTAGGGCCGATCTGGTTAATTCCTCTGTTTTATATATAGAGAAACCATTGTCCAGGGCATTTAAGTGACATTTCCATGTAGACTCAGTAAGTAAGTGGAAGAATAAAGATTAGAAATCTAGATTCCCAAGTTCACACCTGCTTTGCTAAATTTAAAAAAAAAAAAGAAAAGAAAAGAAAATGCAATGGCTCTGAAGATCCTTTGGTTAGGGTTTTTCCAGATTCTATTTTCCAGGCTTTTCGGTCTTTGAATGAAATTTTTTTTTTGTTTTGTTTTGTTTGGCTACTACGAATATTTACTTAAGAAAAGGCTATTAAACAGGGCTTGCATTGGGATTAGAATGAAAAGAAACTTAAACCCCTGGTGAACTACATCTTAAAATTCAGAAGTAGAAACATTCTCATGATCAGAGGTTGATGCAATATGCAGACACATTTCCTCTTTTCTTCCCACATTCATCTTAAAAATAATACCAGACAATACTAGACATCAAAGCCAGCCAGCCGAGACAGGAGGAAGTGACTATTCAAACCAGGGAGGAATTTAACAAGGTAAGTCCCTAACAAATAAGTTCTGGTGATAAATGGAACAAAGCCATCACTGAATTGATCAATGTCTCAAGAAACATGGGTCCCGCCCACAAGCATCATGAGAAGTTTTCCTGATAATGCCAGTGGTTGAATCAGTGTTGTAGAAGAAAATTGTTTGATATAAACACCTAAAGACATTTTTTGAGTCCATAATTTTTTTATGCTCAAGAGAAGACATTGTAGTATAATGGGGAAAAAATAGTGCTTGTCTCATTTAGATCTGTTTTTTTCAATTCCTGGCTTCAGTATAAATAGCACCAATAATGGGAAAGCACAAAATATTAATTTTATTTGTTTTACATATTTCCCAAGAATTTAAATACTTAGACTCTGTGACTCAGAAATACAATTACATAAAAAATTACAGACATAAAAAATATAAAATAATGTTTGCTGTAATATTATTTGAAATATTATAATTATTGGGAACAACATAAATATCAATATTTCTTAAGATGCTTTGGGCTGCAAGTAACAGAAAACAATTTAAAATGGCTAAAAAACAAGAAAATTTTATTATTGTATATGTCAAAAATGTCATAGGGAAAATATATTTCAAGAGTTGATTAATGTATTAGTTCAATGATTCATGAAGAATGATGGTTGCTACTATCATTTGCCTCTACTCGGCATATAAACTGTTCTCACAGTAACTCCACTCATCAGTATATGGTCCCACAGATACAGGCTTCATAACAATATTGAGCAAAAGAAGAAAAACTTTTTTTTTTATCCTATGGAAACACCTGTTGGGAGAAGCAGCAAAGGAGAAAGAACTTACAGAGTGCCTACATAAGTTGGTTATGAGTAACACATAAACAAGGAACAACAAACTTTGGAAGGCCTCAGGAAGCCTCTGAGGAGGAAGGCCTCTCCCTGCCTCATGTTCTGGAGCAGGGTGACCTGGGCTCTGTTACCATAAACGTTGTGCTCAAGGACATAAAACTCCTTCATAGCGTTATTATGTAGCCAGACTTGTAGGCTCCTAGTAAGGCCCATGTTCCATCAGCTGCACATAGATAATAGGCTAAAGATAACCACATGTTCTTGTTCTGTGAAACTCCCACACTGCCGCTGTTATCAGTTCTTAGAATGACACACCAGTTTCGGCTCACTGATTCACTTCCGGCTCACTGATTCACTCCACCATCACTCCACCCCTACCCTATAGATCAAAGTGATTGTAACCAATAAACAGTGTGGTTGATCAGAGCTCGGGACTTCACTGTCTCCTCCAAAGTAATAAAGTGTTGGCTCCCTGGTCCCACTTTTTCCCTTAATCCGTATTTTTCTCATTCCTTTGTCCCACCAAACTTGGGGTGCCCACAGGTGATGTAGGGCTGGTTCCCTACAACACCTTTCCAAGAAACCTTTATTAGGGTTCTTCTCATTTCCCTTTAGCCAGAATCATATAACATACACATTCTAAGCAAATACTAAGCTAGAAATATGGGATTCCCTTATCTGGCCTAGGAAACCACATAGTCTATTAGTGAAAGTGGATCACTCAAATTAGAGCTGAAATCTGAAAGGAATAGGAATACACAGGACATTGAAACATTCTACAATTTGATTGAAAAAATAACATTGATGTGCGGTAGTTACCTCCAATGAATAAGATTGAGAGGTCAATGAATCATAATATGAGAGAGGTTACGCTGTGATAACAAATAGATCCTGAATTCCAGAAGTTTAATGAAGTAACAGTGTAAGTTTTCTTTCATGCATATTAATTAGCAGCTCACTCCTAAGCAGTAACAATAGGTTCAGGTTCCTTCTAACCCTACTGTTTAAAGCATATTGCCTTCAAAATTATCACAGAAGGCAAAGAGAACATGCTGACTGCACAGGAATTTTAATGGCGGTCTTAGCACTGGGTTACATTACTTTCACTAACACTCCTTTGGCCACAATGCAATTACATAGTACCTCCTATAAATGCAAGAGAAACAAGGGAATGAAAATGAGTAATAAAACTCCAATTTGGTTATATATGGTTTTGTCTTAGTCATGAGGGATTCTTAACTTGACTTTAATTTTACTTTATGCACTTGTTCCTTTTTGTTTGCAAATGGATATTATTTTGTAAATTAAAATAGCTGTAAATGGAAAGAAAGACAATCTCTAGTTGTGTTTAATACATTACTTGGTTATGGTAGTATTTAATGGCATTTACCTTTTACAGAAATCCTCTCTCTCTTTTTATACCATGTGAGGACTTAGACAGAGATGAAAACTATTGTGCAAAGTCTGCAGGTTATGGACCTACCATATAAGGCCTAGGATTCAGAATCCAGAGAAGCAAAGGAAGTCAGGACATTCTAACCAGACTTTGCTGTTGTTTGTATTTTCATTTACTTCTTCTTAGATTTATTTTTATTATGGTAAAATACACATAAAATTGACCTTGTAACCATTTTCAAGTGTGCCCTTCATTAAGCTCATTAACAATGTTGTGTAGCCATCACCACTATGTATTTCCATCGCCACAAATTTTCATCACCACAAATGGAAACTTCATAATCATTATGTAATCATTCCCCATTTCCCTCTTCCCCAAGGTCTTGGTAACCAATAATTTGGTTTTTGTTTATATGGATTTTCCTATTCTGGATCTCTCATATCAATGCAGTCACACAATATGATACTTCTCAGATGATGTAACATGAGTCAGTATGTGATAATATGCTAGTTTATCTTAAACTAGTCTTGGCCAGGTGCAGTGGCTCATGCCTATAATTCTAACACTTTGGGAGATCAAGGTGGGCAGATAACTTAAGCTCAGGAGTTGGAGACCACCCTAGGCAACATGGCGAAACCCTGTCTCTACAAAAAAAATACCAATTAGCCAGGCATGGTTGCACATGCCTGTAGTTCCAGCTACTTGGGAGGCTGAACTGGGTAGATCCCTTGAGCCATGAGGTCGAGGCTGCAGTGAGCTGGGATTGCGCCACTCTAGCTTGGGTGACAAAGTGAGATCCTGTCTCAAAAAAAAAAAAAAAAAAAAAGATAGATAGATTAAAAAAAAAACAGTCCTATTCAGAAAATTACTTATTTCAGTCTGAGGCCTTTAAAAATCTTTTGTTTTTATCTGTAAAAGAAAAAAATGAGCCACAGTATAATTGGAAGAGGTAAACATATAAACAGGAAATTACAATAATACATAATAATAGATATTTGCATGGAACATTTGAGGACTATGAAGGAACACGGTCATCCCAAATTGATTAGCCTGAGAGAAATTCAGTAGAAGCAATCCCGGACTTTTGTATTAATGCATTAAGGAATGTTAATAAATCAAAATGGTCTTGGGGAAGAAAAATGGAGGCCATGAAGACACCATGGAGATGCATTAAGCGAATTGGCAACTCAATAGTCTGCTAAATGAATTTCAACTCAGACAAAACCATAGAACACACAGGATTCAGAATAAGAATGTGAAATTAAAAGAATTGGCTGTAGCAAACCTCCATCTCATTCCCATGAAGCTAGGACTCATCTTTCACTGAAACCAGATTTCACCTCTCTCAAAATCTCCAGCCACAGTGAATTCACACACATTTTAATACCTGATGATCTGTTGTCTCATAGTCATCCTTACTCATATTTTATTTCTTGTTGCTATAAGCAGATATTATCTCCTTCAAAATATAGAGATGTAGAAGACATTTCATTGACTCCTAAGGGAGTGTCACTACCCCTTTCAGAAAAGGTAAACACAAGCACATCAGGAAGATGGTGAGGTAGAAATCTGTGAATTAATGTAAATAAATAATAAGATATGTCCCAGCCTAGGTTAGGATGAGGATTAGTAACACAACTAATCAATTGTGCTTGCTTCAGGACGTGTGTGGTTTCTTGCCTGGGCAGCATACTCTCTTCCTCTGGTAGCTTCAACCTGTATCTACTGTCATGTTCTAAGGTCTTGTTTGCTATATCCATCATGGCCTTCCCCACCTTCAAGCCAAGACAAGTGCAAGTAAGTCCATTTGGCTTTGCCACCCAGAAGTAAACCTGGAACTAATGGACAGCTTCTTCACCAGGCCACCTTGGGAATGACTCAGCATCTCTGTGGTCTCTTAAAGATTCAAGCTTCTGGGAGAGTGACTTTAGCTGATCTGGAATCACATGAAACCCACCCTGACTGCTCAATCAGTTTATTCCAAACCCATGGAAAACACCTAGTGTTGCTACCAGAGAAACACTCCTTCGGAGTCATCAGCCTCCTACTCCTGCACCTCCATCAACAACGCTTGAAAAACAAAAAATCACTTTTGTCTCAATCTTAACCCATGACCTCAATGCCTAATCAAGAATTTTTCTATTCTTTAGCCAAATTCATATTTCCTGGTTATAGAACATTAAAAAGGAAACATCATTGTATGTCCCCCCACTTTTTGAGGGGGTGGTCATATTCACTGTTGTACTAATGATGATTCTGGAAAAGCCATCTTTTAAAAAAATAATTAATAAATGTCCCTAATGCACATGATGACTTTTAAGATGAGGTAAATAACAACAAAAAGACACAGACTTTCTTCTGAGTAGCAAAGAAATTCAGAAGAGTCAAATTCTGGAGAAGTAGAAAGAGAGATGGGAGGGAATGTGGAATGTTACCACATATAATAGATTCAGGTAGCTTCAGGATAATATGTTCTTTAAAAAAATATTCATTACACATGCCTGGAGACGGACCTAAAAACCATTGCTCTTTGGCCAAAGACAGCACAGGAAGAATGTTGGGTTTCATATGAATCCATTTCCCTATGCACATAGAGATAGATAATAAAAAATAAACAGTAAAAATACCTATCATTTTTTAGGCAATCAGAAAAAAAAAATAGTGTGTGAGAGACCCTACTCCTTCTAATAGCTTAGTGAGGGAAAATATGTAAACTGAGACAACTGGATTTTATATTATTAGTAGAGGGAGGGAAAAATTGATTTTGGAGCAGTGGTATTCACGTTACTCATAATTGCCACAAATAGAAACTACACTACCATGTGTGGAACATTGTGGTGGGTGAGAGAATGGGCTTTGGGGTATGCAGGCCTAGGCTTGGATCCAGAGCCTGTTACTCACTTACCTGACTTAAGACAAGTTTGTTAATGCTTCTAAACCTCATTTTTTGACTTGTAAAATGGGGATAATAATGGCACCTATGTCATCGGATATAAGTTTTTCTGTGATTATGCTCAATTACTGTTGTGCTTATAATTGATAACTCATAGTGTTTTTGTAAGGATTGAATTAGATAATTTATATGCAGTGTCTTGCACATAGACACTAAGTTTTTGTTGTTATGACTATAACATGTCTTAGTGCCATCTATCAGGATTAAAAGCTAAATAAGTTCAGGCCAGTATTTCTTAAGTTATTTTTAATTTTATTAGCAGGACAAAAGTCCTCTTATTTACTTCTGTCCCTTTACCACCATCAACACTATGCCTATTTAACATTTTGTCATAAAATATAGACGAATCTAGTACCAAGACAGCAAAGATGGTGTAAGCCTCAATTTTCTCCACACATCTCTCTGACAACAGCTTCCAAGAGACAGCAAAGAACAAAAACAGCAAAGAAAACAGACAAGAACAAAATTTACAAAGAAATAGTTTGTTCAACATAAGGAAGAACTCTCTAACAACCAGAGCTTTCAAAATATGGAATGGGCAAACACAAACTGATAACATCTTATGGTTGAGAAGGACTTCAAGATTATTTCTTCAGTTGTTCTCTAGGTTTTGAATTCTTTTTACACAACTTCATTTCTTCCTATATCATCCTCATTCCACTTCCTTCCCAAATGACAGAAAAACCACTCACTCCCCAAGGATGTCCTCTCATTTCGAGAAAGGTTTTCAGGATTGGCAAACATTTATGGTAAAGAGTCAGATAGCAAATAGTTTTGACTTTGTGGGCCATGGACAGTCTCCACTGCTACTCTGCTGCTGCTACTTTGTCAAAAACACTTTAAAAGTATAAAAACCACGCCTCATTAACAGTCCACAGAAAAACAGGCCATGGGCAAAATCCCACCTGACATAGTTTGCTAGTTCCTATTCTAAATTGTGATAATTCCTCCTAGCATTAAGCCCAAACCTAACCACTATTGGTTTAACACTTAATGCTTTCCAATTTTAACCCAAAAAGTAACCCCTCTAACCAACTCTTAGCCCTCATTAAGTATAAGCAAATATAGTATAATGTATCCTTAAATTTCTACTACAAGTGATTATGCTAACAACTCTTTGAGATATATGCGATGATTTTCACAATTTCCAATCAGCGAAATGGAGACCTAAAAACGTTAAAGCACTTGCTCAAAGTTATGCAATTAGTTGGCTGGGGTGGGGTGGGAGAGGATGCAGGAAACAAAACCTAGAGCTTCAAGAAGCTCTTTGTACTCTGAGGTTCCATGTTCACTGCCAGGGAAACAAAGACATTAGAGTCTTCTTACTCTGACAAATTCCAAAACAGCTGCCAAAACTCACAAAATATTCTCTTCTTCATGTTAAATATCCTCTGTTTTCTGTTGCTCAAATAACCACCATAGTGTTCCTTCTCCTTTAAGTAAGGGTTTTTAAAGTTTGTTCCTTCCTTAGTAGCTGCAGCCATTAATGATCTTTCCTCTTCTTAATGATCAATATACTTTCGCTCCATACCTAGGTTGTAGGATATGGATTTATGGAGACAGGCATTTAGGCATAGGTTTAAAATAATTATTCAGTTCTATCTGACTGCCTTTTTAATGTGCAAGGCACATCTATCAAAGCTTTATTTTGCTCAGTCTTAATTGTTGTGTTTTGCCTGTGTAAATATTTTATCCCCTAAATTAATGTAAATTCTTTGAACTATGCAATGGGAAAAAACAAAACCACCCTCTAATTATGAACAATTACTCAAAATTGGATAATAGATTCTCAAATTTCCACCACTTCCAAACAAACAGAAAAAAAATCTGGAGAATGCCATGCATGGTAGGCAGCCTCTGAGACACCCCTTGGGGATTTCCACTTCTTAGCAAACTGCTGAGTCATGCCTTTGTGTAACCTCTCTCTTTCAGTGTGGGCTGGACCTAGTAATGGCTTCTCACAAATAAAATACAGACAACATGATGTGATGTCACTTCCAAGACTTGTTACAAAAAGACTTCCATCTTGCTGGCTCTCTTTGTTTCTGTCTCTCTCTCTTCTTTTGATTGTCTTCATCACTTGTTCAGGTAGAGCCAGCTGTCCTGATGTGAGTTTCCCTGTGGAATAGACCATGGCATGAAATTGAGGCCAGCACCTGGCCAGACCCTAGCAAGGAAGAGAGGCCCCCAATCTGACTGCCTGCAAGAAAGTGAATCCTGCCAACACCCACATGAGCAGGCTTAGAAAAGGACCCCCTCCTGACACAGCAACTCCTGACACCTTGAGCACAGCCTTGACACAGCAGCTCCTGACACCTTGAGCACAGCCTTGTGCGAAATGCCAAGTTGAAATCTGAGCCATGTCTATCTAGATTGTTGACTCTCAAAAACTGTAAGAGAAACGATTGTTGGTTGAAGTCACTGTGTTTCAACCATTTGTTACACAGAAATAGATGACTAACATGGTAAGTATTTTGTCTTATTAAAAGGTAACGAGACTGCTTGGTGGTCAAGGAGTTTCCTGTGGGATGATGATGTGTTAGAACAAGATAAAGATATGGTTCCACAATGTTGTGAATGTACTACATAATATCGAATTGCAAATTTTAAAGTAATTAATTTTATGTTCTATGAATTTCATTGCAATGCTTTTTATTAAAGGAAGCCACACAAGACATAAGCAGAGAAGGTAGGAGAAAAAAAGAAAGATAAAGGAAAAAACAAACGTTTGCATAAGAACACCTAAATAAAACAATACATCACAATACATGAAAATTATGATCAAAATTCAGCACCAAGTTACTTGACCTAATGAATCTGTCAACTTACAAATGTGAGCAAATGTAGGCTCAGTTTGGAAAAAACAAGATGACAAAGGAGCTGAAATGTGTGTCACAGCACTCAGTAAATGAAGCGGAAACTATAAAAATGTTTCACTGTGAGAAAAAGAAATAATAATGAGGAACATAAAGTAGCTGTTTTCTCAATAAATAATTCTAAAACAATTCAACCCTTTATGTGAATAAATAATTTGATTCAAAAAGAAAACATTATGTAGCAATAACAGGGTAATGAAGATATTTTTATTTTGAAACCTCAATAAACTACAGGTTGATTGTGAACTTGTTTTTTTGTTGTTCTTTAATGTACCAAAGGCCACTATGGTACAGTCTGAAATCAAGAATTCAATTAACAAACAGAAACCAGAACTTCCGCTTGCAATAAGGTAGGATATTATATTTAGTGTGAGAAGAGACAGTTGTTTAAATTATTTTACAATTAGTGAATTGTTTGTTATGCAACACATTTAGGCCACGCTGTGTCTGAGAATACCATGGCTGGTAGGCAGCCTCTGAGATACCCCCTGGGGATGCCCCCTTCATGTTTGCTTCTAGGAAATGTATATGCGTCTTGTACTTAATGTCAAAGCCAGCCCCTCTCTCGCCATTCATCTTCTTGTTCTTCTAGATCAGTGGTTCTTAACTCTGGCCTGGGGAACTTAAATCTTCCTGATTCTACCCTCAGAAATTCTGATTCGACTGGCCTGAAATATGGCCTGGGCATTGGATAGGATTGACCTTTGTTCTAAACAGAATGGAGAAAGAGAACAAGCCTGTGCTCCAAATTAGAAAATGTCAGAATTTGGGAAATACATTGCTGAGGATTACTCTGTTTCAATATATCCTGCAAATGTGGTTGGAAGTGATAATAAACACTATGGCCAAATAGATGTGTGTGAATAAGGGGTGGTGGGAGATGGAGAGTAAAGACTCAAAGTGGACAGGTTGAATGACAGGGGCATAGAGTAGGATAAATAAGGCAGGTTGGTTATGTCCATCTAGGACCTTACCAGTGAAAGAGATGCTTTATGGAGCATTATTTTCAAAGTGTCCACAACCTATGTGCACAGCCATGTCAGGTCACTTATTGTTTTTTTTCCTGTTTGACATTGTCACTGTGTTTAGTTAACCCCAGCTTATCAATATGGTCTGATATAACCATGAAACCTTAGATGGGACTGCTGTAGGGGAATACTGAGCAATGGAGAGCTATGTGGCCGGCTCACCTTCACTTCCTCATTAACAGCCACTTGGAGGGGCTGCCTCCTAACAAAGCAGACATAGGAGTTCCAGGGGCTGACCATTGATGAAGTGACCAGTGGCCCAAAATTTAATTAAAGAAAGAGGGAATAATTGAAGACCATAATACAAACCCTATTGTTAACTGAGCTAAACCTATTTGATCATGCAAACTCTTAACCTTGGATGGAGATTAGCCAATCTACCACAATTTAGCTATCCAGTTGTGATCAAATTTTGCAACACATCTATATATTTATTAATGCTTTATTTTATGCAAGCACAAAAAGGTTTTATACAACTAGTTCTGTAAGCACAAAGAAATCTCAATTCTCTGTCTTTTTTTAAGTGTTGCAACTATCCATTGTATGAAAGGTCACTGGGGAAACCACAATATTATTCTGGAGGGAGTATTCTGTTGTCCTACCATACAAAATGATCAGAAATTCTATAGCCCGATGACTAAACCCAAGACAATTTAGAAATCAAGGTGTAAACATCCAACCTAGGTTCCAAGTCTCAGTTATTATCCCAATTTCACACAAAAGGAGGGTGTATCTTTCAAATATTTCAGCCAATCCACTCATATTGATTGGAAATTTAATAAATTTATTTCAACAAAAGAGTATGTTTCTATCATCAATTTATGTTAATTAGCAAAGATTCTGAATACAGAAGCACTTATACTAGCTGCCTCTGAAATAACAGGCTTCCCCAAAAAATGTCAGATTTGTATTGGAGAGTGATTCCAGACTGGATAGTTATCTATACCTGGGTATAACTTCATCAAATATACACATAATGTTTTACATAACAAGTCATCAAACCTACTCTCTTTCCCCTGATACATTAAAGCTGAATGCATCCTGAAATAAATAGTTCTGACAGGACCTTAAAATGTAAGTAAATGTATATATCCTCTTCCCCCACATCCCAGATTCTCACAGACAGAAACTTGTACTGTAGTGTAAAGTATACAGTATGTGCTATTCTTAGCCTATTTTGCATTGTTATAAAGAAATACCTGGCCAGGCACGGCTCACAGTTGTAATCCCAGCACTTTGGGAGGCAAAGGCAGGAGGATAATTTGAGCCCAGGAGTTTGAGACCCGCCTGGGCAATATGGTAAAACTCCATCTCTACAAAAAATACAAAAATTAGCCAGGCCTAGTGGCATATGCCTGTAGTCCCAGCTACCCAGGAGGCTATGGTGAGAGGATCATCCGAACCCAAGTAGTCAAGGCTACAGTGAACTGTGATCGTGCCACGGCACTTCAGCCTGGGTGACAGAGTGAGACCCTGTGAGAAAGAGAAAGAAAGGAAGGAAGGAAGGAAGGAAGGAAGGAAGGAAGGAAGGAAGGAAGGAAGGAGAGAGAGAGGAGAAAGAAAGAAGAAAGGAGGGAAAGAAAAAGAAAGAGAAAGAAAAAGAAAGAAAGAAAGAAAGAAAGAAAGAAAGAAAGAAAGAAAGAAAGAAAGAAAGAAAGAAAGAAAGAGAGAGAGAAAGGAAAGGAAAAAGAAATATCTGAAGTGGGATAATTTCAAAAGAAAAAAGGATGATTTGGCTCACAACTCTGCTGGCTGGAACACTGAGCAGCATCTGGTGAAAACCTCAGGCTATTTCCACTCATGGCAAAGGGGAGCTGGCATGTGCAGAGGTCACATGGCAAGAGAGGAAGTAAGGTGGAAAAGAAATGCCAGGCTCTTTTTAACAACCAGCTTTGCAGGAACCAATACAGCAAAAACTCACTTCCCCTTCCCCACAACGAGGGAATAAATCTATTCAGGAAGGATCCACTCCCATGATACCAACATGGGAGTTGGTATTCCACTCAGCCCCACTTCCAACACTGGGGATCCAATTTCATTGTGAAGTTTAGAGGAGACAAATATCCAAAACTTGGGAGATGCTTTAAAAATATTTGAATTGAATTCTGCCATTTTACAACTCTAGATAATACATAGGTAAAGCACCTGTATTAGTTTGTTCTCATACTGCCATAAAGAGACTACCTGAGACTGGGTAATTTATAAACAAAAAAGGTTTAATTGACTCACAGTTTAACATGGCTAGGAGGTCTCAGGAAACTTACAATCATGCTGGAAACTGAAAGAAAAGCAGGCATACCTTACATGGTGGCAGGTGAGAGAGTGAGAGAGTGAGGAAGTGCCACACTTTAAAACCATCAACCCTTATAAGAACTCACTATCATGAAAACAGCATGGGGCAAACTGCTCCCATGATCCAGTCACCTCCCACTGGGTACATCCCTTGACACATAGGGATTACAATTTGATATAAGATTTGAGTGGGGACATAGAGTCAAACCATTTCATTCTGCCCCTGGTCCTTCCCAAATCTCATGCCATTTTCATATTTCAAAACGAATCATGCCTACCCAACAGTCCCACAAAGTTTTAACTCATTCCAGCATTAACTCAAAAGTCCAAGTCCAAATTCTGATGTAAGACAAAGCAAGTCCCTTCTACCAATGAGCCTATAAAATCAAAAGCAAGTTAGTTACTTCCTAGATACAATGGGGGTATAGGTATTGAGTAAATGTTCCAATTCCAAATGGGAGAAATTGGCTGTAACAAAGGGGCCAGGGGCCCCACAGAAATCCAAAACCCAGCCAAGCAGTTACTAAATCTTAAGGCTTCAAAATCTCCTTTGACTCCATGCCTTATATCCAGGGCATATTGATGCAAGGGGTGGACTCCCACAACCTTGTGGAGCTCTGCTCCTGAGGCTCTGTAGGGTACAACCCCTGTGGCTTCTTTCACAGTCTGGCATTGAGTACCTATGGCTTTTCCAAGTGCATGGTATAAGCTGTCATTGGATCTACCATTCTGGGGTCTGGAGGACAGTGGCCCTCTTCTCACAGCTCTACTAGGCAGTGTCCCAGTGGGGTTTCTGTGTGGGGCCTCCAAACTCACATACCCCCTCCACACTGTCCTAGCAGAAGTTCTCCATGAAAGTTCTGCCCTGCAACAGACTTCCGCCTGGACATCCAGGTATTTCCATACATCCTCTCAAATCTAGGCAGAGGTTCCCAAAGTTCAACTCTTGTTTTCTGTGCATCTGTAGGCCCAATACCACATGGAAGCTCCCAAGGTTTGAGGCTTGCACCCTCTGAAACAACAGTCCAGGCTGTATGTAGGCCTCTTTTAGTCACAGGCAAAGCTGGAGTGGCTGGAATGCAGGGTGCCATGTACTGGGGCTGCAAAGAGCAATGGGGCCCTGGACCTAAACCATGAAAGCATTTTTTCCCTCCTAGGCCCCTTGGCCTATAATGGGAGGGCTACTGAAAAGATATCTGACCTACGCTGGAGACATTTTCCCCATTGTCTTGGCTACTAACATTCAGCTCCTCATTATTTATGCAAATTTTTGTGGCTAGCTTGAATTTTATCCCAGAAAATGGGGTTTTCTTTTATACCAAATGGTCAGGCTGCAAATTTTCCAAACGTTTATGCTCTATTTTTCTTTTGAACATAAGTTCCAATTTCAAACCATTACTTTGTGAACATATATAACTGAACACTTTCAGAATAAGCCAGGTCATATTTTGAATGCTTTCCTGCTTAGAAATTTTATCCACCAGATATCCTAAGTCATGATCCAATTCCCTACCACCAGGTCCTTTCCCTTGACCTGTGGGAATTACAATTTGCTATGAGATGTGAGTGGGGACACAGAGCTCCCACTCTCTGTCTCTCTCTCCTGCCACCATGTAATACATGCCTGGAGGATCTGTCCTAGGTTCTCTCTTCATGGCTTGTACATGGACCTCTTTTACGTATCTTGACATCATCTTTGCCTTCTCTCTGTGCTTATCTCTATGTACAATTCCTCCTTTTCATAAGGTTAACATTCATGTTGGATTAGGGCACAACACTTTTTGAAATATAAAAAATTTCTTTGAACTCTCTCATATTCAAAGTTCCACAGATCTCTGGGCAGGGGCAAAAATGCCACCAGTCTCCTTGCAAAATCATAACATGAGTGACCTTTAGTCCAGTTCCCAATAAGTTTCTCATTTCCATCAGAGACAACCTCGGCCTACACTTCACTGTTCATATCACTATCAGCACTTTGGTCAAAACCATTCAACAAGTCTCTAACAAGGTCCAAACTTTCCCTCATCTTCTTGTCTTCTTCTAAGCCCTCTGAACTGTTCCAACCTCTGCCTATTACCCAATTCCAAAGTCACTTCTACACCTTTTGGATATCTGTATAGCAGTACCCCACTCTGCCAGTACCAATTATATGTATTAGTCTGTTTTCACACTGCTATAAAGATACTTCCTGAGACTGAGTAATTCATAAACAAAAAGGTTTAATTGACTCACAGTTCCATATGGCTGGGGAAGCCTCAGGAAACTTACCATCATGGTAGAAGGTGAAGGGGGAGCAAAGCACATCTTACAAGGCAGCAGGCGAGAGAGAGTGAGAGCACGAGGAAGTGCCACACTTTAAAATGATCAACTCTTGTGAGAACTCACTCCCTATCAAAAGAACAGCAGTGAGGGAAAGTGCCTCTATGATCAAAACACCTCCCACCAAGCCCTTCCCTTAACACGTGGGGATTACAATGCAAAATGAGATTTGGTTAGGGACATAGAGCCAGATCATATCAACAGTTTTAACTTGAACTCTTCCCTGTATTTTCTCTTTTTTCCTATCATAAGCAACACTATGCCAATTCTCTAGGTGTAGTTCATTTATTTTCTCATTTTAAATGGTATATTTAACAAATTTAAGATAAGAATAGACACATATTTAAAATCATTATTTCTTGCATTTTTTTCAACACAGGTAGCATTATTGTTTTTGAATAGGCTTGTAGAAGTGAACTTGTCTTAGAAGTTTACCTCATATTAAATTCAATGTTGAAAAGTACCTTCAAGAAAGGGCATAAGTCTCTCTCTGAATCATGTTTTTAATCACAATGTTACATATTAAATTTCTTTCTCCAAGTACTTAAGGTCATAGGGTTGGAAGCCATTTATTACTGAATAATTACCAATCTGTGATGCTGAGCATGCACAACTGGGTGAGCCCAACACTAGCAGGTCAGGAACTCGCCTCTTGGGCTGGGCATCTTTCCCACTTCACAGATGCTGAGGGGTGACAGTGTCTATTCACTCCTAGAAAAGTTCCAGCCACCCTAAGACTGGACAATTCTCTGGAGCTGACTCAGAGTACAAAAAAAAATTAGAAATATGCCTTGCAGTGGCCCTTCTTACATGCATGAAACAAACCTTGCAGAGAGCCCTACTCTCAAGTCACACTCCACTCTTCAGGCATAGGCAGTCATTTCTCTCCTCCTTTTATCTTTAGTCCCTCCAGCTCTTTCTTTCTACTCCCACTTCTGTCTCCACACAAAACCACCACATAACTCGTACTAACTGATTCAGAAAGGATGCTCATTAGCAAGGGGAGGATATTATTAGTTGAATTGCGTCTCCCTGAAATTTATATGTTAAAGTCCTAATCCTCAGTACCTACAATGAAACTGTATTTGGAGGTAGGATCTTTACAGAGGTAAGCAAGCTAAGATGAAGACATTAAAGACTATTGTCATGTTGGATTAGGACGTAGAGATAAACACAGAGGAAAGGTAAGGATGATATCAAGCGATGTAAATGAGGGCCATGTATAAGCCATGGAGAGAGGACCTGGGAAAGATCCTGTCTCACAGACACTCAAAAGAAGTCAGTCTTACTGACACCTTGATTTTGGACTTTCAGCCTACACAGCAGTGAGACAGTCAAGCTTTGTTGTTGAAATTACCCAGTTTGTGATATTTTGTTACAACAGCTCCAGCCAATTTATACAGGGGACTTTGGCCTTTTCTTTAGAGTGAGAGAGGGCTTTTATTAGGAATAGCAATTCCTGGGTTTTTTAAGGGCAGAATAATAGATTACTCCAGAATGAGCCAATGATTTATCCTAATGTAACAAAGAAATATTAAACCTCTCCCCAAAAAGTTTCATTTTGATAAGAAAATATGTCACTAAGTTATAATGAGAAATATTTATTTAGTCTTTGTCCCCAGTTGCTGGCTCAAAGCTCTTAAAAGTTTTAGAATTTCTTGAGTGATGAGAGTATCTTTTGTCTTTCATAACAAACTCCTTTCAACAATAACTAAGTTTATATTAATACATAAACCATTCAACAATCTCTAGGAAGTTACAAACTTTCCCTCATCTTCTTGTCTTCTTGAGGGTCCCTAGATAACTCTTGAGGGTTCCTAGATAACTTCATGATTGAGGGTGGTCTCCAGAAAGACAACAGAATGATTAGTGAGTTGGAATGTTCAGCTCCACCCCCTGACTTTGCAGGCCAGAAGAAGGGGGCCGGAGACTGTGTTGAATCACCTGTGGCCAATAATTTGATCAATCATGTCTACGCAACAAAACCTCCATAAAAACCACTAAACAACAGGGTTCCAAGAGCTTCCTGGTCAGTGACCACAATGAGGTGCTGGAGGGTGGCACACCCAGAAAGGGCAGGGAAGCTCCATGCCTCCCCCCATACCTCGTTCTGTGCATCTCTTCTACTTGACTGTTCCTCCATTGTAGTCTTTGTAATAGAGGGTAACAATAAGACAAGCACTTTCCTGGGTTTTGTAAGACATTGTAGTGAATCAACAAACCTCGCAAGAAGATTGTGGGAACCTCTCAACTTGTAGCCAAGTATGACAGAAGTGCAGATAACCTGGGGACCCAGTTCTTGAGACAGCATCTGAAGGAAGGGCAGTCTTGCGGGACTGAATCCTTAAACCTGTGGAGTCTGATGCTAACTCTGGAGAATTAGTGTCAGAATAAACTGAATTGTTGGAACCTTTGGTGTTTGAAGAATAGAAGAATTGCAGTCACAAACATGCTTATTCTGTAACACAAAGAAGAAGATTATATTCCTATTGTTACTCACTCATTGACTTTAAGGGTCACCTGCTACATAGGAGGCTTTTCTTGCTGCCCCTGTAACTTAATAGAATGGTGAGGAGGAGAAACTTCCCAGGAAATCCTAGCTCCAAGGTCCCTCGGAGTCACCCTGGAGCTTGGGCTTCATCTTAAGCCCCCATTTTCCTACAAAGCTTGCCTGAAACCTAACTCTCCTTAGTATCCTCTGCCTTGGCAGCAGCTGAGTGCAAACAGGAAGAGTGGGAGAATGCGGATGAGGTCAGAAAGGAAACCAACCTTGACTTAAACTCCCACCAGCTTTCCTTTCTTCTCTCTCCTACTCCTGTTCTTCAAGGCATTTATCCTCCCTTTGGACAAGAAATAAAGTTAGGATGAAATACAAATTACTAGTTGTAGGCCACTGCAGTTTTTAAGTCACCCACAATTCTCACCTCCAAGCCAATTAGATTTCCCTGAGCCAAGTCAATTTCCTTTCACCTTCACCATATACTTATCCTACATGAATGCCCACTCCCAATCCACTCACCCCCAGAAACATGAATGTAAGCCTTCCCACCTTCTCTGCCTCTCTTATCATCTTTCTTTGAAATGCTTGATAGGTGCATTTTTAAGTTGCTTTGCCAGGCTTCTCTGGACCTTCTACCACAGGTTGATGGAGGTGGAGAGCTGTACAGCCTTGGCTTAGGCTTTGGGCAGGTATGGGTTCAAATTCCTCCATGCTACTTAACTACCTATATGTCCTTGATAAGTCGCTTAAAGCCTCAGAATGAGTTTTCATTTTGTAAAACTGAGATTTTATTTCAACAACCTGATATCTAGACATGTTTAATTTATCAGCTAGGTTGGAGCTGTCAGTTAATATAATTAAAGTCACCAAATCACATAATTTGGTGGTAACTTTAGAACCTAGACTTCTAAAAGGGCAATTTGACTATTTTTTATTCTCACTGATATTAATGTATTATGGCTTACAAACTTAATAGTAAAGCTAAATGGAGTAAACTCTGCAGATAAGAAGAAACACTTTAGAATCTGATATTTATCCCTCTTCTCCTCCTTCTAACATGACCAGGGTTTTGATGGTCATGTTAGAGCAGAG
The DNA here is from genome assembly GCF_049354715.1 of Callithrix jacchus. Lineage (NCBI taxonomy): Eukaryota > Metazoa > Chordata > Mammalia > Primates > Cebidae > Callithrix > Callithrix jacchus. Next base: position 78,568,524 of record NC_133517.1, read on the forward strand.
TGAAAACATGATCAGACACCTGCAGAGAGACTTTCCTTTATTTATTATTAGGAGATTTTATTTGTAAACTTTAAGTGCAAAATACACTACAGGTTTGTTTGATGAAAATCACATTTTATACCCTTCAATGAATTATATAAGAGGTCTTTCTGACAATACCCAGTTTTTGCATTACACACTGATGTAGAATTGTATTTTCTTCCTAAATATTTGTTCATTATTTTAACAGAGCACATGAAACTGGAGTGTAAATACATACACATTTTCAGTATAGTTATGCATCTTTAACAGTGGGGATTGGTTCTCAGAAATGCTTCATTCAGTGATTTCTTCATTCTGCCAATATCATAGAGTATACTACACAATCCTAGATGGTGTTGTCTAATTAGGCTATATGATATAGACTAGGCTATATGGTATAGACTATTGCTCCTAGGCTACAAACCTGAACACCATGTTACTGTACTGACTACTATAGGCAATTGTAATATAATGCTCAGTATTTGTGTATCTAAACAGAAAAGATAAAATGTAAATACATTATACAAGATAATGTATTTAAGACAATGTAAATGATAATGTGCCCTACCTGTACAGGGCACTCATCCTGAATAGAGCTTGCAGGACTGGAAGTGACTCTGAGTCAACAAGTGAATGGTGAGTCAATGTGAAAGCCTAGGACATTACTGACCACCACTGTAAATTTATAAAACTCTATACTTCATATACCAAATTGATCAGTAATACTTTCTTCTTTAATAATAAATTAACCTAGCTTACCGTAACTTTTTTACTTTAAGAATTTTTGTTTGTTTGTTTGTTTTGTTTTGTTTTTGAGATGGAGTTTCGCTCTTATTACCCAGGCTGGAGTGTAATGGCGTGATCTCGGCTCACTGCAACATCCGCCTCCTGGGATCAGGCAATTTTCCTGCCTCAGCCTCCTGAGTAGCTGGGATTACAGGCACACACCACCATGCCCAGCTAATTTTTTGTATTTTTAGTAGAGACAGGGTTTAACCACGTTGACCAGGATGGTCTCAATCTCTTGACCTCGTGATCCACCCGCCTCTGCCTCCCAAAGTGCTGGGATTAAGGTGTGAGCCACCGCGCCCAGCCTACTTTAAGAATTATTAAATATTTTTATTTTTTTAAGTCTTTTGTAAATATATTAGCTTAAAAAACAGATTTTACAACTGTATAAAACTATTTTTCCTTTATATCCTTATTCTATAAGCTTTTCTATTTTCTATTTTTATTTTTTTAACTTTTAAACCATTTTGTTGAAAGTTCAGACACAAACACACACATTAGCCTAGACCTACACGGGATCAGGATCATCAATATCACTGTCTTCCATCCCCACCTCTTGTCCCACTGGAAGGTCCTCAGTAGCAATAACACTCATGGAACTGTCATCTTTTATGATAACAGTGCCTTCTTCAGGAATATCTCCTGAAGGACCTGTATGAAGCTGTTTTACAGTTCATTCTTTTTTTTTAATAAGTAGGAGGACTACAGTTTAAAAATAACAATAAAAAGTATGGTATAGTAAATACATAAATTTGTAGCAGTTATTCGTTATTATTATCAAGTATTACATATTGTACATAACTGTATATGCAATAATTGTACAGGACTGGCAGGGCAGAAGGTTTGATTACACCAGCATCACCACAAACATGTTAGTAATGTACTGCAGTGCATCGTCACAATGCCTGTGATGTCACTAGCAATAGGAATTTTTCAGCTCCATTATAACCTTATGTGATCACCATCAAATAAACACATGGTTTGGACATCGTTTTCCAAAATATTATTATGATTGTTTGTTTTTCAAATATCCAGAGTAAAATACATTCTTATCATCACATATAAAAATAACACTATAAAATAATAAATAAGTAAATCTGCTGGCAGCTGTTATCTTATACAACACCTCTCCCTACACACACACACACACACACACACACACACACCCCTATAGTACTTTTATTGTTGTTACTGTTTTTAAGAAAATAGAATCATAGCAAACATATTATTGGAAGTTTTATGCACTCAAATTCATGTCAAATATTCTGATAAAATTTTTGTTCTAGATTTATTTTTCTCATTTTATTTTTATTTATCTACATTGTTCTTTCCTTTCCTATACTCAGATGTATTCTATTAATTGTGAATTTAAGGATTCTAACATATGGTTTTGTTTCTAAGAATTGCTAATTTACATTCTTTGTTCATTACATTTTCTTGCCAGTATGAACCCTAAATACTCTTTATATTATGCAGACTTTAAACTGTATCTATATCTGTGTTGAAACTTCATTTTGCAGATCTATGACCTATCTGATGACTTTGGTATGTTTTGCTATATAAATACGTAAATTTATATGCATTTATATACATCTATCTTTTACAGTTCCCAAATTTCCTGGACCAATAAAATGTTTCTCCCACATTTAAGTAGTAAGTATACATACTTAATTTTTTGGTACATTTTTTAAACTTTTAATCTTTAAGTTTTAAATTCAGCTAAGATTTATTTTCATATGCTGTACAAGGTGTGGCTCCCATTTCATTTTATTCCAGATGAATTAAATATTAGCTATGCAGTAACCATTTATGAAATAACCTATCCTCCATGAAATGACAACTTTGCTATATATTCAAAATCCATAAATAATAGAATTTGTTTTTTGCTTCTCTATTTTATTTCTATGATTTATTTATCTGTTTAAACTTTGAGGCTTCATAGTACCTTCTAATGTCTAACAAGGCATTATCTTCATCCTGACAGTTATTTTTAAAGGTTTTTTTTGCTATTTTTGTTGTTTATTCTTCTGTAAGGAGATCTTTGATGAAATTACCAGAGTATTCTTACAATTATAATTTGAATTTCTATTATTTCAGAACTAATATTTTTATTAAATATTACCATCTAAGAATATATTTCTATTTACATATAAATTTGTCTTTCGATAACATACTTTTCCCTATGTGTTTCCTATATTTTTTATTAAGTTCTGATACTTTTTTCTTAAATTCATTTCTAAGTACTTTATCATTTTTGTCACCATTATAAATGAAATATTTTACTACTTTTATTTTTGGTTGACATTAGTATAAGAAAAAATACACTGAGGTTTTATATATATATACTTATATATACAACTATATATATATATATATACACACACACAACTATATATATATATTGAAACTACTTGGTTTAATTAGGTCCCACTTGTCAATTTTTGTATATTATACACACAACTATATATACATATATATATAACTTTATATATATATATATATATATACATATATATATAGTTGTGTGTGTGTGTGTGTATATATATATGTATATATATATATATACATATATATATATATATATATATATATCTCCAGTCGCCCTACCAAGTTTTTATATTATAGTTGAACCTTGAACAATATGAGTTTCAACTGCACAGGTCCACTTACATGTGAATTTTCTTTTGCCTCTACCACCCCCAACAAGCAAAATCAACCCCTCCTCTTCTTTCTTCTCAGACTACTCAACATGAAGATGGCAAGGATGAAGTCTTTTGATGATCTACCTCCACTCAATGAATATGAAATACATTTTCTCTCTCTCTTATGATTTTCTGAATAATGTTTTTCATTTCTGTAGCTTATTATATTATAAGAATAAAGTATATAATACATATAACATACAAAATACCTGACAATTGGCTGTGTTATCAGTAAGGCCTCTGGTCAACAGTAAGTTATTAGTAGTTAAGTTTGGAGAAATCAAAAGTTATATTTGAATTTTCTATTGCAGAGGGCGTCAGTACCCCTAACCATTTGTTGTTCAATTGCCAATTGTAATGTATTATAATCTTGCTCATTTCCCAACTGTATAATTTTCACAGTATCAACAAACATTTTTACAAAAGTTGTACTGATTATTAAGTGAAATAATTTGAATATTTGACAATTCAGAATGATATTTATAATTAAATTGGATATTTGAGGGTAATTTTATATTCATTAAACCATTTTTACTATCTACAAATATCTCTTTTTAAAATTAATGTTAATAATCTCAAAAAATTCAAAGTGGATAAGAACTAAAAGTCAACTTCCCCATAATATTTACCAGATGCTATATTTAAATGATATAATCATTAAAGCTAGAGAAGGGATAGCAGGAGGTGTGGGGATGGGGAGGGATAGCATTAGGAGAAATACCTAATGTAGATGATAGGGTGATGGATGCAGCAAACCACCATGGCATTCATACACCTATGTAACAAACCTGCACGTTCTGCATATGTACCCAAGAACTTAAAGTATAATAATAAAAAAGAGAAAACAATAATAATAATAATTCAAGCATTTATTAGCAATCCAGGAACAAAAACAGTCACACCTCCAGTGTTTATAAACTGAGTGAAGTCCTGGCATCACTTCAACTTTTATTTTCTTCCAACTTCTTTTTTTTTCGTTTAGGGAATACACATGCAGTTTTGTTACATGGGTTAATTGCATGTTGCTGGGGTTTCATGTACAATTGATCTTGTCACCCAGGTAGTGAACATAGTCCCTGACAGGCAGTTTTTCTATCATAACACTCCTCCCACCCTCCAATCTCAAGTAAGCCCTATTGTCTAGTGTCTTTCATTCTAATCTTTGCTTCTATGTGTACCTAATGTTAAGTTTCCACTTAAAAATGAGAACATGAGGTGTTTGGTTTTCTGTTCCTGTGTTAATTCACTTAGGATAATTTCCTCCAGCTCCATCCATGGTTGCTGCAAGACATGATCTCACTCTTTTTTATGGCTGTGTAGTATCTCATGGTGTATATGTATATTTTCTTTATTCATCCACCATTGATGGGCACCTGGATTGATTCCATGTCTCTGCTATTATGAACAGTGAGTGATAAAAATGTAAGTGCATATGTCTTTTGGGTAGAATAATTTATTTTCTTTTGGATAAATGCCCAGTAATGGCATTGCTGGATAGACTGGTAGTTCTATTTTAAGTTCTTTCAGACATTTCCAGACACTTTCCACAGTGATTGAACTAATTCACATTCCCACCAGCAATATACAAGCATTTCCTTTTCTCTACAACCTCACCAGTATCACTTGTTTTTTGATGTTTTAATAATAGCCATTCTGCTTGATGTGAGATGGTATCTCATTGTAGTTTGATTTGTATTTCTCTGCCCATTAGTGATGTGGAGCATTTTTAAAATATATTTTTTGCCTAATTGTTTGTGTTCTCTTTTGAGAAGTATCTGTTCATGTACCTTGCCCATCCTTCAATCAGGTTGTTTTCTGCTTGTTCAATTAAGTTTCTAATCGATTTTGAATATTAGACCTTTGGTGGATGCATATTTTGCAATTATTTTCTCTCAATCTGTAGAGAAAATAATTTTACTTTAAATTATTTTATTTTAAATGTGGGTTTACTCTGTTGACAGTTTATTTTGCTGTCCAGAAGCTATTTAGTTTAATTAGGTCCCACTTGTCAATTTTTGGTTTCATTGAAATTGCTTTTGGAGTCCACATCTTGAAATCTTTGCCAAAGTCTATGTCCAGAATGGTATTTCCTATATTTTCTTCTAGGGTTTTCATAGTTTTAGGTTTTATGTTTAAGTCTTTAATCTATCCTCAGTTTATTTTTGTATATGGTAAAATGTAGGAGTCCAGTTTTAATCTTCTGCATATGGCCAGCCAATTATCCCAGAGCCATTGATTGAATAAGGGGCCCTTACTCCATTGCTTGTTATTGTAGATTTTTTCAAAGAACAGATGGCTGTAAATGTGCGGCCTTATTTCTGGGTTCTCTAACCCATTTCACAAGCCTATGGTTTTTTCTTATGCCAGTACCATGCTGTTCTACCTACTGTATCCTTGTAGTATAGTTTGAAGTGGGGTAGTGTGATGCCGCCAGCTTTGTTCTTTCTGCTTAGGGTTGCTTTGGCTATTCACACTCTTTATTGGAGCCATGTGGATTTTAGAAGAGTTTTTTTAATTCTGAAAAAAATGATATTGGTGGTTTGACAGGAATACCACTGAATCTATAAATTGCATTGGACAGTATGATCATTTTAAAAATATTGATTCTTCCTATCCATTAGCATGAAATGTTTTTCATTTGTTTGTGTCATCTGATTTATTTGAACAGTGTTTTGTTATTCTGGTTGTAGAGATTTTTCATCTCCCTGATAGACTGTATTCCTAGGTATTTTATTCTTTTTGTGGCTATTGTGAATGGGAATGCATTCAGTTTGAACATTATTGCTGTATGGAAATGCTATTGATTTTTGGCCAGGCACATGGGTTCATGCCTGTAGTCCCAACAGTTTACAAGGCTGAGGCAGGCAGATCATTTGAGCTCAGGAGTTTGAAAACAGCCTGGGCAAAGGAGAAATATAATTCTTTTCAAACATGAAAAACCTATGGGAATTTGTTACTACCAGACCCACCTTACAAGAGGTCCCTAAGGGCCACTCCCTGCCTGTTTCACTCACTGTTTCCCCCGGAGCCACTCAGGGTCAGGAATGAATCCTGGTGCATGGCAACCTCAAGCAGGGTTCTTAGCTTCCTCTCCTTTTAGCCTAGGGTCTGTGACTTCCCTCTGTTGACTCTCAATATTTTCCTTCTGAAGATCAATTCAGAGTGTGCCAGTCTTCTTGATGGTCTGGTCTCTTGGTAGGAAAAGGTATTTTCTCTCTGTGTCTTTTCAGCCATCATGGCTAAATTTCATCTAAAACTTTAAACTTTTCTTTTCTTTTTAAAAAAATTATACTTTAAGTTCTGGGATACATGTGCAGAATATGCAGGTTTGTTACATAGGTATATATGTGCCATGGTGGTTTGCTACATCCATCAACCCATCATCTGCATGATATATTTCTCCTAATGCTATTCCTCCCCTGGTCCCCCCACCCCTGACAGGTACCAATGTATGATGTTACCCTATGTGTTCTCATTGTTCAGCTCCCACTTATGAGTGAGAACATGCAGTGTTTGGTTTTCTGTTCCTGTGTTAGTTTGCTGAGAATGATGGTTTCCAGCTTCCTCCATGTCCCTGCAAAGAATATGAACTCATCCTTTTTATGGCTGCATAGTATCCCATGGTGTATATGTGCCACATTTTCTTTATCCAGTCTATCATTGGTGGGCATTTGGGTTGGTTCCGAGTCTTTGCTATTGTGAATAGTGCTGCAATAAACATACTTGTGCATGTGTCTACATAATAGAATGATCTAAAATCCTTTGAGTATATACCCAGTAATGGGATTGCTGGGTCAAATAGTATTTCTGGTTCTAGATCCTTGAGGAATCACCCCACTGTCTTCCATAATGGTTGAACTAATTTACATTCCCATCAACAGTGTAAAAGTGTTCCTATTTCTCCACATCCTCTCCAGCATTTGTTGTTTCCTGACTTCAAATGATTGCCATTCTCACTGAGTGAAATGATATCTCATTGTGGTTTTGATTTGCATTTCTCCAATGACCAGTGATGAGCTGTTTTTCATGTTTGTTGGCTGCATAAATTTCTTCTTTTGAGAAGTGCCTGTTCATATTCTTCATCCACTTTTTGATGGGATCGTTTGCATTTTTCTTGTAAATTTATTTAAGTTCTTTGTAGATTCTGGATATTAGCCTTTTATCAGATGGATAGATTGCAAAAATTTTCTTCCATTCCATAGGTTGCCTGTTCATTCTGATGATAGTTTCTTTTGCTGTGCAGAAGCTCTTTAGTTTAATTAAATCCCATTTGTCAATTCTGGCTTTTGTTGCAATTGCTTTTGGTGTTTTGGTCATGAAGTCTTTGCCCATGCCTATGCCCTGAATGGTATGGCCTAGGTTTTCTTCTAGGGGTACCATGCTGTTTTGGTTACTGTAGCCTTGAAGTATAGTTTGAAGTCAGGTAGCATGATGCCTCCAGGTTTGTTCTTTTTTCTCAGGATTGTCTTGGCTGTATGGGCTTGTCTTGGCTATGGGCTCTTTTTTGTTTCCACATGAAATTTAAAGTAGTTTCTTCTAATTCTGTGAAGGAAGTCAATGGTAGCTTGATGGGGATAGCATTGAATATATAAATTACTTTGGGCAGTTTGGCCATTTCCATGATATTTATTCTTCCTATCCATGGGCATGGAATGTGTTTCCATTTGTTTGTGTCCTTTTTTATTTCCTTGAACAGTGGTTTGTAGTTCTCCTTGAAGAGGCCCTTTACATCCCTCATAAGTTTTATTCTTAAGTATTTTATTTTTTTGTAGCAATTGTGAATGGGATTTCACTCATGATTTGGCTCTCTGTTTATTATTGGTGTATAGGACTGCTTGTGATTTTTGCACACTGATTTTTATATCCTGAGACTTTGCTGAAGTTGCTTATCAGCTTAAGGAGATTTGGGGCTGAGACAATAGGGTTTTCTAAATATACAATGATGTCATCTGCAAACGGACAATTTGACTTCCTCTCTTCCTATTTGAATATTCTTTATTTATTTCTCTTGCCTGATTGCCCTGGCCAGAACTTTCAATACTATGTTGAATAGGAGTGGTGAGACAGGGCATCCTTGTCTTGTGCTGGCTTTCAAAAGGAATACTTCCAGGTTTTGCCCATTCAGTATGAAATTGGCTGTGGGTTTGCCATAAATAGCTCTTATTATTTTTAAATACATTCCATCAATACACAGTTTACTGAAAGTTTTTAGCATAAAGGGGTGTGGAATTTTATTGAAAGCCTTTTTGGCATCTATTGAGATAATTATGTGATTTTTGTCATTGGATCTGTTTATGTGATGGATTAATTTATTGATTTGCATATGTTTTACCAGACTTTTATTCCAGGGATGAAAATTCTAAGAATTCCAAGGAATACCTTGCCTGAAAGGTTCACTCTTGCACAAATAAACCAAATATTCTGATGGGAAGATAGAGTAATCTTTCAGTCAAATCAATTTTTAATTTGATTTGTTACACAGCTATAGATAACTAACACAACATATATAATTATATGCTTATTTTCATTTATTTCATCTTACTTCATGTTTAGTATTTCTGTTTGATATTTTTCTTCCCCCGTTTGTATATTTGCAGCTAATTTAAAGTAGAAGTGCTTCTTAATTTGGGTTTTTACTGTATGTTGCTAGTGTACTCTGGGTTCCCTTCCCATTTCTAGCAATTATAATAAAGCCTATTATTTATTAATATTAATTTTACTTAAAAATTCTTACTAAGGGCTTTATTCCCCTATTACTTCCCTCTATATCCATATGCTTCTTAGGATTAGATTTTTCATTTGCTTGCATTTTGTATTTTTCCTATCCTTATTCACAGATTTAACCTCTTCCCAGCCACCTCTCAAACACCCCATTCTCATCTCTGTTCTGACTTGTTGGCTAGTTATCGTTCATTCTCCAGTGTTTTCCTCCTATAGAGTATTCGGGTGGTGTGTACTCTTAATTATTATACATCTATGAGTATTTTTCTTTCATTCATGCTACTGGAATGGCATTTTGGCTGCTTTCAGAATCCTTGATTGTATTTCTTTTGTCTAAGTAGTCTATGGATGTCATTCTATTATTGGCTAGTTCCTGGTTCTGCAGATGAGACATCCAATGCCAATCTAAATCTGTGAATTAACCTTTGAAATAACTTGTCATTTGCACTTTGAAGCCTATAAAATGTTCTTTTTTTCTCAGATTTTAGAAATTCTATTAAGAATTGCCTCAGTGTACCTCTGCCTACTCAGTTCTTTTTTCAGTTTGGGTAATTTTTCTCCTATCATTTAATGATTGCCTCTCCATGAGATCTTGTTTTACCGTCTCAATATCTGTGTATTAAGTCTACTGTGGCTGTAAGGCTCATCTTTCCCTCTCGATTTCTATTCCTTTGCAGTTTGAATAAGTGGTCTCTGAAAATTTCCTTCACTTGATCTTCCTGGCCTCTAATTTGAATGTCAGTAAGGACCATTTTTCTCTTTCAATTTATTTGCAAGAGCCCAATCATTTCCATCCTTCAGGCCATGGCTGTCTTCCAGCCCCATCATCCATTTGGCTCATGAGGAGCAAGGATTAAAGTTGTTTGGGAATGACAAGGCAGCGGGATGTTTTAGCTACCATATTTTCAGAATTCTGTTCTGTCTTTAGAATTTATTTCTGAACTAAGGTGTGATGCTTATTCATGTCTAGCACATGATGTCAAACAAGATCTCAACCCCAATCATCTATTTACATCCTCTTACTTGCATGCAAGTAGGACATTTTAAAATGCTGTCTATAATTAAGATGTTTCTGATACAAGCCACATATAAAGAACAGACAATAGCTGTTGCTGATACATGAGAATATCAATATTAAAATTTTACTTTTTATGGCCTCAGTTTTGAATCAACTGGAAAGTATAGAAGAAAAAGTAGATGAGATGAGAATAGCACCTTTATTATCTATTTAAGAACATAGCTTATATGTTGTGATAGTCTCTAAAAAAGACCCTTCTTTTAACTACCTCATGTATTAACATCCTTGTGTATCTATTTCTCACCTATTGAATCTTGGCTGGTCCTGTGACTCACTTATAACCTGTAGAACACATCAGAAATGATACTGTGTTCCTTCAAGATTAGGTCAGAATAAACTTGCAATTTTCATGTTGGTGTCCTGGAATGCTCATTTTGGGGGGAACTAGCCACCATATAAGAAGTCCAATTACTCTGATACCACCATAATGTGAGGAAGCCCAAGCTAAGCTCATGAAGAACTAGTGATGTCCAGGTAGCCCTAGTTGTTTCAGCTCTCCTAGGGCAGGAAAGATATGCTAGTGAAAAAGGATCTTACACATTCTGGCACAGGTAGACATGATGTAGAGAAAAACTAAGTATATTAGTCTATTCTCACATTGCAATGAAGAATACCTGAGACTGAGTAATTTATAATTAAAAGATGTTGAATTGAATCACAGCTCTGCCTTGCTAGGGAAGCCTCGGGAAACTTACAATTATGGCAGAATGGGAAGCAAACACACTCTTCTTCACATGGTGTCCTGAGAGAGAAGCACAAAGCAAAGGAGTGAAAAGCCCCTTATAAAATCATCAGATTTCATGAGAACTCACTCACTATCACTAGAACAGCACAGGGGAACTGCCCCCATGATCCATTCACCTCTCACAAGTCCCTCCCGCAATACATGGGAATTATAATTCAGATTACAATTCGAGATGAGATTTTGGGTGGGAACACAGCCAAACCACATCACCAAGGAAACCAGCTGACAGCCAGAATCAAGGGTCAAGACATATAGCTCCCACCAAGCCAGCCCAGCTAAATGCAGCTGTTTGAGCCACTCTAATTAAAGGTTCCAGTCGTCATAGGGAAGATATAAGCCATCTTTGCTGTGCTTTGCCCAAATTTCTGTCCCACAAGATTTTGAAATTAATAAAATAATTGTTTTACACCACTACATTTTGTAATTGTTTGTCACACAGCAAGAGATAACCAGGCAGGGTGTGCAGTAACAGTGGCTTTCCTGTTACCCACTGCCACAGTCAGCACAGGGTAATCTCATCCTCTAATTGGGGGTGCCTAATACAATGAAGGGCACAAAGGAGATCACATCAAATGCTTTCTGAAGGCAGACTGCCATCTGTGAGAATGAGGAAAGGAAGGGGTGGAGATGCCAATACCCAGTTCCCCTCCCAAACTCACCAACCAGATAACACTCTAGTTCTTGGTCAGATACAAAGGAGGTAGGGACCTTAAGAAGCCAGGAATTTTTAGGGGAATTTTTTTTTACATGGAAATGAATGGGTAGATAAGAAATATCCCCCAATTCAAACATTCCTGATTGCAAAATGGAAAATGATTCTGGTCCAGAAAGCTGTATCTATCAAATTTAGGAGGAGTGGTAATTAGAAGTAACACTGTACTTGCCGTAACACCTATTCTTGTAGGTGTGCATTTTAAGAAAAGGCACTTCATGTAAGTTGAGAAAGCTCTCTGCAGAATTTTGCAATTGATTACTTTGTGAGGGCTGTCATTATAAAATACCAGACTTAAGTAACAGAAATGTATTTTCTCACAGTCCTGGTCAGACTAAGGCCAAGATAAAGGCAGGTGTGGTTTCCCTCATGGCCTCTCTTCTCAGCTTGCAGATGGTAGCCTTCTTCTTGTGTCCTCGGATGGTCTTTCCTGTGTGTGTGCATGGCCCTGGTGTTTCGCTGTAAGTCCTCATCTCTTCTTCTTATAAGGATACCAGCCAGATTGGATTAGGGCCACCCTGATACAGTCGCTTTATGGGTACTGGGAGCAGGACTTCAACATTATGAGTTTTGAAAAAGCACAATTCAGTCTCTAAGAGCCATCTTCTCTCTGTGTATTCACATGGGTTTTCCACTGTGTGTGTGTGTGTGTGTGTGTGTGTGTGTGTGTGTGTCCTAGTCTCTTCTTATAAAGATACCAGAGTCTTATTCAATTAAGACCTAACTCAAACGACCTCATCTTACCTTGATTATCTGTTTAAAGACCATATCTTGCAAAATAACCACATTCTGAAATACTAGGGTGTTTCCATCAATATATTAATTTCAGGGTTACACAATTCAGCCTATAACAATAACTTAAACAGTTTAGTCATGTGAGCTCTGTTCCAAGTGAGTTTAAGACAAATACAGAACAAGTCTTTCTTTTTCTTCTAATTAGACAATCATGCTTTCAAAGCGTTTTATGGATGACAATTAGTACAATAAGGAACAGTTCTCCTGGAGTGGTTGGACTATTTTAGGTAACTTGGCCACCAACAGTGAATGCAACAGGACCATAGCGCTCAAGGGAAAGCAAAGTAATGATTATACTGAATGATCAGGCTGGGGTTCAAGCAAGCCTGCTGTTGAGGTCCTTCCAACAGGTGAGTTTCTCACGAAGGGAGAAAAATAATTGTCCTTCTTACTTTCAAGAATATAACTGCCTGAGAAGAAATCACAGGCATTAGAACCAACATATATCTTTCATTTGTGAAATTCCACAGATGTTAACTGAACATTTACTGTGTGCCAAGCCCTGTTGTAGATACTGGGGACCTAAGAGTAAATGAAATGAGAATTTGACATTCTACTTGAGGAAGACAGAAAATCAGATATGCTGAAATAATAATTTCAGACAGAGCTGTGTGCTACAAAGAAAATAACAGAAAAATGGGCATAGGATGAAGACTACTTTTGCTATTGTGTTAATGGAAGTGACTTGCTCTCAATTATTAGTTTTTATCTTTTTTTCAATAAATATTAGAAGCCATTAGAGGTTTTCAAAAATGGAAATGAGATTATCAGATTTATTAACATCTCAATGTGGCTATGAAGAACAAAAAAATAATAAATAAGTTCAGTTGAGGAGGCTTTCAGTGGCCCAGGCAAGAGATGATGCTAGAATAGGCTAGGCATGCAGAAGAGGAGATGGTGAGACGGGATGATGCTAGAACAGGCTAGTCATGCAGAAGAGGAGTTTTTATTTAGTGGTTTGGAGTTATTAGCATTCTTGCATTAGTATTGATGTGACCCTATTACCAGAATTGTTAGTTTGATACAATGGGATTACACGAGAATTAACAGTGTATGATGCTATATTGCTGAAGAAGTTAATTACAAACACTGCATTATAAAAGGTGATGTACCTGTTTATAAGTATCTTCTGTGTATGCATAACAACAATTTTAAAAGAGATTAAGTTCTCTGTAGGGAATCCTTCTTCCCTGCAATAAATAATATGTGGGGCCCCACGGGATGCTTTGTTCTCCCACTTCACTTCTGCCACCAGAACTGACAGGAAGGTGGGCCACCAGGATCATGTGTCCATCTTGGATTAAGTCTCTCGAGCAAGGTGATCGTTTGTGTGCCTTGCTCATCAAAGAAATGGAGAAAATATCTGGGCCTCCATCTACCGCCAGGCACCAAAGGCTACTGTGTACAAAAGGACTGACAAATGTAAACTGCTGAATCGTGTGTTATAAATCACCAGCCCAGCTCAGGGGTGAGTTCCGCTCTGTTGCCAGGTGGCAAAGTATAGATGCAGGGATTTACAGTCAGCCCTCCATATCTGCAGCTTCTCCATCCATGGAGTCAGCCAATCACAGATTGCAAATAGTTTTTCAAAAGCAATAAAAGACAATAAAAAATGTAAAAATACAATGTAGCAACTTTTACATAGCATTTGCAGTTCGCCCTTGAACAACATAGGTTTAAACTGCAGGGGTCCACTTATATGTGGATTTTCTTCCACCTTTGCCACCCCAAAGACAGCAAAAGCAACCCTGCTTTCCCCTCCCCCTCAGTCTATTCAACATGACCATGACAAAGATGAAGACCTTTATGATGAGTCTCTTCCACTTAATAAATAGTAAATATATTTTCCTTCCTCATGATTTTTTAAATAACATTTTCTTTTATCTAACTTACCTTATTGTAAGAAAATAGTATATAATAAAAATAACACACAAAATACGTGTTAATTAACTTTTTGTTATAAGTAAGTTTTCTGGTCAACAGTAGGCTCTTAGTAGTTACATTTTAGAGCAGTCAAAAGTTACATATGAATTTTCAACTGGGGCAGGGAGGGTTGGTGTCCCTAACACCTCATTGTTCAAAGGTCAATTGTACATTGCATTAGGTATTATAAGTAACCAAGAGACGATGTAAAGTATATAGGAGGAAAGGCGAAGGTTATGTGCAACTACGTCATTTTGTGTTAGGGACTTGAGCATCCTTGGATTTTAGTACCTGCAGGGGTCCTGGAACTAATTTCTTACAGATACCAAGGGACAACTGTATTCACTAACACCATCATGCCCACCCAATGTACAGAGCCCTCTTCATTTTAGGGACCTCCTGGGTGTCATGAAGCTTCAGAACAAGGCCCCACAGATAGCCTGATTCCATTCCCTTGTCTTATTTCCCCTTAGTCCCTTGACCTGTTTCAATCTGGGAGAAAGATCTTTCTCTTTTCAAGTTTCTCAAGCACCACTTTCTGCTTTTCTTGCTCCATGCATTTTCCTCCACTTGTTATTGTTTTCCGCATTAAACTTTTATGGCCCATTAAGCATAAAGCCAGTATTATTGGCATCTGAACTATCTAGGTTTCTTTTTTCCTTGAGGATAGGAAAACCTTAAAGTTTAAACTCTTCAGAGGGTGAAGAGAAATATTTTTTTCATCTTTCTAATGTAGCAAAAGAAAACAAAACAAACAAACAAAAGCAAAATTCAAGTCAAATAGTGAAATATTCCAATATTTGGGTACAGCCAAAGAGTTGAATATGCAAAATATACACCATAAAACAGATATCAGTGATTTCCAAAGAAGAGTAGAATTTCTTATGCTACTAGCCATAGAGTTGTCCTATATCATGCTTATGGTTGGTGACAGAAATAAACTCTTCTGGAGCATCTAAGTACCTGGCAGTGGGTCGACCTGTTAACTTGGTCCAGGTGAGTAGCCTGAGAGTAAGTCAGTCATCAGGCTCAGTAGAAGAGCTGATGGCCTGGGAGCTGATTCAGACAAGAAAGAGGGGCTTAGCTGGTGGGACAAGACAGGGTTTCAGCTGTTGTGAAAAGAGAAGAACCTTGTTTTTAGGTGTTAAGAGGCATATGCAGGCCATACTGTCAGAAGCATCTGAAATAGACCAACTGCCTCTTGAATGGAAGCTGGGTAAAATGAGGCTGAGATGTACTGGGCTGCATTCCCAGGTGGTTAAGGCATTCTAAGTCACAGAATGAGAGAGGAGGTCAGCACAAGATACAGGTCACAAAGACCTTGCTAATAAAACAGCTTGCAGTAAAGAATCCAGCCAAGATCCACCAAAACCAAGATGGCCATGAGAGTGACCTCTGGTCATCCTCAGTGCTACATTCTCACCAGCACCATGACAGTTTACAATTCCATGGTAACATCAGGAAGTTACCCCATATGGTCTAAAAAGGGGAGGCATGAATAATACACCCCTTGTTTAGCATATAATCAAGAAATAACCACAAAAATGGGCAACCAGCAGCCCTGGGGCTGCTCTATCTATGAAGTAGCAATTATTTTATTCCTTCACTTTCTTCATAAACTTGCTTTCACTTTACTCTACGGACTTGCCCTACATTCTTTCTTGAGCGAGATCCAAGAACCCTCTCTTGGAGTCTGAATCGGGACCCCTTTCCTGTAACAATCTCAGTTGGGTTCTAGGGGACCTGAGTTTCACCAGGAGGTAGAACTAATCTGAGCCAACTGGTAAATAGACTAAAGGTAAAGTGACAGAACAGAGAGATACCACCGAGGGGTGTTGTCAGACACACGCCTGCTTTGCCTTCGGCTGCACAGCTAACACACTCTCTGGAAAAACTAGTATCAGTAACCTACCTGTTTCTATTTTTTTCTTTCTTGTTTTTGGTTTTAATATTTTAAAATTGTATTTAGTAGACTTTATTTTTTAAAGATGTTTTAGTTTCACAGAAAAACTAAGCAAAAAATATAGTCCCCATATGGTCTCTCTCAATGATATATTTTACCTATCATTTTTCTTTTATTATTAAAAAACTCACAATACTGATACCTGCCAAAAATTTTATTTCTAAAATTACTAGTAATTTTTTCAGCCAGGACGCTGGATGATGATATTGGAGAAAGAAGAGATGAGTCAGTATATGGTCGCGATGTGGTGTCACACTGGAGTCAACTAGCCTGATGCCCGGTTTCCAAAGCCAGAGATGAATATGTCTGGAGTGCAGCACTGAGATTTTTTTAAAGGCATTCACATCATGAAAGACAGTGTGGCAATTCCTCAAGGATCTAGAACTAGAAATACCATTTGAGCCAGCAGTCCCATTACTGGGTGTATACTCAAAGGATTATAAATCATTCTACTATAAAGACACATGCACTTGTATGTTTGTTTATTGTGGCACTATTCACAATAGCAAAGACTAGGAACCAACCAAAATGCCCATCAAGGATAGACTAGATAAAGAAAATGCTGCACATATACACTGTGGAATACTATGCAGCCATAAAAAGGATGAGTTCATGTCCTTTTCAGGGATACGGATGAAGCTGGAAACCATCATTCTCAGCAAACTGACACAAGAACAGAAAACCAAACACTGCATGTTCTAACTCATAAGTGGGTGACACAAGAACAGAAAACCAAACACTGCATGTTCTAACTCATAAGTGGGTGTTGAATAATGTGAACACATGGACACAGGGAGGGGAACATTATACACCAGAGCCTGTCGGGGATGGGGGCTATGGGAGGGATAACAAGGGGGTGGGGAGCTAGGGGAGGGATAGCATTATTAGAAATACCTAATGTAGCTGATGGGATGATGGATGCAGCAAACCACTATAGTAGGTGTATACCTTTGTAACAAACCTGCACATGCTGCACATGTACCCCAGAATTTAAAGTGTAATAATAATAATAAATTAAGTGAAAAAAGGGTCATTCGGGTGATTCTAAATGTGTCAAGATTTAGAACCAAAGAGTTGGAGCCATGTTCAACCAAAATAGGGGAGATCAGACACAGTCAAACGTCTATGCTCATGTTGCTTCCTTCATTCTGCCTGAGGTGTTCTCTCAGTTTAGAGCCCAATACAGTTAGTATATGTAAAAGTAGAAGTTGGGAAACTGGCTGTTCCTGCCCTTGGAGCTGTGGATATCAGATCAAGTTCTCCCTGGTGCCCTCATCACAGTCACAGCTTACTAACTACAAGCCATTTTTCCAGCCCCAGGAAATAGCTAGTCTACTTTTACTTTCAATCCTCAAAGCTAATTTCTTCAAATAGACATTCAATTTCCATTTTATTCTGAAAATTTTCTACCTGAATGAAAGGATGGCTTAAGCTTTAGCAATTCTCTTTGGAGCCTTAAAATCATGAATAAACTAGTTATTTCCTGACAGTCTCACCGACACTTGCCTCTTTACAATTTTTCATTTATAAATGGAGGCAGCAGCTGAAGAAAATGGGAGGAGGACAGCTCAGATGCCCTGTAAGTCTCCATTTGTGTCTAAAGTTCTCTGGTTTTCTGAAGTCTTTTTATGAATAATCACCAGAGACACCATTTAAAGTGAACTTGTGTTTATTGTTCTGAGAACTTTTATATATTTTCTTGTTCCTTTTTCAAATCCAGATGTATGGTCTATCTGGTTTGTCTATGATCCTTTAGCTGTGGGCAGTAAAGGGAGTCATTGATCCACACTGAAACCAGTGGGAGACAGAGGGGCATGAAGAGAAAACAGGGCTTAAACATCAGAAAAATCAAATTGTATACAATATAAAACCAGCTGTGTAAACATAAGCAATTAATCTGTCTCACTGATAGTGTATTCATTGTTGCAATGGATAATAACAAAACTTACCCCCTAAAATTATAACACTCATTGATGTTATAGGCACTTAATAGTCTGGTTGTTTTTTTCTTATATTTTAAGCAGTAATTCCATTTAAAATATCAAACTAGCTAATAATCTTAATATTCAATTTGACTGGCCATTCCGAAACTTCTGCTCTAAATCATCAGTTCTCAATTTAGGCCAATGGAGCACTAAACCAGGTGTTGGCAAAGACATGGGGAAACTGGAAGTCTTATATATATCTCATTTAAAGGCAATTTGCCAGAAAGAAATAAAATATTTAGATTATGCTCACTTAACCTCATAGTTACACTTCCCAAAATTTATCTCAGGAAATTAATTGGATAAATGTGCAAAGAAGTGTGTATTGTCATCCCTTGGTCTCAAAGGGTCATTGGTTCCAGGACTGCTATAGATACCAAAATCAGCAAATGCTCAAATTCCTTATATAAAATGGTATAGTATTTGCCTATAGCCTACACACATAATCCTACATACTTTAAAATCATCTCTAGATTACTTATGCCTACTACAATGTAACTGCTATGAAAATAGTTATACTGTATTTTTTAATTTGTATTTTTATTGTTATATTTTCTGTTATTTTTTAAAAAAATTTGGTCCATGATTTGTTAGATTCATGGATACAGAATCCATGGATATGGCCCTCTTATGGAGGGCCAAATACATAGATACATTTATCACAGCACTTAAATAGTTAACTATTAGAACTCATAGAGAATTGGTTAACTAATTGTGGATTTATACAGAGGATATATATAAAACTACATTGTTACATTTATCAATTTAAAAAGATAACCATGACATTATATGTGTCTATATATGCACACACAAACACATACTACATACATATGTGTACATATGCATATAAACACACACCACACATATAATTCCATTTTATACAAATATTTCCATAAATACAGAAGCAGCTGAAAGCTCATATGCTACTATCAATGGTAAGCATTGAACTACAGGTGGCTTAAAACTATTTGTATGCATTACTAAATTGTTTGCAGTGAGTATGTGTCTTGTTTTGAATTTCCTAGAAGCAGAGTCTAACACAGGGACTCTTTTGCAAATACTTTTTCCAAGTACTCTCTTATAAAGAACTTGGGGAAAAAAAGAGAACCATTATAAGAAAGAGGAAGAAGCCAAGCAAGAATGTCTAGCTTTCAACTTTGTTCCATGGGGAGTTTTACAGCATGAACAGTGACACAGAATAAGACCTACCTTGATGTAAGAGGACAATCTTTGGACACCCAGAGAGCCAGTCCTTGGCTGTAAGCCACTATCAAGACTGTGTATTCCAAAGCAAGATGGTTCCCATATTCTAAGGGCATTTCTCTGGAGAAGAGAGAATCTGTAAGCCATTAGGACCCAACACTCATGGGAACTGGAGGATGAGTGTATCCTGAAAAGGAGATCTGAGTCGGACACAAACAATATTTTCTATAGTCTATACTTGGCACTACTCAGAACCACTTGCTTCTCATATTAAATTTAATCTATTCAGCACAGCTCCTCTGGAATTCTGATTGGTCACAAGAACACATTAGTGGAAACTACATGTCCTACTGCCACAGTTGACTTAAAGTCCATAACTGATACTCATCATCTCTCTCATCCATCATCCATATTAGATTTTCCCCTTCCTTTGACAGTACATCTGATGGTGCAGGTGTCTTGCCTGGTTGTCTCACCTATTCCTATGGAGTTTGATGCCCTAATTTGTATGTCCCAAAGTTATTTCCTTCCCTTGTAGTTAAAACTATTAGGAGAGGACCTGTTGATGCCCCAGTGGTTCACCTGACTGTCAAACATATCCTGTCCCATCCCTCACTATGTAGCAGCAACCCTATTTCCCCAAAATGATTAGGATCAATAGCCTGGCCTTTATGGTGACTTTTTTTCTTTGACTATTGTCCTACTATCATACAAATCCCAAGGCAAGCAATGACAGCAGCAATTGCTTTAAGTTTAGTGGGTCTCTTGCTGTGCCCCTGGCAGAAGCATCATCCCTCAAAGACCCATACAGCTTAAAATTGTTGGAACAGAAGACTTGGTGGACATTGAGAATGATGGTGAGCAAGCTCACTCCTATTCCATCTCTTAGTTTTTCTTCCATGTTTACCACCTATTAAAATTATTTAGCAGCCATTGTTTTAAGATAGATACCAGAATGATGGTGTTATCCCTAAATTTCAAATGTCAATTGCACCGCTTAATCAGGCCGGCAGCAACTGCATTGTGGATCGTGTGTTAATGTGGTAGAAACAGGGATCTTGTTTCTACCACAAGACAAAAACACAATGATTTTGTGTCCATAGCCACACCTACTTTCCCATAAAGTTGGTCCCTTGGTCGGAGGCAATGTCAGTATTTTATGGAAGCCGCTCAAAATATGGGGGTGGAGATAACATCCTCAACAGGGCTGTTAGCTGTCAGCAACCAGCACTCACAGAAGCTGGAGAATTGATTCAACAACTCAATAAAAGGAATCTAAGTGGGTGCCAAAATGTTTACTAAAGTGTATACAGCTCCTGTAGCCAGAAAAATGGTAAAAAGCTATAAAAAAGATTTTATATTCAGCTATCATTTTAAAATGCTGTACTTAGCTGTAATTTAAAACCAAGTATCAGAAAAAATTACACCCTTATCTTTCACACTAGAGAATTAATAGATAGTGTCTAAAGTTGATGTCAAGAATTAGAATTAGAAGCACATTATTAAGGAAATTTAAATTAGACCTTAAAAATAAACACTTAGGTTATGAGTGGAAAATACAAGTTTCATACTTTTAAATAAATTGAGAAAATATACATGCTGAAAGTGGGCAATTAACAATAGTTTTCCTCGGAAGTATCAAACTTAATGGGAGTTCAACAAAAAAATATAACTTTCAGGAAGAACATTCTAGAAATAGAAAACCCTCAGTTTCAATTTTGAAAGATATTTCAGTCAGCAAGATAAATATTTTATAGGATTTAAAAATCACATCTGCATTTCTTACTGAGAATTCCTCTCAAAAATATTAAATACCTGTTTGAAGAAAGAATGAATCAGTAAGTTTCTCATCACATGCTTAACAGTCAGCTAAGGAACCAAATGTCTAAGTCTTCATCTGGCAAGGTCCTCATTGACCAAATAAAGTTAAATTAACTTGGCCTTCCTCAAAGAAGACTTATAGTCTATTAGGAATGCGAGAAGAATATTATTCAGGGTTAGAAGCAAGATAAATCCAAATTTATTTCCTTCAGTTCTACTTGTCTTTTTTTCTTATTTTCCCTTGATAGAAACCAATGTGATAATTGAGCTGCCTTTGTAGCTGGCAAATGCTACAAGGAATCATGAATTGTAAAGCCCTCTTCTTCTCCTTTATCAGGTTAATGCATTCATTTGAATGACATTGAGAAACTTGTGTGGCCAGTACTGAAATGCATAGTAGAGCCACATCACTGAACAAAACAGACACTAGAGCTAAGAATCTTGTCCAGGAATATGGCTGCATCTCAATGCAAGCATGTTGAAATATTTTTAATTTATGTGTGTCCATTGGTCAGGTCTGCATGGATCAGTACTAAGGATTCACCTCCAAATGATATTGGTAGCATGAGAATATTTGTGCGTCCAACTCTTATGGTCTTAATAGGCTGGTTAAATTCCTGGGGAATTTAAGCTGAAGGAAACATGGAACTGAATGATTTGTTTCGTGTATCAAAAACACACCAATACAGCAAATAATGATTTAGAGCTGAGTCTTCATATTATTATATTGATTTTTATGTAATTATACATTCACATACTTAAACATAACAAATTGGTTTTCTAAATGTTAACATGCATTAAAAAATAGACTTCATTTTTTAGAACAGTTTTAGATTTACAGAAAAATTCAGAAAGTGGTATAGACAGTTCTCAAATACTGTGCATGCAGTTTTCCTAATATTAACATCTTACATGATTAGTATGATACATTTGTTACCATTTATGAACCAATACTGATGCATTATTATTGACTGAATTCTATAGTTTTTTCATATTTATTTAACTTTTCCTGTTTTTATTTATTTTTTACCTTTTTCTGTCTCAGCATCACATCCAGAAAACCACTTTACAGTTAGTTCTTTTGTCTCCTTGGGCTACTCTTGGCTATGACAGTTTCTCATACTTTCTTTATTTTTGATGACCTTGGCAGCTCTAAGGAGTACTGGTCAGGTCCTTTGGATGATGTCCCTCTGTGGGAATTATTTGATGTTTTTCTCATGATTAGGCTGGGATCATGGGGCTTGGGGAGGAAGATCAGGGATAAAATGCCATTTTCATCACACCATATTAATGATACATTCTATCAACATGGCCTCACTGCTGGTGCTGACCTGGACCACTCAGCTGAGGCAGTGCTTGTAATATTTATACACAAAAAAGTTGCTCTTTTTCCCCCTTTTGTATATTCACTCTTTTTCTTTTTCTTTTTGAGAGTCTACCTCTTCCACCCAGGCTGGAATGCAGTGGCACAATTAAGGCTCACTGCAGCCTCAACATCCCAGGCTCAAGTAATTCTCCCACCTCAGCCTCCCAAGTAGCTGGGATGACAGGTGTGCACCACCATGTCCAAATAATGTTGTTTATTATCGGTTTTAGAAGAGACAAGGTCTTTCAATGCTGCCAGATAGGTCTCAAACTCCCAGGCTCAAGTGATCCTCCCATCTTGGCTTCCCAAAGTGCTGGGAATTACAAGCGTGAGCCACTGCACCAGACCTGCACTCTTTGAAAGGAAATCATTATGCACAGCCCAAATCTGAGTCGAGAGTTATTCTGCCTTCGTTGCGGAAGGAGTGTTTATATAGATTATTTGAAATTGTTTCACACTATAGACTTGTTTATTCTCTTCATTTACATATTTATATCATTATGGACTTATGGATATTTATTTTGTACTTTGGGTTATAAACTGATATATAATCTAAGATAATTCAAATAAATTATTTTTCCCCTTGAATTATTCCAGCTTTGGCCATTGAAAGCTCTTTTAGTTGGTTCCTGGGCTTCTTTGACATGTCCCCATATATATGGTGGTTTTGTTTTTGTTTTTAAGTTAGCATGTGATTTTTTATTAGAATGCAATGAGCATAACAAAAATTTACCATTTATAATGTACACTTCACTGGATCTTAGTATATTTGCTGTATTGTGCAACCATCACATCTCTCTAATTCCAGACCATTTCTGTTACTCCAAAAAGAAATCTTACATCTATCAAGATAGTTAGGCCAAGTCTCCCCTTTCTCCAGCTCCTGGCAACCATTCATCCACTTTCTGTGTATTGATTTTCCTACTGTGGACATTTAGTATAAATGGAAGCCTTTTGTGTGTGGCTTCTTTCAGGGAGCATAATGTTTTCTAGCTTCAGTCATATCAGTATCATGTTTTAATACTTCAATTTCAAATGGCTGAATAATATTCCACTGAATGTATATAACACATTTTGTTTATCAACTCAGTCACCAATGGACATAAAGTTGTTTCCACTTTTAGATTAATATGAATAATGCAGCTATGAACATTTGTATATCGATTTTTTGTTTGAACATGTTTTCAATTCTCTTGAGTATATACCTAAAAATGAAATTTCTGGGTCATCTAGTAATTCTGTATTTAACTTGTGAGGAACTAACATGTAATTTTAAGTCAATTAAGTAATCATTATTCAATACTATGTGTTCACTTTTATGCATCATTTATAACTCTCTTGCCGAAGAGAACTTGAGATGGTTCATAGTAAAAAGAAGTATAATAAAGTAAAATAAGCACAGAGATATAGTATACACATAAGTCATCCTTAATCTTTTGGGGCTAATCATCCCTTGGAAGAAGCAAATAGAAACCATAGAGAACCCTCAGAGAATCTGATATTTAGGGTAGAGGAGACTCTTGCATCTTGAACATGGGATAAGAAGAATTCATTAATCAAGTGGTACATTTGGTTTGGAAGTGTCTAGCAGCTGGAGCTATTTGGTTTTAGAAAGGAAACCCCAATCTCCCTAACTTCTCATTTCACAACTGTCACCTAAGTTTAATATTACATTATAGCTGGGCCCAGTGGCTCACGCCTGTAATCCCAGCACTTTGGGAGGCCAAGACAGGCAGATCAAGAGGTCAAGAGATCAAGACCATCCTGGCCAACATAGTGAAACCCCATCTCTACTAAAAATACAAAATCATTAGCTGAACGTGGTGGCGCATGCCTGTAGCCCCAGCTACTTGGGAGGCTGAGGCAGGAGAATTGCTTGAACGCGGGAGCAGAGGTTGCAGTGAGCCAAGATTGCACCACTGCACTCCAGCCTACCACCTGGTGACAGAGTGAGACTGTCTCAAACAAAAACAAAAACAAAAAAAATGACACTATAATTTACTAGAGATAAAAAACCATAAATGTAACAGAATAACTTGTAACTGATTATGGGAAATCTCTACTTTTAAAAGCCCATAGGTATAAGCCAGTCTCAGAGACCTAAGATAAATTGGCATAACTCCTGCCTAGATCCAGCCTACCTCTATACTGCAAGGACCAGCTTATCTGTGCCATCTGTAATGCTCCATGCAACTTCCAGCATAGAGATTGAGTCTACCTGTTCAGAATCCCCAAAGAGGAAGTTCGTCTTTACCCTGGTACCTGGCCTAATTTATCTCCTGTTACTGGATTAACTTCTTCCCGGGAGAGTTTACAGTCCCTTCTGAGTATATTTTGGTACAATGATGTAGACTAGACAATCTTAATGATCAAGAGTTTATTTACCATCTTACTTATTTAATGCTGAATACCATTACATTGGAATACTGACATCCAGTGGATTGCTGAACTTGGTGTGCACCACTGAATAAGAGCCACTTACTATACACAACAGTTTTCCACTCCACATTAAGTGGCATCAAGTTGTTAATCTGAAATGAATGATGGTGAATATTTACAACCCAGAAATTAGCAAACATTACATAACAGGGCTTTTCTCCCAAAAAGCTAAACAACTTTTACCAGTATATCACTGTGGACACCAATCCTGATTTCATCACACCAAATCTTACCCAAATCTTTATCTGTTTGCAAAATGGTTTATTTAGCATTGTGCCCAAGTATTTCATATAGCTCATGAATGCCTCCATTTTACAGATAAGAAAAGTGAGACCTAGAGACATAAATGCCCAAAGTTACACAGCTAGAAAGCAGCAGATTTGGAGCTCAAAAACAGATCTTACTAACTTTGCAAGGTACCCTAAAATATATTTGTGTATAATCTTTACAAGTCTTAAAACCACCTGCTATTCTAGTATGAAAAATATTGCATATATCTATATAAATTTGTGCCTTTGTGTCTTACATCTGTGGTGAAACACAATCAAAAGCAAGCTATAACAATGAGAACACATGGACACAGGGAGGGGAACATCACACACGGGTCTGTTGGGCAGTCGGGGGAGGGGCCCAGAGGAGGGATAGCAGGAGGTGGGGGGATTGGGGAGCGATAACATTAGGAGAAATACCTAATGTAGATGATGGGGGGGATGGATGCAGCAAACCACTATGGCATGTGTATACCTATGTAACAATCCTGCATGATCTGCACTGAACTTAAAATATAGTAATAAATATAATATAATAAAAAGGGCATTTCTCTCATAATAATTGCTTAACTCAAGGCAGCTCTACTTATCTTGCAAAATAATTTGGGAAAATTTTTTCATCATAAATTCCTTCTTTGCTTGTTATCTCTTACAACCTGAGGGATTTAAAAATTAATCCTAAATTATCTCATTTCATATGAATTTCTTCTCATCCCCTCCTCCTATTTATATCTCCCCTTTTATAGCACTGTTTTAGTGTGCATTTCATTCGGTGGTCATTTTTAATGTCAATTTGTATCTTTTTCACTAGACTTCAAGCATCCAGTAAGATACATCTTGCTTGCTTCACAGTTCCTAGAATAATGCTCTGCATAGAGGTGCTTCTGAATAAATACTTGCTGCATTGAAATTAACCATCTCTTAACCAAAAAGAGCAAATACTAGATTTTATTTCTTTCATGAGCATCCCTTTCACCCTGCTACAATGATAACCTACTACTATGATATTCCACACTCACTTTTTTTCTAAAGTCATAATTCCCAGCAAGTCTTCTATCAAATCACAGGCAGAGAAGAAATACTCTTCAAGACATTGAGCACTGTGGTTCTACTTTGCATGACTAGCTGGAACAGGACCCTGCCCAAGAGTTTCTGTCTGTTTCTCTGAAGAGAGTCACACAGTGTATAACCTTCTCTGAACAGTGGTACAGAATTGCCCAACACTCAATATGGTTTGTATTATGGAAATATTATATCTTATTTGTCCAAGATTATATATTAACATGTGAATCCATAAATTGTAGATGGTCTGACAGAGGCATTATAACTCTTTATATATGGTTTAGTATATTCTAAGCCTCAGCAGTGGAATCCCAGAAACTGCATTTGCCATTAACCTTAGCAGCCAATAACCTCATCATTGAAAGACCTCGAAGCATTAATCATTGTATTCCACCACCACCCCAGCCTCCTTACCTCCAAACAGGTTGTATATTGCTGGTATTTTGTTTTGAGATCCTCTAGGATTGGAGAGTATGAGGTTCTCTAAAAAAGTACTCAGTATTCCATTAATCTGAATGTCTTGATACTTGTGTGAAAGACTATATTTTTTTTTGTTTTTGTCAACTTCAGCCTGTTAATCCTATCTAGGAGCCTTTTTGCTAACCCACATAACTCTTCTTCCATCCCAACCTTTATAGGGATTTTGTTGTTTCTGCCAGAACTTTTACTTTCTGTAGCACTTACTCATAAATCACCTACTTAGGCTTAAAATCATTTAATTTTCCTCTTCAGTTAACTTTCTGTAGGTAATATAAATCAGATTATTACATTATATATTTGCATAATTTTCTCAAAGCAGGTCAAAAAATTTCCCACAAAAAGGATCCTGCTAACCATTCTCACAGCTCCAGATATAAGATGTGAAAGAAAATGGAGATATTTGGGCAAAGAGGAAACTGAGTCACCAAGCATTTCTGTGAGGGATAGGTTTGGACCTGGTATTAAACATTACTCCATACAAACATGATTGGCTACATTTTATTTTATTTTTATTTATTTTTTTAAATTATATTTTAAGTTCTGGGGTACATGTGCAGAGGGTATACACATGCAATAGGTATACACGTGCCATGGTGGTTTGCTGCATCCATCCCCCCCATCACCTACATTAGATATTTCTCCTAATGTTAGCCTTCCCCAATCCCCCCACTCTCTGTATCCCTCCTCTATGCCCCCCACCCCCCGACAGGCCCAGTGTGTGATGCTTCCCTCCCTGTGTCCATGTGTTCTCATTGTTCAACACCCACTTATGAGTGAGAACATGCAATGTTTGGTTTTCTATTCTTACGCCAGTTTGCTGAGAATAATGGTTTCCAGTTTCATCCATGTCCCTGCAAAGGACATGAACTCATCCATTTTTATGGCTACATAGTATTTCCGTGGTGCGTATGTGCCACATTTTCCTTATCCAGTCTATGCTTGATGGGCATTTGGGTTGGTTTCAAGTCTTTGCTATTGTAAACAGTGCCACAATAAACATACGTGTGCATATGTCTTTATATTGAATGTTTCATAATCCTTTGGGTATATACCCAGTATGGGATTGCTGGGTCAAATGGTATTTCTAGTTCTAAATCCTTGAGGAATTGCCACAGTTTTCCACAATAGTTGACCTAATTTGCACTCCCACCAGCAGTATAAAAGTGTTCCTGTTTTTCCACATCCTCTCCAGCATCTGTTGTCTCCTGATTTTTTAATGATCGGCATTCTAACTGGTGTGAGATGGTATCTCAAAGTGGTTTCGATTTGCATTTCTGTCATGACAAGTAAATTTTATAATAGCAGATCACTAGACACATTTCTATGAAAAACAGGGGATGCCTTTGTCCATTTCACCACTCTTGAGAAATACAGAGTTCCATGTTGTTTCACAGAGCAGCATAAAAACCCCAGTTATCTCTGGTTTCCTCAGAAACTACTTTCTCCCCACCCTGCAGTGAGCATTTCCATGACACCAGTTTGTTGGTATTGATCCTGGTTGTCCAAGGCGTTTGACCCCCATCCTGACCCCCCATTGCCTTCAGCAATGCTCTGTATCTTGAGACACGGTAAAGAGAAGTGGTTCAGAGCAGTGGGTATGGACAGAGAAGTGGCTGAATATCCTCCCGTAGGAAGAACAAATCAGCCTCAAAGAATTCCCTCTAAAATTTTCAGTACTGCTGAGGTTGAGAAATCCCAGCCTAGAAAATGTAAAATTCCTTTTTACCATCAGATTCCTAATTTCTAAAACTTCTCTGAAGAGAGGGTCACATACCTCTCCTCTGAGTATAACCAACTCCATCTTTTCACTCTCCACCTCCAGCTTCTTTTTTTCCAAGTTATGGCAGAGATCCTGGCAGGTAAGGTGGAAAATGGGGGGGGGGATAGGGGAGATAATCATGTTTCTTTCGGGGATAATGTGGAGATTCCTGATAGGAAAGTTAAGGGTTGGAAATAGGTAGATGTTTAAGAGATACAGGGGGAACTCAAGACTGGCTGTAGAAAAATAAATAATTAAGAAAGCAAACTCTGTCTCCCTGCTCCCTCACACTGCCCCTAAGTTCTTTTAGTTTTGCTACTTTCTTTTCCTGGCATCTCACATTCTCAGTACTCCCTGCAAACCTCCCCCTTTTATAGAACCTGACTAACATATATCTCTGTGATACTCTTGCAATCAAAGAAATGAGTCTATTACTGGATAATATTCGTCTAGGATGTGTCCTATGTGAAAAGAGAGAGTAAACTAAGATGCGGCATATTTTTCATAGCATACCTTAAGCTAAGTGTTTTGTAAGTGCTATCGCAACAAAACTATGAAAGAGGAACTCCTCAGCCCCATTCTACGAATGAAATAACCGAGGCTCAGTATGACTAAGTAACTGGCCAACTATCATACAGGTAACAAGTAGCAAAGCTGAATTCAAACCAGATCTTTCTGGCCCCAAAACCATGCCCTTTCCATTTTACCACATAGCTTCCCGGGTCTCCTTTTGCCTTCTTCCTACGAAATGGTGCATACATCCAGAAATTCTTTCAGGACTCACAATATCGGTAGTAATTTCAGACATAAATTCATTTTGGTTTGACACATCTTTCAATGGACAGAAACATCATTGCTCATTAATCACATCAAGTAGGCATAACGTTTAGTCCTCCTACATGGAGTGTCACACCTGGGAGGACTTTGAAATATAATTTAAGCAGAAAAATCTTTTTAAAACCAAGTGCCAATCAATACCATTTATGGTGAGGTATTGTAATCACCAGATGAAGGCTGGCTTACTTTAATATGTCTAGCAATATAAATGAGACATCAGTTTTCTACCCATCTTCTTTGACCCTGAGTCAGGTCACTCATATCTCTGGATTTCATAAATGCAATGAGTCGTATCTTTAAAAATTATTTTTATACGGCATCAGGGATAAAAGTAGCTTTCTGTGGCCAAAGGAAAATACCCAGAAGGAATAGGGACCTCTACAAATCTGTCTTTATCTCATAGACTGCTAATTCATAAATGGATTTTAAGAGATCTATGTTGGCAAAATGTCATATACATGTGCATTTTTCTTTATATGATTAATGCAAGCTTTCTTTAAACCTTTCAAGGTAAATACGATTACTGGATTTAAAAGTCACACTCTTCTAACTCACAGACCTTGCATGATGATTTTGGCTCCTATTTCATTATCCTAGATTACAGGATAAAGGATTTAATCCTTAATACTAGCCTGGAGTACTGGGTGTGGCAGGATAGAAGGCCAGTTTGAATCCACAACCGTGTATTACTACCATGTCCAGAGAGTCTGAGGTCCCATGGTTTTCATCTGGAAACCATCTCTGAGTGCAATAAAATGATTGAAATATTAATAATTGATGTTTTGAGTTGAATGACCCAGAGTAAATGTTTCTTCCTTCAAGGTGTTTTTGGAATCTCTGTGGGAATTTAGTACAAGTAGAAAATTCAAAACTTTCTATGTATAGAAGCCATCATGCCCTCTGGCAGTTCTCTTCACAAGGAATAGTCACTTTCTATCTTTTAAAATAATCTTAAAGTTGAAAGGAGCACAAGAAATTCAGCTTTCCATCCAGAGCAGAAATTTGACCTTGCAATATCCCTTGCTCAGAGAAAGTCATCCCTTCTCTGTATGGTCTCTCCCAGTGATTAGTTCTTAATATAGCTTACAAAGCAGCCAGTTACATTTGTTAGAGAATCCCAAGTGTATAGACATAAAATCTACTGAGTTAAAATATGAACCCTTGTAGCATTTACTCATTTATTTTATTTAATCAAATGTTTCTTGAACAACTATTTTGTGGCAAGTATTATGCTCAGTCCTAGAGTACAGTGACAATTGTTAACAGACAGTATTCCTAACCTCTTAGGATTAGAGTATATATCAGTTTAGGATTGTTCTTTAAGTGAGCCAGAGTGAGCTGATACTCTCTTTCGGAGGACAGACTCAGCATTTGAATTGATGACCAAGGTCCCTAAAGTTCTGTCTCCTTTCTTGGTTCTATCTTGGATGCCTCTATCTGAAGTGTTTTATAGACCCCTTCAGCATACCAGTCAGCCTCTTCTAAGTGGGCTTTGTGTCTCAGCGGTCATCTGAGTAGGGTGTTATCTAGAATGAAATACAATATTGAAGCCTACTGATGCTGAGGCAGAGAGATTAATTCCTTGAGCAGAGATTAGATTATACCCTTTAAAACCCTTCCTCCAGATGATACTGATGTTGTGATTAATGTGGAAATTCCTACAAAGTGTCCAATCAGTGAAGATGACAGTGAGAATCCATGGAGAATGCTACTGTTGCTCTCCAAAAACTCAGCCAATGAAAGCAGAGCCCATCATTCTCATCCACAGGAACTGCAGTCTGTGAATGATGGTGATGAGCCTGTACTGTTGGGACCATGCCATGGTTCTGAGCCAAGCAGCTCTGCTAGGTGTCATCTCAGCTCCAGACTTTTAACCTAATCACACCCTCTTGTTAGTCCTGTTTTCCTCACTCTCTCCAGATTTCAATACTGAGACATTTTCCCATAAACTTCCTGAACAAAAAAAATCTCAAAGTTTGTTTCCTGAAAGAACCTGGTCTAAGACAGGGACCCACCAGAATCCAGGAAGAAATAATCTCAAGCCAATCAAGTTCTACAGGTGAAATGGCTTTTCAGGGTTTTCCCATCTTGCAGTAAACAGGCTAGTCCTTTATCCCCGACATTGTCTAGTCAGTGGATATGAGCTGGCCCTAGGGAGTGAATGCATCCTTGGACATGGTTGGTGTCCATAGCTGGGAGCAGGTTTTAGCAGCTGAGGGGATTGAGTGTCTCAGTCATGTGGGTAATATACTATAGCATCCACTGCAGTTCCCAAGTGACCATGTGGAACAGAGTTTCTGTCTCCCTGCATGGGAATGTGTATAAGTGAAAATAAACTGTGCGTGCACTAAGCCCTGAGATCACACAGTTAATTTGTATCCTAGACTACCCTGCCTAATAAACCTACCTCATAACATTGTTGGAGAAATACATGAGAATAAGGGGAAATCACCTTACATCATTGGGGCCTTTCAGTGTTCGCACCTCTCTATTCCCTGAAGGGTGATGGACTTAAGAGAACTGTCTCGATTTATAGTGTTACTCCCCTAATTCCTTTGCAGTTCTCAAAGTGTGTTTCTAGACCACCAGCAGCAGTAGCATCTGGATATTTGTCAGAATGCAAATTCTCAGGCCCATCTCGAATCAATGGAATTAGAAACTGTGAGCATGGGCCCAGTAATCTGTGTTTTATCAGTCCTTCCAAGTGATTTTGCTTCATGCTAATTCGGGGAACTACTGCTCTAAGTCATTTCCTTAATTTTCCCAGACAACATTCCTGATATCCAGCCCAAGCTATGGGATCAGAGTGTCTTCTTTGCACCCAGGTCCCTATACTACTCTTTATATTCCTCTACTTTACCCATTGCACATTACCTTATTGGGGTAGAAGTGTGTCTTTTCTCATAGATGATGCCCTACTCCAGGGCAGATATTAGCTAATCATTATTTTTGCATACCTAATGCCTTGCATTGGTTTGAGCACATCAGGAGTACTTAACAAATTCATTCCATTGATAAATATGTATTTAAAACATAATCTGTCATGGAATTTTCTAGGTATATCAGAAAGCTTCCATGTAACAAAACAGACAACCTCAAAAATCAATGTAATAAAGTGATGCAGAAGCTATGGGCAAAATAAGATGTTTAAAGGATATACTGTGTGCCTGGTATTCTTCTGAGTGGCTTGTATGTGTTAATTCATTTAAGTTTCATAGGCACTGTTCTAGAAAGGAACATAATTCATTCTGAGAAAAAAATTGCTCTTTCATTTGGCCATAATTATTAATAAGACTTTTGCTTATAAAAGGCAAGACAATAGCCCACTCTGAGAAGAGGGAGATAAAACAAAGGTAGTTAAAGTGAAGGATGATACAAACATTTGGCTTCTTTAGGGATTAGTGTTTATGTTTTAATAATTAATTTTTCATCTCCCATAAGAGAACTGGGTGGAGGACTGAGGGAGAATAAACTGATAAATGAAAAATGTCTTTAAAAATCGGTACAACTTTAGACCTGGTATTGTGGCTTACGGCTGTAATCCTAGCACTTTGGGAGGACAAGGTGGAAGAATCATTTGAGGCCAACAGTTCAAGACCAGCCTGGGCAACATAGTGAGATACTGTCTCTACAGTTTTTTTTTTTTTTAAATTAACCAGGTGAGGTGGGATACACTTGTAATGCTAGCTACTTGGCAGGCTGAATCAGGGGGATCTCTTGTGCCCTGGGGCTATGACAGAGCCATTTCACTCCACAGTGAGATCCTGTCTTGAAAATAGAAATCCATAAAACTTTAGCTCAAAGAATGACTCTCTAAAGTAAAAATTTTGACACTGGAGTAGGAAGGGAGATACTGGAGTAAGAAACCTTCAAACTACAGTGCCTAAGAAAACCATCCTACTTTATCTTTAAAATAAAATCTTTCTGTAATTTCCCAAAACTCTAGAAAACGTTTTCTTTGATGTTACTTCAAGCAGAATGTTAAACAAAGTTGTTTGTTTTCTAACCTGAAAAAGGTGTGGAAAAGTAGGATTTTAATACTATTAATCCATAGAGGTGTTTCGGATTCCCTACTCCAAACTTTCCTCTCAATAGATTCGTGACTGCTGGTTGAATTATTCACCACCATTTGTATTCAGCAATTTTCCACAACATAACCTGACCTCTGCTGAAAGGGTCTATAATCAGGAAAGGGAAAAATCCATAATATTGGGCAACCTAAATGATTTTATAATTAGCATGGCATGCTTTTCTATAATGTGACATTAACTATAAGCATGAAGAAAGATTGGGAATAAATCTGAGCTCAGAGTATTAAGTAGACCCCTTTTCAGCATATGTGAAACAAACCACACAATACTCTTCATGCTATTTACATCAGAATCAGGAAAC
This sequence comes from Callithrix jacchus, assembly GCF_049354715.1. Lineage (NCBI taxonomy): Eukaryota > Metazoa > Chordata > Mammalia > Primates > Cebidae > Callithrix > Callithrix jacchus. Next base: position 78,602,586 of record NC_133517.1, read on the forward strand.
AGGAGGCTAGAAGTCTTTGAGTCACAGAACCTCCAAGAAAACAAACAGGCACAGAGGTAGATTGTGTTAATTGGATCAGTTTTTCATCTCTCCCTCCATCCGCCTTTTTCTATGTGGCCTTGTAGATCTTACCAGTAAAAAAAAGGTAGGCTCAATTTTTTTGCCCTCTAACTTTGTTCTTTGGCCATATGGCTTGCTTTAGTCAGTAGAACGAAGCGGTAGTGACAGTATATCATCTCTGAGCCTAGGTAATAAGAGGCTTTGCATGATGCTGTTTATTTTCTTTACCCATACCATCTCAACAAGAAGAGCATGCCCATGCTGCAGGAACCAGGGCAAAGATGAGAGCCCCATGGATCCAAGTCATAGCAAGGAGATGGTCTACCTACCTCCTTCTGGGTGATCCTAGTCCCCACCTATTTTCAGATGTGGTGGGAAAAATAATGCTTATTGTTGAATGCCATGAAGGTTTTTTGCTATTATATAGCATTACATTAGCTGTAGTTGACCAATACAGATGGGGATCCATTCTTTGTTCCAAGATGTCTTTGAATCCAAACCTGACAGTTAACCAATAATAATAACTGAATTTCACCCTGAAATGTACCAGAAATAGGAAGACTGAAAACAACGAAAGCAGAAACAAAGACTAAGAAAAATAAATGGTTCCTTGAATTGACTTTCATTTCAAATATGATAACACAGAAGAATTCAGTCCTCTCAGTGAAACCCAGGGACTATGGCTTGACACTTTTAATTTAAAAAGACATAAAAAATTAACATAGATCCCTTCCCATTTTGCTCCAGGGCAGCTCATGAAGATTGCTGCTTTGCTATCTGAATGCATAATATCTATGTCCAGGCCCATCTGCTTCCCCTCCTACAGGAAAGATTGTGAATGTCAGTGCCTCCAGTGAGAAACTGTCCTGTTGAGACTCAATTTTTTCAGTACTAATAATGTAAAAATGATCTGTCAGAATAAATTAGTGTGATTCCAAAGCACGAATTTTTGATCATCTGCCATACTTCTGACATAAATTATAACAGTCAAATATTTTTCACTAACAAGAATGTAAAGAGGTCTATTTGAAATGTCACAGCACAATTCTATTTTACCCATTGAAGCAAGCCTTCTATGGTGTTATGGAGGCATAACACCAAGTATAGTGCTTATAAAACACTGAGATATGTAAAAGTCAGCAGATAATGTAAAATGTAGGTTCTGTGCAGTTAGGAAGGGGTGAGGTCTGAAAGTTTGAATATTTAAGCATTTTTTATTTGTGGCAGATGCTGTTAGTCCAGAGACCTCTAGGGGGACAATTCTTTATCTACGTACAATCTCTGCTAGAATGAAGTTATCCTGAACTTCAGGACTGATTCTTAGTATTAAGAAAGAGTAAAATGTAGGGAAAGGAATATAATTTTAGTCTAGTTCATTAAGTTGATTGCCCATTCATTCAATCTGATATATATTTTTGGCCAATCTATTACATATTGCTTAGCCTCCATATCTTTGACAAATATGGAAATAACCATCACAAAAACAAATTAATCTATAGAAAATCTTGCTACATGGTAACCAGATAATAAAGTGAGTTCTCCCTTTTAATACAATAAAATTTCAGTTAACCATAATCTTTCTTTCTCTAATTTACTGGCCTATTTCCTGCTTTTAGAGGAGAGTCTATCCTGGTTCTGTTTGCTTTGTGATATGATCATAAAGAGACATAGAGACAAGATTTTCTGAGATGTCTGAGTTGTTTATATGTTATTCATTCAATACAATTTTATTTAAGGCACATTCTTTACTAAAACTGTGATGAGTGCTTGAAGTATTCAAAGACAGGTTTCACAGCCTGAAGGAAGCTAAATTCTAGAAAGGATCAGATCTCGGTTCATTAGGATGTTACTATCTTCTTCCTGAATCTATTTAATTAGACTTCCTAGAATTCTGCAACTGAATATATTTCACTAGTATTGCCCTGCTGCTTTTAAGAGGCATTGTGCTTTATAGAATCAAAGATTTTTTTCCCGTAAATAAGGATTTTAGAAGCTGTCTTGAGTGGCTAATCATTTGTAAGAGGTTAACTGATATTCATGCCTTCCAAACCGAATCATTCCATATTTAAGCAGTCCTAAATATAATTCACTGGTAAATGGCTCTTGAAACTAATAGGAAAAAAATAAAGGCAAATAATATTACTAAGCTATTCATAGTGTATATTGTTTGGATAGAAGGAAATTATTGAATTAATGAATTTTTGGAAGTAACTTCTTAATTTTTGAATCTCAAACTACTCATTTGCAAAATTAAAATATATAATTTTGAAAAAACATAATAATTTACTAATACATAATAGCAGTTACTTGTTATTCATTAATCCTTTTTCCTTCCCCTTTTCAGGTAAGATATCAAGTATGTAAAGCCAAGAAAAGTTAGAAAAAATATGGTTTAGAGGGTTTTACCTTGCATTTTCCATATAAAACACAAGGATGTTTACATTGAATTATTGTTCTTCAGTTTTTCAACACCCTCCATTTGTGGACCCCTACTCACTTCCCCACAGAGATCTTATATCTCAGATAAGCTACACAGCCACTTTGGTGCTACAAAGAATCTTTTCTCATGGTTTTGGAAAGCCTTTACCAACATTCTGTCCTCAGTCCCAACTGTGTACAGTCACCTGTGCCAGCAACAGCCAGAACTGATGATAAGTCCAGTGGAGTCTTTAACTGATAACAAAGGCCGACGCTACGGAAAATCACAGAGTTGGAAGGCTTCTCAGGAAACGAATTACAGACATTCAGTTCGGACTCTGGGGTAGGATTCTTTTTTTCCATCTGTGAATGCCAATCCTAGACTTCTTTAAGTTGGCAGTGTTTGTAATTCAATTATAAACATTCTTATCATATAAGTACAGAATTACAACAGGATATACAAAAGTCAGCAAATCCACGCATAACTTCTGTATTTATGTGAAGACGTCAAAAAGAATGTAGATATTTTCAAATGTTTATGTTATTGCAAGAGTGACTTTCCTTGATGGACAGCTTTAGATTCCCAGGGCAATCACTTGCCTCTGCTTATTGAGCGCCTATTGTATTCCAGACACATATTTGTCATACTTGACCCTTACAACAACTTTGTCAAGTAGAGACAGTGTCATCCTCTCAATTTCCAGATAAGGAAACAGAGACCTAGCCTGGTCAAATAACATCTTGTCAAGTCAGAGAACAGTGAAATGGCAGACTAAGTTCAGCTCCAGTACTAGCTCCAAAATATAAAATTGTTTTCATAATATCATGCCAATGTATTAAGAAAGGTCTCGTTCCCTTTGGAAAGAAAATTTCACTAAAATTTATAAATTAGGGAAAATTAAATAAATGACAACTCCATGGTACCTCTAAAAATTGCCATTGGAGCGAGCATCTTCTTCCAAGTATTTTATGAAAGTTGCACATGAAAAATTTGGCTGATTTGAATTTCCTATACTATTTACACACTCCTATATAATATTTAGGGGAAATGCTGAGCTGCTGAACAGTGGAATATCAAGATGGTAGAGATTTTAAAAAGAGGAATTAGATAGTGGAAATCTTGAAGATGTCTCTGAAAATAGGGTGCTATTGAAGACTGGAAGGCTCAGTAAGGTCTACGAATTCATGAAAGAGATTTCCTCACAAAGACAAATTTATTTCTTAGCAACAAAACAAGAAATCCTCTCACATAAAGAGATGGTCTTTGTGGGAGAATATTTTCTTAAAATCTCTTTAGGGTAGGATTGGGAAAGAAAAGTGTAGAGGTGGCAACCAATAAGGAGGGAGAATGTAGTAGATAGCAAAGAAAAATAAAACCTAGAGAAGGAGATCTAGGAGAGGAAAAATGGGGAATGGACAAGGTAAAATGCAGTAGGCTTTCTAAGGGACCACTGCTCATAACCTCAAGGACTTTCCATAGAGACTATCAAATGTATTGACACAAATGAAAGTTGAGATTTAAAAAATGAGGGTTGGATAGTAGATATATTAGTTTGTTCTGATGATGCTAATAAAGACATTGACCCAAGACTGGGTAATTTATAAATGAAAGAGCTTTAATTGACTCACAGTTCAGCATGGTTAGGGAGACCTTAGAAAACTTACAATCATGGCAGAAGGAGAAGCAATCACATCCTTCTTCACAAGGCGGCAGGAGAGAGAAGTGCCAAAGAAGTGGGGAAAAGCCCCTTATAAAACCATTAAATCTTGTGAGAACCCATTCACTATCAGGAGAACAGCATGAGGGTAACTGCCTCTCATGATTAAGTTACTTCCCACCAGGTCCCTCCCAGGAAATGTGGGGATCATGAGAACTACAGCTCAAGATGAGATTTGGTAGAAAACACACCCAAACGATATCAGCAGAAATCACAAAGAAGTCTGGAATCCTTGTCATGGTTGATGCAACTCGGCAAGAGTACATCTGACTTTGGGTCATATTCAGAATATAAGTGAGCTATTCCCCAATATCACAAGAGAAAAGTACTCAGACTACACCTGGGGATGAGGAAGGTGAGTTAGACCTTTGAAATTGCCAACATTTAAACCTCTTGCATGGCTCATGCCTGATCCTGTCTTGATAACATGGCTCTATCTTCATCCTATGGCTCCTGATAGATGAGAGAATAAGTGTCCTCTGGCAACATTTTCTTGAGGATCATCTTTGTACACTCTGTGATATCTAGTAGATAAAGTCCTGAATACATTTGTATATTAATGAATAATAATTTAATGTTAGAGAATGTTTGGAATGTAGATAGCACTTTACAGCTGTGTGTCCTTGGACAATTTATGTAACCTCTCTGAGTCTTAGTTTATCCGTGATGAAGTTATATTAATAAACCACTTTACAGGACTAGTGTAAAGATGAAAAGTCACCTTTGCTGTATGTATGTGTGTATGTATGTGAAATACATGTCAGACATTTGTCACAGTACCTGGAATATGGAATGTATGCAAATAATAAGCGTTAGCCGTATGTTTAAGTTATAAACATATTTTTAAAATCCGTGGACTTTGATCTGAAATCCAATTCCATAGACTGGGAATCCAGAGCTCTGCTAATATTCCTGCTAGTTTCCAAGACTGGTTTTCTCTTGTCTCTTTCTAACTCCTCACTTCTGGATCAAGCTTGCTACCATTTGGGATTAATGAGAGTGTGACGCAAGGTTCCTTCACCACTTCCCTCTCTAACTACAACTTCTCATGTATGCATATTACATTTGTGCATTTTAGAGACAATTCAGTCTTTGAGGTTTATGGGGCAGGTTCATCTTAAAGATCATAGAGCAATTCACCATCACATTGTCTACATTGCTTTTTCCTTTTCCTTTACCCTTCTCTGATGAGTAGCAAGAAAATCTCTTCCTTCACCAAGCACAGAGCAGTAAAGCTCATATTTATACCCATTGGGTCCAGCCTTCCATTAAATGCTTTCCCCAAAAAATATAGTTATTTTCCTCTATGGAATTCTGGTGAATAAACTGTTCTCCAGTATGATATGTTATTACTAATGACGAACTCCCTGATGGTGAGTTTCACTAAGTCTGTAATAAGTTAGCAGCTACTGAGTCTTTTCCTTCTCTAGGGTTCTTCAAAAGTAGATATTGATTAATGTGTATGTGCAAAGGGGAGCTTGAAATCTATACTTTTCAGCTGGTCTAATGAGTTTTTACATTTATAAAAGAGATTTTGCATAAATGACCTCAAATAAATCCATCTGGAGTTGGATTCAGCAAAGCTCAGAAAGCTACAGATATTTCAGTAGCAGCAGAGAAAATATAAGAAATTAGGTCTCCTGAGTCTGAGTTCTATACGTTCTTTCGGCCACATATTACATTATACCCAATGTCCTAGCTCAACCAAATAAACCTCTGAAGACCTCTGATTAGAAGCATTCCCCTTCCAAGAAGCATTCCCCTTCCTGATCAAGGCTAACCTCAAAGTTCTAATTCATTTAATTCTATTTTAGTTCTTAAAAAAAAAAAAAAAAAAAAGGACATGCTTTTCTTTTAAAATGATGCAGTGTTTGGAAACATCCCCAAGAAAAAATTCTTTCCTTTTTTTCAAAAATAAACCTCAGGGCCTGGTTTTATTTGTTTGTTTGCTTGTTTTTGGTGAGGTTGCTCTTCAAAAGAATCCACTGCACTTGGGTTGCAAAGCCATCTGCCACTACATGCTCAAGTATTGTGGTTAAAAAAATCTGGCCACCCTGCCTTTGATATAAAAGAACCACATGGGGTTGAGTCATATGCTGTGGAGAGAACACAGCTAATTATGGGATGTGCTGGGCCCAGAGAAGATGTTAACTGCTCCATAATTACAACTGCAATCCAAGGGAACAGAGTCATGGAAATCCAGTTAATATAAGGATGTCAACATAAAAATACTAAATTCCAAGCCCTAAACTACTAAAATATAGTTTCATTCTTGAACTTTTATTCTTATGTACTTCCAAACTGAAGATTCGGGATGTCATCAGAGATATGCATAATTCTGAAGCACTTTTTGCCATGAAGTAAAATTTTGTTTCAACAATGTTGTGGTATGAGTGTTTGAATGATACTGAAAGGATGGTACTAGTCCAGGAGACCCAGGACCTTGGTTCTAGCTTCAGCTCTACAACCAAAATGCAATAGACCTTGTGTATGTCACTTAGAATAAGTGGACCCAGGGGGAAGGGAGGTGGTTAGGGGGAAGTGAGTTGAGAGAATATCTGAATTTCTTCCCAGGGCAAATAAAAATAATCCCTTTCAAAAATTATTGATCCTCAATTTTATGGCAGCCATGTATTTGAAATTCAAAAATGAATAAAACATAGTATAATGGCCAATTTCACAAGGTTGTTAAACCTTCTCTAAACATTCCCTCATTTATAAGGGTCATGATGATAATAGAAAGTTTAATCTTTTGATATTTTATTTTTTTATTTTAAAAAAATTTCAACTCAAACTCTGATCAAGGGAAGTAACTACTCATGATGAGAGGACTAAGAAGTTAGTAGTTATAATAGAGGAATTCAGAACAAATATTCAATAGTATTTAAAATATTTTTTAAAATTATACTGAGTCGCTATCTACAATAAATCAGGAGCAGGTATTTTACGTATTGTAACACATAATGCTACACTAACCCTTAGAGGTTAATAGGTTCTTCCTTTGTAACCTGGAGATGATGCCAAGGCTCCAAGAAGTACCAGTCAAAAATCAGGGTTATCAACTAGTACTGACAAGTGCCAGGATTAGGATACTTACCAAATTTTAAAAACTAAGCTTTTAGCCTATTAATGGGTATGCAAAGGAAATGAAATTGCAACTGAAGAAATGTTTCTAACAGTGTGCTTCATCAAATATGAAAGGTAGAATTTTAGGCACTATTTAATAGAGTTTGTCTACATTGAGACAATTTTCTCTTGGAAATGCAGATGTCTAAGTCAATAACTATGGCAAATTATGGCCAATGAGTTTGGGGTCTGCAAGAAATAAACACTAATGAGGCAGCAAAGCTAAAATGAATACATGTTTTGACTTACAGGGAATAAAATCATCTCCTTCCCCCTCTCTTATTATTATGCCTGATTTTCTTTGAACCTGAATAAGTGGAAGAATTAAAACTCACATGTGATTCTATCCATACACAGCCCAAATCTAGTTTAGTTATTCAAACTGATGCTGGTGGTGTATAAATCAAATATCTAAATAGAATGACTTCTCCTATCACGTTTTTGGATGGATACTGCCCCGCCTAGATATCTAGAAATCATTAAGTAGAGTGGAAGAAATAGGAAAAGGCTTTGGTGACTTTGGAAGGCCAAGCCATTTTTGGTATGTATGGCCAAAGACGGAACTGGAAAGTACAATGATTTTAAAATACCTGTTTGTATTGGATTGAACGATTTTATTCAGATCTGTTGTTGGATAAATCCATATTCATGTCTCCAGTGACTAGCATGATACCTGGCACATAACTGCTAATAAATATTTTGCAAAACAATTGAGCAATGAATGTCATGGTGTTTCTTCAGCCATGGGGTTGGAATACATTGAAACCTGAGACTTATTAACAAATTGAGATACCTCTTCTGCATTTCAATGTAAGGTGTTTTAATGACTACAAGCCAACTGACTTTGTAAAAGACAGAATAATTTTTTTAAGCCTCTATACCATCCTAGAATCTGACCCAGTGACCTAGATATCATAAATGATGGATTAATACTGGTTGAACTTAGCTACCCTACTGACATATTGGCATACTGAAAAGCAAATCCAGAAAAACCCACTAAGGTGATACTACCTTGAACCTACAGGTAGGTTTTAAAAAGTATTTGGAAAGACTTCTAAAATACTATTTTTTAAATTTTATTTAGAAGGGATTCTATGAGATTGGTAGGTTGAGGAGTATTATTTCATTTTACCAATGAACAATTAAAGAACCCAAAATTTAAATGATTTTTCTAAGATTATATAACAAGTGAATAACAGAGTCAAGATTAGAATTTAGACCTTCTAAAGTAACTCTTCTTGGTCAAACCTATCTTTCCAATGGATACAATTCTGCAGGTAACCATTGGGTTAGAGACAAAGACTACCCTGGCATAATAATAAAGCCAACATAATTTTGTTAATATCTTGTTATAAAGCTACCTGGAAATGTATTTATACTTTTAACTTGTGATATCGAAGCCACTTGTTCCCATAGTTGGGGGCAGTAAATTTCTGGATATTCTTTTAATGAACAAATAGTATAAATTCACAGAGCTAGCTTCTTTCAATCAATATATATTATTTTCTAAATCTTCAAGTTAAATGCAGATGACATTGCTAATGAAATATCACATACACATCTCTAGCTTTCATAAACCCAAACTATCTTAGAGTTAATAGGAAACCTCACACACATCCTCAATCAGAGAGTTTATTCCTTTTTCATTCTAAGCTCTTTTTCTCCTCATTAACATTTTAATTAATGATTTCTCCTATTTGGGGGGAGACTTCATGGGACTGAAGAGCCTTAGTGTACATACAAAGAGAGCAGAAGAGATGGTATCCTCCAGATCCCTTAGTCCGGTATCCTCCAGATCCCTTAGTCCATCTTCACATCCTTTTGTAAGGGCCCTTTGCATTTTGAAATTAATCCAATGAGTTTTTGATACTTCAGTGTTTGGGTAAGGTGAAGAGAGACTCCATCTCCAAATTCAAGAAGCAATACCTGGACAACTAATTCCTTTTTTTCATTTAAAATGTTTCTGAAGTTAGCCAAGATTTAGTTTTGCTTAGGCTGCTTTCTGCAGCTGTTCTGGGTTCTTCCTACAATCATGAGTATCTCTGCGCAAGAACTCTACTTTGGTCATGTGATAAATAGCTTCAACCTGAATAGAGAGCCTTCAAGCAGTATTCTTGGAGGTGGGTCTTAGCGAACCACACATCCACATCGAAACCCAGAAGATATTCTGAGTCTTTAAGTTATCAAATACCACTGGAAGTTTATTTAAATTTGCAGTTTCTGTAAAAATAGATGAAATTTCATGAAGCTTTACAAAGATATTAATGCCCTAAATCAGGCCTATGCCATGCAAATATTTAAAACTGTAAGCCGTTTTCCAAAGCACAGGAACTAGGAGGCTTGCCTGCTGAATTTCTTGGTAACCAATTGAGGACTATTATATAGTTTTTTTTTAGATTTCAAAATTCTTCCTTCTGAAAGAAATTCATATACATTGGCCAAGTGTCCTCTAGTGCAACTGATTTCCATTTAAATGTAAATAAGTGGCATATGTTAATATCAAAAAAAAGTATGTGATGAAACGAATTCTAGCAAACCTTCTCTTTATTGTCCAGATATTTTATCTTAGCTTTCTCGTTCCAGCTGGTACCTGAAAAAGCATTGTGGACAAAGTAGAGCTCAAAGGGAGGAAGAAAGGCGAAAGGAAGAGCTCAAAGTCACCTTCCTCCTACTTCTCTTTTCCTTGGGCCACATTTAAATTTTATTTAGTATTAATTGGTTTTGTCTTATTTTTAAAACTAAATTAGAGACTATCTCCAAGCCTCTTTGCAAACAAGGAGATTCTTTAAGAACATCAGTAATGAACGGCACAGAATTAAACACACACACACACACACACACACACACACACACCCCACAGTCAGTCAATTGAGAAGGATACAGAATCCAACTGAAGAAAACAAAGCTAAGAAGCTCTTTATTCTTTGAGGCCACTCATGTTTGTTTCCCTCTGTATTTGCATTTAAGAGGAAATATAACAACTGATACATGCCAGCTGAAGTCCCGCTTTAGTCTATATTCTAGAACTTTTGAGTTTCAATCAGCTCGATTCTGAAACACAAAACACAACGTCCTTTTGCCAAAATATTTACTTTGTAAAATGGGTTGTTTCTGCTATTTGGCCATGGACTGAGCATATCACAAAGAAATGCATTGTAAAGCTAGTTCTTTCAGCAAGTAAAAATTCTGATCCTGGACTAACATTTCTTACTATTACTTATTCACTTAGTAAATAGACATTGTGTATTAGATTGAGACCACATTTAAGGGATACTGTTTTTCCTGTCGGAGGTGAATGGTTCTCTCCCTGAGTCCCCACAATTTGGTTTGGCAGCCTGATGTCAATCGGTAAAAATGACGAGACAGGTCTCAATCATTTTAGAGGGTTTGTCTGCCAAAGTTAAGGACACACAACTGGGAGACGGGTCTATGCTTTTCTCTAAAGATGATTTTGAGGGCTCCAGATTTAAAGGGGAAAGAGTGGGATATTAAGAAATACAAAAATTTCACGTAAGAGGTGGGTAGGGAAAAATAGCCATTCATGCCTTTGTCTGGCTCAGTGCATTTTTTTTTTTTTTTTTTTTTACAGAAAATGATATAGACAGATGGGGTAGAGGAAGAATGCAGGGTATCTACACTTTACATAAGATAACATAGAGAAAATGGGGAAGGGGAACTATCAGATATGCATTTGTGTCTGGTGGGCAGGTGAGATTACTGCACCTGTAAAGATAAGCTAACAATTTACATTGCCATGGTGAAATTTTAACAGAAATACCTTAAAGATCGTTCAGCTCACTAGGAATTTCCTTGTGGGCAAAATATGGAGGAGATATTTAGCTTTTCATCTTGTAACCATCTTATTTAGGAACCAAAACGGGGAGGCAGGTTTGCATGACCCAGTTCCCAGCTTGACTTTCCTCTTTGGCTTAATGAGTTTAGGTCCCAAGATTTAATTTCCTTTCACAACTAATAAATTAATCTACAAAAAAATGGGAAAGTTGTGGCTTTGAATTCTGAAAGTCACTCTGGATTGTGTTTATCAATTTAAATATATTGTTCTGTATGGTATTGAGGGAGGTCAGGGTTGGAGGCAGAGACTAAAGTTTGACTTCCCACTATGTCAACTGGCTGAGGAACTTTAGCAATTCATGTAATCTCTCTAAAATTTGCATTTTCTTATCTGTAAAATGGGAATAATATCTAGCCCAAAGGAATATTCTGAAGATTAAATGAGGCAATTTATATATAATAGTTATGTTGCTGGCACTTAATAATAGTTCAGGAAATTCTGGTGATGATGATGATAATTATTCTGAATTGTATCTATAGATAGTGTTCTAATGGAAGAAAACATAAGAATTTTGAGGCTAGTCAACTCTCAATTACCTGTGATAATGAGAAAAGATTACTTGTCATAGAAAGTAAGCTCATTAATAAATAATCTAAAAATGTATTTACCAAATTAAATATTTATTGTTTCTTATTGTGAAACTTACATACACTTATTGTAAAGTTTTTAAATGACATAAATATGTGTAAGGTAGAAGTCACATTTTACACTTCCCAACTCTAAGATTCAGTGAATTTTTTTTCATATTTCTTTAGGTATGTCTATATGTGTGTATATATAATAAATAAATTATTTGAATAAAAGTGGATCATATTATATATGCTCTCCTACAGACTGATTCAGTTTTCTTCATATCATTACATCTGAAATCTTGCCTTGATTTAAAATGCTATGTAACACAACACTATATAAATATACAAAAATTTATGTACCTAAAGCTGTTTTGAAATGTAAATTGCTTAAAATTTGTAAGAAATAGAATGCTCCAATAAGTAAAAACCACACTTTGGACAATGATACAGAGAATTTCTCCAATCTTTTGAAGATAAATTAAAGCATTGTTAGAGGAAAGGAAATAAATGAAAGGAAGGAAAGAAAAGTTTAAAAGTTTATTAATTTACCTAGTAATTTGGTATATATAATGCCAAACAGCATATTTGTAGGTTTCTTTTTTTGTTGAATTTTGCTGGTAATTTTCCTGAATGGGAATGAGCTGAATTGGGTAGTACTCTTGGTGGTGTGCTTGCATAGCCTCAGAGAAAAACTATACAGTTCAACATAATTCGTCTTCAATGAAAATGTGATAAATCTCATCTAATCAATCTAGTTCTCGGTGTCCAGAGTTTTTCTAACACTCTCGCCCTGTGCAGGTATCCCATTGTGAATCACCTCTCCAGGCCACTTTCACTAAGTCTAGAGCCAGACAGCAAGGCTTCTTCAATGCTACGCCCAGAATTTAACCAGCAAAACACCTCAGTGTCCAAAGTTCATTTTGTAGATGAAATGGGGCAGGCTTTAAATGCGACTTTAATTAAGATATGGAAGAGGAGTGTTTTTCTTCAGCGTTAACTTGGGGAGCATGTTGAGCAACCAAACATTTTAGAGGTACCAGTTCTTGATAATATTATATACAGGCAGATATTGTTTGAGCAGACATCCTTGGTTTAAAAGGTAATTCTTTTTACTCTAGTAAATCTACATATACTACGAGATTTCAATCAAAACTTAAATTAGATTTTTCAAATAGACATTTATTTGCTGATCCTAAAGTTAACCAAAAAAGTACCTGCCCCAAAATAGCCAAGAAGTTCTGCATAAAAATAATAATGTAGCAAATCAAAGTATAAAGTTGTTATAAAAGTGACACTGTAACTTGGAGGGAAAATAATGGACTATTCAAAATGGCATTAGAAAAAGTAGACATCTATTTGGAAAAAAAATAACCTATGTATTTCATTCTAAACCCAAATGAAAAAACTGAACATATTAAAAAGATCTAAAAATTATCAGAAGAAACACAATGTTGATAAGATTAATACATTATGACTTGAAATGTGAACATAACACAGTAGTAGAAACCATGGGATACATACACATTGGATATAATATGAAAAAGGCCACACACATGACAGATGTGCAAGTGGCTTCTTGAAGCTGACAACAGCTCCTGGCTGAAAGTCAACTAAGAAATAAGGACCTCATTGTTACAACCAAAAGGAAATAGACTCTACCGACAGCCTGAATAAGAAGCAGGTTCTTCCCCAGCCCCTCCAGATAAGAGCCCAGTGTGCTAGACACCTTGACTTTGGCCTTGCAAGATGATAAGCAAAGAACAAATCCAAGCCTCCCAGACCTCTGACCCACAGCTGTGAGATAATACATGTGTGGTGATTTCAGCTGCTAAGTCTGTAATAATTAACAAATATAAATGCTACATGGCTGATTTTTTTTTTCTCAGAAAAAAGGTGGGTCTCAAAAATATTAGCTAAATAACAAAACAGCACATGTAGTATTATTACATTTTACTTTAAAATAATCTATGTATTGGGAGGCCGAGGCAGGTGGATCAAAAGTTCAAGAGATCGAGACCATCCTGGTCAACATGGTGAAACCCCGTCTCTACTACAAATACAAAAAATTAGCTGGGCACGGTGGCATGTGCCTGTAATCCCGGTTACTCAGGAGGCTGAGGCAGGAGAATTGCCTGAACCCAGGAGGCGGAGGTTGCGGTGAGCTGAGATCATGCCATTGCACTCCAGCCTGGGTAACAAGAGCGAAACTCCGGCTCAAAAATAAAAAAATAATAAAAATAATCTAGGTATGTGTTCATGCACAGAAAACAAGTCTAAAATGACACACGTCACACTCTTGGAAAAGGAGTAGGATCAGGGGTTGATAGATGAGAAGGAGAGCCTTATTTTGTATTTTACATAATTTGAAAACGTTGCTTTACATTGTTCATTTATTGTAATCAGGAGATATTAAGTTTTAAATTGTTATTATTATTATTATGAGACAGAGTCTTGCTCTGTAACCCCGGCTGGAGTGCAGTGGCATGATTTTGGCTCATTGCAACTTCCACTCCCATAGTTCAAGTGAGCAATTCTCCTGCCTCAGCCTCCTAAGTAGCTGTGATTATAGGCATATGCCACCACATCCAACTAATTTCTGTATTTTTAGTAGAGACAGGGTTTTGCCATGTTGGCCAGGCTAGTCTTAAACTCCTGGCCTCAAGTGATCCCCCTGCCTCAGCCCCTTGATAGTGCTGAGACTATATGCATAAGCTACCGTACCCATCCTGTATTAATTTTATAATGAAATGTTTTTAAAAATAAAGTATGTTGGATCTCTACTTGGTAGAATACTATCTACCAAGTGCTTAAACATAATATTTATGGCTGTGTATCTTCTATAATCTGATGTTTTATATTAATTTTATATCTAGAAAACTGTGCTAATCTTTATAACTTCACAGATTGGTTTCTGTATACATATAGCTTTTCCTTCCTATAAAATGTAGTTACCAGTGTAAAATATGCCAACTACCTAAAATATATAAAATGATTGACATGATAAATAGAGGGTTGAAAAGAGGGCAAAAAAGAATATCCTGGAGAAACCTGACTTGAGAGGATTCTCTTCAACTCAATTCACTAAAATGCTGGAGGAGACATAGCTTCGAAATGACCATATTTTTTCAAAGACACATCCTCATTTTGAAGAAACATCCAAACCTTGTGTGCAGAACAGAGTCAGTCATCTGTTTTGTACCCTAACTTGTCCTCCTTTTTTATCTAAAATCAAGGCAATACTTTAGAAAACTTAATACGAGTTTTTACATCAGTGCCTTTTAGTATTAATGTCAAAAAACAAAGTGAATACTATCTTCGACTGAAAACTCACTCTTACAGAGTAGTATATCAAGTCACTTATTTACTAAAACACCAGAGTAAAGCTATCATCAAGGAAACATTGCTATTTTGGCCATGGTCAGAATTATATTCTTTCCAATAGCTGACTATAATGTCCTTTTTGCTACTGTTTGTTAAATGTTTGTGATGTTCTAATGTCTACAGCCATGTTTATCTACCTAATTACATAGTGGAATCTGCATTTGGAAGGCTAGTTTCATTTCATTATAGTTTCTCAGAGACAAAAGAAAAATATTTGTTTTAACTTATCAATTGGGGAAAAAAGACTATTTCTTATTAAATTAATACTAATATTGGATTTGAACACTAAAATAAAGAGAATGATGCCGTTGCAGCTGAACAGAGAGTAACGGAAACTTAGAGTATATCACGCTTTCCCTTCTTCAAAATGAGATTATCAGTAGGATACGAAACTTAGTTTCTTGAATCACTGAGAAAGACACCATCCCTAGTCTTTCTAATCACACACCTGCTCCCAACCACTACTTAATGTCACTGAGGTCTGTTTTGCTGGAATTCTTCTTCTCTCCCTCAAAACCAGAGAACTATATGTAACGCCAGATCATATGTCCTTTCGCTTTCTGCAGTTAGTGTTCCTGAAGACCCTTCTGGATGGATACCATGATGTGCTCTCAGAGCTACTTACAAAAATGAACTCCACTTACTTGTTATGAAGCACTGGGTACCCAGGAACATCCAACTAAGTAATCCAACTTAGTTTAATTAACATCCTAAGCCTTCATCAAGGAAACCCCAGCTCTGCCATTGGTGTATCCTTCAGCATATTACTTGACTTCCCTCATCATCAGTTCTCCTATCTGTGAAACAGGAATAATAAAAATATTTACTACAGGGTTTTCATTATTGTTAAATGGGGTCATATGGTGTCTGACACTAGAAAGTTTAAGAAATAAGTTAGCTCTAATTGCTAGCATCCTCACTATCTATCTACACACCCATGTTGGCCAGACTTATTCAGCAAAACAGGTTACTCCAGTTCCTACAAGGCCAGTGTACCGCCTGCAGGTTTCCCCAGGCTCTGCATAACTAAGCCAGATAGAAGTCAACTTCAGCAGCAAGGGGCTGAATGGGAGTTCTGCCTTGCATCCCAGCTGTGCCTGCCCTGCCATCTTCCATCTCACTTTCTCAGGACCCAGACAAACAGGACGCAAGTTCCATGGGTATGCCACTGTATAAGCACTACCCTTCTAAAACCAGGCCCTCTGGAGTTCATTGCATACATATTTGTCAGTTGCTTGATTGTGAACTTAAAGGCGGGACCAAGTTTCCTTTCTCTTTGTTTTTATTTGGTCATTTGTCTTGTACTGTATGTATTCTGGAAAAGAATACTTAATAAAGGATGAAAGAATTGTAGTAATATTCATAAGCAAGTCAACTGAAACAGCCTAAAGTAAAAGGGAAATTATCATGTTATTTCCCAACTCATTGTGGGATCCTTTGTCCCACCTATAAAGAATGCTCTTCCCCTTGGTTATCAGTGCCCTCTAGCATGCCTTAGCTTCTCTTCATCCCCTGCTTCAGACTCCTTCCCTCAAATCTCTGTATCAGAATCCTACTCCCTCTTTCTACCAAGTGACAATCAGGAGTGAATGTATTCATTAATCAGGGAAGCAGCCCCTAAGACAAGCTACTAATATATCAATGTGATAGAAATCCTTAATCCAGGGAAGACTCTTATTTGCAAAGAATCGAATATGAGTCACTATAGTGGGGCAATGTCAAAATATATATCAGGCAGGTGAAAGACAACTATTTTATTGTTCTTTCTTTTGAGGATCCTAATGATCTCTTTAAGTGACTGTAGAGAAATGCTGCTGTACATGTAGAATCTGAATAAGTCTGGCCAGCCGGCTACTGCTTTACTAATTCTCTTTTTTCTTTGGGTGCTCCAGAACCACTTTGAAAGAATCAAAGTTTATGCAGAAGGCATTATAAGAAGAGTTGCAAGAAATTAGAGATGGCAGAAGGGTTATCTAGTTCCTTACCAGAAGCCAGAAGCAGCATTGTTCCAAATACCATCAAATGTTTGATTTCTTTGGATGGCCGCATGAGTAAATGGGGCCAGAGACTGACTGCTACTTTCCCTCTCAGTTGAAAGCTTCTGCTAAACGAAGCATAGCAGCTCTATGAGAAAGTGAGGGGAAATGCCCCCAATGACTAGTCAAGAAACTTTCAAGTATAACTGAGGAAGTCATTGGAAGAAAACAAGGCAGAAAGCCTGCCAAATCAACTGCTTTTCAGATGGCACCTCCTATGACCCCTGAGTTGCCTAAGAGTTCTTTGGAATAGTACATGTATTGCACTACCTTGATTGGCTTTATTAAATTAGAGTGTAAACCCCTGAGGACGAAATCTCACAATACACTTGGTGAGTCAGGCTACGGGGGTTTGATCACAGCATCTGTAACTTATACATCTATAATCCTGAGCTAGATATCTCATCTCTCTAGTCTTCATTTTTATTTTTGCAAAATGAAGATGATCATACTATTTACCCTATCAGATTATTATCAGTATTGCTTGAATTAAATCATTCATCTAAAACCCCATGTACAGGGCTGGACACGTATTAGCACTCAGGAATTATCAATATAAACTGCTACTACTGATCATTGCTGCCCTCCAAGTACAGTGCCCATTGAAGAGAATATTTTCAAGACAGATACAATTTAACAGATAAATCTCAAGTATTGTCCTGCAGAGCTGCTACTTTGATGTATAAATTAAATGGCCTACAATTGTACCATCATATCATCATATCTCTGGTTAACTTATCACACACTTCTGCTTTTATCATTTGGTACCATGATATGAAATATTTGAGGCAGCTATGTGCGGAAAATAGGAACTTAAATTAGGTTGAGAGAGTTATTTCTTTATTCAATAAACAATTTTTAAGCAGATACAGTTTTCTAGGCATTTCAAATCACTAAGAAAGCTACAGAAGAATACAATTCACATATAATTCTTATTGATATTCTATTCTATTGGTATTTCTCTTTCAACATCTCACCATAATGTCAGGTAGAAGGGAATAAGCACTGGATTAGAGGTACAAGTAAATTATTATAGAACTCAGGGAGGGAAAATGGTAGAGTTAAATGGTAGAGGATTTGGGAAGGTTTTCTTCAGGACATTTAAAATGAACCATATACAATACATGGAATTACAGAGGAAAGGGTGGAGTAGGAAAAACGGGACATCAGGAATGAAAACCCTATCAGCAAAGATTCAGCAATGTCAACTTGCAGGGGATAGTTGCTGTGTGGTGAGATATAGAGAATAGGCTGCAAATAGGGGCAAATTATGTCCAGGTGGAAGTCAATCTCCAGTGTTAGAAAAAGATTGTTAAATATTTGAAGCATGGACAAAACTTCCCAGTATCTTTACAAACCTGGTCGCATAACTGAAGCAAAGATCAACTTAAGCTCTACCATAATTTTGAAAAATGATAGCAGTTCCTGTTTGAGCAGGCCTAACTTCATAATATTTGTCCATAGCGTACATAGATGCACACATATACTACTGTGAGCAGCTGATGTCTGCACAGTCTTATCTTGGCCATTCATTCTCTCCACCCAATTTCTCTCATATGGCAAATCACCCAGAGATCATTCTTAGTTCCACAAATAGCTGATCCACAAATATTTATGGCAATGTCAGTCTGTTGCAAGATCCAAAAGAGAGAGGGAGAGGGAAAAGGAGAAAATGAGGAAGATGGAGAGGGAGAGGGAAATGGAGAGATAGAGGGGGAGGGGAGAAGGAGAGAGACAGAGAGAGAGAGCTAGGGCACTATTTTATTAGTGGCTCAGAAGCAGGTGTTTTAAGAGGAATATAGAGTTTAAAAAACGTCAAGCCTAGGCACCAATATAGAGCTTGGGCCATGATGTTCAGATATGTGTAGACTTTCAAGATGGCCGCTTTTACCAAGTTTTATAGATGAAATGTTTAGAAAGCCTTGAACCTGCACCCAAACCCAATGCTCCTGTTGCCCTAGACTCTTTCCAAACATTTTACCATTTAGTTGTTCTGAAACCAGTGACTGCTGCCTCTAGAATACATCCCGTTTGCCTCTGAAGGGAAGGCTTTTTTTGGCTACAGCAAAAGGAAAGTGGGAAGATAAAACAAACTTTAATTCATCTGTTCTTACTCATAGGTTTCCCATCAAGGATGGGTTTTATCCTTATTTAGAATCAATACTAAGTAAAGAAAGTATAAATATACCGATTGAAAAATGCCTTCTGTGGAGGCCTTGGCAGCCACAGCAAATTGCTTGAGGTTTAGAGACACCAGGCATTTCCCCTAGGTTTTATTCTGAAACCCTCAAGTGTTAAAGGCAATCGTTTCCTGGGATCCTTGATATAATAGCATATAGGATTTGTTAATAGGGTTTCCTTTTTTTGTTTTGTATTGATTTTTTTAGTTCTGAAATGGAGGTAAATTTCTAACAGACCAAAGGAGTTTTTACACCCTAAGTGCTTTTGTTGAATATTTCTCCCCAAGAGATAATAGAAGCTGTAGCTAAGTTGAGTATTACTACGCTTGAGAACATAAGAAGATTTTGAAGAAACTGGAAGATTTCTCCTGGGCATCTCCCATTGGTTAGACTGGTGTCAAGGAACTCAAATGTCAGAATGCTCCTAGAGTCTCCATATCTGCTGTAAGTGGAATAGACTCTGGCCTTAATTCCCTTATCGTCCCTCACACTGGCACATTAACCCAAGGGAAAGTCAAACTTCAAAGGAAGTTTAGATTTTTTGTCTGTATGATAGGAGAGTTTAACTGGCATGTTCCTTTAGGATCCCCCTAGTGCTAGTCTATTTCATTTCTTTCGGTTGCCCGAGACCAAATTTGTCTAACCCTTGGCCCATAGGCCGCATGTGGCTCAGGACGGTTTTGAATGCAGCCCAAGACAAATTTGTAAACTTTCTTAAAAACTGAGGAGTTTTTGCAATTTTTTAAAGCTCATCAGTTATTGTTAGTGTTAGTGTATTTTACTTATGGCCCAAGAAATTCTTCCAAGCCAAAAAATTGGACACCCCTTCCCTAGACAAACATGAAATGAACCACAAGATAAGGGTCAAAGCTGAATATCCTAAGAAAATAAAAGGGAAATGGATATTGGGGGTGTATTTAAAGGGTTTATGGGTAGCTTTGCTCTCTGGCTTTTGGAAGACCTGAAATCTTTTGGCCAACATTGTCTTTGGGTTAATGATTCTCAAGTTAGCTCACTTTGTTGAGGACATGGCAACTTATTTTCATAAAAAGTGAAACCAAAACAGCCTTGAGTGATGATTTCAGATCTTGGACCGCTCTCTGGTCACTTTTTCACTATACTATACCACCTAAATTTTCTCCTTGAGACCTAAAGGAGAACATAAAATAAAAGGAAGATGACTTGAAAAGATTAAACTATTATTCCCAGCCTTTCTAAAGACTATTCCAGAAGATGTTACACATAAAAATGCTTTCAATGTGCAAAAAGTATAAGATATTAGAAAATTAATGTCTCTCTTACAGCTTCAAACTTAGCATTAAAATGGTTAGAAGATTCTACTGTAAGAATACCTATATGCATTGTCTTAAACTGGCATTTTCCAACCTATTTAACTGACGAAAAACTACCAATTATCACTCTATTTAGTTTGTAAATATGTAGCTATGACCACACTCATAGCCCTATGGAAAGAACATTCTATCTGCACTGTGAAGTAACCATCTCACTCATCTTAGTATGTGCCTATTTGTTCTCCTTTTTCCTAATTACCTTCATTTGGCACAGAATTGACTTTTAGTTCAGGGTTCACAGCCTGATTACAGCAATTTCCTTATTCCAACTAATAACATGACACTTCTGTATCCCCAATATTACCTAGTATAATGCTTGCATACCATGGATACAGAAATATTTGTGACTATTCTGTAACTGGTTTATATGAAGCTTTTCTGTCATTTTTCTGTGGGGACAAAAGCATGAAGTGAATGACCAAGCTGGTCACTTATATATGGGCACCATTGATTTCGATCACACATTGGTTTGCGGTATACTATCCAGTGATGCATGCCCAACCTCTCATGCGTTAGTGAGAGGAGTGCAGCCAATCTGAGCCTCCCTTAAGTGAAAGTCCAGGGAGAAGGAAGCCACAAGCATCCCCTTTCAAAGCCAGCACACGCAAATCAAGGTCAGCAGTTAAAGGCCATGGTCATCGGCTCAGTGACCCGCCTTTATCCCTCAGGGCTGGTTCAGTTCCAGATAAGCTCTGGTGGGGAGGAACGAGTCCAGACCAGAGTGGCCAGAGGGTTCACATGCATGCAGTTGCTCCTTGAGGTTCACCCAGCTGTAGGCCATCTCTTAGGTGTAACCCCAAATGACAAAGTCATAGAAATTACAAGTAGCAGATACACATGGGCACAGATAACAAGACTCGGTCATATGCATTTATTAATCAGAAGAAACAAAAGCAATTTTAATAAATGGACTTGAGATGTAGGGACTCAACACATTGCATTATTATTCTTAATCATGGACTCTGACTTAGAAGATTTAGACTGCAACCTGAGGTATTAAGCTCAAAATCCCCCTGATCCCTCAATTTTATTATCTATAAAATGAGAATGAAATAGAATCATATAGAGAATATGGCAAGTAGGCAGTTCCTAGCATAGAATAAGTCTACATTAAACATTTTCTTTAATGGGACAGTGTGGCAACCCCATCATTTGATCATTGTTAGTTGGGATCTCTTTGAAGTTGTCCTTCAGACTACCTCAATGTCTTTCTTGCCTTATTCCATTCTTCTCTTTTCTTTTCTTTCCTCTTCCTCTTCCTTCTCAATCCTCTTCTCTATTTCTTTTCTCTTTGATCTCCTTTGATATACCAGGTCAACTATGACCTTTCAAATGCCTACTTCCCTCTTATAGATGGAATGGGGGAGAGAGAGAGACAGAGCAATGTCCCAACGAGCGAAGACAGTGGGGGACATGTTCTCCCCACAGATATGCTGCCTAGAATTCCAGTGGTCACTGGAATGAAGGAGGGTGACAAGTTCTGGTGACAGTAGCTGCCACACATCTCAGGATCTGAGGAACAATGTTGTAAATGTCTCTTTTTTTAACTCATAATTCACCATGAAATTGTCAGGATCTTGCCCCACCACTGCCCTCTCAAACTCATATGCAGTCCACTAAGAGCACTCAGCTTAACTGCCTTTGACTGTGATGAGGGTAACGCCAACCCATAATACTAAGGTGTCCATTGGACTGCTGGCCAAGACATGCTAGCTGCTTTTTTTTGTAACTGGAAATCATTTACTTAACAAGTATTTCTCAGAAATCAAATATGATTCAATTACTAATTTGAAAAGAAGTTATTTTGCAGAAGTATTCAATGACTCCATAACAACATAGATACATGCAAACACCTCTTTAGTAAACATTAGCAATTTTAAAGTAATATTTGTAAATGAATATAAAAGGTATGTGGAAAATACACAAATGACAGACATACAGCTTGATGAATTTTCATAAAGGGAGCACACCTATAAAACTTTCACCCTGACCAAGAAATAGAATATTCTAAACAACCCTAATCCTCCATCACCCTCTCTTCTAGTTGCAAGCCCTCCCAGGGTAACATTAGCAGAGTTCTGACACTATAGGCTAGCTATGCTGTTTTTGAACTTCATTTAAATGGAATTAATCAGTCTCTAACCTCTTGTAGTCTGGCCATTCTTTACTCAACATATGATGTAAGATTCATCCATACTGCCACATGCAGTAAATGTTCATTTGTTTTCATTGATATAGATCAGTCTTTGTCAGCCAATTTTAATTAGCTTTACATATCAACCTTGCACAGTTCTAAGTGCTTATAAAAACAGGAGCTGTGTATTGAGTATAGCAAGATCAACAATTTGCTTAAATTTTACATCTACTTATTCTTTCTCCCACAGACTTCTACCCACAATAGTCCAGACCCAGCCATGAAAATGTGCTTCAATTTGTGTATTTCTTGCCTCCCGTTTCAAGGATCTGCCTCACCAGTTGATACTGTTTGGATGTTTGTCCTCCCCAAATCTCATGTTGAAATGCGATTCTCAGTGTTGGTGGTTGGGCCTGGTGGGAGATGTTGGATCATGTAGGTGAATCCCTTATGAGTGGTTTAGCACCATCCCCTTAGTGCCAAGTTTGTTCTCACTCAGTTAGTTCCTGAGAGATCTGATTGTTTAAATCTGGGACCTCCCCACCTTTGCTCTTTTGCTCCCTCTTGCCCTGTGATGTGTCTGCTTTCCTTTTGCCTTCCACCATGATTGGAAGCTTCCTGAGGCCCTCACCAGAAGCAGATGCTAGCACCACACTCACTGTACAGCCTGCAGAACAATTAGCCTGTGAGCCAATTAAACCTCTTTTCTTTATAAATTGCCCAGTCTCAGGAATTTCTTTATAGCAACACAAAAATAGCCTAACATGCTAGTCATCTGGCATCCACCCCCCACCTTCTCAACGTTACCCACCTTTCCCAAGAGTATAATCAGGGAGGTTGAAGGGTAACATTTTCCCTTCTCTACCAACATGGAAAAAAACAACTATGTGTCTAGAGAATATTGCGCAATTTTTCAATACCTGCCTATGTTGGTCTTCACATTGAAAATACACGGTTTTATTTGAAGTACCATGGATAGTCACACAATTACATATGAGAACAAACATTTGTCCCACTTTTTAAAAATATTTAGTGTTTATCTGGATGAAAATTTTCTTTTCCTACCACCTTAAGTAGGTAGAGATAGGTGAAATTAGACTCTAGTGGGCTAAAGTGAGGGCAAATATTACAACAAAACAAGGGATGCTGAGATACAACATATGGTTAACTTGGCCATGGAAAAAAAATCCCTGGAATATGGAAGAAAGTCTAACACGCTAAAAATGGAAGAAAGGAAGCACACCAAGCAATGCAGCTGCTCCGCCAATGTCATTCTGGCCCATCCCAAAGGAACACAAATAGAAATATTCTGGAATCTAGCGCCACTGATATTTAAACTCAATTTCCCGCAAGGTCAGGAATAATAGCAAGTTATTTGTTTTACTAACTTAGGTTGCAAGTGCCTTGGGTGGATCCTGTGCCTTCTTCTATATCTCGCTCAGCGCCAAGAACACTGTTAGACATCAACAAAACCATAATAGACCTAGAGCCTTTTCTAAAGTCCAATGAAAACACTTACTGAGCTAATGGAGACATTTACAGGCAAAGAATTCCGGTTCCCTTTCTGAAAATGCCACCGAGACAGCCTAGTTAATTAGGTCTCAGTAAATGACAGACTGACCAGAATGATCCACTTGCCTTTGTGTGTATAGCAGACCAGTTTTCTGTTAGCTTGGTCTTTATTGTTGCTTTTATTCTTTTAGCTATAAGTTAAAAGGTCTATTTTTGATCAAAAGGCTGTCTCTGAGATTTGGCTTGTGAGTACAGCTATTTCAGGAAAATGGGAATATAGACCTTTAACACTATAAAGAGTAAATTTATTCACTTGGAGCTGTTCATTCATTCCTCTCTTACTCCTATTAACTTTCCTCGGGCAAAATCTCAAAAAATAATTTTGTCCAAGTCCACCCAGAAATGCAGTGACAATTCCAGGGACAAAATTCAGATGTTCCATTCAATCTTGTCTCTTACCCAGCCTAAGAATAGTCATAATTTTTCCAATATTCCCAATATAGTTGTCCTCATGACAGTCTAACTCAACCCTTGTTTGTGTTTCTGTAAATAACCCACATTGATGGAGATAGCCATTGCAAATACGGGACATCGAAGTAACACAGACTCAAAGCTTAACACGGTCTCTCCGTGAATGAGAATGACTTTGATGTCTATTAGAGTTCTGTAAACATAGAGAAAAACCACAGAAGATGAATGTTAATCACTGGAAAGCCAACGAAGATTTAATGAAGCTTCTGTTATAAGAAATCCGAATGCAAATGCTTCTATGTCCCTCACGTTCTCTTCTTCCAAAATACTAGCACAAAATGATGAAACTACAAGTCATAGACCTGATCTACCAAAAAATAAATAAATAAAAACTTTTGGTGAATTCAAAACATCAGCATAGAAGCCAAAACATACCAAAAACTTGTATTGCAGTATGGCAGAGCAGAGAGAAAAATGGACCCTAGAAGTAACTATGTCTGATTCTGCTTTCATTTGTTATTAACATTGCAGTTTTCTAAACCTCCCAGTTTTACTTCCCTACCTATAGCATTAACGCTAATAATTAAACATATATAATTATATATATTATATATTATAGATATTCAGAGCTCTTTCAGCTGCAAATATGAAAAAAAATCCCAAACTTGCTTAATCAAAACAAACCAGTTAATTAAAATAAAAGAAATATAAAATAAAAGAACCTAGGAGCCTCTAGCTTTTGGCACACCTGGATTCAGATACTCAAGGTTGTCAGGAAGTGATATATTTCATAAGCCTGTTATTTTCTAAAATGACTTAATTTTCAAGCATGTTTTCCCATCATGACGGCTTCCAGAAGCAACGGATAACATACTAACAGCCCCAAGTTCTGCCAAAAATCATATCTGGGAAATGAACCTCATTTACTCTGATCAGTTACATGTCCATACCTAGAGGCAGGACTAAAAGGAATTACATGCCATTACATGAATAAGGGTAAATGGCTTCAGGAAAGGCAAGAGAAACCAACATCCTCTGCAATAACACGCCGGGGTTGTTGGAAAAAGAAACAAAGAAAACTCATCCCAGGGCCTATAATTTTGACTAAGGCAAATAATAAATTAACTAATTCTTATTGCTGGACAAAATTTTGACATCCAGGAAATATTTGCCTATATTGACCCCAGTTAAGGAACATATTACATGCACTAATGGAACCTCCATGACATACATAATGTTCTGCCAAAATGATAAGGAGCAATTAGGTAAAGCTGCAAGATGGTGAGATTTTAGCTGGACTGAAAGGAAGCATATTTATCCAGGCTAAGAGGCACAGAGAGGTCATTCTAATGGGAAGTAATAAAACAAGTTGATGACTACGTATTTTTTATCTAAGAAAGAGTACTGTCCGTAAGATGGGCATTCTAACCAACAGGAAATGGCATATGATGAAGTAGATAGGTGAATACTAGTAGAAAGATTTTGCATACCTCCAGTAAAAATAACATTTACAAAATCAAGTTGTTTAAAATGTAATTACTGAGGAAAGATTTTAAAGAGCTTATTCAACACAGTTATCTGAGAAGATATTCCTCCTTAAGCTGATCTTTTAGTGGGGTGGCCTGGGTACAAACATAAATTTGACAAATTAAGTTTAGAGCTCTTCATTATAAGACACCATTGACTTACTCCAATAAAAAGGAGGATTTATTGCTTTAAGCACATTAATAAAAGCCCAGTCACAACTGAGAAACAAAACATAGTTTAGAACAAGAGTACGGTATTAATATACATGATGTGGGTTCTAACTAGGGCCAAAATGAGAAATATTTCCTGGATTTCAGATAAAGGCCTATCCAACAACAATCTTATTTTGAGCACTTCAAAGGTAGACTTCAAATAAATTACAAAAAGCAAGACTGAAACATTTAACCAATGCGAAAAGAGACTTTCTAAACATATTGAGAGTGCCAACCATAAATAATTTTGGCAAGCAATATTAAGCCAGACCTACCATCCTTCCAGTAAAGCACCTACATCACGCACTAAGAATCTTTATTTCTGGCCATTATGAATTCATATGAGTTGCCCCATTCTCAAAAATATGTCTACAGAAGGATCTCCTTGCAGCCAAAAGCAGTATTCTCTCAAATAGAAACCCCTTCTCAGTTCGACTTGACAGGTTTGTTATGATCATGTCAGGAAATTTACCAGTCAGGGAGCTTTATTACATGTAAATGTAAATTTCTTCCAAGGCTTGAAGAAATTCACTCCATATTTAGGGAAATGAACCTGTGATTTTTTTTATGTGTTGTTTTAATAAATGAAACAATAGCTCTTTCTACAAGGCATCTTGAACTACTGATTAAAAGCTATTGTATGTTTACAACAAAGCAAAAATGCATTCAGTTACATAAACATATGAGACAAAATTGTTCAATAGGCCCAAAGGCAAGTGAGGCTTGTATAGAGGCTAGGGTAAAGTAAAATAATCAATTCCTATTACAGGTAGTGAGTGGTATTTTGTTTCCTGGCAGCTGAGGCAAAAGTGGAAAGATGCCATACATTGCAAATTAATTATAATAGTACGGGTAGAGCAGCAGGGAGACCTAAATGTAAAGTTAGCACTCTTTTTCTCAGAACAGAGCTTTGATCTTTTCAAGTATGTATATTTGTCTGAAACCCCACATTCAGCACCATGCAACATGAAATAAAAATATTTAGTCTTGTTTCATCTTATAGCTGCATGTGTGTGCACATGTGTGTTTGTGTGTGTGTGTGTGTGTGTCCAACTGTTGGTCTCACCTATAAAAGAACATCTATATATAAAACATAAAACTAGCAAACATCTCATTTTAAAAACTAGATCCCAAGAAGCCATCAAAATGAATTAAGAGTAAAATGCATCCCTGAGTAACAGAATAAATCCACCGAGTGCTGAAAGTGACTGAATCCCTACAGAAGATATAATAAATTGCCTTGTTGCCTGAGGACATGTAAGATTGAATGTCTACCAAATACAATGATTTTTTTGTTTTGCAGAATTTTATGCCGAGTTGTTCTTTATAGAAATAATATTCCAAAAGACCCATACTGCTTCTTAAGTTTACTTTTAGACAATATAACAAGGTTATCAGCATAAAGAAGGACACTTGTATTTCCCTTTGTTGAAGGAGGAGATAAAGTTGATTCTTTTCATACTTGTATCATGTTAATATAGCTTTTTTTTCTGTTTTTTTTTTTTTTTTTTTTTTTTTTTTAGACAGAGTTTCACTCTTGTTACCCAGGCTGGCGTGCAATGGCACGATCTCAGCTCACTGCAACCTCCGCCTCCTGGGTTCAGGCAATTCTCCTGCCTGAGCCTCCCGAGTAGCTGGGATTACAGGCACATGCCACCATGCCCAGCTAATTTGTTAATGTAGTTTAAAAAGACAGGTGTTAGAATTTAAGTCTTTTTTAAACCTCATTTAGCGCTACATTTCCTTTCAATGTGAGAATATTTTTACTTGCTCCAATTGGCAAATATATTGAATGAAAGACATTGTACAAGCTGGAGGACTGTCTGGGGGTTGAACGGGTTGGCCCAAAGACACTTATTATCCAGAGAATCAGAGTCAGATGATGGAGCATTGATGAAGTTTACGCATAGCTTTGAGATGCCCTTAAGCCTGAGGTATGTCAATGCAAGTGCATAAAAATAAATTGTTACATTTTTAATTTAAAAAACATGAATTGGAAAGACAATGTCAAGAGAAAGGGAAGACCAGCCACACACTGAGAGGAAATGCTTTCAAAAGATATGTCTAATAAAGGACCTCTGTCTAAATACACAAATAGCTCTTAAAACTCCACAATAAGAAAATAAACCCAATTAAATTTTTAATTTCAATTTAAAAATTAGCAAAAGCTCTAAAGAGCCACCTCACTAAAGAATATGTACAGAAGACAAGTAAACATAGGAAAGATGTTCAATATCATATGTCATTAGGGAATTGAAAATTTGAATAACAACAATATACCATTATACACATCTTATAGTTGCCAAAATGCAAAACACTTACCATACCAAATGCTGGTAAGGATGTGGAACAAGAGGAACTCTCATTAGTTGTTGGTAGGAATGCAAAATGGTACAGCCATCTTGGAAGAAAATTTGTCAGTTTCTTACAAAACTAAACATACTCTTACCGTACAATCCAGCAATCACACTCCTTGGCACTTACCCAAATGAATTTTAAAATGTATGTCTACACAAAAACCTTCACATAGATGTTTATAACACTTGTTTCACAATTGACAAAGTTTGGAAGCAACCAAAATTTCCTTCAGTAGGTGAGTGGATACTGTGGTACATAAGGACAATAGAACATCATTCAGCACTAAAAAGCAATGCACCATCAAACCATGAAAAACATGCAGGAAACTTAAGCACATACTACTAGTGAAGAAAGATTTTAACAGATGTGCCACTCTGGTGTAGAATGTTGATAACGGGAAAGGTTGCGTGTGTGAGACAAAGGAGGAATATAGGAACTCTCTGTACTTTCTGTTTAATTTTACTGTGAACTAAAACAGTTCAGAACAAAAAGTTTATTAATAAACAAAAAATGCAATGATTTCCCATATTACATTGAAACTAACATCATAACTTGCTTTTTTCTCCTTTTATGAGGATAGAAAGAGTAATTATATGTCTATATTCCTCACTTCTAGAACATCTGACTCCTAACTTTTACTTTATTTTCTATCATTTTCCTCATTTTTTGTGTTCTACCATCTCTGTTAATGACATATGTCAAATAACAACAAAAAAAGAGAGAATGTTACTTTGAGAGTAGCAATCAAAAGCATTGTTTGAAAAGTGACCAAGATTATTTAAATCAGCATCCTGGAGACCAACTAGTTGAAGCTCTTTAAGAAACCATGACTGTATCAGCCTTGCTAGTCTCTTATTACTCATCAATTCCAAATTCCATCAATCTCCTACTCTGACTAATATGAGAGTTTTCCAGAATGATCTGTCAGAAACACATTCTGCTTCATGGTACTTTCTGCACACCGACCTGCACAGTCGCTTCCATCAGGATTGTTCAGAAGGCATAGTCACATCCCCCACAAAGGATTTTTTTTCCATCCTTCTCTCTTTATTATAAACTACCCAAAAGGGCCCCAACAGACTTTCACTGAATACTCACTGGCCTAGATTATTCTTCAAACAAAGGTGGCAAGCGATTGGCAAGAAAAATTACCCTGTTTGACTATGATCAATTACAATTTATACCCAAAGACTGAGAAGGGGGTTGGTTATGTTTTCTTATCACAGGGAAGAAAAGTCCAAGTATTATAAAAGTCTCACCTAAAAGAAAGGATACAAGAAAACAAAAATGAAAAAGAAGAGGGAGGAGGAGAGCAGGAGGAGAAGAAAAGAAAGGGAGTGAAAATATCTTTGGGATAAATAACTAATAGCATCTATCTACAATTTTATAAAGACAATTTCAGTAGAGGGTAAGATTTAGAGGTCTATTAAAGAAAACACAGAGAGAAATGAAGTGAGGAAATAGAGACAGTATACACAAATTATATTTTAAGGGATATTAATGTAAATGGGAAAAGATATATCCAATAGTTTCCAGGGAATAATATAGGGTCAAAGAAGTTTGGGTTAGTTTTAGTTTTAGTTTTGTTTTTAAGATAGGTGATATTGGGGTATATTTCTATGCCAATATGAATAATCCTGAAGACGGAAATAAAATGATGTAGGAAATGTAACTGTTACAGGATGTAACTCCTGGTGAAAATGAGATGGAAAGGATTTAAGTTACTGATAAAGGGTTTTCTCTTTGCAATAGAAATATGTGCAAACTTTTAAGAGAAGGGATAAGTCAGTAGCTGAGTACAAATGCTGAAAGGCTGATTGAATTGTTAGCAAAAAACTGATAGTTCTTATGCAACTATATTTCTTTTCTTTCTAAAGTAAGCCTCAGTGTTATGAAAACAGAGTAGACAGATAAGAGATGTTTGAAATTCAGGGAGACAGGAGAATGTGTAAGAGTCTCAGAGAGAAAGGAGGTGCATTTTCTTGAGAAATATTATAGGGCAGCCTAGTAAAGTTAAGATTTTTAGCAGTATTTTTATGGTTATTGCATTGGCACAGAAGTGAATAATTTCATTGGCTGAGTTTGGGGTTTTGCCAGATAAGTAGCATAATGGAGGGAACGTGAAGAAAAGGAGTTAAGGGTGTTTTTAAAAGAGGGTTACAGTACTAGCCCATGAAAAAATTTAGTGCATAGGGAAAGAGAAGTAAGAACTGATTAGCAGTGACAGATGGTGAAAAGGTGTCAGGTCAATGCCTTTAAAGTTTGAATGAGGTCAAAGAATGTTTCTTTGGGAATATAAAAGGAATTCACTAAAAAGTCGATGGTGTGCAAAAGATGGTCAGAGAAGAGAGTTGGAATTAAAATTTTGAAGGTGCTACAACTATTGATGATGACAAGATGGCTGAACTAGAATGCAGAAAAAGGTAGTTGGAGCTAAAAATAGTTTGGACACCAGGAAGTGGGATGGACTATTCACTTTTTGGATTCATCACTTATTTGCTGCTAACCTTGGATAAAGTAGTGCACATCTATAGTCTTGGGTTTCTTCATCTTTAAAGAAAGGATAATAATATAAGCCAATTCATAGGGTTGTTATGAAATCTAAAAATGTTCATTATGTAAAATGCTTTCAACAGTGTCTAGCATAGAGTAAGCATTTGGTAAGGGTTACCAGTTAGTACTATTTGCATTTGTATCATGTATGTATTACTTTACTTTTAAATTGTGAAGTTTCTTAACATGTTAAGTATTCACTCAATAACAGGAACTGCTCTAAGCACTTACCTTTTCAAAAAAATCTCATTGAATTCTCACAATGTCCTTACAAGGTAGGTACTATTATTATACCCATTTCATAATTTAAGAGACAGAGCACAGCTAGTAAGTGACAGAGACATGTTTTAATCAAATCAGTCTGCTTCTAGATTCTCTGTCCTTAAGCACCATCCTATGCAGTGATTGACAGTGGCATAGGTGAATCCAGGTGATGAGAACACAATGAATGAGGAGAAGACATTTGGAGGGAGAGATATGAAAACAACAAGGAAGGATAATGGATAATGAAGTCTATGACATGCACATCAAATACTCTGGGGTTTTGTGGGAGGAAGGAAGAGAGACAGCCTGGAAGTGACAGTGGGGAACAAATCTTACAACACACAGAAGCATTTCAAGTATTTCCGACCAAAGGACAACATGAAAAAATAGCTTCAAATTTGGTCATCTAGTGAACTTGGCAGTTCCTTAAGATTCTGTCCTTGTCCCTGTATTTTTATCCCAGGGAGAGAAAGTGCTTGTGAAGTTCTTGTACTCTACCCAGTCTTGCTAAGAAGCATGCTCAGTTAAGGGGCAAAGCTATCAGGATAACCAATAGGTTACCAAGATGATTTTTTTTAGTGGCTCTCAGACCAGTTCCCACATGAAAGCATTGTTTTAAAAACAAAGCAAATTGTCAAATATGGGGACTTTTCTGGTATGTGAGATATTTCAAATCATATAATTAGATACAATGTTCCTAATTCCATTTATTTACATGACAGGTTCAAAATCAATCAATCAACCAATCAAATGCTTTTCATAACCAAGTAGCTATTGATGAGGGATTAGCAAAGTGCGGGCAATGGACTAAATTCCGGCTGTCACCTGCATTTATATGGCCCGAGGGCTAAGAATTACTTTTACAGTTATAAATGGTAGAAAAAACATTAAATGACTAATAATACTGTACGACGTACAAATCTTATATAAAATTAAAATTCTAAATAAAATAATTAAAATTTCATTACAAATCAGCATTAACAGATAACATTTGCAAGAAAAAAAATTTTTGATCAGTTTAAACTGGAATTAAATGTTATTCTCCTCAAAAAGTTCTATTCTTATCCTATTACAGAAATGGGTATGTGATTATTATTATATTTTGAGGTTCATCAATAAAAATCTTTGTTTTTGCTATATATTTGCTATCTAATCACCTACATAATATTCTCAATTTTATCTTTTATCTTGAGATGCTTAAGATATTTGATATCTGGACTCTTACAGAGAAACTTTGCTAATTTTTGGTCATAAATAAGGAGTAGACCAAGTTTATATTAGTGTAGGTATTATCATGTGAATATTGTGAATGTGATATGTGGGTGTCTGTGTATAAATGTAGCCACTTGACCACATATTCACTGCACTCACAGACACTTATTGAGCACGTACTCTATGCCAGAAACTGTCCTGGGTGCTGAGAATACAAGGCTGAAAATAGATAGTCACTGCTCTCAAGAAAACAAGTCTTATTCTTTTATTGTGGTGGTAATTTTGATAAAATTTAAGAAGAACAAAGAATTTCTACAAAATTTTCTTTTACATAAATATGTCTTTTTCTTTCTCCAACTCAATTGTCAGGTATTAATTGGTAACCAAATTTTATTATTTTATAAAACATTTGATGAATTCATTGGTCTTCAGTCTCAGCTAGAAAATTGGAGTGAGCAAACAGAATCTCTACTGACTTTTAACTCCACTGGAGTAATGTCTTGTGACCTCTCTCTCCTATGCTTACCCCTATTATGTCATTTGATTTTGCGGGGGGGGGGTCCTGGCATGCTACTTGGAGAAAGTCATCCAAGGTCTGTGTCTCTGCCAAGCTGAACTGAGCATTGTCAGTTATCATAGCAATTGTGTTGTTCATCAGCAGAATTGAGACCCAAAGCCATTTCCATACTTTTCAGTAGCTAACGCTATCCTTTTCTTTCTAAATTGTCTCTGACATCAATTGCCCTGCAGGATTTCAGTGTGGGTTTAGGGGACTGAACAGCCAATGAATTCAGGCTGTTCTTATAGCATGCAATCATAACTTGTATTTAGCTTTCATAACAGAATATTATCCAAAACCATCTCAAAGATGCCAAAACCAATCTGAAACCACTTCCTAGGTCCACTGCATAACAAGTGGATATGTTCTTCCCACCACACGATGAAGGGCACTAGGCAGCTAGATATCTGATCATATGAATGGTGAAAGTATTTGTCTGGCTGTTATATTTAAGCTACAAAACTTTCAAGATTTCTGGTTCCACATTGTTTATTGAACATTTTTCTATTCACATTCATTGCTATTCCTTCTATAATGCCTGAGAAGAGTCTATTGCTATCTCTTTTCCCTGACATCTTAGAGTGAGCCTAATTCAGGAGCCCTCACTTTTAAATGTACTTCCTAAAATACAGTGTTATTCATTGGGAATGCTCCCCTGCAATTTAAAACTACCTTTATTAAGATTTTGCCATTTTTCTAAGTGTTTGCTGCTTCCAGGGCCTAGCATATACATGTGAATGCAGGCATAGCCAGAAGGTAGAATATTCCATTTTTCAGAAATTAAGGGGTCCCATTTTTCTGTTGAATCTGGACTTTGATCCTCTGATACCTTTGATCAACTTAACCAATGATTTTCCCTACCTAAGCACATAAGAAAAAAATACAAAGGATAGAACACAAAAATTCCATGAATTTCCTAAAGCCAGAGTTCTCAGCCCTTATAGTATTGCCATTTACTTCCAGTTTCTGTTTGATACAATCAGGCTCTGAGGCCTCTAACTGGACCCAATCTGGTTAATTATCAGATCCAGTATAATCATGGACCCAGTCCGGTTTCCGTCATGACTTCTGAACCCAGTTTGGATCCAAAATTCGCTCAAACTTGGAAAGCTCAAAACACAAATCCATGCAGCTTTGGAATCAAAGAACTTACCCATGATCCTCCGGGGCTACCAAGGACAGTGGACACAGTGGACCCAGTAGGTATCTCACTTGGTACTCCTGGGGGCTGCTGGGAGCCTACAGCAGATCCCACTCTGACATCTTCTGCAAGAAGAAAAGCATTAGACAAATTAACAGAGTTTAATTGAGCAAAGAACAATTCAAGAATCAGGCAGCTCTCAGAATCAGAGACTCAGGAGCTGCCACAACAGAAATTTTAGGGAAGGTCAAGGACTTGGGTAGTTTCCTCAGGTGTTGGTGATGGACATCTTTTAGTTTACTTCCTGAATGAAGGCAATTTTCTCAGAATTTGTTTAAGAAAATTTTGGTGCCATTGGAAGTAAGTCTCCTACTGAATTTGCCTGGTCCTAAAACCAGGTTTTTCCAAATGTGTAAGAAAATAAATTTGTTTAGGCATTTCAAAAGATCCCCTGAAGGAAATATATATATATATATCTTGTGGGAGTAGGATATTTGGGAATTCAAGGCTTTTACATACTTCCCACAGATCAAAGAAATAGGAGAGAAAGAAAAATGAGTATTTAAGAGTTGCTTTGACAGAAATAAAAGAATCAAGGGACACAAAGTTTTTCTAACATATAAAAGGCTTTTTTATTTCCTAAGTGTCCTCTTGCCCTAGCTTTGTCAACACTATTGAGCTTATCTGCCTGGGAAATAGTAGGGGTATGGTAATTCTAACTTGGTTCAGCAACTACCTGTTACCCTAAATGTCTTCTGTGGTAGCAGTGGTGATTCTCACTGAATCTTCCATCCATGAAGAAGTGCGCATTCCTTTTTTTTTATTTTACAAATAAACAAAGCTGGGAGGTTGTGCTATAGCCAGAGCACATTGAGTAGAGAGGAGAGTTTGGCAATGCTGGAAGAGGAAAGAATAAAATAACAAATTCAAGGCTGGAGGGGAAAGAAATTGGAGGAAAATAGTGAGAGAAAAAATAAGTGTGCAGGGAGGGTGAGGGTCACATCAAAACCTAATGGCCAGAGACCAAGATTATGCAAATTGTTCCAGGCAGCTCCACACTCTGCTCCACCCCAGCACCCAACTAATGAAAGAACATTTCTTCAATTGATTTTTCAAGGTCTCTAAAACTGCCAGCATTATAAAAATTCTTTAACGGTATAAAAAAGGTATTTTAACTTAATGAAATCAATTTGATGCCATTTTGATAAGAAAGTAATATATGAAGTGATTAATAAATTTGGGACTTTGAGTTAAGCCCTATCTATACCCACTACTATCAAAATAAGAGCCTTCAATCAATTCCATTTAGTGCACACCATGTCTCTGGGAAGACACCACCATGCCCTCACCTTCGTCATAATCCTTAGAGCCATTCTAGACTCCTCTAACTCTTTGACCATCTCCCCAAACTTTGGCATAAGAAATCACCACTACAGGCAATGCCTGTTTTCTAAATCTCTCTCAAATCTGTCCTCTCCTCTCTACTTCAGTCTAGGTGACCCAATTCCTCATCTGGATTTCTGATATGAATCAAGTGGTCTTGTCTCCTGACTACGCTTTAAAGAGAATTTGCTAAACTGCAAATCTGATCTCATCATCTTCTTGCATATCTTTCTTTGAGGTCTCCAACAGCCCTTGGAATAAAGCTTAGACATATCCCTATCTGTACAGGATGCTTCCTTAATGGCCTTTCCAGAACAATCCTCTCATGTCTTTAGGAGCTATCCATGCTCTGCCATAGTGACATTTCTGCCAATGTTTTATGCTGTCTCATGCCTTTGGAGCTTTGTTGTGATGCTGGATATTCTTGCCCATCCGTCTCATGAAACTGTGTGTTACACAAGTGTAGAGATCATGTCTTATTTGTTGTTGTAGCCATGGCACCTGGCATAGTGTTTGGCACATAGTAGAATGAGGCAAAAGACTGGTAACTTTTAAAATAAATCGACAATTTTAAAAGGAAGGAGTGTTTGTGAGCTGGATTCAGGTACCATAGTCATGACTGTGAAGCTATCCCTGACAGTCCTAAGAAAACACAATAGTCCTGAATGTTTGGGCCAATGGGAGAAGGCTAACGTGGCTGATGGCCACCAGAAAAAAAGAGGAAAAATAAATGCTGAAAAGCAAACTGTCTACTGCATAATTTTAGAGAGGGCTGGTCCTGATGTAAGGGGTGGCTCGAAAGGAAATCACTGCCCGACACAGGAGGAAAGAACACCAATTATTTTCCTCTTAAGTAGGGCCAGACCAACTCAAGAGAAAACCAGAGAGGATGGGCTATGCATTCCTGGAAGGAAGCTACGGGTGCTGGTGCCATCAGCCTGGTTGAAGAAAGAGACATGATCCAGGAGCCACCCAGCTGAAGGCTGGTACACCACAGACAGACATGCTTCTTGGAAAAGGCCTCTGGCAATTAGGAATTCAAGCTTAGCCTCAATTTCTCAGATGAAGCCTTCTAATTTTCCTTTTCCCTCCCATGTGCTTCTTCCAGGAAACCTGCCTTCTTCTCTGTGGTAGTTGTGAAAGATCAAATGTGCCTTTTACCGAAAAGGCAGGACTTTTCTCTCCTCCCAACTCTTTTGTGCGTACCCACATGGGATGGCTCATCCAGGGACATTCCTAGGACCTGACATGGGACCACATCCCCGTTATGCCTATGAGTGTTTGTGTGGAATGAGAGTACATGAAGTCAAGGTGGAAGACCGGACACGCTGGTCTAGGACAGCAAATGATTATAGAATAATGTGATCATGAAATCCACCACTTTGAATAGAATTGTCTGTGATATATTTTGAGCCCAGAAAATTTTTGCATGCTTTCATGCCATTTCTTCTAGATTTTACTCATGCTAACTAACTTTAACTCAAACTTTACCAGGAGAATAAGGCAAAATCAGAAAGAAAAAAAAAACAAAACAAAACATGGTCTACTCAATTAATTGCAAATTAAAAAATAATCATTGAAATGGGAGAAAGAGATCTGACTCCACTTTGGTACCCAATCTCTTCTCCTAATGTTCCAATAAAATTTCCAGACTTATCCAGGCATTCTCCACCCACTTCGCATAGACACACAGGGTATCTTTCTAGTGGGTTTCTTACACATGCCTACCTCCTCCATTCTACCCAGTTGTACCAGCACTTATAACCATTACAGCATAGAATCATTCCTCTTCCACTTCTGTCTCCCCCATCATCTACCTTCCTTCTGGAAGGTGGGGATTTGTCTCCATCATTTCAACTTATCATCATTAGGTCACTCTTCCCTTCTAAACACCACTTTCTGTGCCTTACTGCTAGACTGCCACCATGGCCAGGAATCACTCAGCACATAAAAAGTATGAATAAGTTTTAGTTGATTGTCTAATTTGGCTAATTTCAGATATTGAATACAAAACTTGGGATGTGGCAATACATGTTGAAACCGTGTACTGTACAAGTATAGAGACCATGTCTTATTTCTTGTTTCAGCCATGGTACCTGACATAGTGCTTGGCACATGATAGATGTAGGCAAAAGACATGACTTTTAAAGCAAATTGACAATTTTAAAAGTACAGAGTGTTTGTGGACTGGATACAGAGATTATACTCGTGACTGTGAAGATACCCCTAACAGTCCTAGGAAAACATTATGGCCCTAAATGAATATAAAATATGTCCAAAGTTTTGTGTTCAAGTACACTGCTGCTTCTTTCTGAAACCTTCATTTTCTCACATTAAGTTAAACACTGCATGCAGATGGAAGGATTCTGTCAACCCATGAGAGGGCTACAAAAGTATAGAAGTTGTCAACCCTGAACATATTTTTGAGCTTGGGGTAGCAGTGACAATGTGGTCTAAGTCGTTCCTCACTCAGGATGCTCACAGAAAAACATTCACAAAGCTCAATCAGTAGCCCCAATGAGGCTAGAAAATCAGGGTAATTCTGGAAATAGACAGACTGCAGGGTCAATACAGAACAGCCATTGGCGGA
Source organism: Callithrix jacchus (assembly GCF_049354715.1). Taxonomy (NCBI): domain Eukaryota; kingdom Metazoa; phylum Chordata; class Mammalia; order Primates; family Cebidae; genus Callithrix; species Callithrix jacchus. Next base: position 78,641,198 of record NC_133517.1, read on the forward strand.
TGATGTGCTGTGTTTTATAAATCATGGTTCCTGGCCCACAGAATAACTCGATTTCTTGGCCTAACCCACAGTATTTTTAGCCATTGCGCTGACAAGTTCCATGTCTGAATAATATTCTGCTTTTGTTTGCTCAATTCTTGGTCTTCCTTCCTTCCTGCTGTGAAATGTTGTGTCTACAGTGTCTTGCTAAATCATTAATATATTAACTTGTGTTTTTTTCTGTGAACATGCTCGAAACCTGTTTTGTCCCCATCTAAGGGAAAAATATAACTTTATAAAAGTAAAAAGAAAATTGTGTCTCTTATACGAATAGATATATTTCACTGTATTTTCTACCTCATTTTGAGCCCTTCCTGGTTATCAGGCATCATTAAGCAATCATTACATATCATCACATTTAACATTCACCACATTTGCAGTTTCGATACTTGTTATCACCTTCAGTTCAATTTATGAGGAAATGGGCACAGAGAAACTTCTGCAATGTCATTTGCTATTATATTGTAAAGCCAGATTTTGAGCCTAGGTCAGTTCAAACTTTTAACTCTTTGCTATTAATTTTCTGTAACTTTGAAGTCTGGATCTTTATTTCCCATTGCTCCCTCCAATTCTGGCCATGTTCATCAGTTTCAAAAGAATTCTTGTTTAATGAAATTTTATGTCATATAAGATCACAGAAATCATAATGATATAACTAAGACTGAAAGAATTTAAATGACTTTAAACCATCTCAAATCAAAACTAAGTTTTTCCTCTCCTTCTGTTGTTCTTTTATCCTTCTTACAACACTGTGGCCCTTATGTTTTTCCTGTTTTTTTTTTTTTTAAGAGACAGAGTCTTCCTCCGTTGCCCAGGCTGGAGTGTGTAGCAAACTCCAAAGCTCAGGCAATCCTCAGACTCCTGAGTAGCTGTGGCTATAGGCAAGCATTAACACATCTGGCTAATTTTTTTTAATTAAATTTAATTTTTTGTAGAAATAGGGTCTTACTATGTTGCCCATGCTAGTCTCTTGGTCTCACGCAATCCACCCGCCTCAGCCTCTTGAAGTGCTGGAATTACAGGTGAGAGCCACTGTACCCAGCCTAATTTTTCCTATAAATTTTTGATGAGCAGTATTTATTTTCCTACACAGAAACAGCCCTATTTTGACAAGAAGAATAAAACCTCTCAGAGGCAGAGATCCAAATACAATTGACCCTTGAACAATACAGCAGGTTAGAGATGTCAACCCCTTGTACAGTTGAAAATCTATATATAACTTTTGACTCCCCAAAAACTTAGCTAATAATAGCCTAGTGTTGACTGGAAGCCTTGATGATGACATAAACCATTTGACTAACACATATTTTTATGTTATATGTATCACATACTGCATATCATTCGAAGCTGTAATGCATACACCAGATAAATAAAACTTTTCGATGCTTAAGACTTCTTGGTTAGGAAGGATGAGTGTGTAAACGCAAGATGTGAATTTATACTTTCTCGCTTTGTAAGTTGCCCATAGGAATTCACTTGGTTAGTGGATGAGACTAAATACAAGCAAGCCAATGCTAGGCAAGCTTCAAACTGGGCCTCTTTGTTTGGGTGGCCTCCCACGCCCCTTTAGCTTTCTCCTGTCTCCTGGAAGTCATCATCTTCCCTGCTCATCTATCACCTGTCCATAGCTCTCACTGATTTAGCTGCCCAAGCACAAACAGTACCAACTTCCCTTTTTTTCTACCCCTGTTAACTTCTCTCTTCTTCCTTTCCATGAATTCTCACTCCCTAAGCTAGATAATCTTATTTAAGGTTTTGGGGTTTTGAGATCTCTATTATTCTCCATTCTTCCCCTGTCCTTTGCTGAGCACTCTCATGACTTTCCAGTACCTTCTTCAGTCCATCCCCTAGAGAAGAATTCCACCAGAACAGAGCCTTGCTATAAACTGGGAACTTTACCAGTTCCCCTTTTCCATGACTACCACCCTATCAACATTTAAACTATCTGAATACCCCTCCTTCAAGTCTTGTCCTTTTGGGGGATTAATGAGCACTAAAATTACTAAACTAATCCTTGCAAATATGTGAGCTTCCTAATATGTCACCCCATAGTAATCAAATGCAAAAGCACATGTGTATAGAAGACCCTCTCTAGGAGTGATTACTTTTAAAGACAGCAAGATAAGTTCCTCAGGTCCTATAATAGAGACCAATCATTGCTGGCTTCCTTGACCTCCAAAGTTTATTTTATTTATTTATTTATTTTTTAATTTTTATTGCATTTTAGGTTTTGGGGTACATGTGCAGAACATGCAAGACAGTTGCATAGGTAAACACATGGCAGTGTGTTTTGCTTCCTTTCTCCCCTTCACCCACATTTGGCACTTCTCCCCAGGCTATCCCTCCCCAGCTACCCCTCCCACTAGCCCTCCACTTTTCCCCACAATAGACCCCAGTGTTTAGTACTCCCCTCCCTGTGTCTATGTGTTCTCATTTTTCATCACCTGCCTATGAGTGAGAATAGGCGGTATTTCATTTTCTGTTCTTGTGTCAGTTTGCTGAGAATGATGTTCTCCAGATTCATCCATGTCCCTACAAACAACACAAACTCATCATTTCTGATTGCTGCATAATATTCCATGGTGTATATGTGCCACATTTTCCCAATCCAGTCTATCATCAATGGGCATTTGGGTTGATTCCAGGTCTTTGCTATTGTAAACAGTGCTGCAATGAACATTCGTGTGCATGTGTCCTTATAGTAGAATGATTTATAGTCCTTTGGATATATACCCAGTAATGGGATTGCTGGGTCAAATGGAATTTCTATTTCTAAGGCCTTGAGGAATCGCCACACTGTCTTCCACAATGGTTGAACTAATTTACACTCCCACCAACAGTGTAAAAGTGTTCCTTTTTCTTCACATCCTCTCCAGCATCTGTTGTCTCCAGATTTTTTAATGATCACCATTCTAACTGGCGTGAGATGGTATCTCAATGTGGCTTTGCTTTGCATCTCTCTGATGACCAGTGACGATGAGCATTTTTTCATATGATTGTTGGCCTCATATATGTCTTCTTTCGTAAAGTGTCTGTTCATATCCTTTGCCCACTTTTGAATGGGCTTGTTTGTTTTTTTCCTGTAAATCTGTTTGAGTTCTTTGTAAATTCTGGATATCAGCCCTTTGTCAGATGGGTAAACTGCAAAAATTTTTTCCCATTCTGTTGGTTGCCGATTCACTCTAGTGACTGTTTCTTTTGCCGTGCAGAAGCTGTGGAGTTTCATTAGGTCCCATTTGTCTATTTTGGCTTTTGTTGCCAATGCTTTTGGTGTTTTGGTCATGAAGTCCTTGCCTACTCCTATGTCCTGGTTGGTTTTGCCTAGATTTCCTTCTAGGGTTTTTATGGTGCCAGGTCTTATGTTTAAGTCTTTAATCCATCTGAAGTTAATTTTAGTGTCAGGTGTCAGGAAGGGGTCCAGTTTCTGCTTTCTGCACATGGCTAGCCAGTTTTCCCAACACCATTTGTTAAACAGGGAATCCTTTCCCCATTGCTTGTTTTTGTCAGGTTTATCAAAGATTGTATGATTGTAGATATGTTGTGTTGCCTCCGATGCCTCTGTTTTGTTCCATTGGTCTATGTCTCTGTTTCGGTACCAGTACCATGCTGTTTTAATTACTGTAGCCTTGTAGTATACTTTGAAATCCGGTAGTGTGATGCCCCCCGCTGAGTTCTTTTTGCTTAGAATTGACTTGGCTATGCGGGCTCTCTTTTGGTTCCATATGAAGTTCATGGTGGTTTTTTCCAGTTCTGTGAAGAAAGTCAATGGTAGCTTGATGGGGATACCGTTGATTCTGTAAATTACTTTGGGCAGTATAGCCATTTTCACGATATTAATTCTTCCTAACCATGAACATGGAATGTTTCTCCATCTGTTTGTGTCCTCTCTTATTTCGTTGAGCAGTGGTTTGTAGTTCTCCTTGAAGAGGTCCCTTACGTTCCTTGTGAGTTGTATTCCAAGGTATTTTATTCTTTTTGTAGCAATTGTGAATGGCAGTTCGTTCTTGATTTGGCTTTCTTTAAGTCTGTTATTGGTGTAGACGAATGCTTGTGATTTTTGCACATTGATTTTATATCCTGAGACTTTGCTGAAGTTGCTTATCAGTTTCAGGAGTTTTTGGGCTGAGGCAATGGGGTCTTCTAGGTATACTATCATGTCGTCTGCAAATAGAGACAATTTGGCTTCCACCTTTCCTATTTGAATACCCTTTATTTCTTTTTCTTGCCTGATTGCTCTGGCTAGAACTTCCAGTACTATATTGAATAGGAGTGGTGAAAGAGGGCATCCTTGTCTAGTGCCGGATTTCAAAGGGAATGCTTCCAGTTTTTGCCCATTCAGTATGATATTGGCTGTTGGTTTGTCATAAATAGCTTTTATTACTTTGAGATATGTTCCATCGATACCGAGTTTATTGAGGGTTCTTAGCATAAAGGGCTGTTGAATTTTGTCGAATGCCTTCTCTGCATCAATTGAGATAATCATGTGGTTTTTGTTTTTGGTTCTGTTTATGTGGTGAATTACGTTGATAGACTTGCGTATGTTGAACCAGCCTTGCATCCCTGGGATGATTCCTAATTGATCATGATGGATAAGTTTTTTGATTTGCTGTTGCAATTGGTTTGCCAATATTTTATTGAAGATTTTTGCGTCTAGGTTCATCATGGATATTGGCCTGAAGTTTTCTTTTCTTGTTGGGTCTCTGCCGGGTTTTGGTATCAGGATGATATTGGTCTCATAAAATGATTTGGGAAGGATTCCCTCTTTTTGGATTATTTCGAATAGTTTCAGAAGGAATGCTACCAGCTCCTCTTTGTGTGTCTGGTAGAATTCGGCTGTGAACCCATCTGGACCTGGGCTTTTTTGTGTGGTAGGCTCTTAATTGCTGCCTCAACTTCTGCCCTTGTTATTGGTCTATTTATAGTTTCAGCTTCCTCCTGGCTTAGGTTTGGGAGGACACAGGAGTCCAGGAATTTATCCACTTCTTCCAGGTTTACTAGTTTATTTGCATAGAGTTGTTTATAATATTCTCTGATGATGGTTTGACTTTCTGTGGAATCTGTGGTGATTTCCCCTTTATCATTTTTTATTGCATCTACTTGGTTGTTCTCTCTTTTCATTTTAATCAATCTGGCTAGTGGTCTGTCTATTTTGTTGATCTTTTCAGAAAACCAGCTCTTGGATTTATTGATATTTTGAAGGGTTTTTCGTGTCTCAATCTCCTTCAGTTCAGCTCTGATCTTAGTTATTTCTTGTCTTCTGCTGGGTTTTGAGTTTTTTTGATCTTGCTCCTCTAGCTCTTTCAATTTTGACAATAGGGTGTCAATTTTGTATCTCTCCATTCTCTTTATATGGGCACTTATTTCTATCTCTAGAGACTGCTTTAAATGTGTCCCAGAGATTCTGCATGTTGTGTCTTGGTTCTTATTGGTTTAGAAGAACTTCTTTATTTATGCCTTCATTTCATTGTTTATCCAGTCAACATTCAAAAGCCAGTTGTTCAGTTTCCATGAAGCTGTGCGGTTCTGGGTTGGTTTCTGAATTCTGAGTTCTAACTTGATTGCACTATGGTCTGAGAGGCTGTTTGTTATGATTTCAGTTGTTTTGCATTTGCTGAGGAGTGCTTTACTTCCAATTATGTGGTCAATTTTAGAGTAGGTGTGATGTGATGCTGAGAAGAATGTGTATTCTGTGGATTTGGGGTGGAGAGTTCTGTAAATGTCTATCAGGTTTGCTTGCTCCAGGTCTGAGTTCAAGCCCTGGATATCCTTGTTAATTTTCTGTCTGGTTGATCTGTCTAATATTGACAGTGGAGTGTTAAAGTCTCCCACTATTATTATGTGAGAGTCTAAGTCTCTTTGTAAGTCATTAAGAACTTGCCTTATGTATCTGGGTGCTCCTGCATTGGGTCCATATATGTTTAGGATCGTTAGCTCTTCTTGTTGTATCGATCCTTTTACCATTATGTAATGGCCTTCTTTGTCTCTTTTGATCTTTGTTGCTTTAAAGTCTATTTTATTAGAGACAAGAATTGCAACTCCTGCTTTTTTTTTGCTCTCCATTTGCTTGGTCAATCTTCCTCCATCCCTTTATTTTGAGCCTTTGTGTATCCTTGCATGTGAGATGGGTTTCCTGAATACAGCACACGGATGGGTTTTGGCTTTTTATCCAATTTGCCAGTCTGTGTCTTTTGATTGGTGCATTTAGTCCATTTACATTTAGGGTTAATATTGTTATGTGTGAATTTGATACTGCCATTTTGATGCTAGCTGGCTGTTTTGCCCGTTAGTTGTAGATTCTTCATTATGTTGATGCTCTTTAGCATTTAGTGTGATTTTGGAATGGCTGGTACTGGTTGTTCCTTTCTATGCGTAGTGCCTCTTTCAGGAGCTCTTGTAAAGCAGGCCTGGTGATGACAAAATCTCTGAGTACTTGCTTGTTCGCAAAGGATTTTATTTTTCCTTCACTTATGAAGCTCAGTTTGGCTGAATATGAAATTCTGGTTTAAAATTTCTTTTCTTAAGGAGGTTAAATATTGCCCCCCACTCTCTTCTGGCTTGTAGGGTTTCTGCTGAGAGATCTGCTGTGAGTCTGATGGGCTTCCCTTTGTGGGTGACGCAACCTTTCTCTCTGGCTGCCTTTAGTATTTTCTTTTTTATTTCAACCTTGTTGAATCTGACGATTATGTGCCTTGGGGTTGCTCTTATTGTGGAATATGTTTGTGGTGTTCTCTGTATTTCCTGCATTTGAGTGTTGGCCTGTCTTGCTAGGTGGGGGAAATTTTCCTGGATAATGTCCTGAAGAGTATTTTCCAGCTTGGATCCATTCTCTTCATCACATTCTGGTACACCTATCAAATGTAGGTTAGGTCTCTTCACATAGTCCCACATTTCTTGGAGACTTTGTTCATTCCTTTTTGTGCTTTTTTCTCTGATCTTGGTTTCTTGTTTTATTTCATTGAGTTGATCTTCAACTTCTGATATTCTTTCTTCTGCTTGGTCAATTCGGCTGTTGAAACTTGTGCATGCTTCGTGAAGTTCTCGTATTGTGTTTTTCAGCTCCTTTAATTCATTCATATTCCTCTCTAAGGTATCCATTCTTGTTATCATCTCTTCTAATCTTTTTTCAAATCTTTTTTCAAATCTTTTTTCAAGGTTCTTAGTTTCTTTGCATTGATTTAAAACATGTTCTTTTAGCTCACAAAAGTTTCTCATTATCCACCTTCTGAAGTCTAAGTCCATCATTTCGTCACAGTCATTCTCCGTCCAGTTTTGTTCCCTTGCTGTTGAGGAGTTTTGGTCCTTTCTAGGAGGCGAGGTGTTCTGGTTTTGGGTGTTTTCCTCCTTTTTGTGCTGGTTTCTTCCCATCTTTGTGGATTTATCCACCTGTCGTCTGTGTAGTTGCTGACTTTTTAATTGGGTCTCTGAGTGGACGCCCAGATTGTTGATGATGAAGTATTTCTGTTACTTGGTTTTCCTTCTACCAGCCTAGCCCCTCCACTGTACAATTGCTGAGGTCCACTCTAGGCCCTACTTGTCTGGTGTGCACCTATAGCAGCTGCGGAACAGTGAGGGATGCTACCAGTTTCTTTTTCTGCTATCTTTGTCCCAGCATGATGCCTGCCAAATGTCATTCTTCTGGATAAAGAGGGGTCAGGGAACTGCTTGAGGAGACAGTCTGTACTTTATAGGAGCTCAAGTGCTGAGCTGTGAGCTCTGTTGTTCATTCAGGGCTGTTAGGCTGCTACGTTTAATTCTGCTGCAACAGAACTCATTAAAAAACCCTTTTTTTCTCAGATGCTCTGTCTCTGGGGGGTTGGGGCTTTCTTTGTGAGTGTCCATTGTGCTGTCCTGCCCAGCTAGGAGGCAGTCCAGTCACTATTTGCCTGCCGAGGCTCCGCCCTGCTGGTGTGAGGTTTGCCCTGTTGCTGCAGGCTCTGCCCTTCTGCTGCGGTCTCCACCCAGCTGCCACGGGCTACACCCTGCGGTGGAGTCTCTCTGTTGTAGCGGGTTGCCTCAGCAATGGCAGGCTGCGTCAGCAATGGGCGTGTACCTCAGTAGGGGCGGATTGCCTCGGTAATGGCAGACGACCCTCCCCCATGGAGCTGCACCGTACTGGGTTCAGCTGTGCCCTAAGGGAACCTGTCCACCAGGAGCGTTTGGAATCTTCGTTTTGTTGTCCCACTGCGCTACCCCAAACGCTGTTTTTCTGGAATCTCCTGGGCTGGCTCACTGTCCAAGTCCCATTCAGTCTCAAGTTCAGCCCTCTCAAGTCTCAGATTGCCGGTTCAACAGGGCACCCAGACCAGTGCACTTTGTGCGGAGTGCTGTGTAGCGCCACTGCACTACAGCACCGGCCACCAGCCGCACCGGCTGCCGGCTGCACCAGCCAAAACCTCTGCCTGGCATCCCACGTCTCTTTTATACCTGGAAATTTCCCTGTTCTTTGGGCAACAAAGATCCGTGTGGAAATGCGGCCCTGACTCACCCTCTCTGCGCATTCACCGAGAGCTTCAATCCTTGGTTGTTCTCACTGCACCATCTTGAGTCCCTCCCCAAAGTTAATTTTATTCCTCCAGCTCTTGATAAAGACCATTTCATTCCTTGATAATGACCATTTCATTGTGTCCCTTAAATTACATGTTTCAAATAGATGGCTTATAATTGCATTACATGTTAGTAAATGCTTTATTTTTCCTTTTATTTATACAGTTTATTTTTAATTTGAAAAGTAACGCAAGCTTGCTTTAATGACTAAGTATAAGAATATTGGAGAAAAGGTTAACAATCTCATTCTATCCCTTTTTACTCCATCAACTCTGAATAACTAATGATAACAATTTGGTATCTATTCTTCTAGCCCATTCTCTATGATCCAAAAAAATTATATCCTAAATAAGTATATATGCTCACACAAAGATATGAACATGTGTATATAAAATATATTATTGTACTCAAACATGGGATCACTTTATACCTTTGAATCTTTTGCTTGCTTTTGTTCTTAATAACACACCATAGAGATCTCTCTGGTCATTATATTCTCTATTACCTGTAGTTCAGTCAAGTTTCTCTCTAATGAGAAATATTCAGGCTGTTTCTAGTTCTAGGGCCATTACAAATACCAATTCAGGAAATGTCACTGAGTATAGCTTGCATTTAATGGCTTTTTAAACTGTAGGATGCATTTCCCAAATTGGGATTGCCCAGGCCAAAGAAAATGTACATTTTCTGAAAAACACTGGTTAGAGAAATTTCCACTCTTATTTACAACATCTCAACTGTCCATATTCTTAGCATAATTATAATTTTTAAAATTATATACATATTATTTCTTGCAAGCATACAAACGGCGTATATGTTTGTATGTATGGGGGCTTGTGTCTACTGCAGTGAGACCCTTAAAACTAGGAACCTGAGGTGGAAGGAATGAAAACAATTACTTGAGGGCCATGTTTAAAGATGTATACTAACATTTTTTTATGTGTTAAAGCTGGTTGAAAATATTGCCAATGACCTTTCTGGGAACATAAAGATAGAGGTAGACATTTTAGAAAACATGAAAGCAGCCTTGGGTATAGAAAGAGGGAGAATGTTATTACCAGAAAATTGCTGAACAAGCAAATTGCTCTAATTTGATGTCTGTATGTAAATAATTTGGCCAGTTTCTTTATTTTTCCTACCCTGTCAATCTGTGTAGCCACTTGTTCTCTGAAGTAGCAGAGAGTGCACATGGGAGGCAGTAGAGTGTATAGTTAATAACAATGATGGAAGTAGTAACAGAAGTTAATATTGTTTGAGTGCTTGCTATAAAACAGGTGCTTTTCTATGTGCTGAGTCCAATTCTCTTGATATAGCCATGCACTGCACCACCAACGTGCACAAACCTCCTATATTCCTAGAATGTCCAGTTGGTCTTAGCCACATACATACATTGATGGAATGCCCTGTTAGGAGTTATATTTGAATTTGCCTCCTACTGCCCACATCCTCATCTTTCTGCCCACATTCTCTTCTCACTTCCCTGCCTCATACCCACAGTACTCCATAGAAACTGTTAAGATGAAAGTCACCAGGTGTCTTCTATGTGGTAAAATCTAATAGCACTGTCTTCAGTTTTTACCCCTTTGACATTTGGCCACTGTAAGTCTTCATGAACATAGCTCTCACCTGTCTCGTCATGCATATTAACCCTCTTGCCTGGCTGTAAGTCTTCATGAACACAGCTCTCACGTGTCTCGTCATGCATATTGACTCTCTTGCCTGGCTTTCCTTCATTCCTCCTTTCTTATTCTCTATTATCCCCTAAAGGCTCATCTTCTCCAAGATAGTAAATTTGAATCTTTTTTTTATACTTTAAGTTCTGGGGCACATGTGCAGAGCATGCAGGTTTGTTACATAGGTATACACATGCCATGGTGGTTTGCTGCATTTATCACCCCATCATCTACATTAACTATTTCTCCTAATTCTATCCCTTCCCATCCCCCACCCCCTGCTATCCCTCCCTAGCTCCTCAGCCACCAGCAGGCTCCAGTATGTGATGTTCCCCTCCCTGTGTCTATGTGTTCTCATTGTTCAACACTTAGGAGTGAGAACATGTAGTGTTTGGTTTTCTGTGTCAGTTTGCTGAGAATGATGGTTTCCAGCTTTATCCATGTCCCTGTAAAGGAAATAAACTTACCCTTTTTTATGGCTGCATAGTATTCCATGGTATATGTGTGCCACATTTTCTTTAACCAATCTATCACTGATGGGCATTTGGGTTGGTCCCGAGTCTTTGCTATTGTGAACAGTGCCACAATAAACATATGTGTGCATGTGTCTTTATAATAGAATGACTAAATTTGAATTTTTACTCCTCTATGGAAATACAATTCATATTCATGAAATCAAATACAACATGTATGCTACCAATACCAAAGCTAAAACTCCAGACCTGAATCCCTTCTGACAACCACATCTTTATCTCCAACTACCTAGCAGAGGCACCAGATATACCAATCTATTATTAAAATAAAACTAACTTTATTTCCATGAAACAAGCATATTTTTCCTCCATACTCTCTGTATATCATGACTATCCAGCTACCACTCAACTTACAAATATAAAGACATCATCCTAAATATCTCCTTCTCTCTGAACTCCCAATAGTAGCAGTTATTTATTGGATTTTGATATGGGGCCATATTATTTTTATACTTTTATATACATATTGTTTTTATATATTTTTATACTTTTTTATTTTTATTCATTTCATTAAAAAGTGTCCCACAAAACAATGGCCATAATTCCCATTTTATAAGGGATAAAGCTGATGTTCAGAAATACTCAGTAACTTGACCCAAGTCAGACAGATAGTACAAGGCAGTGTGGGATTGAAACAAAATTCTGTCTGACCTAAAACTCCTTGTATTTTCAACTACACTGTGTGACTGCTCACCCAGTACTGATAGTGATTATAATAGCTAATGTGACTATGTTTGAAACACCAGATACTAAGAACATTTCACAAATTAATTCATTTAATGCACACAAAACTCTATGATTTAGGTACTACAATCCCATTATACAAAGAAAGAAACTGAGATTTGGATAATTTAAAACTTGCCTTGTATAAATGACCCAACTGGTAAGCTATAAAGTTGTAGTTCCAGGACTCAAAACGAAACTCTCTAAGCTTCTGTGATCTTCCTCCTCAAAAAGCACTTTAATCTGCCTCTCTGTCTTCATCACCACTGCTACACCCTGGTTCAAACGTTTATCATTTCCCTCTGCCTGTTGTCTCCTCCTGTATTCCCATTGAACCTATGGCACTTCATACACAGCTCCATCATTAGCACATATGACATGACTTCCTAACTCTTAACTTCTCAGGGACTTCATGGGAATGGGTATTTCATCGTATTCATCTCTTTCCATCCAGACATTGATACATTTTAGATAAAAGCACAGACAGGTGCATATTCTTCACAACCATCAGTATGGCTTATTTGTGAACAAATCTCTCAGGTTTCAACCCCAGCCACCATGTGCAGAGAGATAAACAGATTGAAAAGAAGGAAAAGCAAATCAGTACATTGACACACCACAGGCAATTTAGTAATTCTATTCCTTATTTGACTTTCTCTACTAGGTCATCAGCAAGACAATTTACAATGAAAACAAAGACAGTAAGTCCAATTGTTAAACTATTTTCTTTGTAGATATTTGTCTCACTTTGTTGCCAGGTTGGTCTTGAAATCCTGGTCCCAAGCAGTCCCTTTTGCCTTGGCTCCCCAAAGCATTGGGATTACAGGTGTAAGCACTGCACCCAGCCAAGTCAAATGGAACACAAGCTTATTTTGTATTCATTTGTGTGTATTTTTAAACCAATAAGGATTTTCAAGTGATTAAGAATATGGAAAGAATATATTTCTTTACTGTATGATCATACTGAAACTGACAACTTAGAACTCAATATAATGAAATTATCCCCATCTTTAAAACTTGAGCCAAAATATATCAGATAATATAAACAGAATCATGTTACATGGTTTTAATAGTGGTCCTTTTGCAGCGGGGGCAGATTTTCAGAGATGTCAACTTCCTGTAAGTTAGCAAAATGGTGCAATTTCAAATAACTTTTCAAATTTTATGAGAAATAGGCCAATATCTTCCCAAACATCCAAATTCATACCCACAAAATAATTGACTCTTCTGAAGAAGACATTTTTCCCTCTCCACAGATATATCACTGAGCAGCCCTGGACATGGTAAGTCTAGAGACCCAAAGAGAAAAAAGAAACAAGCCCTGGTCTTCTTCCCAATATGCCAGGAAAGAAACAGCAGCAGGAATTTTAGAACACTGGAAAGAGGTAAGACCTTGGCCTATTTATAAATCTCTACTTACTCTTAAAGAAACACTTGGTTATATTCCTCTTGATATCTCAAACTGCTAATTTCTAAATATGGCCATTCAAAAAGAACACATCTAGTCATTATTCACTTTGTGTGGAAAAACATTTTTTACTCTACTTCAGATAAAGATGGAGTGCCTTATCTATGAACAAACCATTAAAGTTTTATTCATAGTCAATGTTGTTCTCTTTCAATGATAAAAAAGAAATAAAAAATTTGACATGCTATAAGATAAATCCAACTGTTCTTTCTTAAAATAGGTAAGACGCTTGGATCTTTATTATCTACATCTGAAATGAAAACTGACTTTTACTTTTAAGCTATCTTTCTCTAAGTTGCTGAAAACCTTTTAAATAGCATCTATTTCACTAAATTGGAACTTTTAAAAGCCAAAAAGATAGGCCAGGGATTGAAGTGGTTTCAATTCCATGGCTTACACTGATGTGCCAATAGCAAAATTCAGAATGGTCAGTGCTTCAGGGTTGAGCCCTATCCTTGAGGATCTGTGTCAATGGAATCTTTGGACTTCGGTTCACTGGTGGAGCTTAGCTATGCCTTGGATGCCAAAGGACTGGAATGCTGTGTAGCTATGTATTAAACAGTTGTTAAAAGTATTCTTTGTTTTAAAGATTTGCTATAAATTCAAATGTTAAAAAACCTTATGAAATACCTCAAATAGAAACACAATTATAAATGTGGAACTTGAAGAAGCTTTGTTCACCCACCCTCTGATGCCTCAACTCTACGAACCAGAGGTTTCCTCTCTATCCCTTTCTCTAATAATAATGATTGTGTTCTTTGACTGCCCATTGCCTGAAGGCTGCCCCTCAATATTCTGTCATCAACCAAGAGCTCTTCTATTTCTAGTCTTTCTGCTTCCCTGTCTTAGTCCATTTATGCTGCTAATACAAAAATATTATAAACCGGGTGGCTTAAACAACAGAAATTTATTTCTCATGATTCTGGAGCCTGGGAAGTTTAAGTTCAAGGCACCAGCAGATTCATTGTCTAGGTCATAAATGTTGCCTTCTTATGATGTCTTTGTATGGTGAAAAGGGTGAGGCAGTTCTCTGAGGCCTTTTTTTTTTATTAAGGGCACTGATCCTATTCATGAGGGCTCCATCCTCATAACCTTATTACCTCCCAAGGCCTCATTTCCTAATACTATCATCTTGGGAGTTCAGATTTTCAATATATGAATTTTCAGGTGACACAAACATTCAGGTCATAGTCCTCCCCAAGATACTGTTTTCATAACACAGCAAATTTCATGTTTCACAAAAGCAAATATAAAGAAATCTATCATTCCTCACCATACAATTAATGGCTCCTTATTACCTGCAAAATAAAATCCAAGTTCGTGAGCATCACTCTCCATGAAAAAATCAAAACCATATGTTTTAGTCTGTTCTCACACTGCTAATAAAGTCATACCAGAGACTGGATACTTTATAAAGGAAAGAGGTTTAATTGACTCACAATTCCACATGGCTGAGGAAGCCTCAGGAAACTTACAATGATGGCAGAAGGCACCTCTTCACAGGGCGGCAGGAGAGAGAATGAAAGCCAAGCAAAGGGGGAAGCCTCTTATAAAACCATAATAGCTCGTGAGAACTAACTAATAAGAATAGGATGGGGAAACTGCCCCCATGATTCAATTATCTCCACCAGGCCCCACCCACAACATGTGGGGATTATGGGAACTACAATTCAAGATGAAATTTGGGTGTGGACACAGCCAAGCCATATTATTCTCCCATTGGCCCCTCCAGAATTTCATGTCCTTACATTTCAAACACAATTATGCTTCCAACAGTCCCTCAAAATCTTAGCTCATTCCAGTATTAACCCAAAAGTCCAAGTCCAAAGTCTCATCTGAGACAAGGCAAGTCCCTTTTGCCAATGAGCCTGTAAAATCAAAAGCAAGTTAATTACTTCCCAGACAAAATGGAGGCATAGGCATTAGGCAAATTCTAAATGGAAGAAATTGGCCAAAATAAAGGAGCTACATGCCCCATGCAAGTCTGAAATCTAATAGGGCAGTCATTAAATGTTAAGGTTTCAAAATGAACTCCTTTGACTCCCTGTCTCACACCAGGTCATGCTGATGCAGGCTTGGGTACCTCTATCCTTGTGGCTTAGCAAAGTGCAGCCTCCCTCCTGGCTGTTTTTACAAGCTAGCACTGAGTGTCTGTAGCTTTTCCAGGCACATGGTGCAAGCCATCAGCCAGCTACCATTCTGGGATCTGGAGGAAGGATGGTGGCCTTCTTCTCATAGCTCTACTAGGCAGTGCCCAATGGGGACTCTGTACGGGGGCTCCAAACCCAGTTTTCTTCTGCACTGCCCTAGCAGAGGTTCCTCATGAGGGCTCCACCTCTGCAGCACACCTTTGCCTAGACATCCTGCATTTCCATACATCCTCTAAAATCTAGGTGGAAGTTCCCAAAACCCAATTTTTATCTTCCGCACACCCGCAGAACCAATACCATGTGGGAGTTGCCAAGGCTTGGGGCTAGGACTCTCTGAAGCAATGTCTTGAACTACACCTTGCTCCATTTTATCCATAGCTAGAGCAGCTGGAATGCAGTCCCACAGCTGCACATAGCAGAGGACCCTGGAACTGGACCAGGAAATCATTTTTCCCTCCTAGGCCTCGAAGCCTGTGGTGGGAGGGACTACCTTGAAGGTCTCTGACATGCATTGGTGATATTTTCTTCATTGTCTTGGTGATTAACATTCAGTTCCTCATTACTTATGCAAATTTATGTTGCCTGCTTGAATTTCTCCCCAGAAAATGGATTTTTCTATTCTGTTGTATCTCCAGGTTGCAAATTTCGCAAACTTTTATGCTCTGCTTCCTCTTGAAAAATTTGCCACTTAAAACTTTTTTCTGCTAGATATCCCAAATTGTCTCCCTCAAGTTCAAAGTTCCACAGATCTCTATGGCAGAGGCAAAAAGCTACCAGTCTCTTTGTTAAAGCACATCAAGAGTCACCTTTACTCTAGTTCCTAACAAGTTCCTCATCTCCATCTAGGACTACCTCAGCCTGGACTTTTGTCCATATCACTATCAGCATTTTGGTCAAAGGCATTCAACAAGTCTCTCAGAAGCTCTAAACTTTCCCACATCTTCCTGTCTTCTGAGCACTTCAAGTCTCTAGGAAGCTCTAAACTTTCCCACATTTTCCTGTCTTCTTCTGAGCCCTCCACAGTGTTACAACTTCTGCCTGTTATCCAGTTCCAAAGCACTTCCACATTTTTGGATATCTTTATAGCAGCATCCCACCCTCTGCAGTACCAAGTTACTCTATTAGTCTTTTCTCATACTGCTATAAAGAACTGCCCAGGACTGGGTAATTTATAAAGAAAAGAGGTTTAATTGACTCACAGTTCTGCATAGCTTGGGAGGCCTCAGAAAACTTATAATCAGAGCAGAAGGCACCTCTTCACAGGGTGGCGGGAGAGAGAATGAGAACCAAGTGAAGGGTGAAGCCCCTTATAAAACCATCAGATTTCATGAGAACTCACTATCATGAGAACAGGAATGGGGAAATCACCCCCTTGGTGCAGTACCTCCCCTTGGTCCCTCCCTTGACATGTGGGGATCATGGGAACTACAATTCAAGATGAGATTTGGGTGGGGACACAGCAAAACCATATTAACATCCTTATAGAGAAATTTATATTTATACTCTTTGTAAATGCTGAAAATCAAAGATCATATTATCCATTCAGTAAGTTAGATGTGCAAACTAAATGCTATACATAAAAAATGAAAAAAAGGGAAATTAATGTGAAAGCATATAGTTAAGACAATGAACAAACCAAAAGTTAGTTCTCTGTAAAGACTAATTAAATCTGTGAGCCTCTAGTGAGACTAATCAAGAAAAAAGAGAGAAAGGGCACAAACAACTACAATTGGGAGAAAAACGGATAAACATTACTCTTTCAGACATACGAAAAATAATGAGGACATTATGCAGTTGCCAGTTAAATATAGGAAATGCAATTCAGTTTGAATTTCAGCTAAAAAACAAATAATGTTAGTCACAAGTATTGTTTATCTGATATAGATAAGAACAGTTTTATATTGCTAAAGATATTGAAACCATAATTAAAAATCTTTTCACACGAAACTAAAAATACTCCAGGTCTAGAGGAAATCACTGAGAATTATATAAACCATTTAAAAAATAAGTTACACCAATCACACACAAAAATCTTACAGAGAACAGGAAAACAAACAAATTTTTTCCAATTCATTTAATGCAACCAGAATAAACTTTATAATAAGCCAGACAGAACATTATAAGAAAAAAATCTGGTCAATTTCTCTTTTAAAGTAGTACAAAAATATGTGATCTATAAAGATTAAACAGCTCAACAAAGGTGGGTTTATTCTAGGAATGAAAGGTTAGTTTAATACTTCGGAATTAGTGTTAATCACCACATTAAAAAAATAAAGAAAAAATATTATTTTATCTTATATAGAAAAAAGCATGTGGTAAAATTCATGTTTACACAAAGATGTTCTGCCTATCCTTTGTTCTGACA
This sequence comes from Callithrix jacchus, assembly GCF_049354715.1. Taxonomy (NCBI): domain Eukaryota; kingdom Metazoa; phylum Chordata; class Mammalia; order Primates; family Cebidae; genus Callithrix; species Callithrix jacchus. The sequence continues at coordinate 78,658,690 of NC_133517.1, forward strand.
ACAGTGAAGACAGTTGGTATACTGTGTCTGTTAAGTAATTACAAGTATGTATACTGATTGAATTAGCAATTTCAGACTTGTTCCAGCTGAAAATAATTTCAAGCTGATGAAAGTGCCAAGTTGGAAATAGTTTAGCTGTGATGCGTCTAAATTATTTAGAGAACTATATTTATATTCCTGGAATCAAAAGAATATGTTAAGATAGGAAGGGTTTAGTCAGAGTCAAATAGGACAAGGGTCTCTTAAAAGGTGATCGTAATTTGCTGCACAAAACTAGCACCATGGTTATAAACCTCTGCCTCATGTTAATAATATTATAAGAAAAAAGGCCCAATGCAAATAAAATGAACAGTAAATTGGGTGGAATAGACTGTACATTCTGCCTAGTGGAGAGGTTTGAGAGAGGTAATGGAGAATTCACAAGTGTAAGCTCACAGGGCTTTTGTTTTGGGTTTTACAAAAAAGAATTCAATCCTATATGCTCATTATAGAGGTCTGCCTGCACAGATAAACTAAACATGCTAACATTCTTGTTGGCATGCCTGCTGTTCCAAGCGGCCTCTCTTGCATGGAATGAAACCTCAAAATGGGTAGGAAGCTCTGTCCCCTGATATGGTGGCTTTTGCAGATTGGCTTGGGCTCCTGGCAATTGAGGAAGACTTTTGGCTTCATTATTTTTGGTAGAACTTGAGCCCACCTAACACGTTAGGATAAATAAACAAGAGACTCAACATATATCTTTAGATTTAGAGAAAGTAGTTCTTTCTACACTATAAAGATCACATTGTATACTTAACTTTTTATTTAAATATTTTAATTTAATTTTATATTATGAAAATTATTTCCTTTGAAGTTAGAGTTTCTATTATAGTTTTCCTGATGCTTGGCACTCAGTGTTGAGTGAATAAAAACAAGTTCAATATGAAGAACAGTATTAAAAGGCTGTATTTTATGAATATAACAGTTTAAATGTGTAGGAGTCTTTCAGGGAGCATTGAGTAGAGCTGAATAAGATGAAGTTGAACAGTACCGGGCAGGGGATGCAGCTTAACCTTGGAGCTCTCTAAACAACATTCTGTGTTCAAAAAGCTTCTGTGGCCCAGCTCTGCCCATTGCAATGCTTTTCAACTTCTGTTAATCAGATCCCAGGAATTACAGAAAAGTTACTGGGGATTCCAGGAATGGCTGGGATGGGAAGGGAGGGAGAAGTGTGTGTGAGCTAATGAAAAGATCAATGACATGTTTCTGAATGTTCATTTCTCCTCCAACCAAAACAGCAAAGTATGTATCAATTACTAGTGTACTGGTTTACAGAGAATATTTTATTTGGAAAACAAAGCACAGTTCATTTGCTTGCTATGAAAACCACTGACTGTTTAGTAGTACTCTATTACACGGTTGGTAACAAGGAGACTACAGACACCATTTAACAAATTATGTCAATGGTCAACAAATGCAAGGACAGTAGGTTGAACACAGAACGCAGATGGAGTGACAGAACTGGCTAGAAGTCGCCCAATCCTGTTTCCTCCTCCTCGACACTCAGGAAGAATAGATTTTCCAGCCTTCTTGGCGGTTTGGTTAGTACCATATGGCTGGATCTGACCAACTGAATGTAAATAGGACTGATGCATACTATTTGCAGGCCTGTCCGTAAAACATTTTGTCTGATCTTCAACATTTTCTCATCTCTCATTTTTCCTTCTCTATGTTAGTTGTTACTTTGAAATGACAACATGGCAGAGGCTCAAGATAGTAAGTCCTTAAGCTTCTACTTGCAGACAGCCACCACGGATTGCTATGCAATCAGGAGCTTACATATTTGACTGTGCTGGAAAGCCACAAATTTTAATTAGGTCAAACCACTGAGAGGTCAGAGTTTAATTGTTACTATAGAATAGCCCAGCCCAGTATGTTCAATCAATATGGTGGAAAACTGGTATACTCTGCCTAGCACAACAGACATGAAGAATCATTTTAATACTCCCTTCTTTGATTGGAAAAATATATTTCATGTAACACGTATCACAAGAAATCCTGGTCATATAATAGAATTAGGGTAATTTTTTTTCTTTTATGCAACTTATTTTTAAATTAAAATATAATGCCTCAATGTACTTTTAAATAGAAATAAAATAAGAATATAAAAACTTAATAAATAAATTGTGTTAATTGCCCTGCTGCACTTTTAAATAGGAAAAATTATACCTGAATATTGGTCTATTTTAACAGTAAACAATAAAATTTCAGTTTCTATTTTCTTTGTTTCTTTCCTTCCTTCCTTCTTTTCTTTTCTTTTCCCTTTTTCTTTCTTCCTTTTTTTGAGAGAGTATTACTCTATCATCCAGGCTGGAGCACAGTGGTACAATCCTTGCTCACTGCTGCAGCCTCAAACCCCTAGGCTCGAGCAAGTCTCCTGCCTCACCTCCCAAGTGCCTAGGACTACAGTCTTGTGTCACCATCCCTGACAAATTTTTTAATTTTGTTTTTGTGGTGATAGGGTCTCACTTTGTTGCCCAGGCTGGTTTCAAAGTACTGGCCTCAAGCAATCCTCCCACCTCAGCCTCCCAAAGTGCTGAGATTACAGGTGCAAGGCATTGTATTAATCTAGTCTCTGTTTTCTGCCTTCAGAAATTTTGTCAAAATTAATTTTCTTCATATATTCATGTTCAATAGAGAATAAATACTTTGTCAAACTATTCTCTGGTAGCTGATGAAAGAACATATTTTATTAATTTTAATCTCATGAAATTTCTTTCACATGAAACCACAGAGACACAAACAGCTAAGAAAATTCTTAAGAATAAGTCTAAGCCTGGCAAAGTTTTATAAAAATTCCATTTCATAATAAATTCCAGAAGTCACATATTGCTCATATCTTTGGTTTTTTTGGTATCAAATCTAGTTGCTCTCAACTGTTTTTATAGTCAAAAAATTCCCCCAAAATACTTTCAACAGAAATTAATCAGAAATTTCTATTATATTTAGCAAAAACTTCTAAGTTTTAAAACTAATGTCTAGTTCTTGGTGAAAATAATCAGGACATTCAGATACCGACTTCTGATTTCTTCTGACAATGTGAAAGTGATATCTTTGTTTTTTCCATCGGTAATTTTTTTCTGATCTGATTTTTTTACCACATAATGTCCAGTGCCTTACATTTTTCACAGTTGATAGCCTTTTCTACTATTTCTGTGCACCAGTCTTCCAGGGACAAGCTTGAAGCTTGTTTCTGGTACATCATTAAACAATTTCTGGCTGTTTGCAAGCATTTTTGTGTCTGGCTAACTTTGCCTACAAATTCAAACAGAAACAAAATATAATTCAGGAAAGAAAAATTAATATAGCTATCTGTTTATCTCCAGTGCATTGTCTAAATGCAGGAATATACAGTACCATGGGGGCTGAAAATATGAACTGTACTGGAATTAAGCTTAAAGGATTCCGAGCCATACTAAACTTCCTCTCAAAATGAATGTAGTCTACATATGTGGGAGGCCAACTGCATAGCTGGGAGTTGTCACAGTTAACTTCCACAGTGAATTCAATGTTTATTAAATAAGTGATTTAAATGTGCTGATTTGAAGCATGCATATATATTATTGAAACACAGCTGCAATCACAGCAAATGTTTGGAAATTAGACCAGAAAAAGATCTTTTCATTAATGGTACTTAAGAATTTCTGAGCATGGTCACAACTTAAAAACAGATCAAACTTTAGTCAATTTTATTGTATATTTAAGTTCTGTATGGATACGTACCCCCTGGTTGTCTGTACCCCAGGTGAACTGTTTCCACTGTCCAGACCTTGGCTGGGACAGTGAGGACATATGTATCCAACCTCTGCTCAAATATGGATGCATGATCATGTAACTATCCAATTACTAGGATGGAAAATAAGCAAACCCTCAAGTTTCAACAAACATAGAAAGGGCAATAGGAACAAGAAGCTGCGAATGCCGTTATGGTTTTTCATCATAGTTTTGCAGATAGCTCTGCAGACAGCAACTATCTGCAGACAGCTTCACATAACTACACAGTTTATGATAACCCATTGTCATAAACTGTATATTGACACAGCATTTCCAAAGGAATTCATTATAGTAAGAATAAGAATTTCTACCAGATAGAAAAGAGACATTGCATGCACAGTAGTGTCACATTTAAGTCACTTATTTAAGAAACATGGAATTCTCCGTGGAAGTTAATTGTGATAACTCCCAGCTATGCAGTTGGCCTCCCACACATGTGGACTCAGCTACCACATTCATTTCCAGAGAAAGTTGCTTATGGTTCAGAATCCTTCAAGCTTGATTCCAGTGTAGTTCATAAGGGGTAATCATAAACTATGTAATTTCACAATAGTCTTAGTTTCAATATTTTCCTGGGAAAAGAAACATTTCAAGAAATCCCTGACTCATGTGGTCCATTTTCAGGATACTTATAGCTTCTTTCTAACAATGGATTGTGGCCATTTTCCTTCAACAAAGCTCTGTTTCCCCAGTTTTGCTGGTCTTAAAAGACCAAGTCAAACATAGAAAATGTGTCTTTGCTCAGGTTCAGAAACCGCTTTGTAGGTCAACAAATAAAGATGTCCTCTTGATGCCATTTAACCCTACACGTTTCCCAAAGCCAGCACACCTTCAACTAACAGCAAAGCAATCATGTAACTAGTGGGAAGGGGAGAGTAACAAAAACCATCGAGGTCATGGCAGAAGAAACTCAGAAATGCCTGATGAAGTGGAAGCTGGAATGAGTACAGCACATGCAATGTCTCCTTTCCACCTGATGGAAATCCTTATTCTTAGAATCAAGAATTTCTTTGGAAATACTGTGTTACCTCTATGGGGGAAAGAAGAGCTCTTTTAAAATTTCTAATTTCACCTCGGAGTTTCATCTGTTTTTCCTCTACCCCATTCAGCCACCCCAGACCCAGTTAATCCTCCTGAAAATAACATACTTTTGCAGTTAGTCGTTTCCAGCCTTATTCTCTCAGCCATTATGTTTTCATGCCGGCTCCCTGACTATGATCATATTGATCCATGTATCAGTGAAACAAAGCCCAGAATAAGTTCAAGGCCTTGGGATGTCCATCTCATAGCTTATTTTGACAGAGTTAGCTACAGGTTTTTGGTGTTTTTAAAATTCAGTTTTGTTTCCTTTTCCAACTAAGAATATCTTCAAGTTTTCGAGTTCAGGGCCAAATTTACAGACTTATGAAGTGAGTCATCTGGAATTCGTCTCCAAGCTAGTTACCCCTCCCTCCATGGCATAGAGCACATCAGACCCTTCCTCTGTGAAAAGGACAGATTCCTGATGTTCTCAAGCTTAGCCGACTGCCACAGCGTGGTGTGGTGTGACTGCCATCTGCTGGCATGGGGCTGACATTACAGGATGGCCACCATGCACTCCCTGGCAAAGTAATGAAGTACTTGTTTGAAAAACAAAAGCTTTTCTGGTGAAATGAAGAACGAGTTTTGTTATAAACCTCATCCATCTTCAATACCAAAAAAAAAAAAAAATATTTTACTTTGGAAAAGCTAAAGAAAAATAGAAAATTGGTTTACGGCAGACTTCCTCAACACAGTGAGGGAATGGGATTATCAGCCACAACCCTTATTACCACGGCAGAATCAGTATCATAAACTGAGAAAGCAAACCTCACTGACTCTGGCAACAAGTTCCTACCTCATGAAGCCAGTTGTGTGTGGACACTAACACCAATAACACGTTGAGGGATCTTCCTTAAAATACTGGCAATGTCTGTAAGTAAACCTTTTCTCTTTAAAAGATTGTGTTTTGTTTTGTTTTTGAATGTAAGTGACCAGAACATAAGTATTGACATTTAGGGGATGAGAGACTTTTTTTCTCTTTATAAAAGCCATGCCTCAATGTTTAAAGATCAGAATCATGCCTAAGAAATGTTTATATGAGCTCACCCTTAAAATCAGAGCCAGGCACTCATGCTCAATCCTGACTTTCTTTCCAAGTCTTATCTTTAGGATGTGTAAAACTGCACAATTCATGGCAATGGAAGCCAAGTTTCTATTGCTGACTTCAGTGGGCATTGCTGCTTAGTTCCATGTCAAAGAACGGGACCTAGTATAATTGTGAATAGACAACAGGGAAGAATTTCCCATAGAGAACACCCTGATAGTGAAATAAAACTGAACTTCTTGAAGGGACTTTATTCATTATAGCAACAATAAAGTCAACACTGAAGGTACTGTCTGCTGTTAATCAACACAAGTCTCTTCATTAAAGGCTATGGGAACTGAATCATATTTTAAACTCTATAAAATCAAGGGTATATAATAACTATTATATTTTTATACTTATACGAATGTCATTTCTCTTATCCCCAAAGCCTGTTTCTCCCTCAAACTTCCCCATCTTATAAATGGCCTCACATCCGCTCAGTTGCTTGAATTCCAAATGCACAAAAGCATCCTTGCAAGCTCTACACTCTCACTCAACAAACTCCATGTCTTTGCAGCCCTACCTCAAAATCCAAAACTATCTCCATCTCTCTCTATTTACAGGGGCCAGCAGAGTCCAGTCCACTATCATATTTCTTTCTCAACTACAACCATAGCCTGTTTAATGGTCCTGCATCCACTCTTGTCTCTTCATCTTCAATTCTCTGCAGCACAGTTGGAATGCTCTTTCTAAACCATAAACCTCCAGGGGTGGTGCAGAGAATAAAACCTGAATCCCATGACATGGTCTACAAAGCCCTTCCATAATCAGGCCTCCACTTAATCTTCACTCTCATCATCTTCCTCCCTTCCCACCACTCAATATACTGCAGGCACTCTGGCCTTCTCTCTATTCTTCCAACTCTCCCAGGCTGGTCCCACTTAGGAGTGCAGATTTGCTTATTTCTCTATATAACACCATATTCTTGCGTGTCCAGCTCCTTCTTTGCATTTCAGTGTCACAGAGAACATCATTCCCTCACGCCAGTACACCTTGCTGAGCATCCTGTGAAAATCAGCTCTTTCCCTTCTGCTACCTCGTAACTCAGTTTTATTTGCTTCATATCACTGATTCTATCAGCAATCATCTTGTTCCTTTTTTTTCTTATATTCTAGCATTAGAATGTCAAGTCATGAGAACCGAGACTTCGTTATTTCATTTGACATTGTATGACAAGTACCTAGATTAAACCCTGCACATATTAGGGACTTAATAAATACATGGAAAAAGAAGGAATGTGTGTGTACATTATGCAATTAATTGTGTTTGCCTATAATTAAGAATTTCTCTTATAAGGAAGAATAATTGGCACCTGTTGGGGATGAATCTCAAATGGGATCATGTGTAAGAGCTTGAGCTCTGCTATCAGGTACTATTGGTTGGTGTCTTAGGTCAGGATACCCAGTTATCAGATCCTGAGAAAGAATTTGTGTGCAATTGGTTCATTAAGAATGGGATCCCCAGAAAACTTATAAGGGACCAAAAGAAGGGGAACAAAGAAGGGAAGACGCCTAGCAAGGCCATGACCTCAAGCAAAAGATTTGACAATGAAAAATACAGTCCAATTCCAAAGGGGAGCACTGGAGTGGAACTTACCCCTCAAAATCATCTCAATCTGAACCAAGGAAGCTGGGATTTCATAATCCAGCCCAGGCAGGCATTGGCTAAGAGCCATCGGGCTGGGTACACCCTCCCAGCTCCTGCTTGTGAACAATGTAACTCTAACATACCCAACCCACTCTTCAGCACTCTGACTTGGGACATGTGGAATAACATTTCTAAGCATGAATTTATGAGTAGTTTTCTCATTGGGAAATTTTGTCCATTAAATGAGATAATGCATATAAGAAAACTTTGAAAATAGCTATTATTTATGATCTGGTTTTTAAAAGCAATTTGAGAGTTAGAAGGAATATCTAGGAAGTTAAGTTCTTACTTAGGAATAGAAACTGAATAACAGCTCTGGTATATTGTCCAGTCCTATATATACAAAACTGAAAATAGAAGTGGGGAATGTAGGGAGAAACACTGCATAGATTTAGGAAAATAAGAAAGCATGATAGCATCATAGCATCAATAGGTCCTCACTCTTATGAATATACCTGTAAGTTTTCTATGGAGGCCTCTTAGGGTCTTAGAATATTGGCAGAAAAGAAAGAAGTTTGGCTTCCTGAACACCTAGGAGGTGAGAAGTCCCACCATTTTCAGTTTTTTTTAGAATAAGAGAAATAGATTCTGCCACAGTGATAGGAAATGGATGCAGTCATCTAAAATATGTATGTTTGCACCCAGAGAAACTATAAACAGTTATTGGCAGCAGTTTGGATTCGATAGCATGTGTTGTCAAAAAATAACTTTGATCTTAGAGAGAAAAGCAGCTGGAGCATCCTCAATCCCAGATGTGATCAGAGCCAGTCTACTGGATAATTTAAGAGAATTCTGCTGTCTGCACCAGCTTCAGAGAAAAGTGAGTGAGATTTATTTACCATTTTTTCCTCGATGATGGTGAGATCTATTTACTAAGCTCTGGTAAATGTTCAAATAAATGCTATAGTTTGGATATGGAGTAAATCAGGCAAAACCACCAACCCCCACTACTGCTAGAGAGACCAGCGCAATGAAAGGCAGGGGTCTGAGTCACTCATGGCAGAGCAGAGCCGATATGTTGATACCTGCTCTTCACACAAGAGCATGCATGCAAGTGGGGTTGGTGAGAGGGGGGTCAGTTCTTTACAGAAGATTGGTGACTGTCTAAGATGCCAACGTGGCCAGCCACACTCACTGCTTTATAGGGTTGTTGTTAACATCAAATAATGCTTGTGAGGCTTTTAACACACTGTTTGGCATACAGTAAAAGCTCATGAATGTTATTTTTATTATTCCTATTTTACAGCTGTTGAATAGTCAGGATTAGAAAAAACAATTTTTTTTCGATTCTCACAGATCAGAAAGTTGATAAGTTGCAAAGCTAGAATTCAACCCTCAGAACTTTTTGACTCAAAAGGTTATACTCTTACCCATCTTTCTGATGAAGTGGTTTTTAAGTAACTTGTGTAAGTCAGGTTTCTCCAGAAAAACAGAACCACTAGGGGATAAATCTGAGAGAGAGAGAGAGAGAGAGAGAGAGAGAGAGAGAGAGAGAGAGAGAAAGAGGAAGATAGAGATAGAGCTATGGGTATAAAAGGCATAGCCATAGATGGATTTATTTTAGGGAATAGGCTCACAAATTGTGGGGAGTAGCAAGTCCAAAATCTGTACAGCAGGATGGCACCCCAGAAATTCCCGAAAAAGTTGATGGGGCAGCCTTGAGGCTGAAAACAGTCTGGAGGCAGAATTCCCTTCTCTTCGAGGGACCTCTGCCCTTAATCTCAAGACTTTCAACTGATTAGCTGAGGGCTACTCACATTATAAGGGTAATCTGCTTTACTCAGAGTCTACTGACTTAAATGTTAATCACATCTAAAAACACCTTCACAGAAACATCTGGATTGCTATTTGACCCAACAACTGGGCACCATAGCCTAGTCACGTCAGCACCTAAAAATTAACTGTCACATGAGACAACACATACAAAACCGATATGCACAAAGCACCACGTGCTAGAAAAAAGAACATGGATTATTACTACTAAACAATAGGCCCAGGACTACCAGCATACCGCGCCTTGCTTTTCGGTTCTTTTCATGTTTTTGTTCACATTGCATGGAAAGACTGAGGGAGCTGGTTAGCCTATTAGAAGCACGGACTCTAGAAAACCTGAGGAAGAGAATAAAGAGGTCCTGACATTTTTACAGGCAAAACACAATTTGTGCCAATGCGTAACATTTGTAAAGTGTTACAAGATTACTCTACATGTCTTTAATTGCCTTTTATCCCTGAGGGTGAACAGCTCCTTAAAACACACAAAAAATGAATGTCCAAATTTCTATCACGATTCACCATCATCATGTTTATTTTAACGTATCCTATTAGAGTTAAATTTGTGAACTCTCCTCCTCCACAGTCTTTCAAAATTGAATTAGACAGCACCATGCCATTAGGGATGCCTAAGCCTCAACATTTCTATATTATTTTCCTGGAATTTGAAACTTTTGAAGATTTGCTCAAACCAAGAAACAAAATACTCCTCGTACAGGAAGTCCCAAATATACTTTAATGAGCTGACAAAGAAACTCACATTATTTGTCTGAAATAATATAAGGTGTCTTGAGACTGGTTTGCTGCAGAGTAGGGCCAAACCGCTCATTCTAATACTCCAAAGGCGGAGAAAAATTTGCTTTTTAATTGTTGTAAAAGGTGGCATTAAAAAAAAGTTATCACAGAGCTTAGGGCATTGGTGAAATAGAAATAGCAACTGGCTTTCAGAGATACAAGACACGAAGTTGCCTCCGGCAGCTTAATAATTTGAAAGCCCTTTAAGCCAATCGTCTTAAAATAGATTTAACTATGTGTTTGGAGAAGATTCGCAGCTCTGCCTGAAGAAAGGAGGTCACTGGAGCACCCCAGCCAATTTAGTTCTGACCCTCTAACTTGCATCCTCATTCAGATGAAAAACAGAAGCCCTGAACTGAACCAGACTCCCTTTCTTAAAAGGCAACTTAGTTAAACACAAATTGTTACCCCCATTTTCTCAAACAGTCCTCCAAAATGGCTTAACAAAAATTCTATTCAATCACATACATTATTTTCCTGACAAGAGTTCAGCTAGATTCTATTTTCTCCATCTAATTCTCTTCCCAAAGCTGTTTTAGCAACGTGTATTATTAGTCAGGATTTGATCAGAGAAGCAGAACCACTAGGAGATTTATATAATAAGAGATTTATTATAGGTATTTGGTCTTGGATGATTGTGGACTAAAGAATCTATTGAGCTCTGGCTTCTGCAGCTGGGAAAGTCAGCTGGGGCTGGAAATCGGGCATGCAAGAATGTGAAATGGGAGACAAAGCTCCAGAGAAACCCTGCAGGGCTATGCTGGAACCCCTGAGAATGGATGAGAATCTGCATGGGACTCTCACTGCCTCTGAGCCTTTCACTTTGATGATGGGAGTGAAATGAAGGGGAAGTGGCCCCTTTTGTCACAGAGCTAAACCTACACTTGACCCATGAGTCAGAAAAACTAAAAGAGGGGGTCTGGCTGGAGTTCTACATGCCCACAGGTAAGCCAGCAAAGAAAAGAAAGCATGTATTAGAGGCAACAGCACTTCATGGCCTGGCTGGCACTGACCTCTCGGACATAAAAGGAACATCACTGCTATTTCACTTCCATCTTTTCACTCTTGTTCAGAACATCTTTTGTGGTTCACCCATCCTGGAGCTATATGTGGAAGGGAATTCTGGGACCATCAGATATAAGTTAGCAAAATTAACATACTATGAATCCACTACATGCCCCTATAAATTGGTACCCCAGGAAAATTTTTGACTGGCCCAACTACAGATTCACCTATCAGTTAAAAAGAAGTTTTGTGACGTTAGGATGTAAGAGAGACACAAGAAAATATTAACACTGGAATGACTTCAGAGGCAGCCCATCCCGAATTTTACAAATGAGTAAAAATGAAATCCAGCAAGGTGTGGAAACTTATCTCAGGTCTCATAATTGCCCAGAGGTAGTACAAGAAAGCAGTTTGCCTGCCTGCTAAATTATCATCTGTAAATCCAGAAAGATATATGAAGAAATAGAAATTCCCAGGTAAGCCTAACCTGGGTTGGTTGAAGCTGCATATAGGAACATGTGAACATGTAATAAACATGTGGCCTTAATATTATCAGTAAAATGTGTGTGTGTATATATATATATAGTTTCAGCAATAATATTCTCAGTACAGAAATTATAAAATAGTTTTTAAATTTATTTCTCAATTATTTTAATGTATGATGGCCTTATGTAAAAAGGTAGCATAAATACAATTAAGGTTTAGGTTATATTAAGTTTGATATTCTAAATCTTAGCCCTAAAAAAGAGGTGTTTTGCATAATATCAGGAACATAGTTCTTAGATTCATGCAGCCCAAACTTCAAATATGAGCTCTACCATTTGCGAGCACTTGGGCCAGCAGCAGGTTCCGTAAACTTTCAGAAAGTATTTCCTTTTTAAAAAAGTAGAAATTAATGTGTTTTAGGACTAAATGAGAGAATTCATACATAATGTTTACTATAGTGGCACAGGAATAGAAAGAGCATCAATATAGGACCTAGTCATTATTATCATTATTATTGTTGTTATAAATGACACCACTAGTAAGGGCGTTACAGTAAATCATATCCATAATTAATTATTATTAATTAGTATTATTGATAGTCATTAATCACTAAGAGTATATTAGACCTAAACCACTGAATGTGATGGGAAATAATGTTTACATTTCTTCCTGAAAAGAATAATTTATGTGATTCCTTCAATAAGTCATAGTAATGAAACTAGGGTTTAATATAAAAATAACCTGATTTTATCACCATATGCCTTACAGTCTATTCAGTCTCTCAGTATGAGAATTGTTAGACAAATTTAAAGCCTAGGCTTTAGGATAAGAAATAGAAACTGTACGAAATTACATGTATATCTTTGCCAACATCCCCCTCTAGCCATTTATCTTCTTTTCATTGTTTAGATTTTTCCTTGAAATTAAGGAATGCTCATCAAAACATAACTCTGCTGATCTAGTAGACTCTCTTCAACTGATCTTGGTCACAAATCAAGGTGCTCTCTGCATGGCCTTTAAACACAGGAACAATCTATTCTGAAGCTGTTGGGCTCCATCATTTATAGTCAACACCTTTATCACTATGTAAATAAAAGTGCACTGAAGTTTATTTAGAAAACATTTAATCCTGGGCTCTACAAATTGGCCGTTTCACAAAGGTTTCCAAGCTTATTTGATGTCCTCATCTAGTGCCACACAGGTTGTTGACAAACATAAGATCAGTTGAATTCGACTTCAGATAATTTATCCCTCCTAGAGCTCCATTGCTATTTTGACCTATTTTTCCTATTTTCTATTGATAATACTTAGGTTAGCTCTCACTTCAATATGTATCAGTCTACTGACTTGAAATATCAAAAACCTATTTATCTTCTGGGTTATATGTCCATTGCAAGTGACAGAGGTCTCAGCCCAAGCTCATCTTAGTCATTCAGGGTCTCAGGTTGATGGAACAGGCACCACCTTAAGCATTGCCAGCTGCTGTGCCAGAGTAAAAAGAGAGCTCTACAGTGTCCTGCACCAGTGATTAAATGTTTGGCTTGAAGTGGCATGAAGTAGCTGAAGTAGCTTCATCTAAGAAGTCATTCGCCAGAATGGTCACATGGTTTCATCCAACCAGGATAGGGTTTGAAAGTACAACTTTAACCAGAAGGGAATAAACCAGAAATACCTGAGGAAGTGCCCTAATGACTAACACATAGAATTTCTAAGATTTGGAACAGCAACCTTTAAAAAAAAAATTGTAACCTTGAGAAGGTTATTTTCTCATTTTCTGCAAAAAACATTCAGTGGTAAGTCACAGGATATAATCATTCTATGAAAGGATTCCAAAATCAGATAAGTGTGTAGCATTTTGATGATGAATCTCAGATGCAAGCAAATTTCAGTCTAGGAGACTCTCTAATAGAAAATTGCCACAGCACCATAGAAATCACACTCACATGAAGACTTACATATTCATTCTCTCACCATCCCTGACCCCAATCAAGAACAAAGTAAAGACAACCTGGAGAAACAAGCCGATCCAAGAGTTCTGCAAAGTGCTACACCTTCAGTTGTCAACAAACTACCACCGTGATGATGCTTTTTAATTTGCAAAAACAAAATTTGACAATTTCGCTTAATTTAGGTATAAGAATTCTAATTATTGGTCTTGGGGCATACATATTATGTGAATGGTAACAGGCTAAGTTTGCACTAACAGTATCTATGAGCCATACATGAGGCTATTTGAACTTAAATATAAGATTAGTAATCCTTAATCACATTAGCTACCTTTTGAGTGCTCAATAGGCACATGAAGTTAGTGGCTACTGTATTGGAACAGCACAGACAGCAAACATTCCCATTCAGACAGAGATTTGTATCGGACAGCGCTGGTCTAAGTCTCTTACCTTTGCCTGTAGAAATAGTTTAGGTTGGGCACAGTGGCTCTCGCCTGTAATCCCAGCACTTTGGGAGGCAAAGGTGGATGGATCACCTGAGGTCAGGAGTTCAAGACCAGCCTGAGCAACATGAAGAAATCCCATCTCTACTAAAAATACAAATTAGCTGTGTGCAGTGGTGCATGCCTGTAATCCCAGCTACTCTGGAGGCTGAGACAGGAGAATCACTTGAACCCGGGAGGCAGAGGTTGTAGTGAGCCGAGATCATGCCATTGTACTCCAGCCTGGGCAACAAGAGTGAAACAGCATCTCAAAAAAAAAAAAAAAAAGTTATGTTTCTTGTTTCCTAAAGCCATATTTTCAGAAGACTAGGCTGATTTCTAACATCTCAAAGAACTAAATAGGAAGTCAAACCTACAATATCCTGGGCTTAGAATACAGATAGCTTGGCTAGTTTGGGTCTCTTGGTTTGGTATGCCTTGTACCTTAGGTGCAGGAGTTAGTTGCTATAGGCAGTGGTTCAAATTCAAGACCATCCAAGCTAGAAAAGGAAAGCAAGACATCAGAAATCAGATAGAACATAATCTGATTTCTACTATTCCTCTATTTCATAGATCCAGGCTAAAATTTTGGTGTAAGGTTTATCTTTTTTGGAAAACTATTATAGAAAGTCTAGGTCAATAGCCATAATTGATATATAATAACTTGTTTGGATTTGTTGTGACTCATTCAAATGTTTCCATGAAATTGGGAACATTTTATGCCTGTCAGTGACAATAAAGAAAAAAGTGGATGAACTGGGTTGTGAAGACAAAAAAGAGATGATAGAAGGAGCACCCATACGGGTCTTTCTCAGGCATGATATTCACATAACCTGTGTATTGATCTTCAGGATGGATATGATTGATGACCGAAGAAATGGTGAAGGTCTCTGAAAACATGACTTGGGCAGCAGATCAAACTTCAGTATTTGTTGCTTGGTTTGTGGAATAGAATACATATATATTGCCAAAATTAAAAAAAAAAGGACGTGTATTACTGCGGCCCAACTCCTTATTGGTGAGCCCCTCATAATGTCCCAGCTTTTGTTTAGTCAGATTCTTCCCATTTCTGCCAAGGCTGTCACATCGAAATGAAAGATTATTTTTCACTGCCTCACCTAAATTTGCCAAGATCCAGTAAGAAGACTGGGAATCTAATTATAAATGGCTTAAGCCCTTTATCTGATTTGAACAGACAGAGTCTCAGCAGCAGTAAAAATCGAAATGTTTTCTGAACAAGTCTTATTAAACTGTGGTATAATTTAGGTTAAAATATATTCATTCTCTGAAACCTACACATATAGTCAAAAGACGTCTCTTTCTTAGTTGCAACTGGGAGAAGGAAACAGGAGAATTTTAATCAACAAACTGATACATACTTTATATTTTTTAGCTCAACTCCTTAAATTATAACTTCAAGAAGAACTTTAAGAAATAGTTATGTAGCACGAAATATGCAAGTTTGAATATGTATTGTGAAAAAATTTCCATTGAATATAAACTTGCAGTTGTCAGGGATTAATGGTATAAACATTTGCCATTAATTGCTCCAGCATCTACAGTGACCAGCACTGCATCTGTTTCTATAGGATAGAAACTCTAACATGATGGTTAGAAGTTCAGCTTTAAAGTCAGACTAGGATTAAAATATCAGCAATTCTACTTTCTGTCACTTTGGAAAAGTTATTTTACCTCTCCGGGTCTGTTTTGTCACTCGTAAATGCAGAAAGTAATATCTCAGGCTGGTTGTAACGATTAGTAGTGATGAATTCAAAGCATCTGGCATATGGCAGGAAACCAATGGATGTTACCTGGTGTTGTCACTCATGTTTGCTGCCACCCTTGTCCATGAGCAAGACAGAACCACAATGCCATTCACAAAAGCAATCATGGAATCAGCCTAAGTGTCCATCGACATTTGTAGTAAAAAGTGAATTGGATAAAGAATCGTAGTATATATACTATGGAATAATATTCAGCCATAAAAAAAGAATTAAATCATGTCTTTTATAGCAACATGGAAGCCATTATTATCCTAAGTGAATTAATGTGGAAACAGAAAACCAAATACTTCATGTTCTCACATATAAGTAGGAGTTAAGCAATGGGTACTTGTGGACATAGAGATGGAAACATGAGACACTGGGGATATCAAAAAGTGGGAGGGATTGAGAGGAAAAGAGTTGAAAAACTACCCATTGTATGGTAGGTTCACAATTTGGGGTAATGAGTTCAATAGATGTCCAAATCCCAGCATTACACAATATAACCATGTAACAAACCTGCACATGTGATTCTGTATCTTTTTTTTTTAAGTTTTGGACTACATGTGCAGGATGTGAAAGTTTGTTACACAGGTAAATGCTTGCCATGGTAGTTTTCTACACCTCTCAACCCATCCCCTAAGTATTAAGCACAGCATGCATCAGTTCTTTTCCCCATCTCCCCCCACCGCCCTGCCCCAATAGGCCCCAGTAAGTGATGTTCCCCTCCTTGTATCCATGTGCTCTCATTGTTCAGCTCCCACTTATAAGTGAGAATATGTAGCATTTGGTTTGCTGTTTCTGCATTAGTTTGTTGAGAATGATGACTTCCAGCTTCATCCATGTCCCTGCAAAGGACATGAGCTCATTCCTTTTCATGGTTGCATAGTATTCCATGGTGTATATGTACTACATTTTCTTTATTCATTCTATCATTGGTGAGCATTTAGGTTGATTCTGTGTCTTTGCTATTGGAAATAGTGCTGCAGTGAACATATGCATGTAAGTATCTTTATAACAGAATGATTTATATTCTTTTGGGTGTTTACCCAGTAATGAGACTGCTGGGTCAAATGGTTTTTCTGGTTCTAAGCCTTTAAGGAATCACCACACTGTCTTCCACAATGGTTGAACTAATTCACATTCCCACCAACAGTGTTAAAGCATTCCTGTTTCTCTGCAACCTCACCAGCAACTGTTGTTTCTGTACTTTTTAATAATCACCGTTCTAACTGGTATGAGATGGTATATCATTGTGATTTTGATTTGCATTTCTCTAATGATCAGTGATGTTAAGCTACATTTTATATATTTGTTGGCTGCATATATGTCTTTTTTTGAGACATGTCTGTTCATATCCTTTGCACATCTAGGCAATACCATTCAGGACATAGGCATAACAAAGACTTTATGATGATATCACCAAAAGCAATCGCAACGAAAGCAAAGATTGACAAATGGGATCTAATTAAACTAAATAGCTCCTTCACAGCAAACAAAACTATCATCAGAGACATAAGCTACAGAATGGGAGAAAAATTTTGCCATCTATCCATCTAACAAAGACCTAATATCGAGAATCTACTAGGAACCTGAGCAAATTTACAAGAAAAAAGCAAACAACTTTGTATCTTAAAAAAAAAAAAAAAAAAAAAAAAAAAAAAAGCTAAAGCCACAATGATGTCAATATGCCCATGGAAGACACAATTACATCATCATCCTTGGAAAGCCAAAGCCCTTCTGTCTAATCATTACAGATGTATTTTAAGCATTAAAGTAATAAATGCTTAAAATACATCTTAAACATTAAGATACAAGGACTTTATCTGCTTTCTTCTTAAAAATAAATTACACAAATAAATTATTCACCTGTATGGTAAATTTAGTGCAGACTAAAATCACATAAAATACTACCCCTGACCCCCATTTGGGCCACATAGGAACTGCTTTCCTTTTAAGAGAGAGGCTGTTGTGATGGAAGTTTCTTGTTTTTTGTTGTTCATAGTTGTGTTGGTTTTAGTTTTCATTCTTTGTCTTTTTTAATGCCCTGGATTTGAAGTCTAGAAACCTAGGTTTGAATTCCAGCTCTGTCATTGACAAGTTGTGTGACTTCAGCTGCTAAGTCTCTTGTCTTGCTGGATTTCAATTTCCTCATCTGTAAAATTGGGGGCCATTCTGAACATTATAGAACTTGAACTTTTGAAAGTGCTTTGCAAACTGTAATGCAAGTTACAATGTGAATTAAGAAAAAGCCACCAGAAAGATGTTACTGCAATACAACTATGTTCCCAAGGAAGGGCACAGGTGCCCTGGTACTTCACTGTCTTATCACGTGAGTCTGCTCCCTATTTATTTACTTATTCACTCACTCACTCACAAATATTTATTGACTGCCTACTATGTGCCAGATGTAGCTCTGGAAGCTGGAAATGCAGCAGTGAAGAAAGCAGCTGAAGTCCTTCTTTCCCTGAAACACACACACTGGGTGAGGAGACAAATACATGCTCTAATCCCAGGCAGTGGTAAACGCAGTAAGAACAAGCTAAGCAGCCATACTGATGTATTAGGTTTGTTTTTGCATTGCTATAAAGAAATACCTGAGGCTGGGTAATTTATTTTTAAAAGAGGTTTATTGGGCTCATGATTCTGCAGACTGTACAAGAAGCATGGTGCCAACATCTGCTTCTTGTGAGGTCCTAGGAAGCTTCCAATCATGGTGGAAGGTGAAGGGGGAGCCAGCATGTCACAAAAGAAAAGGAGCAAGAGAGAGAGGCAGAGGTGCCAGGCTCTTTTTAAGCAACCAAGTGGCCCACAAACTCAAAGCAAGAACTCATTCGTTACTATGAAGATGACACCAAGCCATCATAAGGTATCAGCCCTATGACCCAAACACCTCCCACTAGGCCCCACCTTCAACACTGGGGTCACATTTCACCAAGAGATTCGGAGGTGACAAATATTCAAATTATGTCAGCAGCCTTAGGAATAGTTTGGGCACGGTCTTCTCTGAAGAGGTGACATATAGGTAGAAACTTATATGAAGTGAGAGAATGGGCCACATAATTGTCTCAGGAAGAATCTTCCTAGCAGAGAAGACCAGTATAAACATATTAAGTGAGGAGGACACTTGCAATCTTGGAGGAACATCAAGGAAAACAGGGCATTCGATGCCTAGTGAGCCAAGAGAGGAGTGGAAAGAGAGACAGCGCAGAGCATTTCGCATTTGTAAATCATGGTAAACAGGATTTTATTTGACAATGTCAAAAGATCCAAAGAACTTGATAACTGAGGACTAGGAGATATTTGGGTGAGGTTGGGGAAGGCAGATGAAGGCAAATACAACATGGGACACAGTGGAGGAGGGTTAATCGGATATGGAGCCAGTGGGCAGTTCTGGACTTCCAGATCCCTCAGAGCTTGGTAAGTGGCAGGGTTGGTGCAGACAAAGGCAATCCTTCTCCAGGCTGGCCAGTGCCTTCAGAAGGAAGCATGATGAGTACTGAGATCTAGTACAACTTTTGCAGAACACATATGACACAAGTAAAATCAACTAAGTTAGCATTCACATTTAAAGCGGTGTTTGGCAGGAACGTGCTCAGATGCTGATGTGAATGAAGAAGAGGCCACAAGCACTAACAATGAAGAAAAATTAAGAAGTACACTGTATATCCCCTAAAAGGGGTAATAAAACACAATAGGTTTTGAGATGATGTTTTATTATTACTCCTACATCTCTAATCCCACTTGCCCACTGCCTGTCTCATAGTAGGCATTGAAAGACTTGTTGAGTGAATGAATGAGATAAGGAAAAAAAGAAGAAAGGAAGGGAAAAGGGAAGAAAAAGGGGAGAAAGGGAGATAGGAAGAAAGGAAGGAATGGGTGATATATTACATATTCCTAGGTCTGCTGTAAAAATTTCCGAAAACTTGTTGGCTTTAAACAATAGTTATGGAATCTAAGAAATCCAAAATCAAAATGTTAGTAAAATTGTTTCCCTCTAGAGGCTGTTAGAATATATTCCATGGCTCTCCTAGCTTCTTCTGGTAGCTGCTGATCACCCTGGATATTCTTCGTTTGGGTCTATGTAACTTCCATCTCTGCCTCTATCTTCAGGTGGGCTTCTCTCAGTGTCTGTGTCTCCCCTTCTTCTTATAAGGACATGAGTCATGTGGATTTACAGTTCACTTACTGGTCATATCTGACCAGTTATACAATTATATCTGTAGATATTCTTTCAGAAAATATGTTCATACTCAACAGGTTTCAGATGTACATGTCTCCTGAGGGGGCACCATTCAACCCACTATAGATGGTATATCTTTTTCATATGAGGAAAGCTACTGATGGGTCAGATTTTTATATCAAGAGTAGCAGCAAGTTTTTCCTATATTTCTTGCTAATTTATATATAGTATAACAATTTTGTTCTATGCAGGCACATTTTCAAAGGAAGAATAATATGTTCTAAAATATTTTGGTATTCTTGAATAAGATTGTACCAAAAATGATTAACTAGTCTTGAAAAGTTCAGTTCCTAGTTTTAAAAGAAACGGAAGACACTGAGTACGATCCCTGCTCTGTAGTGTTCTACCTTTTGTCTGGTCCAATTTAAAACAGTTTGAGAATGATTATATTCTGATTGTTATGTAAAAATACTTTCTATTAGTCACAGATGCATGGGAACGTTTGCATAGTATAAATATTTAATAGTCAATAAACATTAACTATCACAAATACATATTTACATTCTAAAACAAGACATATAACAGTCCAACAACCACTTGATAGGCAACATACATCAATATGATCCTCCAGTTGGTAAATGAGACCCATAAACAAAATTAAACGTAATGCTTTCATGCATCACCTGGTCTCTTCTGCAACTTCTTGACATTCTTTATATGGGATGCAAGTAAAATAAAAACTACATGTATACACATAGTTTAACATAATATAGTTATAAAATATAGTTTAGTATTAATAGTACAGTTTGGCATTTTTTTTCTTAAAAATGTTTGATGTCCATAGGTTATTGGGGAACAGTGGTGTTTGATTACACAAGTAAGTTCTTTAGTGGTACTATTCCTTTCAGACCTATTTATGATGAATGTTAAAAGGAAAAATATGGCTAGCATTGACTTCTTAAAACAGAATATCTAATAAGATACTTTAAAGCAGTTTGAAAAATGTTGATCTGGGAAAATTCTGGAGCCTGAACTGCCATTTGGACAATCTTTAGGATGTGCTTCAGATAGAACAAGACCTCCAGAGTTAGCCCTAGGGCACCAAAGAATTTAAAAATTCCACAGGGATATGGGCTTAACTTATCCCCAGACACATCCAAAAACAGCCAAAGGTATCAAATGAGCATTTCCAATTTTTCTGCTGTTTTCTCAACAAGAAATCTTTCTCTCCAGTTAAGGGAATACATAACATGTTCGTTTTTATATTGCCACAGTATTTCCAACCCAACCCAACAGAAATGTACTTACTGTCTCTTATTTTTCTCTATTTTTATCCATATTTTCATATTTATTTGATTGATTGAGACAGGGTCTTACTCTGTCGCCTAGGCTGCCTCCCTGGGCCCAAGTGATGATCCCATCTCAGTCTCCTGAGAGGCTGGAACTACAAGGTGTGCACTGCCACACCCTTTTAATTTTTATATATTTTTATAGAGATTGGACTTCACTCTGTTGCCCAAGCTGGTCTTGAGCTCCTGAGCTCAAGTGATCCACCCACCTCAGCCTTCCCTAAGTACTGGGAATACAGGCATCAGCCACCATGCCTGGCCTTCATTTCTATGTCTATTGTGAAGTATTTCCCTGGCACACAAGAAGTCCACTTCTACTGGACTTCTCTGTTTTATTATTACTGTCACTCAAATGGCAATTTGTCTACATTTCTATAATTTTCTGCTTATATTTTTTAGATTTTCATTTGTGTCACCCTTGTTCCTTCAATGAGTATAAGCTTCTCATATATGTAAGCCATGTCTTATGTCTCTACGGCCATCCAATTAACAGTGTTTTGCACATAACAAAAACTAGAAATATGTGTGAAATAATAAAAGAATTAATATACTAGTTTATTCTTTATTAAAATGTCTGGAAACATTAAACAGTACAGAACTGATATAAAAGAATTAATGAAACTCTTCAAGGACTTAGTTTGTGATTAGGGCATAATGTATCCACCATGAAACCTATATCCATTACTCAGCAATGTCTTTCAGCAATAAGAAGTCTCCTCAAAGGAGAGTTTAAGTTTCTGATCTTGTAGATATGAAATTATAAGGAATTGGTCTATGTAGAATTGAAATAGCACTAATAATTTCCTATGTCAGATAAATTAAAACAATTTTGTATCCAGCTTCAACCAGTGTTCATCAACCAAACACGTCAGGAATTTGGAGTGGAGAGAGGCTGCATTAGAAAGTCCTCCCTTTTCCTAGGCATTAGGGAGTGTTCACCTTTATGCAATTTCATCTTAGAAAAGATTGTTTCTTAGCTCCATTTGAGAGCCACATCCAAAACCAGAGAATGATAAATCTGTGGCATCTGTTCATTTCCCTCACCTTCCCAAACTGTGGCAGCCATCATTAAGTGACCACAGGATTCTTTCTAACTAAATGTGGACTTTGTTTCAGCCCAACTCTTCAGGGCCATCGCCAATCAAACAGATCTGTAAGTCTTCATTTCCATTCCTGGTCTAAACCACCCTCAAAGTGTTAATCTTCTCTTCCAGTATGAATTCTTGGCAAATTATGACCATTTGACCATAGCTATCTGGCATTTTTCCTCAATTATTTTGCTTAGAGTTTACTTTTGCTGCTGTTTTTTTTTTTAATCTCTCAGGTTCAAAAGGAAAATACAACTCTTTCTCGTGGTAGTCTTTCTTTCAGAGTCTCAGAAGCTATATGGCATAAACCCACTCCCTCCAAACACTTTCATCTGCAGAAATTTTCTTTTCTTCTTTAAAGGATGAGATGTGTCACAGGCTGGCACCGAAAGGGAATCATTAGTGAAAGGGGAAACCAAAGGGGAAAATGATAACCAAATACCATTAAGAAAGCCCTAAAAGTCATTTTTATTCAAAACCATTCATTTTAACATGCTCTTCATACTTATTTGTTATCTTTGGCACAGAGAAGGAATCATCCTAACAGGCTGCAGTCTTCCGATGACTTAGTCATTTGTTCACATGTTTATGATCTTTCTTCCAAGGAGCTAATATACTAAAACAAATGATTATCCTTGGAACATAAGAGAGGCAAAGTAATGCCAAATAAAAGTAGTATGAAAGAGGAGAGCATATAGAAAAACTTGCTGGTTGAAAGAGGAGGCACGATAATCAAAGACATCAATATACAATTTGCAAAAGAAGAAAAAACAACCAGTAATATGTAATATAATAAACTCAAGAAATGCAAACATAAACCACCATTTTTTTTAAATTTTTTTGAGTGTTACTTTGCCAAAGTTGAAAACTATTGATAGTTCCAAGCACCCAGTGTAAAGAAGTGCCACTCTGAGGTACCGCTGGTGTTGAGAGTTTCTTCAGGACATAGTTCCTGAATGGCAATTTGGCGATACGTGCTACATCAGTCAAGATTCAGTTGGAACAGAAGTCATTCCATGAAACAAAAGGAGTGATATAAAGTATTTACACTGAGGCTGACACAGCAGCTGGGAGTGTGGAGGAATGTAGATCAGGAAGGCTCCTTTCAAGAAATCCAGAAGTGCAAGATTACAAGGCGGCCACCAGTTACATCTCAGCTCCCTGCAACACTGAAGTAGGCGATTCTCCGGAGAGCAACTGGAGACACTAATGACCTCACTGATTGCAGTACTGATGTGTATAGTTCTTATGGGATGTCCAGGTGCCACTGGAAATCTTCATGGTTGGGTTGACCCATGTGTCAGCCCTAAGTTGTTGCCGGAAAATAATAGCTTCCCCTTCTGCATCTCACGGGAATGCCTCTCATTAGCAGATTCTACACCGAACTTTAATCCAAGGGACTCTGGGAAACATACTTTCTGAGTTTTAAGTTCCTATGTTACATAGAAGAGCAGTGATAAGCAGACTAGGTTCAGAACTTATTTTAATATTTTAAATATACCTTTGACTTATTGATTTCTTCTGCAGGGATTTAAACTGAGAAATTAATGGATGAGAATATGTAATACTTGCAGAAGGATGTTTATCACAATGTTTTTTGTAAAATAGAAAAAATTGTAACTATCCATCCAGAGAAAATTAGTTAAATAAGTGATACATTCACACAGAAGAATTCTCAGGTGGAAGACATTACCAATTTCTGGTTCTCTTCACCTTCTTTGATACATCTTCACACAGAAGATTATATATCCCAGGCTTCCTGAAGTTAGGTGGCACCACGTGACTACTTCTGGTCAAAGTACCATAAACAAAGTGTTTGTGCTTTACTTTTAGACAAAGGTCATGGAACACCTCTGTGTAATATTCCAGCACTTTTCCCCTGCTGCAGTAACCAGAAGTCCCTCACTGAGAGGAGAACCATAAGATGGAACAGGCATGGATCTGCAAGTCATCATTTAGGAATACCAGATCCATAGCTAACTGTGTAAGCAAGAGGTAATCCTTTTATCATTAAGCCACTGAGTTGGAAGGGTTAATTTGTTACTACAGAATAACCTTGGCTATCCTGACTACTGCAACGTATTACCCATAAGAAGATTGCTATTTCTATTCATTGAGATAGGAAAGTGAACACAACATATTGTTTCGAGGATATCATGGGATAAATGTTAAGCTTTTGATAAATATTTTGAATGAAAGAATTAGTGGATAAAAGCAGGTTACACTTAATATCTAGTATGATTCCATTTTCCTGAAATTTTATGATTGCACATATGGTACATGCATTAAACGTGTAGAAAAAAATGTAAAAATATTCACCAGAATATCAACTATGGTTTTCTAAGACTGGGATTTTTGATGATTTTTGCTTTCTTCTATATATTCTCCTATATGATGATTTTCATAAGATGCCTGTGTATTATCTTAATAAATTAGAAAGTATACATACATTAATACCAATAATAGAACATAGTACATTCTAGCTATCATTAGTATTATTTTATTACATATAAATGGGAAATATTTTAAGCAGTTTCCCAAAACATTTTAACTCATAATTTATTGTCTATTCATTGAACTATAAATTCACTGACTTGAGTGACAGTTCCAAGCGTGCTATTGGGCTCTCCTTTCACCAGCAGTGTGTCCTGGCAAATGTATCCTTTAAAGATTCAATCACTGCTATTAAGACAGGCTCTTGACCCTGAATAACTGAATTTGAATTCATATTCTTCCCTTTCACAGTGGTATGACTTCAAGCAAACACTTAAATGCATTGGACCTCAGTTTTATCATCTGTGAAATGGAGATATATTACTTTCCTCCTACTGATGACTAAATAAGCTGCATTGTTCACAGGTAATAGATATAGAAGTTAGTCTGCTCCAGAGTTAAGGTTCTGGACCAGACTATCGCTGCGCAAATCTGAAGCCTGCTACTGGTTAGCTGTGTGACTCTGGACAATTCTCTTTACCTTTTTGAGCCTTCATTTTCTCATCTGAAAAATAGAGGTGATAATAAGAGTAGTTAGAGTACCTATGTGAAGGTTTTTTGTAAGAGTGCATGAGTTAAAATTCATTGAACTCTTAGAAAAATTTCTGGTACCTTTAAGTATTCATGAATACAAATAAATAAATACTATATGTTATGTGTTTGAAAAAGTGCCTGGGACATAATAAATATGTTCTCTTTAAATCTCATTTATTTGACATAAACTCAACCTGATGAAGAGTAAGAACACCATAGAAATTATGTGCCTCTGTTAAGAAAAACTAAAACACTTAAGAGGAATTTCTTATCCTTTGAGAATGTTATTTAGAAAGTGGCTGCCTCATAGGAATCTTCTTTCAAATATTCCACAGTTCTGTGCTACACAGGGCACTGAAGTTAGCCAGACTGGTATTGGAGCTCTTCCTCTTTAGCCAATTTTACATTCTTAGGTCAAAATGTCATAATAAATGTGTGTGGATATGAGGAGATGTTATCAGAAATACCAATTTTAAATGGTTTCTAAATTGAGATCTACAGATATCACAAGTGCCTCCCACCCACCATGACTCCTCAAGGTAGTTCAGGAGACATCGAAGATTAGGGGGATGCTAGGTTTGAGGAAAGCTTCTTGCACCAACCCACATCTACCACAGCACCTCCAATTTTATCTATTTTGCAGATCAATAGGCCACATATATTATGATGATGTGTTGAAAATTCAATGTAATAATGCTGCTTATTAAAAGATTAAATAATGGTACTTTCTTTTCTCCTAGATTATCTCCTACAAAAAAAAAAAAAAAAAAAAAAAATGTGTACTAGCTCCACACCTTTAAAGAGTGACCAGGCCCTAATCCTTACATCTACATTCCAGGTTGCAGGGTCAGAAGGCCTTGTGCTACTGCTTCCTCCATCCACCTCAAGAGCCAGGAGCGGGCCAGGTACGGTGGCTCACGCCTGTAATCCCAGCACTTTGGGAGGCCAAGGCAGGTGGATCACGAGGTCAAGAGATCGAGACCATCCTGGTCAACATGGTGAAACCTCGTCTCTACTAAAAATACAAAAAATTAGCTGGGCATGGTGGCGCATGCCTGTAATCCCAGCTACTCGGGAGGCTGAGGCAGGAAAATTGCCTGAACCCAGGAGGCGGAGGTTGCAGTGAGCTGAGATTGCGCCGTTGCACTCCAGCCTGGGTAACAAGAGTGAAACTCCGTCTCAAAAAAAAAAAAAACAGTTAATTTGAATTTGAGGTGGTGCATGGAACCAGGAGACAAAAAAGGAAAAAAAAAAAAAGAGCCAGGAGCCAGAGAATTCCCTAATGGAAACTCCTAAAGAGACACTCAAAGTTCAAAGCTCTAGTACGTGCTGAAACTAAGTTGAATGACCTAAAGAGGAGAAACATGGAGATGGTGTGTCCTGAAGATTAGTAAGGGAAGCTCCAAGACTTCTGAAAGAATGAATCCCCTGAATTTAAAGAGTGATGCTGGATGTCTACACAAAATTCAGTCACTCTGAGGCAAGCTGGTCCTCAAAAAGCCCGGCAATGTGGGCACTTATAAGGACCTGGTGCTAAGCACAGAGCCTTGGTAATCTCAGAAAGGACACTTCGTGACAGAGATGGAAACGTGGAGCCATCTTCCCTTGAAGGATCATGAAGCCATGGCAGGGAGCCAGGGCCACAGGGACTATTGTGCACTGATGACCCATGCCTTGCCAGATATAAGAGATCCAGAGGAGGCAGTGAAATGAGTGGACTTCCCATTAATATCAGAAGGAGAGGCCTGGAGCCAGATTTGGTTTGTTTAAACCAATATATAAATATGATATCATCTGTATCCCAAGTGCCATGTGGTAAATAAAAGTGTTATTTTCATAAGACTTTCATAAAAATGATTTTCCTGTTTTTAAAAATGTTAGAAAAGCACCACTCCCTCTGGCCACACTATGCTTTACCTACCCCAGGAAGGAGTCCAGTGAAGGAATTCTTAGTTCTTGTGGGTTCAACATCAACACACAAACAACTGTGATAAAGTCTA
This sequence comes from Callithrix jacchus, assembly GCF_049354715.1. Classification (NCBI taxonomy): domain Eukaryota; kingdom Metazoa; phylum Chordata; class Mammalia; order Primates; family Cebidae; genus Callithrix; species Callithrix jacchus. The sequence goes on from NC_133517.1 coordinate 78,686,211, forward strand.
ATGACATATTCCATGATGTACATGCCAAGTCTCCACGGTGACGAAGAGAGGAAAATTCAGAAAAATGGAAAGATCAGAGTAGCAGCATCCATAAGAGTACTGAATATTATACAATAAGGGTAGCTGAGTTCCAGTAAATTGTAGAAGAGCTGCTTTCCACCCTTCATCTTACTCCCCACTAAGCTTTTTTTTGTGCCCCTAGCCTTTTGAAAAATAATAAAAACATACCAGATTGCAGCTGAAAAATATGGCAAACCTAGGATTTTTACCCTCTGATTACTTCCACCCCAGGGAAGAGCTACCATGAAAGTGCTGTGTCTAGTGGCTGAAATTGAGACCCTGTAGGATTTAAAACATTCCAAGGAAAATAAAAAGCTGATGGCACTAGTCTAGAGATTAAACTCTCATTATCACTTTTCTCTGAGAGTTCAGAAAGAAATGTGAAATAAAGTCACTGAAGCAGAGCCAAAAGCCACTCTCATTTTGGTACAAGCAACTCCAGCTGCCTTTTTTTTTTTTTTTTCTGTGCAATTTATCATGAAAGCATGGCTTCTATTCCAGGGCATAGGGGAAGCTGGAAGTCAATTTCATCCACCTCTTTTGAAGAGTATCATGGGTGACACGGGAATTAAAACAAAAGAAAAAAAAATCACATTCTATACCAGAAAAAATAATAGTCAGCAGCATAAAGGAGATAAGTACCACTATTATGGTCTAGAATTAATGAGGACTCCAGGCAGCCTGAAAACCTTTTCTTTCAGAGAACTCAATGGCATGATTTCAGTGCCTCTCTGAATGACAAGGTGGACAGCCATTCTCCAGCATGGTAAGCACTTGGAGAGGTGGTCTTCCTTTATTACTTCTTCCTTTTCAATGAATTACCTCCATTTTTGATCTAACTCCAAGGGCAATGAAAAGTAGGGGGCTGAAAGTGAGAAGCTGTATTATTCTGGGAAAAATATATCAAGTTAGATACTTGCCTCACACACATCAGAATGAAATTCAAGTGGATTAAAGTGCAAAATGTAAAAACTAAATAATACCCAGAGATAATTGATTATTTAGTGGATATCAATAGAGAAAGCCTTTATAAGCATAAAAGCAGAAAGTGCAAAGGAAAATTTTAATAGAATTTGTCACATGAAATTTACATTTTTATACCATTAAATACTATAAATAAAATGAATAGGCAAAAAAGCAACAGAGAAAATATTTGCAATATTGAAGATAGACAAAAGATAAGTATCTGTATAACTATTTCTAATAAAGTAATAAGAAAAACCTCCAGTGAAAAAATAGACAACATACTGTACTCTCAAAAATACAAATTATCAATAAGCATATAAACAAAACTTTACCTCATAAAGAAGTTAAGTGTGAAATAGTAAACAAATAATATTCTCGTCAAATGGCAAACTTGCTTTTTTTTGAGACATAGTCTCACTCACTCTGTCACCCAGGCTAGAGTGCGGTGGCACAATCTGGGCTCACTGCAACCTCTATCTCCCAGGTTCAAGTAATTCTCCTGCCTTAGCCTCCTAAATAGCTGGGATTATAGGTGTGCACCACCACATCTGACTAATTTTTTTCTGTATTTTTAGTAGAGAAAGGGTTTCGCCACGTTGGCTTCAAGCTCCTTGCTTCCAGCGATCCTCCTCCTTCGGCCTCCCACGGTGCTGGGATTACTGGTGTGAGCCACTGCGTCCTGCCACAAAGTAGCTTTTTAAAGACAAATCCATCTTGATAAAACTTTGAATCTTTCTCAAATAAAGTGGACAATGTACAGTCGAATCGAAGCATAATTATGATAGGATTGGCAAAAATAAGTCCTGCTAGATCATGGAAAGCAAGAGCCATAGAGACTTTCTCTTTGTACACTCAAACAAGCCAGTCAGAAACCCCAGCATCACTACCACACTGCTAGGAAGGACATATTTCTAAGTTCATGATGTGACCTTTTCCTCTCCCCCAGGATAGCACTGCTGCCTGAGGCCAGATCACGAAGTAAGGGAAGGAACTCACACACACCCTGTGTGTGTTTTGCCATAATGAACAGTCTCCAGGTACTTCATCCCATATTCTGCTGTGACACCAAATCTGGGACCACTAAGCTTGGTAAGCTCAGCCATGAAGGTCAGAGCATATCACACGTCTTCATCTTCTGTGACTCAACCATTCTGCTTGTAGAGATATGATCCAGCAAAAATAGAGATGCATACAAAGTCTATCCAGTGATGTTTGTGGAGGAATTTTTTATTATTGAGAAAACATGAAAATAGTCTAAATGTTTTCTAGACCTGAGGGATAGCTAAATTATGGAATCTTCAAATGATGAAACACCAAGCAATTAAAAATAATATTCTAATAAACTTTTAATGACCTGTGAAAGTACTTAAGATAAGTGAAAAAAAATTGAAACAAAACTCAGTGCCACCACACTCCAGCATCAATGACAGAGCAAAACCCTGTCTCAAAAACAAAACAAAACAAAAATGAAAATCAAATGCTTCCTATGGTTTGACACAGATATTTTAAAAAGGAAAGACAGAATATAACAAAATATTTTGTTTTGTTTAATCTTTAAATATTTTAAATTTTTGTTTAATTATAAATTTATAATTTCAAAAACATTTTGTAACTAAAAAGGAGAACACAATAGTTAAAATTAAAACAATCTATGAACATATAAAGCACTAAATAAAGCCCCTCATATGTTTCAATCTTCATCAATGAGTCACTTAACTCAAGATTGAATCAGTATATGCTCTTTTCGATGTTTTCCCAGGCAAATTTACATTTATTTATTTTAGGAAAATTGAGTTACATTTAGAACACATTTAGTGTGCTAAAACTTTATTTTCATCATTCATAAGGATATCATGAATATCTTCCATGTACTCAAATTTAGGTAGATATTCTTGGTTATTTTTTAGCAGCAAACTAAATTTATTTGACTATTTTTTATTTCTTTAATCTTTCATAATTCAGATTTCTCCAAATGTTCAATAATTCTATAATAAGCATATATTACTTTTAGGATCAGAAAAAAAATACACATTTTGAAGAGAAGAAGGAGTGCCTTCTGCAGTGAAGACAGGGAGAGGGGGCTATTCCTTGCAAATATCCCCTCACTGTGGGAATGGGAGAGCCACCTACTGGAGAAGCATTCCCTTGTTCACCTTGTAACAGACAAGCACTGAGGACCTGCTGTGTGTCAGCCCTATGGGAGGCTCTGGGGAGACGGAGCTCACTGCCCTCCTGCCCCATGCCTGATTTTGTTACCATGATCTAACCACCTGCCTCAGAGTCAGCTCTCGTTAAATAAAAAACTGAACTGTGCTGCTGCTGCTGAAATGGAGCAGGGAGCTCCCCACAGTAAATAAGAACATTAAAGGGGAAGAAGGGACTTCGGGGTTCCCTTCAATTCCATGATTCTCTGTTAACGCCTACCAGGAATGAGATAAATGCTTTTCCCTGCCCCATACCTGCTCATAATCCGGTGGGGAGACAGCCTTGTACGTTGATTATTCTGCTTTATAAAATAAAATGTCCTCAACCCTGGAGGCAGAGAGACTTAGATTTGAGTCCAGATTCCAGTAACCTAGCCCGGCTTAGCAACCAGTTCATAAGCTTTAAAACGAGAATGATAAAACTGTCTCATAGGGATAGATACGAATTAAGGGAGAACTTAGGGGGAAATGACCGGCCAGGGTACAACACCTGGTAGATTTCATAAAGGACCCTACTCAGATGAACCATCCATTCTCTGGCTGCCTTTCACCTGCATCACCTGGGCAGTTAAGATCAGCATCTTCATCTAGACCCAAGTAGCCACTCTGATGACTGCTGAAGTGCCATTTCTGAAGGGTCTGACACATTGTCTAGATTCAGTGACTAAACTCTGCCACAGGCATGGGGTTAGGGAGTGGAGCTGTTACTTGTCCTCTCTAAACCCAGGTATTTTCAGAAGTGTATGATCATTTTTAAATTGCCCCAAGGCAAATAAAAGCAGGGAAATAGTTCTGTTACTACTAAATGATTTTAAAATATAGTGACAGGATGTGGGATTAGCTGGGATTTCACATTCTAGACATCACCTCTCCTACCGTGGGGGGCAGGTTTCTCAAACCCATGCCTGATCGTGCAAAAAAAGAGAAGAGCAAAAGAAAATACTGAGTTAGAGATGAGCCTAAATAAGACTAGAGAAAGTGATCTTGATGTAGCTTTAAATAAACCTACTGTGGGGCCCTGTGGTGCTTTCCTCGCTGCCATTAACAAAGCAAAACAGTTGAGCATTTTATGAGCAACTGTCATCCTGTTAAAGAACACAGCCTAAACAGAAAGAAGCAAGTTGCCACATTCAAAGTGATATTGTCTCACTAGGTTGCAAATGGACCCTAAACAAGATTTTTTAAAGCAGCTCATGAAAAGGATGCAATCATCACTTGAAGTTGGAGTTCGAGACCAGCCTGGCCAACATGGTGAAACTCCCCATCTGTACTAAAAATATAAAAATTAGCCAGGTGTGGTGGTGCATGCCTGTATTCCCAGCTACTTGGGAGGCTGAGGCAGGAGAATCACTTGAACTCAGGTGGTGGAGGTTACAGTGAGCCGAGATCATGCCACCAGACTCCAGCCTGGGTGATAGAGAGAGACCTGGTCTCAAAAAAGAAAAGGACATTCAGCAACCCTGGATGCATTTACTTTGTCTGTAAAGACGTGTTTGCTGAAGTCAAGGTAAACTGAACCACTCTGCCACTAGAGTTCTGACCAACTCAATCAAGAATGGTCTTGCCTGGGTGTCATAATTATATCAATGGAGTTTACCCAGGATCGGATGTTTCTGCATTGACCACTACCTATATGAAGATCCAAAATCACTAGGGCATTTAAAAATAAACCCACTAATAAAAAAGAAAAGTGTCCTCTTTAGTGAACGTTTCTTTGATTAAAGTGATCTCACCTGGCTCTGCAGGTACCCATAGGTCTGCATTTATATCAGGTTATCAGGTTACAGCTTGTACATAAATGATGTGTGTGCATGTGGCATAGTTCCTCCCAGAGCCTATGCTCTTTGAGAGCAAAGCCTAGACTGCTGTCTTTATGTTTCCCATTGAATTCAGCTCAGAACTTAGTAGGTGCCTGGTAAATGTTTGTGAAATTATAAAAATGAATGCACACACATACACACACACATTATTCTAGACAAATGACATACAAACTTTGTTACAGTCACCGCAATCCAGAGTCTCCTTCACCAACTCAAATGACTAAGAAGCCAAGTGGCTAAGGTGAGGGAGTGAAGTAGGCCTGGGACAGGGCATTTATTTGGTGAATTGGTGAAGGGTGTATTCTATCTAAAGACGGCAGCTGCCACTCAGTTCCATGTACCTGTTGCTATGTGGAAATTTGCAATGGATTTCTCAACTCCATCTTTTTCAGGTGCCAGAAATCTTGACCTATGTGAAATATTTTTGGTTTTAAAATGTCATCAACAGATTAATACATTTTTAAATACAGAGCAGAACAAACAGAAGCTACCTGTGGGTCAGACACAGAACAAAGGTTTACACTTGTAAGTCAGGTATGTTACAGATTCGTTGCACCTTGCACTTTCCTCGGAATATGTTCTTGTTTAATCTCTCCCTGCCAGAAATAAGTATTTCCCTTCAGCCTGTAAACCTCTACCCTGGTCTTCACTGTTCCTGTGATCTTACTGGGGGAATTTTCTCTAAGACCAAGTTTATTGCTATTTATCTGTCTTCCACTGGTTTTGTTGACTCTTGTTAGGACAAACACAGTTCTCCTCCCCAACCCTGGCCCTTTCTACTATCTTTCCTGTGTTTTTGCCAAGTGTAATCTTTGGATTACAAAGAGAAAAGTGGCGTTTTTCATCTAACCTTTGAAATTCATTGATCTCAACTCAGTTAAGTTTCTTTCATTCTACTTGAATATCCTTCTCTTGTGTCAATCAATTCTCTTTTACCTTTTAAGTCTGGGCTTTCTCTTCTGCCATTTTTCCTTGTGAATAGAGTTTAGGCTTCATGTTTCTCTGGGAAACTATGCCTTTGACTACAGAACCACCAGCCACAAAGTACACTGCTTTCCTTTTCCCAGTGGACTTATTAATCCATGTTGGGGATTTTTTTAAAGCAGCCACACTGACTTGCACTGCATGTCATTCAATATAATGGCATCCTGATCACCATTTTATCAATATGTTGTGACTCTTGGGACACAGAGATGGCATTAATCTATCTTAATCCTAAAATGTCACTGAAATTCTGATCTCTTCTCTGAACATACTGGGAGTTTCTGTTGATTTTGATTTCATAGTTTTTAGCTTTTAGCAAGAAAGACGAGTTTCTGGGCAACAATACAATACACAGATACTCTTTTCCACAGAATAAAAGTCTTTCTGTATGACCTCCTCTGATTCATCTTTTCAAAACCATTTCTCTGTTCCCAAAGCCATATAACCAATACAACACAACATACTTAAAGTACAAATACTGATGTTCACCTTCAGACTGGTGCTACTCAGCTGAAAAGGCCAATTACACTTACCTTTTCAACTATTCTCATCCTAGTATACATGGGCTATGGACCCTTACTTTAAAATCTTATCTCTATAATCTGTGAAAGGTAGATCTCTTCAAATGTTTGGGTTTGAAACCAAAGAGGATATTTAAGAAGACAGTTGGGCTTTTTAAACTATAAAGAACTGGAGATGAGCTAAAGACATATTTCAGGGCATTTTATAAGCATAAAATAATACTGAGAATAATCAAGATGTTATTAAAAGATACATAAAACTAGCATGCAGGAAACACACACGTTCAAGAAAAATCTTCCTAGGATACCTACAGGATAATCAACCTGGATTAAAATGTGTGGCATATTCATTCCCCAGTTAGTCTGAACTCAGTTAAATGATATTCTTTACAATTTTAGTCAAAGAAAAACAGATAATGCTAGAGTAAGATTAGGGAGGCTCAGGGGCGAGAGGATGGTAGGGGTGAAAGTAACCAGAGTATATAACCCTCAGACTTCTGCGTGACTTGGTGACCTACTGAAGACTACCTGCCAATATTTGAGCATGAACTGAAATTTGAGTTTGGTAAAGAGAATTGTGGTTTTGTGTAAATGTCAAATCAAACATCCATTCAGAGGCTATGTATTTTTTTAGGTGTTTCCGTGGTTACATTGAAGGAAATTGTAATTCACATCTTACTACCCTAGGCTTTTAATACTAAAATCTTCAGAAGTCTTAAAATTGCAAGCCACCAATGTACTTTATTTGTCGAATTTCATTTCTGATCATATAGTCTGAATTGTAATGGCAAACTGCAATAGCTTATTATTGCTTAATACAACTCTAAATCTGAGTGATTCAAAGAATTCCCTCTTTAGACAAGTTAGAACCATCAGAGACAAACTAGACCCACCACTTTGTCTAGAAAATCTAGACCCATCCAAGCCCAAAATGTCACTGAGTCTTGTCTTGGCATTCAGAGTACTTGAGTTAGTACTCCAGCTCTATTTTCCAAACTGTGTTACACCTAGATTTTGGTTTAGAGATTTTGTGTTTGGTATTCAAGGTTAACTTCCTTGCTGATTCAATTATTAACAGCAGCAACTGCCAACATGAAAATGAGATGTTACACAATATTTGGCCTTAAAAGTTAAGAACCTATGAGTTAAGTAGATGATCTAATCTAGCTTCAAATTAACCACATTAAAATAAAGTAAATGCTCTTTCCTCTTCATATTGCAAAACATAAAATGTCATACTCTGTAACTTAAGAATGACTGTTCTCATTTGATTCAGGAGATGGTGTGGCATCTTCAATTTCTTTATCAATATTATCTCAGACCAACAGATGGAAGATCAGGCAATTAAAAAGAATGAGCATGTGGTGTACTTATCATACCTCCTCCACTCCCCTGTGAAGTTTGCTTACTGAAATTTGTTTTACCTTATCCTCCAAATAGGGATTTTAGGGCCAAAAGTTACTAAGAAAACATTAGAATTTAGGGAAATTCATAATATATTATAGAGGCAGAGACCGAGAATAAATTTACCACTCTTTTTTTTCAGTCTATTTCTCTGTTGCAAGATTTTATTCTAACAGACAAGTAAACAATGCTCCTTGTTTTTCATTCTTATATAGGGAAATTGTGACATAGATTTTGTCAATAGTAAATTATCAACAATTACTTGTTAAGTACTTATAATATGCTGAGTTCACAGGCCCTACAGACACACTGGTGACAACTGGTACTGGCCCTGTTCACTCTAGAACCAGCAAACTTATAGGAAAACAGGCAAGAAGAAAATTACTTCATTTATTAAATGTAAAAGAGTTGAATTTTAGATCATAGCTCTAGGGATCAAGCCATGTTATGTGCTGTATCACTTTTGGTTCCAGCAAGAAACAGATGGTAAAGTCAAGCAAGTAAATGGGAGGCTTTAATAGAGGGAATAATTACAGTGACGGGCAGGATTCAGTCTTCTAAAAGGAATAGTGTTGTACTCCAGGGTGGTAACAAGGAACGGTGGAGTCCCCCAGGGCAATAAAAGGCATGGTATGGTACACCAGGTCTAGTAACAGCAGGAAACCAGCTGTAACAACCAGGTTTTTCCCCTTCCTTCACTCGCCATCCCTTTTCCCCCAACACACACACACACACACACACACACACTGAGAGGAATAATAAGGACAAGGTGGTTAGGGGGACCTAGATGAAGAACTGCATGAAGAAGTGGGCTGATAGATACCATTGCCTCAGTGGAAGAAAGCAACCAATCCTCAGCAATCCAGCTGAGAGGAAGCTGGGGAATTAATACTCAACATCATTCTGTTCTATCCTGTCTCCTATTGGTGAATGCCGGACCAGAACTAGGCATAAAATTTAAAGAGGCCCTTGCAGTACCCTGGGGTCCTCATTCCTTTTACCCTAATCCCAGCCCTGAGCAAACCCAGTGAAAGCTGGAGGGCAAAGCAGCCTGTTGAAAATTTTGGGAGCACAGAGAAAGTCTGAGAGAGTAGGGAGCAAATGGACAGGAGAACAAGTAGAATACTTAGCACACCTATCTTTATTTTTCTAAATCAAATTATACCTAGTTTAAGTGTCCATTCTTCTGGTTGGAGAGAAATTTAATTTCAGTCAATGTCTTGCTCCATTCACTTCCTTCATGGGATTATATTAATACAAACATGCTGAAAATTTGTGGCAGAAATAGTGGAAGAGGGGCCGGGTCTTGATGGTTGTGGCCTCTTCTAACTTTGTCTGTTATGATACTTGATATTTCTCTACTTTAGGAATTTATACATCTAGGTGGTATCTATACAATATTATTATCTTCTTGACATGGTCTTCAAATCCATTTAATTTGTAGAAAAAAAAGGAATAGCCATTCAACCACAGTTTTAATATATTAAGAGTATATACTCCCTATTCACATTAAAATAAGTAAGTAAATGGCTGGTTAAAATTAGTCCACATTGTTTGAAGTTGGTCAATATGATGCCCCAGATAAATTTTTTTTCTTTTTTTTTTACTGATCTGATTATCTGCAGGCCAATATCACCAAGTTCCTGAAAGGAGCCCACAGAATGGCCTGACACAGACACACAAAACACAGCCAGGAAACAATCAGGACCTTAGCAACAAGGCAAAAACTAGCTCCTCTCTGCATAAAGAGCTGTTTTATGAGCATATCTTGTTACTTTCAAGTAGGCTCCACTATCTCCCCCAAAGAAGGTCCTTTTTTTTTAAATTTGTTTATTTTACTTTAGGTGCATAGTATATCTGGCATTTCTCCCCATGTTATCCTTCCCCACCCTCCCCTCCCTCCCCACCCCCCGCTGTCTCTCCCCTCCCCCCTCCAACTGACCCCAGTGTGTCATGCTCCTCTCCCTGAGTCCCCATGTTCTTGTTGTTCAACACCCACCTATGAGTGAGAACATATGGTGTTTGGCTTTTTCTTAGTCTTGCTTTGGCTATGTGGGCTCTTTTTTGGTTATATATAAATTTTAGGACTTTTTTCTATTTCTGTGAAGAATTATGCTGGCATTTTGATGAGAATTGTATTGAATCTGTAGATTGGTTTTGGCAGTATGGTCATTTTCACAATACTGATGCTACCCATCCAGGAGCTACAGTTACCAAAACAGCATGGTACTGGTATGAAAATAGGCATGTAGACCAATGGAAAAGAATAGAGAATGCAGAGATGAAGCCAAATACATACAGCTAACTGATCTTCAACAAAACAAAAACATAACACATGAAAAGGACATCCTATTTAACAAATGGTGCTGGGATAATTGGCTAGCCACATACTGAAGAATGAAAAATTGACTTATACAAAAATTGACTCAAGATGGATCAGACTTAAGTCTAAGACCTGGAACCATAGAAACTCTAGAAGATAACATCAGAAAAACTATTCTAGAGATGGACTTAGGCAAAGAGTTCATGACCAAAAACCCAAAAGTAAATTCAACAAAAACAAAAATAAATAGATGGAACCTGATTAAATTTAAAAGCTCTGCACAGCAAAAGAAATAATCAGCTGGGTAAATAGACAACCCATAGAGTGGGAGGAAATCTTCACAAACTATGCATCCAACAAAGGACTAATATCCAGAATCTACAAGTAACTCAAACAAATCAGAAAAAAAAAACACAAAAAAAAACTCATTTAAAAGTGGGAAAAGAACACGAATAGACAATTATTGAAAGAAGATATACAAATGGCCAAAAAACATATGAAAAATGCTCAAAAATACTAATTATAAGGAAAATGAAAATTAAAACAATGAAATACCACCTTCCTTCTGCAAGAATGGCTATAATTTAAAATAATAATAATAACAGATGTTGAAGTGGATATGGTGAAAAGGGAACACTTTTATACTGCTGGCAGGAATGTCAACTAGTACAACCACTATGGAAAACAAGATGGAGACTCCTTAAAGAACTGAAGTAGAACTGCCATCCAATCCAGCAATTCCACTACTGGGTATCTACTCAGAGGAAAAGAAGTCATTATATCAAAAAGACATCTGCACACGCATGCTTATAGCAGCACAATTCACAATTGCAGAAGTATAGAATTGTCCTAAATGCCCATCAATCAATGAGTGGATGAAGAAAATGCAATATGTGTGTGTGTGTGTGTGTGTGTGTGTGTGTGTGTGTGTGTGTGTGTATGCATGCCATGAAATACCACTCAGCCATAGAAAGGAACAAAATGTCATTCACAGCAACGTGGATAGAGTTGGAGATCATTATTCTAACTGAAATAACTCAGGAATGGAAAACCAAATATTGTATGTTTTCACTTACAAGTGGGAGCTAAGCTATGAAGATGCAAAGGAATAAGAATGACATAATGGACTTTGGGGACTCCAGGGGAAATGTGGGAAAGGGCAGGAGGGGAGTGAGGGATAAAAGACTACACATTGGGTACAGTGTACACTGCTCAAGTGATACGTGCACCAAAGTTTCAAAAATCACCACTAAAGAGCTTATCCATGTAACTCAAAACCACCTGTTCCCCCAAATAACTATTGAAATAAAATAAAGTATAAAATACCATTATAAAAATTAGTGCAAATTGTGACCCCTGTTTGAATACCTTTGGACTGCTTAATATGAAAGTCCATCCTCCCAACCACAGCTATGCTGGACAAGCCCAGGGATGCGTCTCATAGAAGTTGTGCTTCCAGACATCACTTTTAAAGCACACTTCTTTTCACTGGGGCAGAGCAGGACCTGTTCTCTGCCAACTTGACCTTATTCTGAGTCTCAGCAGTCACTCTAACACTGCCTCAAACTCTTCCCATCCAAGCACTCTGACCATCCTCTCCCTTCTCCACTGAGGAATCCACAATTAATCCTCCTGAATGGACCCAACCCTTAAGAGCTCCTGGCTCTTCCAGTTCAAGAGGAATCAGAAATTTAGAAACAGTACTGGCTTATCTGCTATGGAAAGGGAGAAAGGAATCACATATATCACTTATAAAATATGTTCTTCCTAATAATTCACACTGCCACTAAAGAATAACAGCTGTTATGATGAAACAAACAGTAGAAAAAAAAAATTGCCTGTAGGGAGGGAGGGTATGACTTGCACAAACTTGGAGAGAATTGGCCACAGGCAGTCTAGAGAAAGGCGTGCAGAAGTCAAGAGTGCCTGAGCTTGGCAGGCATCCTTGCTAATTTTGCAGGAAACCTTCCAAGTTTTCTAGGTACCTACCTTATCACCTCTGCTAATGATGATAAACTGCTGCCTCAGGATTCACAGTCATCCTTTTACACTGCATGTTGATTTATTGCTATCACTCTTAAACAGTAGATAGCAATTAAGGGAAGATGAGTATGCGGTATAACATAAAAACTCACAGGTGTTGCTTTGATCCTGAGTGACATCCAAATCTATTGGCATTTCTAGGGGCAGATCTCCTGGAAACTATGTACAGTAATAAAGCTATCAATCATTTTTTTAATGGAAGAATAAAATTGCCCATCTGGGCATGCCCTGTAATGGCCTATGTGCTAATGCTTCCCACCTTAGTTCAGCACTGAAAGAATTGAATTAATGTAACTGGAGCCCAGTGAGAGCTGGGAACCTAGAAGAGGGACTTCCTAGCTGGGGCTGTTGCCACAGGACACCGATACCCTGGAAGAAGTGTCACTGACACTTGGAGACAGCAGAGAAGAAATTCACCAACCTTTTCCTCCTTCCACAAGCACATTTCTTTCTTCTTGCCTCCCTTTGGCTTAACCCAATGAGAAGCCAGCCAGGAAGGGAGGTGAAGAAATATCGCCCTCAAGGATCAGCTTTGCAGGGCACAGAACAGAGAAGAGAAGAGCAAGTTCAAGGTGGATGGGCAGAGGGAAGATGATTTCAGTTCTTTTTATCTTCTCTGTTTTAGCCTCCAGAGATCCACTTAGCTGTTGTGAACCTGACAGGATCAGAAGTAGGGCTAGGAGAGGGCAGAAAATGGTTATTCCCCCTGAGCAAACTCTACAAAAGTCATCATTTTTTTCAATATTTTTGAGGTAACATAGTGACATGGCTGTAAGACTCTGATATAAAGACATAGGAAAGGTGTGGAATTGACCATGAGAATCATAAAATATATTAAGGACACATTTTATTATGGTTTTATCCCCTTAAACACTAACAGCATAGGTACTGAATACCGAGTTAATAGAGAATATTCCATAATAGGATAGCAGAACAGCATTCCTAGAAAATTGGCCTTCTATAAGCACCTTTTTATTCAGAATATGTGGGGCACAGTGACACACCATCAAGATTTCTTGTCGGACATGAAGGTATTAGTCTCATCTGTCAGCACCATCCAGAAATTGCCTTACGTTGAAGAGAGCCACTCATTCAAGATCACTCACCTTGTCCCAATCCCAGAGCAGCCCACCTCTGACTGATTAACACAGTCTTCTAAAGGACCAGCCCCTTCATCCTAACTAGGGAACCAAGGGTCCTGCCATCTTCAGAACTCCCCATAGGAATGGCTGAGGTTTCCACTGGACTGCATCTCAGCCCAACTTCTTTCTCTGCCATTCTTCTGCTTCTTTTCCTCCCTTTCACAGTTTTATCCCAAGAGCACTCCCTAACAAAAGCCCTCTGTGCTGGTCTTGGGGTGTTTTCCTGGGAATCAACCACCACCACAGAGAGATCCTAACAAATATATTTCCCTATATTGTTCAACATGCTTCCTGTTGTAAAACAGCAAAACAAAGAGATTATTTTCCTGCCAATATTTCATTAAACCCTCTACACATTAGTTTCCCCACCCCCGCTCCGTTTTTTTTTTTTTGAAACAGTCTCGCCCTGTGGCCCAGCTGGAGTGCAATGGCTTGATCTTGGCTCACTGTAACTTCCACCTACTGGGTTCAAGTGATTCTCCTGCCTCAGCCTCCTGAGTAGCTGGGATTATAGGTGCATGTGCCACCACACCTGGCTAATTTTTCATATCTTTGGTAGAGACAGGGTTTCACCATGTTGGCCAGGCTAGTCTCGAACTCCTGACCTCGTTTGTGATCCACCAGCCTCGGCCTCCCAAAGTACTGGGATTACAAGCATGAGCCACCATATCAGTCATTCATTTCCCTTTTCTGAGATTTTAGTTTTGTTCTTGAACATACTTGAGAAAATGAATAGACCTGGATTTTTCAAAATAAAACCCCAAAGACACCAAATCTTTTTTTTTCTGTCATCATATTTTTTTTAAATTTTTATTGCATTTTAGGTTTTGGGGTACATGTGCAGAATGTGCAAGACAGTTGCATAGGTACACACATGGCAGTGTGTTTTGCTGCCTTCCTCCCCTTCACCCACATTTGGCATTTTTCCCCAGGCTATCCCTCCCCAGCTCCTCCCCCACTGGCCCTCCCCTTTTCCCCCCAGTAGACCCCAGTGTTTGGTACTCCCCTCCCTGTGTCCATGTGTTCTCATTTTTCATCACCCTCCTATGAGTGAGAATATGCGGTATTTCATTTTCTGTTTTTGTGTCAGTTTGCTGAGAATGATGTTCTCCAGATTCATCCATGTCCCTACAAATGACACGAACTCATCATTTCTGATTGCTGCATAGTATTCCATGGTGTATATGTGCCACATTTTCCCAATCCAGTCTATCATCGATGGGCATTTGGGTTGGTTCCAGGTCTTTGCTATTGTAAACAGTGTGGCGATTCCTCAAGGCCTTAGAAATAGAAATTCCATTTGACCCAGCAATCCCATTACTGGGTATATATACAAAGGACTATAAATCATTCTACTATAAGGACACATGTACACGAATGTTCATTGCAGCACTGTTCACACCAAGTCTTATACTAGAAAGCCAGAGAGGGCAAAAAAAGAACCAAGTGCCAAGTTAAAAAGGGATGGGACAGACATGGTGGCTCACGCGTGTACTCCCAGCACTTTGAGAGGCTGAGGCAGGCAGACCACTTGAGGTCAGGAATTTGAGGCCATCCTGGCCAACATGGCAAAACTCTGTCACTACTAAAAATATAAAAATTAGCTAGGCATAATGGTGCATGCTTGTAATCTCAGCTACTTGGGAGGCTGAGGCAGGAGAATTGCTTGAAACTGGAAAGTGGGGGTTGTAGTGAGCTGAGATTTTGCCACTGCACTCCAGCCTAAGTAACAGAGTGAGCCTCCATCTCTAAATAAATAAACAAATAAAGGATGAATGAAAATGTCAGAAATATATTTACACATCCAATAAAAAAAAATACTCATTGAAAATGAAAGCCAATATCCAGGACTTGAACTCAGATCCAGATTAAGATCTGAGACTTACACAAAATATTGATCAGCCATTATTAATACCCATTTTTAGAATGAAGCAATATTCCTGTTCTCTCTCCCTCTTTTTTCCTCTCCTTCTCTCCTTTTTTTCTAAAAAAAGAAGCTCAGCTTTGCCAACGTGCCCTCTGTGCCCAGTGTATAGGATTAGAAACCTATACACTGAATCTGGTACCACCACCATTTTATACTACAATGCTTTATAACTTAAAAGGAAAAAAAGAACTTTCAATAACCCACCTCACTTGACTATCATAATAAGTCTGTGTGTCACAGTAGGTTTCTGATTACTTTCAATTTACAAATGATCAGAAATGATTTTTTCCAGTGAAACTATGTCAGAGTTGTGGTTTGAAACCAGCTTGTACAAGTCTAGATTTTGTATCCTTTCCACTACCTATGCTTTAAGGAAACCCTATCATAGAATAAGAGCTTACAGGGTGATTATTAGTTCTGTTTCCAAACACCAGTATTATAAAAAAATAATAATAATAATAAATAAATAAATAAATAAATAAATAAATAAATAAATAAATAAATGAAAGCCAGGTGTCTGGCCCCATGGACTGTTTGCATTGGAACTCTACTAAGTGCTTTAATAATATCTTATTTAATGGAAAAAGAGGAGATGTTGATGACCATAAATTATGTATTGAGTTATGGCAATTATTAAATGATTATCTATATCAAGAAAAATGATGAAATCAAAGATGAACTATAGTGGTTTGTAATGTGTTAACTTATTCTGGTTACGTTTCTCAAAATTCTTTTTCTGTGTGTTTTTAGTTAGAGTAAGCTGCGTGGGAGATTCTTAGGAGAGATTTGGAGGGCAGTAGTGACGCATCATCCTTTGTAGTTCACATATACTGTTCCTGATCTGTGACTTAACTTGTTGGCATGGGAATGTGATCAGGGTGACAACTGCTCCACTTTCTTTGGATCTACCAACTGTATAGTAATCACACACAGAGGTAGGATGGGCCCACACGAACCTAAAATTTGGTTCAAATGTTGAGACCAAAGACACCATACATGCATCAAGAGGTTATGAAAAGGTCTTACACACAAATGAGGTTTTCTGGGGAGAGCAATACAGTTCTCAAGCAGAATCTGTAAAAACATGAGAGAAAGCAAAAAAAAAAGAAAAAAAAAAAAGAAAGAGAGAGAGAGAGACAGACTGGCTTGGGTGGTTAGAGGATAGGGCTAGGGCTGATGTAGCTTGGACTTCCTGCCAGTGCCAGAGAAGGGAACATCCAGGCTTTCTTATCAGCCTGCAAAGCAGAAGGGGAAGGAGGAGTGGTGGGACTTGAATGCTTTCAGCAATGAAAGAACAAAAATGGATTCAATCTTTAATACAAGCTTTTTTGATTCCTGCACCAAATTAATTTTGTCTGGGTTTAACTTCAAGATGAAGGGACTTGGCTTCTGAAGTGTACCTTACTCCATCACCCAGACCGGGGCAATAAAAGCACAGATGGGTTTCAGTTTATCCTCATGGGCTCCAGATCACGCTTGTGGGTTATAATTTGATCTTGCTCTCCCCTGCTTTACATACATATTTTCTTCAGGATTGCCTGTGCTGTGGACTTTAAGTTTCAATAACAAGTACAAAGACAGCAATTTCACAGTAACTACCTAAGCAGCTTCCACCATTGCATATAGCCAAATCCCTGCAACAAGTATATATATGTGTGTGTGTCTGTGGGTCTGTGGGGGAGGGGGTGTACACATATTAGTGGCTTTTCAGATTAAACTCTGATACAGGAACCCCAAGCCCTACTTGTTTGGAAGATGGGAACATGAATCAAGAATGGTTTGGAAACCCATTTCAGATGAGATGATATTCCCATTCAATAGATTGAATGGTTCCCAATGGACCCCCAATTAAATACTTAGTTCATCCAGGTGTTTAAGGTCCTTGAGCCTACATCTGTATCCTGAACTGCAGCAAAACTGAATGGCTGGAAGCTCACTAACCAAACAGCCATATTCACATAAACAAAATGCAACAGTGTGAGGAGAAGGCCCAGGTCACAGTCTCAGTTTTGCCTCCACCTAGATGAAAGACCTTGGCCAACCTTACCCTGCTGGTCTTGATTTCCTTATATGTACACTGGTGTTTGTGGTCATCTTGGATAATTAACTACCTTTATCAATTTCATTTTGAAAATCATAAGATCACATGTGAAAATGGTGAGGTTTTTCTTTTTTTCAAAGGAAGAGTCTATACACTAAGACTGTCTAAATTACTGTTTTTGTTATAAATTAGTTCCCAAGGCCCTCATCATGTAGTGTACTTTCTAAATTTTAGATCACAGGGTCTTACTGTGTCAGTGATGATATCTACACATGCGTTTATTTCCTTCCTTTCACTCGCACTTCCTTTACTTAACATATTAAATGCTATCACAATTTTCTACCATGCCCAATTTCTGCCAAAGTGCAGATTTTTCATACTTGCAGATAGGATTTAAAAGTGCCAGCATTTAAAATCTTAAGTTCTTATCAAGGCAAGTGATGGTAGTCATTTGTGTAAATCTTGTTGACAGTTTTCTTTAACTTTGGTCTCCAAGTCATAAAAATTAATGTCTACAATTTGCTTTATGGTCCCACAGAGAGGAACAGCAAAGAAAAGGGGAAAAATACCTGCTCTGTTACAGAGTGTGGCCAGAATTGATCATATGAGTACAAATTCAGAATTATAAAACTATTGCTACTCTTATGCAAAGAAAAGAAAGTGGAAAGAAAAAAAAGAATTAAACAAATATACTGAGATACATAAACTCTACAGAAGACAAGTCTGCTAATGAAAAGACAGAGTACTAAATTATTATGACTCTAAACCTAACGAAATGATTGTAGTCATTTTTTCAACTCCTGTTTACCAAGTCAAATTAGAAAAATTAACTTGCACAATAAGAATAATGGAGACAATACAAATAAGCATTGGCAAAGTGCAGGTGGGGAGTGCTTCAAGTCAATGTGAACATAAACATTTGGTCTGGATGATATGCATTGTGACATAATAAGAAAATTAGCAAACATCTATTGAATTGCTTATAATTGTCTTTAAACAAAGCACTCAAGACACTCCATATGATTAGAAGAAAACAGATGTGGTATCATCATTCCACAGAGCAGGTAGAAATGGCTGAGCCAGCTATTATAATTCAGAAATTGTAACTTAGCAATATAATGAAACAAATATAATAAGATGAAAAATCTTTAAACAGCTAAAACACAATGGGATCATAAGCAAAAGAAAAGATGGCCTTATAAAGAAAATATCACTTTAGACTGAAGTCATAGATTTTTGCCAACAAATTAGAAAATCAATGGCTGAAGGAAATGAAGTAGATGTTTTGTAATTGCAATGCCTTTGGTGAAGCTTGTAACAAAATCACATAAAATTTTATTTCTTAAATTGTTTTGAATTGGCTTAAAGATGAATATAGTCACCTGGATGGAAAACTGTTTGCCCTATTGAAGGAATATGCCTAGAAGATGCTGACAGGAATTAGTATTTATTTATTTCAATGCCCCAAATTTTCCTTCTTCTTTTCAAGGTCTTGATGAAAACGAGTATAGAGTTACAAATGCAGGCACTACCCATATGCAAATAGTAAATTCTGTATTTATTTTTAGCCAACTAAATGATAGGGCATCTGTTTAAAGAATATAAATGTAGTAGAAAATGAAAGAATAAGGTTAAGTGAAATATGTCTGATACAGGCTTAGAGTATAAAATATTGGCTATTTCTGATAATGTCTAGGTAAAGAAGTGGAATTATGGTTGTTTGGGGTTTTGTTTAACTTTGGTTGAGTAATCTGCACATATTTTGGGGTGACTACATCTCCATGGGAGGTATGCCCTGTGGGCTCAGTCTTGCATGAGAGTTGAAGCCTGTTCCATCTCTAGATGGAATGGCAGCATTCCTACAGATAAAAAGAAATGGCCATCTGCTGAGTGTGGTGGCACATGTCTATAGTCCCAGCTACCTGGGAGGCTGAGGCAGGAGAATAGCTTGAACCTGGGAGGTGGAGGCTGCAGTGAGCCGAGATCAGGCCACTGTATTACTCTAGTGTGGGCAACAGAGTGAAACTCTGTCTCAAAAAAAAAAAAAAAAAAAGAAAGAAAGAAAGAAAAGATAAGAAAATGGCCATCTGATCTGAATATCCAGAACACTGGGACAAGGGTGTAATAGGCAGTTGGATCACTTTCCTGCCAGCCTGGCAGTAAAGCTGAGGCATCTCCCTCCCTTCAAAGGAATCTGCAGAGATCTCAGTACATTTTACCAGGAGCTCCCTCAACCAATTTCACTGGGGCTAGGACATTTTCCCACCATTGGAATATTGCATATATCCACCTGCTATAGCTGTAGCCAGTTCTTACCCATGAACACCTCCTACTAGCATTAAAGCTGAACTACCTAACCCACTGGGGAAAAAAATACCAGAGGAACGAAAAAGTGGAAACCACTGGGGAACAAGGAAAGCTTCAAGAGACCTCTGCCATTTCAGCCAGACATGATCTGTATTTGTGTTCTCATCCAAATTTCACATCACAATGTACTCCCCAATGTTGGAGGAGTGGCCTGGGGGTAGGCAATTGGACCATGGAGAAGGATTTCCCCCTCGATGTTCTCATGATAGTGAGTTCACATCAGATCTCGTTGTTTAAAAGCGTATAGCACCACCCCTTCCTTTCTCTTCCTCCTGATCCAGTCATGTAACGTGTACCTGCCTTCCCTCTGCCTTCCGCCATGATTATAGGTTTCCTGAGGCTTCCCCAGCAATGGCTCCTGTACAGCCTGTGGAACTCTGAGTCAATCGAAACTCCCAGTCTTAGGTATTTCTTTATAGCAGTGCAAGAAAGGGCTACAGAAAATTTTTACATAGCAGTGGGGCATTGCTATAAAGATACCTGAAAATTTGAAACCAGCTTTGGAACTGGGTAAGAGGAAGAGGTTGGAACATTTTGGAGGGCTCAGAAGACAAGGAGATGAGGGAAAGTTTGGAACATCCCAGAGATTTGCTGAATGGTTATGACCAAAATGCCAGTAGTGATATGCACAGAGAAGACTAGGCTGATGAGGTCTCAGATGGAGATAAGAAACTTATTGGGAACTGGAACAAGGTCACTTTTGTTATGCATTTACAAAGAACCTGATGGTATAGTGCCCCTGCTCTAGGGATCTGTGAAACTTTGAACTTGAGCAAGATGACTTAGGGTATCTTGTAGGGAAAATTTCTAAGCAGTAAAGTGTTCAAGATATAGCCTGGTTGCATTTAAAATCCTATGCTCATGTGTATGAACAAACAAATGACCTGAAACTGGAACTTAAATTTAAAGGGGAAGCAGAGCATAAAACTTTGAAAATTTGCAGACTGATCATATGGTAGAAAAGAAAAACCCATTTTCAGGGGAAGGAATTGAAGCAGGCTGCAAAAATTTGCCTACCTAAAAGGAAGAGAAATACGAATAGCCAAGACAATGGGATAAAGGCTCTGAAGGCATTTCAGAAACTTTTGTGGCAGACCCTCCCATCAAAAGCCTAGAGGCCTAGGAAAGAAGAATAATTTTATGGGCCAGGCCCAGGGCCCTGCTACCCTTTGCAGCCTTGGGACACTGCTCCCTGTATCCCAGATGCTCCAGCTCTATCCATGGCTCAAAGGGGCTCAGGTACTGGAGCTTCTGCTTCAGAAGGTGCAAGCCTCCAGCCTTGGTGACTTCCACGTAGCATTAAGTTTGTGAGTGTGCAGAATGCAAAAGTTGAGGCTTGGAAGCCTCCGCCTAGATTTTAGAAGTTGTATGGAAAAGCCCAGATGTACAGGCAGAAGTCTGCTGCAGGGGTAGAATTCTCATGGAGAACCTCTACTAGGGCAGTGCAGAGGGGAAATGTGGGGTTGGAGTTGCTGCATAGGGTCCCCACTGGGGCACTGCTTAGTTAAGCTGTGAGAAGAGGGCCACCATCCTCTAGACCCCAGGATGGTAGGTACACTGATGGTAGGTTTGCATTGTGCACCTGGAAAAGCTACAGGCACTCAACCCCAGCCCTTGGGAACAGCTGTGGGAGCTGAGTTCTGCAAGACCACGGGGCAGAGCTGCCTAAGGCCTTGGGAGCCCACCCCTTGCATCCGTGTAATTTGGATGTGAGACATGGAGTCAAATGAGATTATTTTGGAGCTTTAAGATTTGATAACTGCCCTGCTGAATTTTGGACTTGAATGGGGCCTACAGTCACTTTATTTTGGCCAATTTCTCCCTTTTGGAATGGGAGTATTAACCAATACCTGAACCCCAATTGCATCTTGAAAGTAACTACCTTGTTTTTTTGTGTGTTTTTTTTTTTCTTATTTTACAGGCTCATAAGTCATAAGACGAGGAAGGCACTTACCTCATCTCATATGAGACTGAACTGAGGACTTTTGAGTTAATGCTGAAATGAAATGAGTTAAGACTTGGGGGACTGTTGAGAAGGGATGATTGTATTTTGCAATGTAAGAGGGATATGAGATTTGGGAGGCAGCAGGGGCAGAATGATATGGTTTGGATTTGTGCAAGCATTCAGGACTGAAGTTAGGCAATCATATCCTCAAAAAGGCGAAAAACCCACTCCCATAAAAATAAATTCAAAAATATTAAGAAATACTCTATTGGGATGAGAAGGAGGCAGAAAAATAATTCTGGCAATATGAAAAAAACAGAGTTTTACAACACTCCCAATAGATCACACTAACTCTCCAGCAATGGATCCAAACCAAAATGAAATCCTTAAAATAACAAGTAAAGAAATCAAAATATTTATTACAAAGTTGCTCAATGAGATAGATCCAAGAGATAATTGAAAACCAACATAAATAAATTTTTAAAATTCAGGATATAAATGAAAAATTTTCTAGAGATAGTAAGAAAAATAAAACAGGACTTTTGGAAATTAAAATAATTTAGAGCCTGAAGACCAAAGTTTCAAAATAACCAATTGGATAAAAAGAAAGAAGAAGAATTAAAATAAATGAACCAAGTGTCCAATAAATATGAGCTTATGCAACATGTCAATACTTTAATCATAGGCATATAACAACAACTGAATAAATTAATCATAGGTATATAATAAGAAACCTGATAATTTAATCATAGGCATTCCTGAGGGAGAAGAAAAAAAAGCAAAAAGAATTGGAAAACATATTTGAGGGAATAATTGAGGTCTTGCTAGAGATTCAGACATCCAGATACAAGAACTTTGAAGAACTACTGGAAGATTCATTGCAAAAAAAATATTACCAAGGCATATAGTAATTAGGCTATACAGTCAACATGAAGAAAAGAATTCTAAGAGCAGTGAGACAAAAACATAAAATAACTTATAAAGCAGAACCTATCAGACTAATAGCAGACTTCTCAGCAGAAACCTTTTAAGCCAGAAGAAATTGGGTTTCAATCTTTAGTTTTCTTAAACAGAATAACTGTCAGGCAAAAATTTTGTATTCTGCAAAACTAAGTTTCATAAATGAAGGAGATATAATTTCTTTCCAAGACAGGCAAAAGCTGAGGGTATTTGTCACCACTAGACCAATCAATCCTACAGGAAATCCTCAAAGGAGATCTAAACATTAAAATGAAAGGTCAATATACACCAATATAAAAACACTCAAAAGTGAAAAACTCCCAGGGCTTATAAAACAGTAATGCAATGGAGAATACAAAGCAACTAGGTAACAATAAACATGATGACTGGAACAGTATCAGTCATATCATTACTAACTTTGAATGTAAACTCACAGTCAGCATCATACTGGTTGTGGAAGAGTTGAAAGCACTTTCTCTCAGAACTTGAATGAGACAAGATGCCTATTTTCCATTCAACATAGTACTGAAATTCCTAGCCAGAGCAATCAGGCAAAAGAAAGAAATTAAGGACATCCAAATTGGAAAAGAGGAAGCTAAGCTATCTCTGCTGATAATATGATCTCTTATCTAGAACACCCTGAAGTCTCCTCCAGAAGACATGTAGATTTAATAAATTCAGTAAAGTCCCAGGTTGCAAACCTAATGCACACAATTAGGGGCACCATTACACACCAATAACAACCAAGTTGAGAATCAAATCAAGAACTCTATCTCATTTATAATAGCTGTAAAAATAAAATAAAATGAAGTAAAATAGGAATAAACTTAACCAAGGAGATGAAAGATCTCTACAAGGAGAACTACAAAACACTGATGAAAAAAATTGTAGATAACATAATCAAATGGAAAAACAGGAATGTTTCTCATAGATTAGAAGAATCAATATTATGAAAGTGATCATACTGCCCACTGAATTGCCTACAGATTCAGTGGAATTCTTATCAAAATACCAATGTCATTTTTCACAGAATTAGAAAAAAAAATCTGAAACTTGATATGGAACCAGAAAAGATCCCTAATAACCAAAGCAATCCTAAGCAAAAAGAACAAATCTGGAGGTATCACATTACTGGATTTCAAATTATAGCACAAGGCTATAGTAACTAAAACAACATGGTACTGATATAAAAGTAGATATATAGGACAATGAAATGGAATAGAGAACCCAGAGATAAAACTACTTATCTATGACCAGCTAATCTTCAACAAAGCAGACATAACCATACATGGGAAAAGGACACCCTATTCAATAAATGGTGCTGAGAAAATTGGATGGTCATACACAAAAGAATGAAAGTAGACCCTTATCTCTCACCCTACACAAAAATTAAGATGGATTAAAAACATTAGACCTAAAACTATAAAAATGTGAGAAGAAAACCTAGAAAAAACTGTTTTAAATTTTGGACTAGGCAAAGATTTTATGACTAAAACCCCAAAAGCAAATGCAAATAAATAAGTAAGTAATAAAAGGGACTTAATTAAACTGAAAAGCTTCTGCACAACAAAATAATCAACAGAGTAAATAGACTACCTATAGAATTTGAGAAAATATTCACAAACTATACATGTGACTGAAGACTAATATCCCAAATCTACAAAGAACTCAAACAAATCATCAAGAAAAAACAAAAACAAATAATCCTATAAACAAGGGGGAAATACCATGAACATTTTTTAAGGTAAATATACAATGGCCAAAAAACATATTAAAAATGTTCAATATAACGAATCACCAGGGAAGTGTAAATCAAAACCACAATGAGATGCCATCTTACCCCAGACAGAAAGGTCATTATTAAAAAGTCAAAAACAATAGATATTTGCATGAATGCAGTGGAAAGGGAATGCTTATGCACTATTGGTGGGAATGTAAATTTATACAACCTTTCTGGAAAAGTTTGGAGAGTTCTCAAAGAACTAAAAGTAAATCTAGCATTCAATACAACAATTCTACTACCAAATATCTTCCCAACAGAAAAGAAGTCATTATATAAGATATCTGCACTTGTATGTTTGTCTCAGCACAATTCACAACTGCAGAGATACGGGATCAGCCTAAGTGCCCATCAACCAATGACATGATGAGGAAAATGTGATATAAACATACGATGAAATATTGCTCAACCATAAAAAAGAATGAAATAACATCTTTTGCAGAAACTTGAATAAAACTGGAAGCCATTATCTTAAGTGAAGTTACTCAGGAATAGAAAACAAATACTGTATGTTCTCACTTATAAGTAGGAGCTAAGCTGTAGGTACACAGAAGCATACAGAGTGGTATAATGGATATTGGAGACTGAGAAGTGGGAGGGGTGGAAAGAGTGTGGGAGATGAAAAATTACCTATTGGGTACAACGTATACTATTTGGGTGATGGGTACATTGAAGTTCAGACTTTACCACTGTGCAATTCATCCATGTACCCCAAAACCACTTGTACTCCTAAATCTATTAAAACACAAATAAAATAAAAAGCCAGAGTGTATTAATTTAACCCTTGAATTACCTTCTCTTTTATTCTCTACCCTTCCCTTCCTCCCAACTAAAAATTATCATTTTCAGTGGAAAAAGTTACCAGAAAGCTTCCAAAAGGACACTTTGTATGACAATTAAGGTAAGCACCCTGCTCACACAAACCGGATGAAAATGAGCCTAGAGGTTGTTGATCCTCTCTCACCTACCAGGTGAGGAACACAGCCAATATCTCAGGGTCTGAACTGGGGGGATGTTTGTTCACAGAGCCACATAAAAGCAATGAGTAAACAGCAGGATTTGATAAGATGACTAAAAACTAGGTCACCTAATGTGACACACAGGGTGGGAGAAACCAGGGAAGCAGATAAGCAAAGTAGCAAAGAAGGAGGCTTGAACTGTGTCTTTGAGGAAAGCAGGAGACCATCTGGCATTTAGGAAAGAAAGCAGGGGAAAAGAAGTCTTAGGCAAAGGGAATCTCACATGCAAAGCCACAGAAGCAGCGTGCACACCAAGATTCAGAGCAGCTGAGTGTGTTTTAGCGTAGGATTGACCATACACCCAATGCTTGTCATGCAACCACAGCTTAAAGCTTGATCAGTGCTCTATTGTACGTAGAACAAAAGGGGGAAATTCCTACTGTGGCCTATAAGACCTGCCTGGCGGTCTTGCCCACATCTGACTCTCCAGTTTCATCTTGCTGCATCATGTAGGGAGACAATTAATCCATTGCCTCACTTCATAGAAAAAGATGCAACAAATGCCATTTCATTCCAGATTATCTTTTCAAGTGTACAGGGAGTTGTCCTGGAAGTTGGAGACAGAGAGCGGAAGGCAGGTTTGATTATGGTCCAGTGAAATAAAGATGATGTTTCCCTCCAGATTAAAGGTCAGGCAGACTACTACCCATTTTAAAAGATTCAGGTTCACAAAGCTCAGGACTCCTCAATGGTGACACCAACTCACTGCATGTGCAGTTCCACTGGCACCCCTCCGTGTTACCTCTGTGGGACTTTGGTGGGCATGGAGGGGGTGGTTGATACAAACATGCAGCTCCTGCTACTTGCTGTGCCATGAGTAATAGAGTCCCTTTTCTCTGACCCTGGAGTCTCATGTTGTCTGCCAGCCTCTATAAAATGGTAACAGGCTAACATGTTTGTGTGAAAATAGGATAAAATCTCACACCCTTCACAGTTCTTGATATACTCACACTTTTTGAACTCCAGTTACTCTGGCTTTGTTTCCATTTTTTGAACGTGTCATGTTTCTGGACACACACCCCTCCTTTTTTTTTTTTTTTTTTTTTTTTTTTTAAATTTTTTATTGGATTATAGGTTTTGGGGTACATGAGCAGAGCATGCAAGACAGTTGCGTAGGTACACACATGGCAGTGTGCTTTGCTTTTCTTCTCCCCTTCACCCACATTTGGCATTTCTCCCCAGGCTATCCCTCCCCACCTCCCCCTCCCACTGGCCCTCCCCTTTTCCCCCCAATAGACCCCAGTGTTTAGTACTCCCCTTTCTGTGTCCATGTGTTCTCATTTTTCATCACCCACCTATGAGTGAGAATATGCGGTGTTTCATTTTCTGTTCTTGTGTCAGTTTGCTGAGGATGATGTTTTCCAGATTCATCCATGTCCCTACAAACGACACGAACTCATCATTTCTGATTGCTACATAATATTCCATGGTGTATATGTGCCACATTTTTCCAATCCAGTCTATTATCAATGGGCATTTGGGTTGATTCCAAAGCAGCCTAACAGCCCTGAATGAACAACAGAATGCACAGCTCAGCAATTAAACCCCTATAAAGTACAAACTGTCTCCTCAAGCAGCTCCCTGACCCCTCTATATCCAAAAGACTGTCATTAGGCAGGCATCATCCTGGGACAAAGAGAGCAGAAAAAGAAACTGGTAGCATCCCTCGCTGTGCCACGGCTACTAGAGGTGCACCCCAGACAAGCAGGGTCTGGAGCGGACCTCAACAGTCGTACAGCTAAGGGGCTAGACTGGTAGAAGGAAAACCAAGCTCAACCCCTCCTTTATAGAGTGTTCTTTTGCCCTCCTTGCTGAGTTAATACTTCTTCATCCTGAAGATCTCTACGCAAGTATCACTTCCTCAGAAAGCCTTCCAGAGCCTTTTCCCCAGAAGCATAAGGCACCCATTCCCCACAGTGTACCTTTAGCTTATAACATCAATCCCAGTGCAATAGGATGATAAACAGAAATTGCCTCATGTTTTCAAGTTTCAAATGAGGCCCCGAAGCTTAACACAATAGATGATGAATGTCCTATATATTGTAAAGCAAAGTGCTAGGCACATACCTAAGGACTTGCTTAGAATAATCAAAACTGGCATATCCAAATCCTGCCTATATAAATGAAGCCACCGTCTTCATCTGGAAGAAGAAAAACATGTATTTGACAGGAATTTGCAGATGAGCTGTAGAGAATGGGGATGTTTTCCCTGTTCTGTCCTTTTTTTTGCTCTCCATCTCTGGCCAGGTGAAAGGTCCCCAAGAGAAACTTTCACAGAAATTGGGATTGTTTAAATAGAGGAAACTCCCAGCCAGCTCCCTTGTTAGTTGCTCACTTGGCAGGAGACAGTAGAACTTGCCCCATGCTGCTGCTTAATGGAGCCCATGTGTTCTTGCGTAAGCCTTACATGTGTTCTCTGAAGTCAAAGAAAGAAAGTCAAAGATCTGAGCCCGATTCTTCTGGAAAAGCCTGAATGAGAAGCTAGCTGGAGCTTTCCCTGGGAACAAAATAGTAAGAGAAGATAGCAACAGGAGAGCCTTGAATGCCTAACATTTGGAAGCGAAAGAATGCGTAACATCTTTCCAAGGCTCAAGTGGATGTGGTTGAAGTTAGGCAGGCAAGAATGTTATTAAAAGAACTTGCTCCAACCTGCTGAACCATGGAGACACAAGAGGAAGTCTACTAGGGTGCAGCTGTTACAGAGCAGTCTACAGAGAGGGAAGGAATTAAACGATGTGTGCTGCCAAGAACAAGAGAGAGGAGAGAAGGAAGCAAGGAAATGAAAGAGCACATCCCTTCCCCACTGCTGGTCTGGGGAGGTCTGGTACAGGCTGGATAAAGAGAGAAAAAAAAAAACAAAAAAACTTGGAGTAAGAGGATAAAGTTTTGATTGAGATTAGTATGGACTTCTTAATACCTGAAAACAGACATTCAAAAATGCCTAGATGTTATACAAAAAGTTTTGAGCAATAAGGAAAAAAAAAATAAGGTAAGGTCAAAGAAAGAAGAAAGGAAGAAATAAAGCATCCCTATTTGCACATGAGATGAATGTGCAGAAAATTTCAAGAAATCTACAAAAAATCTCTTAGAACTAGTTGGGTTTAGCAAGTTGCGAGAGACAAGATTATACAGAAATTATTTGTATTTCAATATACTAACAATGAAAATGTGAAAAAATAAAACCAGTAAGATTTACAAATGCTCTAATGAAAATTAAATTTTAGATATATACTTAATAAAAGTGCAGAATCTGTAAGTTAAAATTTATTTAATACAAAATTCTGATTAAGTAAATCAATAATGTAAATAAATGAAGAGACATACTGTGTTCATGGATCAGAACACTCAACATAGCAAAGATGTCAATTTTCCCCATTTTGACTTATAAGTTTAGTATAATTCCTATCAAAATCTCAGCAGGTATTTTAGACAATAGACACTTTTGTCTGTGTCTATGTAGATATACACAATTTTATTCTAAACTATATTTGGCAAGGCACATGTCATAGAACAGCTAAAACAATCTTGAAAAAGAAGAAGAAAGTTGGAGAAATTTCTCTACCTGGCTTATTATAAGCTGCAGTAATCCAGACAGTGTGGCATCAGCAGACAGACAGACTCACTGATCAATGAAATATAACAGAGATTTCAGAAATAGACTACACAAATATGCTTAGCTGATTTTTGACCAAGATACAAAAGAAATACAATAGAGGAAAGATAATACTTTCTCAATCAATGGTGTTGGAGTAATTGGACATTCATAAAATCAAACTTCAACCTAACCCTCACATCTTATACAAAAATAAGCTCAAAATGGATCACTGACTTAAAAGTTAAAAATTAAACTTAAAATTTTTTAGGAGGACATAGGGAATACAAAACCTTCTAGGGCTATGAAAGGATTCTTAGATGTAACAACAAATCACAATCCAAAAAAAAAAAAAAAAAACCACAGCTGGGTTCAGTGGCACACACCTATAACCCCAGTACTTTGAGAGGTAGAGGCAGGAGAACTGCTTGAGGCCAGGAGTTTGAGAACATCCTGGGAAACATTGTGAGATTTTGTCTCTACAAAAACTTCTTAAAAATTAACTGGTAGAATGCACCTGTAGTCCATGCACCTTGGGAGGCTGAGGTGGAAGGGTCACTTGAGCCCAGGAGTTTGAGTCTGCAGTGAGCTATGATCATACTACTACACTACAGGGTGAGTAACAGAGTGATATTCTACTAAAGAAGAAAGAAGGAAGAAGAAGAAGAAGGCACAGGAGGAAGACGAAGAGAAAGAGGAGGAGGAGGAGGACAAAGTCATCCATTATATTATTTATAAACTAGACCTCATCAAAATTGAAAAAAATTTTCCTCTGAGAAAGCCCACATGAAGAGGCTGAAAAGAAAAGCTACAGACTGGGAGAAAATAGTTGCAAGCCACATATCCAACAAAGGACTAGTATCTAGAACACAAACTCTCAACAGTAACGAACCAAACAATCTAATTAGAAGATCAGCAAAATACCTAGATATATCAAGGAAGATGATATATAGATGGGAAATAACCATATGAAAGACATTCGACATTATTAGACATGAGAAACAAAATGTAAACTAAAACCACAATGAGTTATCACTGCATACTTATCTGATAGCTAAAGTTAAAAATAGTGACAGCACTAAATGCCAACAAGGATAAGGAGGAGCAAAATTACTTATCCTTTGCTGCTAGGAATGTAAAATGGTACAGCTACTCTACAAACTATGGCAGTTTCTTAAAAAACTAAATAGGCATTTACCATACCACTCATATATTTATCTAAGAGAAATAATGATTGTGTTCACATAAAACTGGTACATAAATGTTTATTACACTTTAAATTGTAATTTAAAAAAACTGGAAATGGTCTCGATGTTTTCCATAGGTGAATGATGAAGCAGTCTGTGGCATATTGAACTATGAATGTTACTCATCATAATGCCTACATGACATTGCTGAATTTTTCCCCTGCCCTACTCTGCTTATCTTTAAGAAAAATGGGGGGAAAGTTTCATTTGTAACCAGATCAGCTAAGACTGAAAACCAAGATACCTCGATAGCTGACCAACAACTTCAAAAAAACTCCAGGCTTCCTTATTTATATCATCTCCATTCTAAATGATACTCCCAACACTGCCATAACAGTTGATAACTGCCATGACAATGATCCCAAAAGAAGCTATAAAAGGGCAAAAAGGAAGGTGACATTCTGGTTCCGGAGAAGTTCAGTGCCCATTTTCAGAAAATACATGAATATTCCTAGCTTGACTTTTAATGTCCAGTCCCTTCATTAGAGAAAGCCTATATTCTAGCCCTGTCTCCCCGGAATAGTCCAGAAGTTAATTTGTGAGTCACGCTCCTGTTTCTCCATTCCCTTGGCCATGGAATAAAGTTTGCTCTCTACTTGACCTCACTTTCAGTTTCATGTGTTGGCTCTAGGACACTGAAAAGGGAAAGATCACATCTTTTGGGGTTACCAAGTTTCAGGGTAACATGAATACTACTCAGCATTAAAAAGGAACAAACTATTGAAAAGGATCAACTTGGATAAATTTCTATAGAATTATGCTGAGTGATAAAAAGCCAATCCCACAAGACTACATATTATATTATTCCACTTACACAATATTTCTGAAATGACAAAATTTCTAGAAATGAAGAACAGGTTAGTGGTTTCAAGAGGTTAGGGATAGAGATAAGAAACAGAGAGGGAGTTATATATTCTTATAAGTGAGTAACACAACAAAAAAATAGTTTTATGTGGTGATAAAACTATTTAATATCTTGACTAAGGTGGTATAGACGTGAGCCTTTAAATATGATAAAATTACATGGAACTAAATACACAAACACACACATATGCACACATAGACACACAAATAAACATAAGTAAAACTGGAGAAATATGAATAGAATTAGTGGATTTTATCAATTTCAATATCCTTGTTGTGATATTATTCTGTAGTTTCATCAAAAGTTATCATTGGGGTAAAACAGGTAAGGAGTAAAGGGGCTCTCTCTGTATTTTTTCTTTAAACTATACATAACTCTAATATTATCTCAATAAAATTTTAAATTAAACACATGTGGGATATGCCAAAGATTCATTATTTGGGTAAGAAAGGCAATTTATAAAAGTGGGTTTAAAGGTAAAAATGAAAAAGATTAATCACTTACAGTTTATACCACCTCAAGTTTAACCAGTTGCTTCAGTTGAGGAACAACAATTGTTACAAAGAAGACACTGGACAGGGGGTCAATAGAAAAAACACAGAAAGAAACTTTTTACATGTTTTTCAATAATAAAAGTGTTATATAAATGCATTTTGCTAATGAGAGATAAAATTAATAAACATTGGCCGGGCGTGGTGGCTTAAGCCTGTAATCCCAGCACTTTGGGAGGCAGAGGTGGGTGGATCACGAGGTCAAAAGTTCGAGACCATCCAGGTCAACATGATGAAACCCCGTCTCTACTAAAAATACAAAAAATTAGCTGGGCATGGTGGCACGTGCCTGTAATCCCAGCTACTCAGGAGGCTGAGGCAGGAGAATTGCCTGAACCTAGGAGGCGGAGGTTGCAGTGAGCTGAGATCACACCATTGTATTCCAGCCTTGGTTAACAAAAGCGAAAACTCCGTCTCAAAAAATAAAATTAATAAACATTAATAAAACCACTTTAAAATCTCATTTTTACCAAGCTACATAAAATATACCTTAATAAAATGACAAAAATTAAAATTATACAAGATATATAAGAACATCCTCGAGAGGACTCAAGATGGCGCTGTGAGAACAACCCAGGATTGGAGCTCTCGTTGAATCTGCAAACATGTGAGTCGGAGCTGCATTTCCAGACTGATCTTTGTTGCCCACAGAACGGGGAAACTCCCAAGTATAAAAAAGACACAGGACGCCAGGCAGTAGGTCTGCCTGGCAAAGCCGGCAGCCGGGGCGGCAGCAGCCAGCCCTACCCAGCAATCCCCACAGGGCGCGCTTGTCCGGGTGCCCTGTTGAACCGGCAACCTGAGACTTGAGAGGGCTGGACTTGAGACTGAACGAGACTTGGACAGTAGGCCAGCCCAGGGGATTACAGGGACAGATCGTTTGGGATACCCAGTGGGACGAACAAAACCGCGATTTCAAACTATCCCGAGCAGACGGTCCGAGACGCTCTGTGGGGGAGGGGCGTCCACCACGACCAAGGCAACCCGCCCCAACTGAGATACACACCCACTGCTGACGCAGCCAGCCGTTGCCAAGGCAACCCGTCCCTACTGAGATACACGCCCACTGCTGACGCAGCCTGCCGTTGCCGAGGCAACACGCTACAATGAAGAGACTCCACCGCAGGGCATGGCGGAGACCACAGCAGAGCCTGCAGGAATAGGGCGAATCACACAACAGCAGGGCGGAGCCTCGGCAGCCAAACAGTGGCTAGTCTGCCTTCTAGCTGGGCAGGACACCTCAACGGACATTGAAAAATAAAGCCCGAACCCCCAACACAGAGCATTTGAGAAAAAAAGGGTTTTTTTAAATGAGCTCTGTTGCAGCAGAATCAAACATAGCAGCCTAACAGCCCTGAATGAACAACAGAGCTCACAGCTCAGCAATTGAGCTCCAAAAAAGTACAGACTGTCTCCTCAAGCAGGTCCCTGACCCCTCTATATCCAAAAGACTGACATTTGGCAGGCATCATCCTGGGACAAAGATACCAGAAAAAGAAACGGGTAGCATCCCTCACTGTGCCACAGCTGCTAGAGGTGCATCCCAGACAAGCAGGGCCTAGAGTGGACCTCAGCAGTTGTACAGCAAAGGGGCTAGGCTGGTAGAAGGAAAACCAAGTAACAGAAATACTTCATCATCAACAATCTGGGTGTCCACTCAGAGACCCAATCGAAAAGTCAGCAACTACGCAGACGACAAGCGGATAAACCCACAAAGATGGGAAGAAACCAGCGAAAAAAGGAGAAAAACACCCAAAACCAGAACACCTCGCCTCCTAGAAAGGACCAAAACTCCTCACCAGCAAGGGAGCAAAGCTGGACGGAGAATGACTGTGACAAAATGACGGAATTAGACTTCAGAAGGTGGATAATGAGAAACTTTTGTGAGCTAAAAGAACATGTATTAAATCAATGCAAAGAAACTAAGGAACTTAAAAAAGGATATGAGGAAATGATAACAAGAATGGATAACTTAGAGAGGAATATGAATGAATTAAAGGAGCTGAAAAACACAATACGAGAACTTCACGAAGCATGCACAAGTTTCAATAGCCGAATTGACCAAGCAGAAGAAAGAATATCTGAAGTCGAAGAACAACTCAATGAAATTAAACGAGAAACCAAGATTAGAGAAAAAAGCGCAAAAAGGAATGAACAAAGTCTCCAAGAAATGTGGGACTATGTGAAAAGACCTAACCTACGTTTGATAGGTGTACCAGAAGGGGACGAAGAGAATGAATCCAAGCTGGAAAATACTCTTCAGGACATCATCCAGGAAAACTTCCCCCACCTAGCAAGACAGGCCAACACTCAAATGCAGGAAATACAGAGAACACCACAAAGATATTCTACAAGAAGAGCAACCCCAAGGCACATAATCATCAGATTCAACAAGGTTGAAATAAAGGAGAAAATGCTAAGGGCAGCCAGAGAGAAAGGTCGAGTTACCCACAAAGGGAAGCCCATCAGACTCACAGCAGATCTCTCAGCAGAAACACTACAAGCCAGAAGAGAGTGGGGGACAATATTCAACATTCTTAAAGAAAAGAACTTTCAACCCAGAATTTCATATCCAGCCAAACTGAGCTTCAGAAGTGAAGGAAGAATAAAATCCTTTGAGAACAAGCAAGTACTCAGAGATTTTGTCACCACCAGGCCTGCTTTACAAGAGCTCCTAAAAGAGGCACTACACATAGAAAGGAACAACCAGTACCAGCCATTCCAAAATCACACTAAATGCTAAAGAGCATCAACATAATGAAGAATCTACAACAACTAACAGGCAAAACAGCCACTTAGCATCAAAATGGCAGTATCAAATTCACACATAACAATATTAACTCTAAATGTAAATGGACTAAATGCACCAATCAAAAGACACAGATTGGCAAATTGGATAAAAATCCAAAACCCATCAGTGTGCTGTATCCAGGAAACCCATCTCACATGCAAGGATACACAAAGGCTCAAAATAAAGGGATGGAGGAAGATTGACCAAGCAAATGGAGAGCAAAAAAAAGCAGGAGTTGCAAATCTCATCTCTGATAAAATAGACTTTAAAGCAACAAAGATCAAAAGAGACAAAGAAGGCCATTACATAATGGTAAAAAGATCGATAAAACAAGAAGAGCTAACGATCCTAAACATATATGGACCCAATACAGGAGCACCCAGATACATAAGGCAAGTTCTTAATGACTTACAAAGAGACTTAGACTCGCACACAATAATAGTGGGAGACTTTAACACTCCACTGTCAATATTAGACAGATCAACCGGACAGAAAATCAACAAGGATATCCAGGGCTTGAACTCAGACCTGGAGCAAGCAAACCTGATAGACATTTACAGAACTCTCCACCCCAAATCCACAGAATATACATTCTTCTCAGCACCATATCACACCTACTCAAAAATTGACCACATAATTGGAAGTAAAGCACTGTTCAACAAATGCAAAACAACTGAAATCATAACAAACAGCCTCTCAGACCATAGTGCAATCAAGTTAGAACTCAGAATACAGAAACCAACCCAGAACCGCACAGCTTCATGGAAACTGAACAACTGGCTCTTGAATGTTGACTGGGTAAACAATGAAATGAAGTCAGAAATAAAGAAGTTCTTCGAAACCAATGAGAACGAAGACACAACATGCCAGAACCTCTGGGACACATTTAAAGCAGTCTCTAGAGGAAAGTATATAGCAATAAGTGCCCATATGAGGAGAATGGAGAGATCCAAAATTGACACCCTATCGTCAAAATTGAAAGAGCTAGAGGAGCAAGATCAAAAAAAAAAAAAACTCAAAACCCAGCAGAAGACAAGAAATAACTAAGATCAGAGCTGAACTGAAGGAGATTGAGACACGAAAAACCCTTCAAAAAATCAATAAATCCAAGAGCTGGTTTTTTGAAAAGATCAACAAAATAGACAGAACACTAGCCAGATTGATTAAAAATAAAAGAGAGAACAACCAAATAGATGCAATAAAAATGATAAAGGGAAAATCACCACAGATTCCACCAAAATTCAAACCATCATCAGAGAATATTACAAACAACTCTATGCACATAAATTAGTAAACCTGGAAGAAATAGATAAATTCCTGGACTCCTGTGTCCTCCCAAGCCTAAACCAGGAGGAAGCTGAAACTATGAATAGACCAATAACAAGGTCAGAAGTAGAGGCAGCAATTAAGAGCCTACCACATGAAAAAAGCCCAGGTCCAGACGGGTTCACAGCTGAATTCTACCAGACACACAAATAGGAGCTGGTACCATTCCTTCTAAAACTATTTCAAACAATCCAAAAAGAGGGAATCCTTCCCAAATCATTTTACGAGACCAACATCATCCTGATACCAAAACCCGGCAGAGACCCAACAAGAAAAGAAAACTTCAGGCCAATATCCATGATGAACATAGATGCAAAAATCTTCAATAAAATATTGGCAAGCCGATTGCAACAGCACATCAAAAAACTTATTCACCATGATCAAGTAGGATTCATCCCGGGGATGCAAGGCTGGTTCAACATATGCAAGTCTATAAACGTAATTCACCACATAAACAGAACCAAAAACAAAAACCACATGATTATCTCAATTGACGCAGAGAAGGCGTTTGACAAAATTCAACAGCCCTTTATGCTAAAAACCCTCAATAAACTCGGTATCGATGGAACGTATCTCAAAGTAATAAAAGCTATTTATGACAAACCAACAGCCAATATCATACTGAATGGGCAAAAACTGGAAGCATTCCCTTTGAAATCTGGCACTAGACAAGGATGCCCTCTTTCACCACACCTATTCAATATAGTACTGGAAGTTCTAGCCAGAGCAATCAGGCAAGAAAAAGAAATAAAGGGTATTCAAATAGGAAAGGTGAAAGCCAAATTGTCTCTATTTGCAGACGACATGATAGTATACCTAGAAGACCCCATCACCTCAGGCCAAAAACTCCTGAAACTGATAAGCAACTTCAGCAAAGTCTCAGGATATAAAATCAATGTGCAAAAATCACAAGCATTCGTCTACACCAATAACAGACTTAAAGAAAGCCAAATCAAGAACGTACTGCCATTCACAATTTCTACAAAAAGAATAAAATACCTTGGAATACAACTCACAAGGAACGTAAGGGACCTCTTCAAGGAGAACTACAAACCACTGCTCAATGAAATCAGAGAGGACACAAACAGATGGAGAAACATTCCATGTTCATGGTTAGGAAGAATTAATATCGTGAAAATGGCTATACTGCCCAAAGTTATTTACAAAATCAATGCTATCCCCATCAAGCTACCATTGACTTTCTTCACAGAACTGGAAAAACCACCATGAACTTCATATGGAACCAAAAGAGAGCCCGCATAGCCAAGTCAATTCTAAACAAAAAGAACACAGCGGGGGGCATCACACTACCGGATTTCAATCTATACTACAAGGCTACAGTAATCAAAACAGCATGGTACTGGTACCAAAACAGAGATATAGACCAATGGAACAGAACAGAGGCACTGGAGGCAACACAACATATCTACAACTATACAATCTTTGATAAACCTGACAAAAACACGCAAGGGGGAAAGGATTCCCTGTTTAACAAATGGTGTTGGGAAAACTGGCTAGCCATGTGCAGAAAGCAGAAACTGGACCCCTTCCTGACACCTTACACTAAAATTAACTCCAGATGGATTAAAGACTTAAACATAAGGCCTGGCACCATAAAAACCCTAGAAGGAAATCTAGGCAAAACTATCCAGGACATAGGAGTAGGCAAGGACTTTATGAACAAAACACCAAAAGCATTGGCAACAAAAGCCAAAATAGACAAATGGGACCTAATGAAACTCCACAGCTTCTGCACGGCAAAAGAAACAGTCACTAGAGTGGATCGGCAACCAACAGAATGGGAAAAAATTTTTGCAGTTTACCCATCTGACAAAGGGCTGATATTCAGAATTTACAAAGAACTCAAACGGATTTACAGGAAAAAAACAAACAAGCCCGTTCAAAAGTGGGCAAAGGATATGAACAGACACTTTACGAAAGAAGACATATATGAGGCCAACAATCATATGAAAAAATGCTCATCGTCACTGGTCATCAGAGAGATGCAAATCAAAACCACATTGAGATACCATCTCACGCCAGTTAGAATGGCGATCATTAAAAAATCTGGAGACAACAGATGCTGGAGAGGATGTGGAGAAAAAGGAACACTTTTACACTGTTGGTGGGAGTGTAAATTAGTTCAACCATTGTGGAAGACAGTGTGGCGATTCCTCAAGGCCTTAGAAATAGAAATTCCATTTGACCCAGCAATCCCATTACTGGGTATATATCCAAAAGACTATAAATCGTTCTACTATAAGGACACATGTACTCGAATGTTCATTGTAGCACTGTTTACAATAGCAAAGACCTGGAATCAACCCAAATGCCCATTGATAATAGACTGGATTGGAAAAATGTGGCACATATACACCATGGAATATTATGCAGCAATCAGAAATGATGAGTTTGTGTCATTTGTAGGGACATGGATGAATCTGGAGAACGTCATCCTCAGCAAACTGACACAAGAACAGAAAATGAAACACCGCATATTCTCACTCATAGGTGGGTGATGAAAAATGAGAACACATGGACACAGAAAGGGGAGTACTAAACACTGGGGTCTATTGGGGGACAAAAGGGGAGGGCCAGTGGGAGGGGGTGGTGGGGAGGGATAGCCTGGGGAGAAATGCCAAATGTGGGTGAAGGGGAGAAGGAAAGAAAAGCACACTGCCATATGTGTTCCTACGCAAATGTCTTACATGCTCTGCTCATGTACTCCAAAACCTAAAATCCAATAAAAAATTAAAAAAAAAGAAAAGAACATCCTCAATAGAATTAAACTAGAAATCAGTAAAAGAAAGCTGAAAAATTCCCCAAGTATCTGGGAATTAAACAACACAATTCTAAATGACACATAGGCTGAAGAATAAGTAAAAAGAGAAATAAAAAAATATTTGGAACTAAAAGAAAATATATACACAACTCGTCTAAAACCATGGGATGCAGTGAAAGCAGTCTAGATAAAAATTTATGATATTCAATGCATATAATGAAAGAAAGATCTAAAAATAATAATCTAAGCTTCCAGCCTAGAAAACTAGAGAAGAAAGAATGTAAGCACAAAGCAAATAGAAGAAAAGAAATAAAAAACAGGGCCAATGAAATCAAAAACAGAAAATCAGTAGAGAACATCCATAAAACTAAAAGGTGTTTCTGTGAGATCAATATAATTAATAAACCTCTAGCCAGTTTAATCAGAAAACAAGAGGGAAAATACAAATTTATCAGTATCAGAGATGAAGGAAAGACATTACTGCTGATAGCATCGATAGTAAAAGAAAAATAAATATTATTATCAACTTCATGTTTACAAATTTGATGACTAGATGAAATGGAACTATACTTTGAAAAATACAGATTATTAAAACTCAAACAGATTAAATAGATAATCTGAATAGGCCTCTAGCTACCAAATAAATTGAAACAATAATCAATAACTTTCCCCCTAAGAGAAAGAAAACACTAAGCCAAGATGGTTTCACTGGTGAATTTTACCAAATATTCAAAGAATATGTGATACCAGTTCTCCACAGTCTCTTTCAGAACATCTAAGTGGATAGAACACTTCCCAACTTCTTCTATGTGGTCAGCATTATTGCAGTACAAATACCAGCTAAAAGCATTACAAGAAAGGAAACCTAAAAACGAATATCTCTCATGAATAGACACAAAAATCCTCAACAGAATATTATCAAATAAAATCTAATAATTCATCAAAAGAATTACACCACAACCAAGTGTAAAAATGCAAGGCTTGCTCAACATTCAAAAATCAATTGATATAATCTGCCACAATGAACAGAAACAGAAAAATAATATGATCACATCAATATATGAGACAAAAAATGTGGTGAAGCCCAACACCCATTCATGATAAAATCCCTCAGCAAACTAAGAATAAGAGAAACTTTCTCATCTTGATAAAGAAAAATCTATTAAAAACTTATAGCTAATATCATACTTAATGGTGGATATTTTCCTCCTAAAAAGGGGAACAAAACAGTGATATCCTCTCTTCTCTATTCTACTTTATATAACACTGGAAGTCCAAGCTGGTGCAATAAGAAAAGAAAAGAAGACAAATAGTATACAGGTTTTAAAAAAAGTAATAAAACTGCCCTTATTCTCAGATTGCTTATGTAGAGAACCCCAAATAATACGCAAAAAGATTCTGCAAACTAATAAGCAAATTTAGCAAGGTCACAAGAAACAATATTAATACACAAAACTAGTTGCTTCCCTATGTATCAGCAGTGACCAACTGGAATTGGAACTTTTAAAAAATATACATTATTTACAATGGCACCCAAAAAAATGAAATACAGTTGCCCATTGGTGTATGCTGGGGTATTGGTTCCAAGATCACCATGGTTACCAAAATTTGTGCATACTCAGGTCTTGCCATTTTCCCTAAGGAACCTGATAATGCAAGATTAGAACAGAACTGAAAGAGATAGAGACACAAAAACCATTGAAAAAAATCAATAAATCCAGGAGCTGGCTTTTTGAAGATCAAGAAAATAGACCGCTAACCAGATTAATAAAAAAGAAAAGAGAGAAGACTCAAATAGATGCAATAAAAAATGATAAAGGAGATATCACCATTGATTCCACAGAAATACAAACTAAAATCAGAGATAACTACAAACAACTCTATGCATATAAACCAGTAAACCTGGAAGAAATGGATAAATTCCTAGACACTTGGACCCTCCCAAGCCTAAACCAGGAAGAAGTTGAAACCCTGAATAGACCAATAACAAGGGCTGAAGTTAAGACAGCAGTTAATAACCTACCAACCAAAAAAATGCCCAGGTCCAGATGGGTTCATAGCTGAATTCTACCAGACATACAAAGAGGAGCTGGTACCAATCCTTCTGAAACTATTCCAAACAATCCAAAGAGAGGGAATCCTTCCCAAATCATTTTATGAGACCAACATCATCCTGATACCAAAATCCAGCAGAGACACAACAAGAAAAGGAAACTTCAGGCCAATATCCATGATGAAAATAGATGCAAAAATTTTCAATAAAATACTGGCAAACTGATTGCAACAGCACATCAAAAAGCTTATCCATCATGATCATGTAGGCTTCATCCTGAAGATGCAAGGCTGGTTCAACATATACAAGTCTATAAACGTGATCCACCGCATAAACAGAACCAGAGACAAAAAACACACCATTATCTCAGTAGATGCAGAGAAGGCTTTCAACAAAATTCAACAGCCCTTTTTGCTAAAAACTCTCAATAAAGTAGGTATCCACAGAATGGATCTCAAAATAATAAAAGCTATTTACGACAAACCTACAGCCAATATCATACTGAATGAGCAAAAACTGGAAGCATTGCCTTTGAAATCTGGCACTAGACAAGGATGACCTCTCTCACCACTCCTATTCAATATAGTATTGGAAGTTCTAGCCAGAGCAATTAGGCAAGAAAGAGAAATAAAGGGTATTCAATTAGGAAAGGAGGAAATCAAATTGTCTCTATTAGCAGACAACATGACTGTATATTTAGAAGACCCCATCGTCTCAGCCCAAAATCTCCTGAAACAGATAAGCAACTTCAGCAAAGTCTCAGGATACAAAATCAATGTGCAGAAATCACAAGCATTCCAATACACCAATAACAGACTTAAAGAGAGCCAAATCAAGAACAAACTGCCATTCACAATTGCTATGAGAATAAAATACCTAGGAATACAACTAAAAAAGAATGTGAAGGACCTCTTCAAGGAGAACTACAAACCACTGCTCAAGGAAATAAGAGAGAACATAAACAGATGGAAAAATATTCCACGCTCATGATTAGGAAGAATCAATGGCCATATAGCCCAAAGTAGTTTATAGATTCAATGCTATCCCCATCAAGCTACCTATAAGTCTCTTTGCAGAACTGGAAAAAAGCCACCTTAAACTTCACGTGGAACCAAAAGAGAACCCACATAGCCAAGATAATTCTAAGCAAAAAGAACCAAGCTGGAGGCATCACGCTACCTGACTTCAAACTATACTGCAAGGCCACAGTAATCGAAACAGCATGGTACTGGTACCAAAACAGAGATATAGACCAATGGAACAGAACAGAGGCCTCGGAGGCAACACAACACATCTACAACCACCCAGTCTTTGACAAACCTAACAAAAACAAGCAATGGGGACAGGATTCCCTGTTTAATAAATGGTGTTGGGAAAACTGGCTAGCCATGGGCAGAATGCAGAAACTGACCCCTAAAATTAACTAACTCCAGATGTATTAAAGACTTAAACATAAGACCTAACACCATAAAAACCCTAGAAGAAAACCTAGGTAAAACCATTCAGGACATAGGCATAGGCAAGGACTTCATGACTAAAACATCAAAAGCATTGGCAACAAAAGCCAAAATAGACAAATGGGATCTATTTAAACTCCAGAGCTTCTGTACAGCAAAAGAAACAATCATTAGAGTGAGCTGGCAACCAACAGAATGGGAAAAATTTTTTGCAATCTACTCATCTGACAAAGGGCTAATATCCAGAATCTACAAAGAACTAAAACAGATTTACAAGAAAAAAACAAACAAACCTTTTCAAAAGTGGGCAAAGGATATGAACAGACACTTTTCAAAAGAAGACATATTTGAAGCCAACAAACATATGAAAAAAATGCTCATCATCACTGGTCATTAGGGAAATACAAATCAAAACCACATTGAGATACCATCTCACGCCAGTTAGAATGGCAATCATTAAAAAATCTGGAAAGAACAGATGCTGGAGAGGATGTGGAGAAATAGGAACACTTTTACACTCTTGGTGGGAATGTAAATTAGTTCAACCATTGTGAAAGACAGTGTGGCGATTCCTCAAGGAAGTAGAAATAGAACTTCCATTAGACCCAGCAATCCCATTACTGGGTTTATATCTAAAGGACTGTAAATAGTTCTATTATAAAGACACATGCACATGTATGTTCACTATGGCACTGTTTACAATAGCAAAGACTGGGAACCAACCCAAATGCCCTTTGATGATAGACTGGACAAGGAAAATGTGGCACACATACACCATGGAATACTATGCAGCCATAAAAAACAATGAGTTCATGTCATTTGTAGGGGCCATGGATGAATCTGGAAACCATCATTCTCAGCAAACTGACACAAGAACAGAAAATCAAACACTGCATGTTTTCACTCACAGGCAGGTGTTGAACAATGAGAACACATGAACACAGAGTGGAGTCTGTTAAGGGGGACTAGGGGAGGGACAGCAGGGGTAGGGAGGTTGGGAAGGGATAACATGGGGAGAAATGGTAGATATAGGTGATAGGGAGATGGAGGCAGCAAATTACATTGCAATGTATGTACCTACGCCACAATCCTGCAGGATCAGCACATGTACCCCAGAACCTAAAGTGCAATTATATATATATATAATGAAATGCCTAAATTAAGCTAAGTAACATATTCCCTCACATATTTATCATTTTTTGGGGGTGAGAACACTTAAAATCTACTCTCTTGGCAATATTCAAGTATATAATACATTGTTAACCATAGTCACCATGTTGTACTATAGACCTCTTAAAATTATTCGTCCTGTCTAACTGAAGTATTGTACTTCCTGACCAACATCTTTGCAACTTCACTGATTCCCCATACCAGCCCCAGATATTCACCATTGTACTCTATGCTTGCATTAATTTGACTTTTGGGGATTCTACGTATAAATGAGATCATGCAGTATTTGTCTTTCTGTGCCTGGCTCATTTCATTTAACATAATGTTCTCTAGTCTAATTCCTGTTGTCAACAGGACAGGATTTTATTCTCTTTTAAGGTTGAATAGTATTCCATAGTGGATATATGCCACATATTCTTTATGTATCCATTTGTTGATGAACACCTAAGTTGATTCCATATCTCTGCTATTAGAAATAGTGCTGTAATTAATACAGGAGTGGACAACTCTTTGATATAATGATTTCATTTCCTCTGGCTATATATACTCCGTAGAGGGATTGATGGATCATACAGTAGCACTATCTTTAACTTTTGAGAAAATTCCATACTATTTCCCATAATGGTTATACTAATTTACATTTGCACAAGAGTTTTCTTTTCCACACATCCTCTTTTATCCATGAGTGTTATAATTTTACTTGTAAACAGAATTATACAAAATTTTTTAATTCTGATCAAAGAAAATCTAAATAAATGATATTTTCCATGTTCATGGAGTAGAAAACTGAATATTGTTAAGATGACAAGACCTCATAAAACAATCTACAGATTTCACGAAATCTCTATTAAAATCCAAGCAACTTACTTTATAGGTGTTAAACTGATTTAAAGTTTATATGGAAATGTGAAAGATCTAGAATAGCCAAAACAATATTAAAGAACAACAGCGAAGAACTCGCTCTTGCTGATTTCAAGTCTTACCATAAAACTACGGTAATCAAGACAATGGCATATTAACTAAAGAATAGACACAAGTT
Source organism: Callithrix jacchus (assembly GCF_049354715.1). Taxonomy (NCBI): domain Eukaryota; kingdom Metazoa; phylum Chordata; class Mammalia; order Primates; family Cebidae; genus Callithrix; species Callithrix jacchus. The sequence continues at coordinate 78,730,590 of NC_133517.1, forward strand.
ACTGGAACAAAACACCTCAGAAAAAGACTCATACAAATACAGTCAACTACTCTTTGTAAAAGGAGCAAAGGCAATGCAGTAGAGAAAAAGACCATCTGTTCAAAAAATGGCAATGGAGAAATTGGATATTCATAGCCCCCCCAAAAGAAAAGAAAAGAAAAGAAACATGAAATAAAACACCCGGATACCAACTCAAAATGGATTTACATGTTACATGTAAAATGTAAAATCATGTAAAATGTAAAATTCCTAGAAAAGAGCAAAGCAGAAAATCTATATGAACTTGTGTTTGGTGGTGAGTCTTCAGATTTAATACTAAAGTATAATCCACTAAAAAATTGGTAAGTTGTATTTTATTAAAAATAAAAACTTGTGCTCTCTGGAAGACACTTAAGAGAATAAACAGGCAAGCTACAGACTGGGAGAAAATATTTGTAAAATACATATCTGACAATGAACTTATATCCAAAATATTCAAAGAAATCTTAAAATTCAACAATAAGGAAACAACCCAATTTTTAAAAATGCATAGGAGACCTGAGCAGATATCTTACCGTTGAAGATATACAGAAGGCAGGTAGGCCTAAAAATAGATTCTCAACATCATTTTATTAGAGAATTTCAAATTAAAACATTTGTAACTTAACAACGGAGAAAGCTGACAAACACTACCTCAGTCAGGTAATCAAGGTCAACCTCAATAATAATGTCAAATTGATTGTATGTACTCTAACCTAAATCTAATAATGAGAAAGCAGATAAATCCCAAATGAAGACATTCTACCAAATACCTGACCAATACTTCTCAAAACTGTCAAGGCCATCAAAATCAAGGAGTCTAAAAAATTGTCAGCCAAGAGGAAACTCAAGAGTCATGTCAACTAAATGTAGTGTTGAACCCTGAACAGATCTTGGAATAGGAAAAAGAACATTCAGTACAAAATTAAGGAAATCTGAATAAAGTATGGACTTTAGTAAACAATAATATGTTAATATTACTAACGGCAGCCAATGTACCATACTAATGTTAGATACTAATGATGAAGGAACTGGGTGGAGAGACATGAGAATTCTCTGTACCATCTTCGCAATTTTTTTCTGTAAATTTAAAACAGTTCTTTAAAAAGCTTTTTTCCCAAGGCTTGTTGAATGGACATGGAGTTTTAGTGGATTTCTAAAATTCTGTTTTACAACAATGTGAATATGCTTAACCCTACTGATTTACACACTGAAAAATAATTGAGATGGTAAATTTTCTATTATTTTCTTCCACAATTAAAAATAAGAATAAAATATTTTTAAAAGTCTCATTTTTACTTTTACCTACATGAGTTTCTCAGTCTCTTCAATTAACTTAATATTAAATGCTATTATTATAACATTATGCTAATTATTAGTATACCTTATGGCATCAATAGAATGATTTATGTATGTAGGCACTGTGCTAAGTATTTCACAAAAACTTGATGGAATCTTTACAACACCTCCATTAGGTGAATACTATTATTATGTTTCCCATGTTACAAGAGGTAACTATGAAGCTCAAAGAATTGAAGTGAATTGCTGTGGTCACATTGCTAGTAAGTGGTTTGAATCCCCAGAGCAATCCACCTCCAGCACTCCATATTCACAACTACTTTTTTATATTTGCAAATTTCCCTTGCAGCAGGAAGGTATCAGAACCCCAAGGTATTGAGACAAAAAAATTCAACAACAAACACATTTTAAAAAACACAAGAGCAAATGAATAAATAAATGCTAAGCTAGCAGAGCAGCTTAGAATTTATCTTACTTTACTTAAGTAAAGTAGCTTTCAGTTTCTATTCATTTCCCATAGCAGCTTTGGACCATTTTATAGAAGGCTAGTCTCCAATTGGAATCCCATTACCATCAATATTGGTTGTTGTGATCTAATCTATGCTCCCTATCACTCACTAATATTCATTTATGAAAACTGGGAGTAAAGATATGCTATACCTTATGGACCCAAAAAAATCCTGAAGGTTGAAGAAATGTTGCTAAGAAAAAGGTTCATCTTCCATTTTGTTTTAAAAAGACCTGCATGTTACCCAACTGTTTAACCATGAAGCCCCTTGCGCATGTCAGCCATGAGCTGTGACTGATGGAAAAGCAATCTCTCTGTTTGTGAATTCTCACATTTCTCTCCTGGAATTTAAAAGAGGCAGAAAGCTCATATGAGGCTAAACTGGATAGTTCCTTGGAAATTAAATTTGGAAAACTTTGAGGAAAAATATTTCAAGCTCCATCTGATCTAAAAATCAGCCCCAATGCTTACCTTTAATGTGGAAAATCATAAATAGCCAGAATTGATCCCTGTTCAGGATGGAGCAGGCCATGTGAATGCAATGTGGAAAATACATAAATAACTTTGAGTTGAAAATGTGAACACATTTTCTAACTTTGAAAGTGCTATGAAATGTTAAACCAGGGTTCAAAAGTTATGATTTTTTTCCCTTCCATCAGCTTTCACTAATTTCAGTTTCAAAGACTCTTCATAAAAGGAATGGATAATCTCTATTATCAGTGTTCAAGGTTTATAGCTATTAGCTTTAACTTATTGGTTACGTTGAGTCTTGTCTATCCTTACTAGCCCCTTGTCCTTTACTTTTCTAGAACTGAGAGAAGCGTGTTAAAGTCTCCTACTATTAGTGTGTCCTCTGTCTATTTCTCATCTCTAGAAGTTTCTGCTTTTTGAAGGTCGTTTCTACGTTACTGGAAGAAAAGATAAAGTTTGAATCATCTTTGTGAATTTCTGCCTTTAGTGGTATAAAATATCCTTCTTTATCTCTTTTAATATTTCTGGCCTTAATTTATGCTTCCCTTTAAGAAGAACCCTGGGTTTAAAAAAATTTGCAATTACCTATTTTATTTTTAACCTCCAAAATCACTTAATTTTAGGTATGTTTCTTTTAAATATAGAGCAAGGATTTTCTTCTTTGGGCAATCTGAAAATATTTTCTTTTTTCTTTGTAATAAGTAAGGTAAGCCTATTTGCATTTGCTGATATGATCTATGTGTTTGGTCTCTGTTCTGTCATAATGCTTTATGATTTTTTTTATTGAATATAGAAAGTTGTTCACTATGTGGTCCTTGTTCTTGCCTCTTTCTTTTTTAAGATGCATACTGAAATATTTGATAGTAAAATGATATTTCACCATTTTACTATAATTTACTTTAAAATATTTCAGCCATAATAAGTGGTGTTTGCAGGGGGACACATAAAAGAAATACAGTAAAATATTGGTGGTTATTCAAGCTGAGTATTGGAGTTGATTATACTTTTTACTTTTACATATGTTTAGAAAATTTTGTTTTTAAAAGTGCTTTGCTTTTTAAACAGTTACAAAAAATAATTTCCTCTGTTTTGTCTATTATACAAAGTTTGAATTTTTTTTAACTTGCTCTCACAATAAACCAAGTTATATCTCCATGAACACAGACAGACCTGAAATAATTAACACTTAAGAGCTTCATAAAAAGAATTGTTAGTCTCTAAATCAAATAAAGACCCTCTCTATTGCCTCAAGCTCTGCAGTAAATTATACATACTGTAAATGAGCACAGCTTCTTTTAAACTTATAAGAAATAATTTTGTCTTTGTGCGAGTTTTATAATGACATCCAACAGCCTATAAAAAGGCTGTCTTGATGTGGTTCCCGTAGTGACAGGACATAATATATGTGTCTATTAAATTTGGAAATGTAATGAAGTGCAATAAAAATCTACTTCAGAAAAAAATACACTTCTCAGCATATTTTTATTAATTAAAATATTACATTGAGCATTTTTCATGTCTGCATGCCTGAAAGCAAATAAAAGCTTTGCCAAAGATTAACTGTGACTCTTGAGTTCCATCCAATATTAATTGGTACAAAATAGGAAAGGCATTTTTGCAGAGAAAATATTTTGACTGGTGGCCCAGAGTGATTAATGGGTAAACAGTAATGCTTTCTGAACAGCATATACCACTTCAAATGCCACCAGCAAGACCAGTTTTGACATTTGTGTCCACAGGGACAGGAACAGGAACAGACGAGAAATTAGATGTCTTCAATTCTTGTGGAAGAAGAGAAGTTCCTTATTGGTGATCCCCTACCCTAGACCTGCTGAGAACGTGTGACTATTTTGCCTGTTGGGGACGCATGGTATCATAAAAGCAGTTTAAGAAAACCTCGTATGAGCTCAGCTATCAACAAAAGCAAAAACCAGCTCAGTACACCATTGGAAACACATCAGTTGTAAACAACTAAAAAAGTGAAGGATGGAGAAAAAACAAGGAGTAATGAGCTAAATCACTCTCACATTCCACCTTGAATGTCTAAAATTCTAGGCAGAACAAGAAGAGAGAAAATCATTTAATTTTCAGAATGGTTACCCAGTTATCTTCAAATGAGGTAAAAAGAACTCTCAAGTATATTCAAATATATTCTCTGTGCCTGTCCTCCCAAATTAAGAATATCTGAATGAGTATGATACATTTGAAATCACATGAAAAATGTAACTGGGGAAAGGATGCATAGCTTCTTAACCACTCCAAAAATCAAGATGAGCATGAATTGCCTCTCATATATTAAATTAATCTGAGAGATATTTGCCTTTTGAATGACTGTATTATACTGTAAAGCAATAACTGTAAGAATCTTCACTGTCTTGTTTGCTGTTCCATGAAGAAGCTGACAAAATAAAACCGCACTGAGCGACTACTCAACTGAAGAACAATGTGTTAGACTTACAAGATTACAACCCCTCCCAAAAGGTTTTTTTTAATCCTATTACTTAACCACACCTCAAGACCCTCATCACATTTTTGGAATTATGGAAAATACCTGAAAAGCCACTGCTCCTACTGACACAGTGCCACACTCAAAAACATAAAGATCTACTTGGGCATGGTATTTATACTGCACCCATCATTCAGGGCAGAATATCAACATTATATTACTACTTACTAGTACAGATTGGCCTTGCTGTTACAGTGTAAAAGTAATCAATGGCAATTCATATTTGGAAGTTCCCCAAAGTAAACTTTTCTTCCTTACTGGCTCAGAAGTCTTTTTGAAAATAGGGAACTCTAGGAGTGCACATATTTCAAGGCAAAAATAGAAAGCAAAAGAAGTGAGGAAACCAAAAGCCTTCCAAATCTGGAGGCTCCTGGGGTGTTGAGCTCAGATCTTGCCAGCAGCTCCTTCTCATTTGGTGAGGTGGGGATTTATAAGCACACTCCTTTTACCAAAGTGGAGTGTTTCTATACCAAAATACATAAGAGGACTCTTTTAAGAGTTAGCATTCTAGTCAGGGTTTCCTGATTTTTTAACACATACACTCCAGCATCTGCCCATCCCAGGGTTTCTCAGGAACACTGCTAGCTCCTGATCCTTCATTTCACATTGAAACATTTACCAGACTATCTCTAACGGTCTCCTCTCCTAACCCACTGGCCTGCCCTCTGGACTGTGAGCCCCTTGATGGAAGGAAATGAATCTTGCTATTTCCATCACTTCACCCATAGTAATTACTTAACACAAAAATGTTGATTTATGTGGATGGAAAAAGTCTTGATGATCTATTTATAAACTATTATATACATATCCACACTGATTCCGCAAATACATGATGGCACCCTTCATCCTTTGCAACTCAAGATCACGTTATCTGGGTGGTAGACACATAGGATGCATTTCTTTGTTTTGTGCCCCTTTTTGACTATCTAAAATATTACTGAATTGTTAAAGTGTGAATACAGAAAAAGAGAATGTGTGTGTGTGTTTGTGTGTGTGTGTGTGTGTGTGTGTGTGTGTATGCGTGGGTATACTGAGTCACTGCCTCTGCCTAATTTTACCCATTTATTTATTTATTCACTGTATTTTTTTGAATATCTATTAAGTTTTAGGCTTTATCTTAGACATTGTGCAAGGAGTAGTGAACAAAGTAGAAATGTCCCTTTAACTCAAGAAGCTTACATTCTGCTGTGCTTGTGAAAAGACAATTAACCAGTAGACAAATAAAGGTACCAGGTAAGCTCAGGTTGTAAAAAGTACACATAAAAAAGCAAACCATATGATATAATAGAGTGACTAGAAGAAGAGAGAGGCTGCATTAATAAGTGGCAGGAAAGGTCTCTTCGGGGGGTGGCTTTGATCCTAATAAATTTAGAAGGGTGAAGGATAGAAGAGGGGAAGCCGATGAGACAGAGTGGGTTGGGGTAAGATCATGGAGGGCTATATAGGATGTCACAGGAGTTCAGATTTTACTCCAGGACCACAAGAAGACATTGGACTGTTATATGCAGGGAAGTGGCAAGGCCTTATTTTTAGGAAACACTACTCTGGCTATTGGGTAGACAATGGAACATGGCCTGCCACAGGGTCAAGTAGGGGATTCTACAGGAAGATGGAGCCACACTTACTCCAGGGCTTCTCAGTCAGGGATGATTTTGACTCCCAAAGGACATTTGGCAATTACTAGGACCATTTTTGGTTGTTACAACTAGGAAAGAGGGGTGCTATTGGCATCTAGTGGGCACAGCCCATAGATACTGCCAATTATCCTACAATGTACGTTCAGATGTCACGAATGAGAAACCTTGATTTACTCTACACGTATTGCTCTTTGGCTTCTGGGGAGCATGATAGGAGCGACAGAAAAAAAAAAGTTACATAAATTCTAAGGGGTGTGTGTCCATAGGAAATAAAGCATCAAACTAGGGAAAAACAAAGATCACAGAAGAAGCTATAAAGCTAGACTTACAGTCACCCCAAACAAGGAGTCATCTACTAGTGTCACCTCTTGTACCAAAAGCAAAGACACCTTGCTCTAGAGAGTAGCTGAACTCCATTTAATTTTTTCTTGCATCCTCAGCATTTTGACTCCCATAGATGAAGAATACAGAATTATCATTTGTTTTTCTTTAGTTAAATTAAATAGCACTCGAGTTGGATTACTTTGTAGTAACACTTAGAAATATTTCAGAAATAGCACATCATGGCCTTAAAAGTGTGTTCCTTTCAATAAGTTAATTTGCTTTCAGAAGTGTGAGTCTTTTATTAATTCGTGATTGAGATAAAAAATATTCTTTGTTGTGATAGCTAAACCTTTTCTATCAATATGTCTAGAAACAGAGACAGTAACCCACAATGGACAGTACAGTCAGATACCTTGATCCAGGTTAAGCTCATGAAAAGGCTGACACATCAGGATTCCCTCAGCAGATGATTATGCTAGTCTTAGAGAAAGTTTCACACTCAAAGGGAAACCCTGGGATGCTGCTGCTATTCTTTGAAGGACGCTTGACTTTCACTGAACATCTACCTTGCTTAACGTATGTACCCCTACTAAACACGCACATCTGAACTGAATATGTTAACCAAGGAAAAAAATGATCAGGAAACCATTTTGAAAACCCCAGGACTTCAACTAGTGAGCTAAAATATAACTTGGATCCAAAAAAAAGAAAAGGGCCTTACTATAGGATTTTAGTATACATAAACATCATTTAATGTTTATATTTCCTGAATAGCCACATCCAATAAGAAGCAATACAAAAATTGAAGGAAAAACAAGAATACATATTTATATAAGAACATGAAAGCTACACATACTAGAGTGAAATACATACTAATGTGAGGCAATATATAGGCAGATAAATATATTTCCTAATGAAAGTACAAGTTACACTGGTGAGCGTTGCAAGATGGGTTCCTTCATACACTGATGGAAATTGAGGATTATAAATTACTAAAACCTTTTACTGAAGCATCCCTGAATAACTTTTTTAAAAGTTTATGCTTTGTAGTTTGTTAACTAATCTTTGAGCTTACTTCCATTCCTCCTAGTAAGTGATCAAAAAAAAAAATACAAAGATTTATGAATAAAGCTACTTGTTGCAAGATTACTAATCATGGTGTGAAATGGTAACAATAGTCAGGAATTAGTTAAATTAATCAAGTTAGTTGACCTAAAATGTAAAACATTAGTAAGTCATTTAAAATCAAGTTTGTCAGCAAAACATTTAAAATACTCTTCACTGGTGCACTCCCAGAACCTAAAATAGTACTTAGTACATTGTATTAAGCCCTCAATAAATACTTGCCAAGTGAAAGAATATATTGAATCAAAAAGAGTACAAAATCTTTGGTTTCATTATGACCCAAATTCTTTTGAAAAAAGTACACACACGCACACACACACACACACATGTACCCCTACATATATATACTTCTACTTAAGCCTAGAAAAAGACCTGGAGGAAAACACACAATAATTTACAATGGTTATATTTGAGAGGTAGATTTGTACATTTTGTATCCTTTATTTCTTTATTTTTCAGATCTTCTACAATACCAGTTACTTACATACAATAAATATTTATCAGTGCTGTAATCAAAAAGAGCTATAGTTTTAAGTGGCAAGACAACTGCATACATTAGAAGGGTAAGTCACTATTCTTTTTGGTGGCATTTCCCGCTGGCATTTATTTCATTTCTCTATTGGATCTCTTGAGTGTTTATGGGATCAATCAATTAATTTAGTTTAACAAACATCTGTTGGCTGGGCATCGTGGCTCACACCTGTAATCCCAACATTTTGGGAGGCCAAGGCAGGAGGTCACTTGAGCTCAGGGGTTTGAGACCAGCCTGAGCAACCTGATGAAACCCCATCTCTACCAAAAATACAAAAATTAGCTGGATGTGGTGGTGTACACCTGTAGTCCCAGCTACTTGGGAGGGTAAGGAGGGAGGATCACTGGGGCCCAGGCGTTTGAGGCTGCAGTGAGCTATGATTGTGCCACTGCACTCCAGCCTGGGTGACAGAGTGAGACCATATCTGAAAAAAAAAATTAAAGTAATAAAAATAATAAAAGAATAAACACTTGTCAATGCCCTATTAGGTGTCTGCCTTAATTTGGAGAGACAAATAAATAGTATACTTCTTACTACTAAATATATTATAATATAAAATGTCATATGTTATATATTTAATATAAAAATAATACAGTGAAAATACAATGAAAGAAAACTTTTTAGTAGTTGGAGCCAGTGCCATATTGCAAGTAAGTGGATATAGGTCATAATGGGAGCAAAGATATGAGTGTCTTCCCCAACCTGGCAGAGACCAGAAGAAGCAGTCAAAGCCATAAGAGGAAAACCAGGAGTGCACAGGGTTCCAGAAGTCAAGAGAAGAAAATAGAGAAGGAAGAGGCCAAGTTGTCATGCTGCCAAAAAATGAAGTAAGACAACACCTGAGATGTGAAGTAAACAGACAGCATGGATCGCTTTGCTTTTGGGTGTGTAATCTTGTCACATCTTCATCTCTACCCAAGGAGAAATGATAAATGGCATGTCTACTGCCTCCTCTAGCCTCAAGGTTAATTTACCATCACTCAATCTAACTCTCATTTGTGAATGGTCCTCCCTTCTCTTCATTATACCTTCACAACCTCAATCATTCCATTCTCCACTCTTTCCATCTCATAACGTCCAGCTTTCTTCCCAGGCAAAGAAACACATCTCATGATGCTTTTGAGATTTTAAGACATTTTAAGACAGAGAGCTTATAATGTAAGCTGCAGAAGACAGTAAATTCAAAAGGGATTTAAGTAACTAACAAATGATAACTTTTGAGCAAGATTGGTAGTCCTTCCCTGCTTTTTATCAATTTGGGCACTAAACATGGATGTTCTTACTACCAAGTCCTTCACAATAATAAACACTGGGTCCAAAGAGAGTAGCCCAGAGCAGAACCTCAGTTCCAGTGAAGTTCATACCAATATATACTTTACTCAACAGCCACACAGATATGAAAATTACCAGAGTAGGACCATATGACCAAGAACAGATTTTTTTTTGGTATAAAGTCATAGATAAGCAATGAAAGTGGGAATTTTATTTATTTATTTATTTACAGAGTCTTGCTCTATTGCCCAGGTTAGAGTGCAGTGGCACAATCTTGGCTCATTGCAACCTCTGCCTCCCAGGTTCAAGCAATACTCCTGCCTCAGCTTCCCCAGTAAATGGGATTACAGGCACCTGCCACCGCGCCCAGCTAAGTTTTGTGTTTTTAGTAGAGATGGGGTTTCACCATATTGGCCAGGCTGGTCTCAAACTCTCGACCTCAGGTGATCCACCCACCTCAGCCTCCCAAAGTGTTGGGATTACAAGAGTGAGCCATTGCATCCAGCCGGAATTTTATTCTTAAAACACAGATATCAGAAGTAACTCAGCAAAATATAAATCCACTAGCCAATGTGTGAGCCAAAGAATGCTAGTTTTAAGGGATCATAATAGCTGTTATGAAAAATAAGAACCCTGATTCTGTGAAATACTGGATTAGAAATATTTTTTACCATTGCCTTTTGTATGTATGTGTGAAACAGTGTCTCACTGTCACTCAGGCTGAAGTGCAGTGGTGTGATCATGGCTCATTGCAGCCTTGACCTCCTGGGGCTCAAGCATGTCTCCCACTTTAGCCTCCTGAGTAGCTGGCATCACAGGCTTGCACCAGCATGCCTGGCTAGTATATATATATATATATATATATATATATATATATATATATATAATTTTTTTTATTTGTATTTTTAAAGACAGGATCTTGCTATATTGCTCAGGCAGGTCTCAAACTCCTGGGATCAAGCAACCCTCATGCTTCAACCTCCCAAAATGCTGGGATTACAGGTGTGAGACACTACACTGGGCCTACCATTATCTTCAATGTGTCCAGGTAAATTAGATTTCTCCAAGAGGATAAGATACATAACACTTTTCAAGTTTATTGGAAATAATAAACTTGAAATAATAAACAGAATCTCTTTGCATGGAGCAATTTTCAGGTCTAGGGGTTTCTTTAGAGAACATAGCTTTAAAAATCATCGTATGTTAGAAGAAATCACTAATGTTGGTTAGATGCCATTTTAGAGCAGCTATTTTCAACTGTGGCTGCATATTGGAATTACCTGAGAAACTTTAAAATCCCAATCCCAAACCATGCTTCAGACCAATTAAATCAGAATGCCTGAGGCTAGGACACAAGCCTCAGTATTTTTTAAACTTTCAAGGGGGTTCCAATGGGCAGCATAATTGCAAGCCGGTGCCACTGAGTCTACCACCAATGCAGGAAGCTCTTTTTCAGGATCCTTGATACCTTATGCTAGCTCTTAAATAATGGGAAACCTTGATGTTCCCATGAGACACTAAAGCATTCCTCTGCTATGTTTAACAAAATGAAGTACTTTATGTCTAAGATTCCATTTATCTCAATAATATCTTACATCGCTAAAACTGTAGAACACATGCTACATTCCTATCTTCCCTCAAAAAATAAAGAGCCAATATTTTTTCCTAAGTTGTTTGAACATAGTGTTCCCAATAAAATTCACACACAGAGAAAAAAACAAGCTTCACATTTATTAATAAAGTTCTAGCAGCAAATATTGAAAAGTAGATATCTAGACAGAGAGTGCAGAATATTAACTGTGACATGTAATATTTAAGGGCAGAACATTTTTATTAATATTTATATACCTAATATGTATAATCTAGAAATCTAAATAGCAGAGATGCTTTTTGCATTATGCAGACAACGGCCCAGTAAATCTAACCAGCCTCCAGGGTACAAAGTAAGACTATCTTGAAGGCAGAAACTGACCAGAGATTTTGCCAATCTGCATTGGTAGGAACATTAATTAACTTTACTTAAAGTTCTCCGAAGTACTACTTTGCTTCTTCTCAGTAAATTCTTTGGAACATATGTTCTGGTGCAACATGCTGCTTTCAGTTTAATAGTTAAAATAAAATTACTTGAATTCCAGCAACTCTAGTCATACAACCAATCAATCAAAATCTTGGGACCTAGAAAAGACAAAGCACTGATTGAATCCATCAAAAACCAATTTCTCAAGTGACACCTCAAAAAGCAGTGTTCAGCTGGGCTTATGCTCATGATTCCAGCACTTTGGGATCACTTGAGGTCAGGAGTGGATCACTTGAGGTCAGGAGTTCGAGACCAGCCTGGCCAACATGGTGAAACTCCATCTCTACTAAAAATACCAAAATTAGCCATGTGTGATGGTGCATGCCTGTAACTCCAGCTACTTGGGAGGGTAAAGCAGGAGAATCACTTGAACCTGGGAGGGCAGAGGTTGTAGTGAGCCGAGATTACGCCATTGCACTCCAGCCTGGGCAACAGAGTGAAAATCTGTCTCAAAATAATAATAATAATAATAATAATAATAAAATGTTTAAAAAGCAACGTTCATGATTTGAGGTGATTTGCTATGTTATAGGTCATCCTGTTGAAATGCATAATGATTTAATCCATTGCTACTCATGGATTTCATGTAAAATTCTCATCAAACAAACAAAAATACTCAGTAATTTATCTTTAAAATTGAAAAGGCTTATTACAAGGTAGTTGCATTGTTTATCTGAATTATAAAATTGAGCCCAACTTCAGCCTGACTTTCTAAAACCAGCTATCTGCTCTTAGAGTCACTAATCTTTACTTCCTTTGTAATCCAATTTCCTTTATTATTTGAATTGCTAATGACTGTTTTGATTAAGGAATTGGAGATAGCAATGATAATGCTGCATAACCAAGTTTGCAGATTTGGAGCTTTTGCCTTTTAATGCAGTGTATTCAAAGAGCCAGATCTTGGTACTAGTTAATTTGTGAAATTATGTATTATATTATCAACATGTTTGGATAGTCAAGGAGCTAAGGATTTTAGGATTATTCTCTGTCCAATGGCTGGTGATACATAAATATATCAGATGAATCTAAGACCTTAAAAATAAAATTTACTGAATTAAGTATTAGATTTAATAGCCCCATAAAACATCACTGAAAGAAAAATAATGCTAATTACATTGCCTGATTTCAATATAGCAATTTGTTGAATTTTATCTCTCTAGAAAAAATAAATATCGCAATTATGTATCATGAGAAATTTGAATCTAAATGATGCTTCTACATAAGACTGATAGTTTCTGTAAGAATGGAATAATAATATGGTCTGTTGTTTCTAACACAGTTGGTCAGATATTTTGAAACATAAAGAGGGCTTTAGGGAATGGTTGGCATTTATGCTAAAGAAGAGGAAATACAGAGAAAGAAGCTGAGAGGACAGGAGAAATCTGCTGCTGTGTTTAATTTTGTGGTTGGGCTGCTGTCCCCTGCAGAAGAGGGACTAGAACTTCTCTGATGTTTCTGAGGGTTAGAGACCATATAAACTTAAATCGGAGAACAACATAAGGAAATACTTTCTAGTAGCAAAAATTATTTCAAGATGGACAGCCCCAAAAGGTAGTGAGACTCTCAATAAAGACAATCTATCTGAGGCTTCATAATCACAGCAAGAATATTGAAGAAGACATCTGGCATCAGAATTAGGGGTTAACTGACTTATTTTTTAAATTGTTGTACCCTAAGAACCTAAAATTTTCTATGATTAATTACAGTTAATTGGGGGCTTGTCAAAAAACAAGGTATTTAGTTTAAGTAAATCTTTTTTTTTTCTTTTTGAGACGGAGTTTCGCTCTTGTTACCCAGGCTGGAGTGCAAGGGCGCGATCTCGGCTCACTGCAACCTCCGCCTCCCGGGTTCAGGCAATTCTCCTGCCTCAGCCTCCTGAGTAGCTGGGATTACAGGCACGCGCCACCATGCCCAGCTAATTTTTTGTATTTTTTTAGTAGAGACGGGGTTTCACCATGTTGACCAGGATGGTCTCGATCACTTGACCTCGTGATCCACCCGCCTCGGCCTCCCTAAATAAATCTTTTAAAATGCCAGAACTCAGAATCAATCTAAAATAAAAACTTTTAACCCACGGAGCAGCCACTAAGAGACACAAAAAATGTTGTGAAAAAAAATTTTTGTTTTGAAATGGAGTCTCGCTCTGTCACCCTGGCTGGAATGCAGTGGCACGATCTTGGCTCACTGCAAACTCAGCCCTCCAGGTTAAAGCCATTCTCCTGCCTCAGCCTCCCGAGTAGCTGGGACTACAGGTGCGTGCTACCACGCCTGGCTAATTTTTTGTATGTTTAGTAGAGACGGGGTCTCACCATGTTAGCCAGGATAGTCTTGATATCCTGACCTCATGACCTGTCCACGTTGGCCTCCCAAACTGCTAGGATTACAGGCATGAGCCACTGCTCCCAACCTGTACAAATATTTTCTATTAAAAATATATATGTCACTCAGGAACCATGGCTCATGCCTGTAATACCAGCAATTTGAGAGGCTGAGGTGGAAGAATCACTTAAGCCCAGGAAAGCATGACCAGCCTGGGCAACATAGTGAGACTCCATCTCTAAAATAATAAAAAATTAGCCAGATGTGGTGGCATATGCTTGTAGTCCCAGCTACTAGGGAGGCTGAGATGGGAGTGTCACTTGAATTCAAGGGTTGAAGGCTGAATTCAACCTTAATCTCATCATTGTACTCCAGCCTGGGCAACAAAGCAAGAACTAGCTCTTTAAAAAAAATTAATTAAATATTTACAAACATGGCTATATTTTTCTATATATGGGCATGATTTTTGAAAATCTGTACAAATACAGTCAGCTTTTGATAATTCACATTAAAAAGTATTGCGTAGTTACATGCTTATTGTTTTCTCTAGATTGTGTGGTTATAGATAATTTTTATTTTTATTTTTTGCTTATGTTAATATATTTGATTTCTAAACAAAGGGCACAATTAGTTGAGAAATAAAAAATTTTAGTAAACTATTAGAAGTATATTTTGACATATATGTACATTCATAGAATATAGTTAAAAACTGAGACAAATAATTCTTCATCAAATCTCCCTCTGAGTCAAGCACTGTGGCTCACGCCTGTAATCCCAATACCATGGGAGGCTGAAGCAGGTGGATCAATTGAGGCCAGGAGTCTAAGACCCACCTGGCCAACATGGTACAACCCTGTTTCTACTTAAATAAATAAGCAAGCAAGCTGAGTGTGGTGGGGTACACCCATAGTCTCAGTTATTCGGGAGGCTTAGGCAGAAGAATTGTTTGAACCCAGGAGGCTGAGATAGCACCACCTCAGTCCAGCCTAGGTGACAGAGTGAGACTCTGTCTCAGAAAAAAAAAAAAAGAATTTCCCCTTTGCCTCAATTGTCTGGCTATTGTTTAAAAAAAAATGTAAAGTCTACATTCCTAAATTACAATTCTCTTTGTTCTTTCATTTCTCAGTGCAGAAACAGCCTATGTATTTCATCATCTAAGAGTTCACACAAAATAACAAAATATAGCATTCTGAACAAATTTTACTGAAACTTAGAGCATTATATTTCTCATTATACAAATGTATTCTGGGGAATATTTTAAATTTTATGATATTTTGGTATAAAATTAAATTACTATTGACAATTATTTAGGGTTATATTCTCAATAGCTGTATTAATTATTGGCATCGACAAGTCCCCAAATTAATTCTGGCAAAATTAATTATTTTTAAAATTATCACATTGTGACAAAATCTAGGTAATAACCACATGATACAAATATAGGGAAAAAAACCATAATTTATTTTGCTACTGGCTGCAACTACCATGCAGTAAAACCTACTAAAATATTCACAATATTTGCCATGTACCTAGCTTCTATAAACACTATTTTAAAATCACAGTTACCTTCATTTAAATGCTATGACTAAAAGTCAAAGACATTACAGATGGCATTAGAATTTAGTGTCCACATGTTCAAGATTACTTGAAACTTCTTGAAACCACTATATGAGATAACTCAGCTTTAAAATAAAATTTCTAGTTTCTATCAGCCTCACCCAATGTGTGACTCAAATAATTATTCTAGAAGGCGCAATTTTAGTGTCAGGCCAAATAAACTGGCATGCCATTAAAAAAAATCTGATTCTCCTCCCATGTTAGCATCATTTACACAGGTGGGCAAACAACTAGAAGCAGCTACTTTGGGGAAAATGGTTGGAATTGTCAAATGCTTTTGCTACCACTTGCTTGGTTCCCTGCATTCATACTCTGTCTCTCATCAGTACCTGGAGCTACCTGGTCCCCTCATGGAAACTCAGCTCAGTTCTCCAGGTTCTATGAGCAATTGATCCTTCATCAGAGAACACTGAAAGAATTCCAATTTAGAACTCAATAACAACTATAAAGTCCACTCAACTGTAGCCTGTGTCTGGTCTTTTGCCCTAATTCTGATGTTCAGTCTTTCAATCAAGATGCCCATCTTTCATCTCTGTCCTGACAAATGATTCCTGATTGTCTGCTTGGCTGCATGACTGGGAAGCCAATCTCTCTGAGGCTGGAACACAACTTTGTCCTTGTGTTTGGTAGAGGTCAAGTCTCTCAGATGTTTAAAAAACGGTGCATACACACAATTCCAAAAGAGTTTTTAAACTGGGGTATTCTTTACATGTTTACTTTGAACGAACTGATGTTTTTAACCTGAAAAAAAGTTCAACACAATATGATTGTGTTAGTCACAAGAAAACTATAGAATTAATTTCTAAAATCAATTCAAAATGCATTACAAGAAGTAGCAGAAATGAGACTCCAATAAAAATGATACAACCAGTGACTCTACACTCTGATCACCTATGCTTGTGTGTGCTCTCTTTTTAATTTTTTTTTTATCTGCTCATGCACTTCCTATGCATGTATTATCGGGAGATGCAGTGGACGATGTTCCTTAGTCCCTGAAAATCCACTCTTAACCCCTCTACCCTGCTGAGGCTGACTTGTAGAAACAGCTCACCATACTCCCTTGCCCTTGGCTTCCTGTTGAGTTTGCCAGTGCAGAACAGTAGCAGGAAGTTGGGGGCTAGTGAAATTGGGTCAGAAATATATGCCCCTAGCTCCAACCTAGCTGGCTCACCATAGGTTGTCTGCTTCTCTCAACCTACAGTTAGAGCTCATACAGGGTTGCCTTCTCCACATAGCTACTATCTCCAAGTTTTGCTTGTAGCTCCCCTCCTGCAACTCTTCAGATCTGTGAATGGTAACAGCTTCCCCACTGTTTCTAGCTCCAGGGAACTGCACTGTCCCTTGTGGTATCTCTACATGTGGCCAGCACCTTAATAGTAGTCCCTTCCTTAGGCTCTCCAGAAATTATTCAATTTGACAATGCCATTTATGTCCTGATGCAACTCGACTAATACAGGAGATAATGCAAAAATTCTAAATTTAAGGTTCTACATAAATGTAAGATCAAATTACCTTCCTGGCTTTGTTCTGATAGCCCTGGGTTTCCATTCCTCATGTCCTGAAACTGGAGTCCTGGCTCTGACCTAGGCTGTGGCTAGTTATTTCCAATCTAGAGCTCCCAGTTTCAACTGGCAAGTTTTGTGCTCCTGGTACCTCCCTTACCAGTCTGTGCTGCAGTCAGTGCACCACTGTAACCTGTATCATCCTTCAACTGCAATAACCATCTACCATGATTTGTCCACGTGCCCTTAGTATACCCGCCTGGCTAGACCTTCTCCCACCTCTCGCAGCACTTTGCACCGCATGGACCTGCTGCAGCCTAGCGAAATATATCTCCGCTGTCCTTCCATCCTATTGAATCGATAGGAATTTATAGAATTCCTGCTCATTCTATAAAATAGGATGTCTCACTCATATCATATCTTATCTCCTTATCCTACTTTATTTTTTCTGATATAATTTAATATGTTTTTGGTTTCTTATCTGTCTTCTCTCATAGAATGTAAGCACTTTGAGGGTAAGAACTTTGTAGCCTCAGCACCTTCAACAGTGCCCAATACGAAACAGGTACTCCCTATGTATTTGTTGACTGACTAAATGAATGAATGAAGTACTCTGGTTCCCAGTCTTCCTCCTAATGGGAGTCTGAGTGTTTATTCAAGCACATCAGCTGAAACATATCAGCTGAATCTCATCTACGTCACAATAGATTCTATCATGGAGACTTGGTATATATTCAGTTTATATATTCCCTTTTATAATTACTATGACATCTTTTCTTCATGCATAAAAGTTACATTGGAATATATATGTGTTCACCATTCACTTTCAGACAAGCGGTTCAGTATGCATTCTCTTACTTGCCTCTGCTAGTATGGGGTAACCACAGCTTTCCTTCTTTCAAGCCACTGCTTCACTAAATAAACATTCAGAATAAAGTCATATGCTAAAAGCCAATACGGCTCTGGGACCTTTCTCAGTAGCTACAATTACGACTGATAAAATCAGGAACACGCCTGTGATGCTGGTAGTACTTAGGAGAAATGGGCATTCTGAATACACCACCATGTGGTTGGGCCATGCTGATTCATTTTATAACAGATAAAGCAGGAAAGCTGCTCAGATTGTTTTGTTGCTATACAAAGTGTACCATCAGTTTTGCTGTTCTCCATTATAGCTCTTAGAATTTTGGACACAAGATGTGTAGTTAACTTGAGTGGTGCTTAATTTTAAATTGTTTTAGGAAAAGCATAGAAACTTTGCACCCTCGGAAGGGACAGAATGAAATCAAAGCATGTTGGGGGGGGTTATACCTAGTTGATAATGTAACTGAAACCCTTGAAGAGACAGATCAAGAACTTGTGTTCTACCAACACTGACTTGGATGGTTTTGTCCAGTGTCATGAATCCCAACTTCAAATCTTCAGCGCAGACCTCTTGCTGACTCCAGACTCACTTCCAAAGTGCCTCCTCTGCAGCTCCACAGAGAGGTCTACCACATATCTCACAGTGATAGCCAAAACTGAGACAACGCTCCCCTGCCCTCCGTTTCTCCTGAACTCTTCCGTCTCACTTAAATAACACTTCCATTCTTCCAGATGTACAGGTAAAAGAAATTTGGATTATTTCTATATCAAATCTCTTAGCAAATTGTAACAGCTCTTCTTTCTAAATATCTAAAATGAAACCTCCATTGGCCATCTCTATTGCTACAACCCTGGTCCAAGGAGCAGCATGTCTTGCCCAGATGAACATGGCCTTGTCCCTGTGGCTCTCCTGCTTTCACATCTGCTCCTACATTGATTCTATGCAGAGCAGATAGATGTTTGAAAAGGGTGAGTCACACTTCACTCCTCCGCTCAACCCCTTGTAGTGGTTTCCCAATTCACACACTATAACATTTAAATTCTTTTCCAAGGGCTTATATGAGGTGTGATGGCCTTTGCCCCAAACTTTTCCTGCCTCTCACCTGCATCTTCCTGATGACACCCCCTGCCATTCTCCCTTACTCTGTTTCAGCCACAGGAGCATCCATGCTGTTATTTAAATGCACTCCTACTTCAGGGACTTTGCCGTAATTGTTGGAAACACTCTTCCCCTGACATCTGCCTGTCTTGCTGTATCATTTCCCTAAGATCTCAATTGAGATGCAATTTAGAGAGGCCTTTTCCTGCTCATTCTATAAAATAGTATGTCTCACTCATATCATATCTTATCTCCTTATCCTACTTTATTTTTTCTGATATAATTTAATATGTTTTTGGTTTCTTATCTGTCTTCTCTCACAGAATGTAAGCACTTTGAGGGTAAGAACTTTGTAGCCTCAGCACCTTCAACAGTGCCCAATACGAAACAGGTACTCCCTATGTATTTGTTGACTGACTAAATGAATGAATGAAGTACTTTGGTTCCCAGTCTTCCTCCTAATGGGAGTCTGAGTGTTTATTCTAGCACATCAGCTGAAACATATCAGACCTTGATCCAGGCATTCACAATGTCCCAAGAATGTGAAATTTGGAATTAATCATCCTTTAAAAATTGGCACTGCCCCATGGGCATTTTATCATTCCTTACACCAAGACTGCTGGAAAATCCAGATAGAGCAATTACAATGTTCTCCTAAGGAGCCATTTGCTGTTCATAAAATTCTTTAAAAAATAGCATCTATGGAACAAAGAGGCTGATGCAGAGTAGAGATACATTATCTTGAACAGCTTAAGATGGCTTCCAGGAATAGGCTGTACCATGTAATAGCACAATAACCTGTCCTTTTCTCATTAAAAGGGGGCCGAGAGTGCAACTGGCACCACACATTAATTTTTAAAGCTATTTCATGAAGTTGTTCTTTTCAGTTCCAAGTGTGGACTTCAAAAAGAAATACAAGATACTAAAAGAGAATTTTGAAATCTCAGCAAATAATTGAAATATCCCATGCTTTCTAACTGTGGAATTAGAAAATGAGGTAGAGAACAGGGAAGAAATTGCTCCAGAGAAAATAGCATGTGAATTTTAGACACATCTTTACTTTTTAAGAATTAATGAACTAAAAGATTAGAGACAGAGCAAATATCTTATCGCATTTGTTATGTATTGGGTAGATAAAGTATTTGACTCTGAGGAGGCATTGAATAATATTCGGTAGTTATTCTTTAACATCCATAAAATCAGTTCAGATCATAGACTTTGATGTCATATACACATGGGTTTAATCTGGGCTGTCAGTAATTAGCTATGGGACTTGACCAGTTGCTTAGCCTCTTTGATCTTACTCTTTTAACTAGAAAGTGGGGGAAATAATACTCTCCACAGTGGAAGGATTAAGGAAAATAAACAGAAGAATGTGTGTAGTGTGGTGTCTAGCACATACATAATACTAACAGTAGATAACGTAGCATGCATAAGAGAAGAGAATGAGAAGGATAGAAGGGATGTCTAATGTATGCAGTAATTACTCTTCCACTCCTTCAAGTCTCCACTCAACTGTCTATAGCATGTGATTTGAAGAGTTGCTGACAAAGTGAAAGGCAAGTGAGACCCTTGTTTCTCATGCAATATGGAGGAAAAATTACTTTCCTCTTTGTCAGCTGATTCACCACCTGACTTCACTCTGAACTTATCATCCCTTCCAGAGTTTGATAATGCCTCCCCTGGGAGCACACACTTATCTTCCTAGAATAAAGGTGGATACATCCCTTTGTCATTCCTTTACCGCTGCCAGATCCTCCCTTGCCCTAGATTGGCTCTTGTACCCTTGATACTCCATTCCAGGCACCTTGGCCGCTTCCCCGCTGCACCCTGTGTTCTAGTTACAGAAGAATCCCCACCACTCCCTGAAGAAAGAGGCCAGAACGTCTTAGAGCTCATGACACTTGAATGTGCTGATCTCTCTGTATATCAGATTTATTCTTCAGGATCGCCTCCTTGCAAAGATCCTGCTGTCCACCCCACCAACATGAGAAGATAATTTCTGATTCCTTTAAATCATCTGTATGCCTTATTATAACTTCATTATGACTTTTAGAAACTGTATTGCAAGGATTGGTTCATATGTAGCAGAGAATTAGGGTCAGACAGAATTTCTAATTTCAATTCCTCACTTAATATATGACCTTGAGGATGTTATTTAATATCCTTGAGTCTTAATTGCCTGCAAAATAGAAATAATAATATATCTCAGATGAAGAGTTCAATGAGATTTTGGAAATTAACATGTTGCCAATGCCTGCCACATACTAAGTGTATTAATGCACAGTGTCTGACACATAGGACTAAGTCATTCAACCAAAATTTATTTGTATAACAGTTGTTATATGTTGGGCTTTGTGTTAGAAGCTTGCAATTCAATGGGAGAAGTAAGACCCAGTTCCAACACTCAAGAAGCTCAGACACTAGTTGGGGTGGGTTGGGGAGTGTTGGTTCAGGGACAGGTATGGCAGAGCAGGGCATGAAGTAGGTGGATGGATAAGAATAGCTGCAATTATGACACAGTGTGGTAGGTGCCATGATTGAGTGGGATTACATGTGAGTGCACCCATTCACCTCTTGGAGGGGCAAAGAGTCTTTACAGAGACTTTGGGATCCAAGCTGAGACCAGAAAGGTGAATGGGAATTAGCCATACAATGTTGCTAATAGAGATGGTAGTTAGTGAGTGGGATGGTGCCAGGGAAGGCAGAGCATGGGGGACATTCTTGGCAGGCAATGTGCAGGGCTTTGGAAACAAAAGAGAGCATACTTAAGTTGAGAGAGCCAATAGCACCTTCAGAGCCAACTCTACTTCAGCTGGAGACAATGAAGATAACCAATAAATATTAAATTAACTAATTAGCTAAGTAATTAATTAACTGGATTCTTCACATTTCCTACTCTTGTGAAGCTCTTACAGTACTTTTCAGCTGCTTGCCACATGCATTGGAAGATTTGTTCATATCCAGGGTAATACAGGGATTAATAACAAGGGCTTTGGATTCAGACTGCCTAGGTCCAAGTCATCTCTGCTATCTACTAGCTGTGGGACTTGAGTTACTTATCTCACAAGATGAGAAACATAGATAAAAACAGTTTACTCCTTACAGATGGTTGCATGGATTTAGTTAATACTATGGTAGAAGGAACAGATCAATTACTCAATACATGTTAATAACATGACATGTTATTCATAAGTTTTTCCTGGGTGCATTTCTTGTCTCATGACCAGATTGCAAGCTCTTTGGTGTCAACGTCACAGTCTCAGTTTCCTGATAGGACAGGGCAGTGCTGTTCAAAGACGCTCAATAAATATTAGTACAAGCAGCATAGCATGGTGCTTAAGACTGTGAAAACTGGAGCCAGATCTGCCTGAGCATAGATTTGTAGTTCTGCAATCTTCTGATTCTGTGATCTTGGGAAACTTAACCTCTCATTGTCCCAGTTTTCTTATTTATAAAATGGGGATAATCATAGTAATGACCTTACTGATTTGTTAGAAGCATTCAATGGGTTAACATATAAAGCTCTTATACCAGGGCTGGTATTTAAGAGCTAGCTATTGCTAGATGAATTCAGATATTTATCTAGATATAAATATTGCTAAATAATTATAATGAATTACAATTATCACTTCATTATTACATTGTTTATATTTGTAGCATTAGAACAGGAAATCAGGAACGAGGTGGGAATACGATATGTCTAATGAGGCATTCAACCTACAGCTATAATGGCATAGAAACATGTAATTATGTAAAATTACTTACAGATATGCACAAAGATCTATTCCAAGCTCATTATATTAAAAGTAACAGTGTCTAATGTAACAGGTTATTCCCTCTGCCTCATATCTGATTTTGTCATATTGATCTTGAGTCCAGCAGAATCTTGGCTTTAGTTGAGCCCAAGTAGGAGACTGGTGTGCTTTCCAGAAATAAGAAACCAAACAACAAAAGTCTGCATTTTACTATCCTGATACCAATAAATGCCTAAAATTGCAGCTTTAAAAAGTTAGATATTAGTGATTGACCCAATCCTAAGAGACTCAATGCAATTTGAACCACCAAAGTCAGTTCTAAAGCTGGATCAAATCCACTTACCCATTCCTGATATAGAGCTTATGGATTTTATTATTCTAAGGATCTGTAATCCAAATATCTCATTTGAGGCTCACAAGGGAAGATGCAATAAAGTGTGCAGAATGCCAGGAATTCAAACAGGAAAATTCCTAACTCCTTAATTAAAGTTACAGGAATAATGCTTCCTGCATGAATCAGATTCATGAAAGTATAATAACAACTACACATTTATAGCTGGACAATGGATATATGTCATGCTCTGAGATACAGCTGAGAACAGAGTTTGTTAAGGCTGAATTATGGCAAATGCCTTCAACTGAAAAAATGTATGCATAAAATATTAGCTTTGATACACACTTAGAATACTCCGCAGTAAAATAAAGATGGTTTCTTTTAAGCTTATAAATTAAGACGGCTTTCTTTCAAGTGAATTACAATTATCACTTTCTTTTTTAAAGTGGGTGAGCATTTATCTCATGCCTATTTTCTATAAAAAGGTTACGTCCTTAACCTTAACATTTTTCCTATGTAACGTTCTCTAGAGTTCTTGGACTACAGGCACATAGCTACTATAAAAATGAGAAAGAAATATACCTCAGCCATTACAATCGGTAATTATTATGTTAGCCACCAATTGCTTCTAGGTATTCTTTGATTCAGTGGGCAGGTTTACAAGTGTTCAGAGCATCTTTTTTTTTTTTCCTTTTCTATTATTTTAAGAAAATCTAGGTAGCAATTGCCTTGGCCGTAAATATTCCTTGGACACCCAGCATGAAGGCATACTTAATTTTCCTCCAAGCTAGGATATGAAGGGAGAAAAATTTTAAAGCATTTGAAGGTACGTTTTCATTAGGAAACTTGGGGATTTGAGCTTATAACTCACATCTCCAGGAAAGGGAGGTTGTTGGGCAGAATAAAGAAGCCCCTAGGTCTCTGCATGGGGATTCTGTCACTTAGCTGGCAGATGATGGAGTGAGTTTCAGTTCTGCCAGTTTTCAGATTTACAATAATATTTAGCCTTTGTAAATTACCAGCTCCCAAGATAATGTCTCTAGGTTTTGGTTTTTTTCTTCCCTGAAACCTGGCTTTGAGTCCTACTGGTCTACTGACTTGAGTTATTGCTGAATTTATCTAAAACTCATAAGCTTTTGCTTCATCACCCCCTGGCCACAGCGTGATTTATTTGAGCTTCTTAATTACATATATATATATATATATATATATATATATATATATGTATATGTATATGTAAATGTATATATATATATATCCCCCTTAGAAAATATAACCCCCTGTGTGTATGTATATACATGTATATACATATATACACGTATTTAATGCTGTTTATTAAAGAATACACCATAATAATTAGACTTTAAAATATTTTTTATTTACAAGTTGTTACTTTTTGGAAGTATCTGAGATTCCCATTCTGCTTACTCAGAAACTCAGAAAAAAAATTTTAAATTTATTAAAGGAAATAAAATTCATTGATCACTGCTTTTCTCTGTATACTTCTTTAATATGTATTTTCATTCCTTTCTCTGAATGTAAGAATAATGTACATGTTTGTGGCAAATTTTGAAACTACAGAAAAATAAAGAATAAAATATAAAATAATTCCTAATTTTAATACCCTTAGATAATCACCCACCATTAATATTTTGATATTTTCTTTTAGCACTTTTCTATGCACTTTCTAAAAGCATTAGAATTATAATGCCTATGGGCAACTTTGGATACTATTTTTAAAACATAACATTATATCTAAGAATTTCTCCATTTCCATATTCTTTGAAAATCTAATTTTTCATGGCTGTATAATACTCTCTAATATGAATATACTCTAATGAATTTAACCATTTCAATCTTGTTTCACTTTAAAATGTATTTAATTTCCTTCTCATGCCTAAATCCTTGTTCTCATCTCTGGTTATTTGCTCAGTTTCTATACCAAATACAGTGTCAAAAGATATTTTAGAAACCTATATAATACATATGATGTGGCAGATACTGTTATCTTTAAAATAATATTGGTTTATTTTATCCTTATAAGATATAGGTACTATTATAGGTTATTGTAAACTGTTTTACAGATGAGAAAGGTGAGGCAGTGAGATTAAGTAACATCCTAAAATCCCACAGTGAGTGTGTGATTGAATTGAGGTTTAAATGCAAGTACATGCTCCTAACCAGTATTTCCAACTGTCTATTGAGAAAAGTTCCTAAGATCTTGATAAATATTGTCAAATTTTATAAAGATCATACAACACACATGGGAGAGAACTTATTTCACCTAACATTATCTTACATTCACCAACAAAGAATATTATTGTTTTTCATATCTATCCCCAAATTGTATATTTTAAATTGGTATTTATTCGATTCGGCCATTTTATTCTAAAATACGTTCTTTGGGAAAATAGTACTTTGAACATAGTTGGAGTTCAACTAATATCTGTTGGTTGGTTGATTAATTGATGGATTGAGAACACAGAAGAATTAATTTGAGTCAGATCAATAAGTATTGATTCGGTCTATTTGAATATAGACTAGCAGGCCTGAGAGAGCAGTGTGGCTACCTGAGCTATTATAAGCAAGGCAAATATCTGTATATTCAGGAAAACTCAAGCAGCCAGGCTTCTGTTCAGTGGGGTTTCTTTTCTAACTCAGATACCAGCTGATAGATGCTCCCTGAAGATACCTACTGTTCCTGAAGGGTCAGACAGAAAGCAATTAACAAATAATGCAAGATTGTATTCAGTCATGAATTATATGAAACATAAATGTTATAGTAGATCTGAAAGGACAGAAAGCTCCCAAAAGTACCCTGAACTGAACCCCAACAAACACTGTGAGACTAGTCTTGTCTAACTGTATTTGAATTAGTCGAGCCCTCCATCTGAGCAATGGTGAGCCCACTCTTTTGGATGAAATCCTAATGGGAAAATAAAAATATTTTCAAATGGCAATATTATTAACTGCCTTTTATTTTTAAGCAGGATATGCCATATCTACAACCATATCTAGTAATTTTCTTTACTACTCTCATCATTTTATTTTATGCCCAAAATGTAGAAACTACAAAAGTAGCCCAAACTATAGTATGATTATATGCAGTGCTTTTGAACACGTTTTGAGTTGGAACAAGATTGATCGATGACAGTACATCAGCTAATTACAAAATGTACCTTTTCTAGTTGCCCTTGATAATAAAGTACTCTTAAAATTAGAGATTGTTTTTCATCGCACAGACTATTAACAGTAGCGTTATACAGAACTATGTTTGTAGGAACATGGCATTGCTTCTAGATACTTTTCTTGAGCACAAATATTGCAGCCTTTTAACTACTGAAATACTTCTTAATAATGTTTTGTAGCTGGTAAGAGAAACATAGAATCAGTAAAAAAAATTTTTAAGTATTAAGATACAAACAAATCTATTTCTTCCACTAGACACCAAAAGCACAAGGCCCAGGGCCTATAAAATTTTCAAAACATGCATGCACACAAAGCAACAAAAAATGTATCTGCTCTAAAATTGGAAAAGAAAATTGCAAAATACAAATTAGTAAATGCTACTATTAGATCTACAGAAGGTATCATTTTTTAACTATTCAAAGACAAATCTTAAGATAGTTATATATAAGTTAAAATGTTTTATTTCCCTTATGAAAATGTATTTGTTATGATGTGGGCCTCCAGAAGTATGGAAGCCTAAGACTTGCAAAGATCTTAAATTGGCCCTCAGTTTAAGGACGTAATTCTGTCTGATGAAGCTATTTTCAAACATCGATTTATTAACCATGATTTTCATTTCTCTGTTAAGTAACATACTAAGGGACACTTAGAGTATTAACAGGCATACAATTCCTACCTGTGTCTACAAACTAATTAATAAAGTTCAGTTGCTTCAAGAATTTGCTTCTATTTGAGATGTTTGCTTTATAGTTTCCTCTATTTTAGCCACTGCTTATTTTTCATTAGTATATAGTTACAATCTGCTTTTTGCTCAGACCCTGGGAGAAACTAATCACTGCTTCTCTCCAGTAGCCATCCAGTTTGTAGAACTTTGTTATGGCAGCCCTATCAAACTAACGCATTGTCTCTATGCTGAAAGTCCGAATTCCTGCAAGAAGGAAACAGATCTATCTTGGTTCAGGTACCTTTAATTAACCGTGATCACAGGGGAAGAATTATAACTACTGTAGACCAAGTATATATATGAGAGAAAGGGATGTCTTCGCTTGATCCCTAGAAAATTGGGCCAGAGGAAATAATTAAGAGCTGATGCTTTATTTGGGAAATACAAAAACACAGCAGCAAGGGTGAGGACAAGGTAGGGCTATGATACATCTCCATTTGCTTTAGTCCTGGTTTACAGCTGGCTGTCCTACTGGATTGTTGGGAGGTGATGGGTAAACTCATCCATGGAAGAGGAAGGCCTTATGATCTCCCATTAGGAGACACAGGGTGATATTCCACAAATGGCGCAACATCCTTTTCTTCAAGAAAGACTGTGTGAGGTCAAGTGATCCAGGGGTTCACAGGACTAGGGATCAGGGTCTCACATGCATAGTTTTGTTTTTATTTTCGTCTTTCACTTGGCTTAATAACTTCTATGGAATGCAAGGTTTTGAAGGCACCTAGTTTGGGGTTTACTGATAAATGTAAGTTTTTTATAGTTATGCTTTTATTTTAATGTGTATTACAAAAAACAGCATTAAATATGCAAAATAAATATATCTAATAAGAAATAAACAAATTATTTTAAAAAGATTCAGTAAATAACAGTACAGAGAGTGCCGCTGCAAAAATGATGGCAGTGGGTCACAAAAGAAGTTCATCCATAAATGTGCATGCAACGTGGGATACTGGCATGGGCAGTGGTTCAGCCTGGCCTCGAGCAGCTCCAGTGACTAGGTTTTCATACTTCCCTTCTCCTTGTGCCTCAGCCAGGTCTTTCCTCTTCTAACTCCTTGCTTTTTCCCATTAGTCCTGATTCAATCCTGTGGAGTCACATAGAATTATTGTGTTGTTCCAGATTTGTATCTGTCCTTCCTTTACTTGAAGACAATCACAGCCTTCTTCAAACCTTCTTTTTTTCAGGTCTAACCATTCCTATAGCGCTTCCTCATTGAGCATCTTTATATTCTCTTGTCTCATTTTCTAACTAAAGAGAGGGGATGCCCAACTGTCAAAAGCAAAGATTTCCCATACAACCCACTTGTGTAGAACTCCAAGAGACTAATGGGTCTCCACTTTTAATGTGACTCAAGTATTTAAAATTCTTGTGTAAAAATTATTTCATTTGATTCTCTAGAGTTACAGATGCAAGATGGGCAGGTAATATTCGCTCTACTTATCAGACTAGAAAACTGAGGGATTAAAATATTAGTGATTTTACCCTAAATTGAAGACAACATTCTTGAGCATAAAACGGAGTCTCCATACACATCTGTTGCTTTTTTCTGTTAACCTATTTACATAGTCTGTGCTGTCGTAAAGTTCACAGTACAAGATATAAGATAGGGTAGATATAACAGAGATAATGAAGAGTAATAAGAAAAGAAAAGTAGAAAATTAAAAGAGAACACATAAGGGATATGGAGTGGGTTGGTAGGCAAAGCAGAGGGAAATGAGTAAAAAGGAGAAATAACATTTTATTTGAGTCTTTTATAATGTATTGTCTTTCTTCATATTGGCTCTTGAAATTGAGTTCCTTAAAGCAAGGGCCTGCTGCTTCCGTGGTACTAGGGAAGCCTCTCACAAAATGTTTTAATATTCCCCAGAAGGACAAGCCTCAGGTTTGATCATTTTCTAGAAGAATTTATATGACTCAGCATATAGTTTTACTTATAGCTAAGAGCTGTTACAGTGAAAAGGTATAAAGCAAAATCAACAAAGGAAAAAGGGCGTCGTGCAAAGTCTGAAGGAAGCCAGATGCCAGCTTTGAAGGAGCCCATCCAGGTGGAATCACACAGGACGTACTTAATTCCTCCAGCAACAATTGTTGCAACGTGGGTAAACTGTCTACCAGGGAAACTTGTCAGAGACTCAGAGTCCAAGGTTTTTATTGGGAGATGAGTCACTTAAGAATTCATCAGACGAGATCGGGTGCGTTCAGGGTGGTATCGTGGCTCAAGCCTGTAATCCCAGCACTTTGGGAGGCCGAGGCGGGTGGATCACGAGGTCAATAGATTGAGACCATCCTGGTCAACATGGTGAAACCCCATCTCTACTAAAAAAATACAAAAAATTAGCTGGGCATGGTGGCACGTGCCTGTAATCCCAACTACTCAGGAGGCTGAGGCAAGATAATTGCCTGAACCCAGGAGGCGGATGTTGCAGTGAGCCGAGATCACGCCATTGCACTCCAGCATGGGTAACAAGAGCGAAACTCCATCTCAAAAAAAAAAAAAAAAAAAACAGAATTCATCATCTAGTATGGACCCAATCCAGAATCCCAGAAGGAAAGCAGGTGTTCAGCATGAATGAAGTTCCACAAGCAGTTCAGATACACTGAGCAATTCTTATCAGTGAGGGGTCATTTATATCAGTGCAGGGAACTATTTACCCAAGCTTCCAGAGGCCAGCCAAGGGCCAATCTAAGGATAGCAGTCTCAGGCCTGCTTTGTTAACTTTTCTGCACACACAGTAAATGCTCCAACAAGGCAACAAAAGCTTCACTATGCTCTCAAGTTGATAGGCAGAATTTCTTTTTTTTCTCTTGGGAGAAGGGAATTCAGACTGTCCTAATATAGAAATACAAGTCATCAGAAATATACTGGGATAGTAGATAGAGGAAAATGAGTGAAACCAAGTAAATAATGAATAAACTAATGTGATAGATGCACAAAGCTATAGTTTCCTCGGTGATGCTTAATGTTATTTCCCAGTTCCACATGAGAACTAGTGTTTGCAACTGAGATCTTTCCTTCTTATTGAACTGGGTCTTCCCATTCCCTGTTGAAGCTCAATTGGTGGCAACATCACAGACCATCAGGATCTATGATGACATCTACCCTGGGGTGTATCTCTAAGAAGAGAACATTTGATCCTTACATTTCAAGAGTTTTTAAACTTCCACACATAGAAAATAAATGTAATAGAGAATACTTGAGGGAAGTGTGCTAAAATCCAGCTCCTTTCAGAGAAAACTTAGGCACTGATTAGCTATGTCTCCTTGAGCAATTAAACCTCCACATTTCAGTTTTCTCATCTGTAAAATGAGAGGATAAAACTATGTGCCCTGCAAGATTTCTTCTGACTGAAAAACTCTCTAAGTCAATGAGTTTTTACAGTTCTATCACATACACTGCCATTGGTGTTACTTACAAGTCATAATGCTTTTGATTCAAATGTCTTTCCTCCTGTTCAAATCTAGGGATAGGAAGGACAGACAGGCAGAGAGCTTGGAGTTGGAGTTGGGGAGCAATGGCTTCAGAATAAAAAGTTGTGGGAACTCGAAAAACATCTCAGTAAAACAGGAGTCTTCCAAATACCCTCCCTACTCAGAAACTTGTATTTGGATCACATAGAACTATTTCCTGTGCTCCAGCTGAACTTTCCTTTCTTGGTTTTTAATAATAAAGAAACCAGCACATTAATTTTTAAAACAGGAAATAATAGGGCAAAGACTCCATAAACAGCTGAAATGTTAATCACACAAAAGCTCCCAAAGCAATTTCGCTCTGGACTCCTTGTGGTTATGCATTGCAATAGGAATTTTCATCAGAACACTGACCCTAGGACTGGCTGCTGGGCAAATGGCACCTAAGGCAGCCTTTATCCCTGTGCCAGCTCTTGAAGGAACGACCAGGGCAGAATGTTTCAGAAGAGTTATTGCTTAGTTGGTGCTGGTGGAGTGGGGAATGAGAAGCAGTACTTAATCCATGTTGATTAGGTATCCTGCTTATATTATTACAATTTCAGTTGTGGATGAGAGAATCTTATTATCATGTGTGTTTTACAGACAAAAAAAAAAAAGGCACAAAGAAGATAGGTAACTTCCCTGAAGTCATACAATCACACAGTGCATTCTTTTTCTATTGCTGTGTTTTTGCTGCATAACATGTTAGCATAATCTCAGCACCTGAAGGCCACACAAGTTTATGATCCAGGTACGAGCTATCGGAGTCTTCTGCTCAGGGTCTCACTGGGGTACAATTGAGATATTAGCCAGAGCTATAATTCTAACTTGAGATTGCTGACCTCTTTCAAGCTCATTGGTTATGGCAGAACTCATCTCCTCACACTTATAATACTGAAGTTTCTTTCCAGCTAGCCACCAGGAATCCCTCTCATCTAATAGGGGTTACAAGTAGTCCTTGTCAGATGACTCCTATGCACAGTTCACAGTATGGCTATTTGCTCCCAGGACAGCAGGATCATATCTCTCCAAAGTGTCACTTTCTTCAAAGGCTCCTTTGATTAGTCTGTTCTCATGCTGCTAATAAAGACATAGCTGAGACTAGATAATTTATAAAGGAAAGAGGTTGAATTGACTCACAGTTCAATGTGGCTGGAGAGGCCTCACAAACATGGTGGAAGGTAAAGGAGAAACAAAGTCACATCTTACATGGTGGCAGGCACTTGTGCAAGGGAACTCTTTTAAAACCATGAGATCTCATGAGACTTGTTCACTGCCATGAGAAAAGTATAGGAGAAAATGCCCCCAGGATTCAATTATCTCCACCTGGCCCCACTCTTGACATGTGGGGATTATTGCAATTCAAGTTGAGATTTGGTGGGGACACAGCCAAACCATATCACCCACCCAGGATAATCTCCCTGTATTACTCTGTTCTCATGCTGCTAATAAAGACATACCCAAGACTGGATAATTTGTGAAGGAAAGAGGTTTGATTGAATCACAGTTCCACATGTCTGGGGAGGACTTACAATCATGGCAGAAGGCAAGGAGGACCAAAGTCACATCTTACATGGCAGCAGGCAAGACAGTGTGTGCAGGGGAACTCCGCATTGTACTGGGAACTCCCTAGATCTCATGAGGCTTATTCACTATCATGAGAACAGCATGGGAAACACCTGCCCCCATGATTGAATTACCTCCACATTCCATTGAATAAAGCAGGTTCATAAGAGCAAGTTCACTCCTGGGTGTAACAGGGCAAAGACACATAATTCCAACACAGGAAGGGGTTCTTCAAGGAAGGAAAGTGGTTTTTGAAACAGTAATATGATCCATAACACCAGAAATCAACAGGCTGAAAACTTCAGTTCTGCATACTTGGGTTTTCTCTTTTCATTTGTTAGAAATTAAATTTTATAATACTTCCCTGAAGTTGGAGAAAATAATACAAGCTAGCATTTTAAAGGAAACAGACATAAAGAATGCTCAAGTTAGAAAGGTGCTTACAGTTCATGTAGTCACAACATCATATTTTATGAATGAGAAAGCCAGCTCAGAGAAGCCAATTGAGTTTCCCAAAGCAACCTGGCATTACGTAGAGGGCTAAAACAAACTCCCAAAACACTTAGTCTCAGAACTTACAACCATTCTTCTATTGCCTATCCATGGGATAAGCCAACTCGCCGTCTGTGAGTCAGATGCAGAGCTTCACATAGCATTAATGTGGTTCCCGTGCTGGAACCTGATTTATGATCCTGCTGAGAGAACACCCCAGTGCAACGAGTTACAATGGGCTTTTCTCAAACCAATTCTCCTTGCTCTGTTGAGAGAGGCTATAATTATACCCACTTCTTTCCTTGTTTTATAGCTTGGTACTGACATAGTGAGAACATCTACAATAAAAATGTCTGTGGAGCTCTGTTTCCTTTTGTATAAATTCATTGTCTGGAATCTAGCAGCCACATGTCTTGGTGATTTATCAGAATTAGTCCATTTGGGAAGTAATGCCTTGCTTAACTGAAATCTGTTCTCTTTGTTTTACCCAAACCCTAGTATCGCCGTGAAGCTAAAAATCAGACTTTGAGGGGATGTTTTAAAGTAAAACAACTACTCTCTGATCCTTGGTCAATTCTTATCTTAAAGCCTCTCTGTGCAAGTCACCTTTGTGCTTTATGATTGTTAATGAAAATTATTTCTTCATCATCATTTTATCTTCCACCACTGACATTCCATCTAATTTGACAACATAATCTGATGGCCATCTTCATTTATGAATTGGTCAGATCTTAGAGATGGCAAAATATATGTAATGGAAGAGAGTGCTATTTTTGATACATAAAGTATAATTTATCTAGATTTTTGTCCTAAGTTTTTAATATAAGCTCTTTAAAGTATCATGAATTTCATTTCCTTTCAATTTTATTTATATAAACAGGGAGTACATAATCTTATGTTCTCAAATCTTTAAAAAAATGTGTATATCAATGCACATTATTAGCATTTTGTTCACTCTCTTGAGTTTGAATCCATTACTTGATCATTTCATGTTTTCTATTTTTGATTTATTAAGGGTTACATTCTTTTCTTTTAATATAGTCATGGTATAGATGTACAAGGTTTAGTGCTAAGAACTAGGCAAATGGTAGACACATGAAGAAATTGTAGGAGAGATTGGACTATTCTAAAATAAATTCATACATACATACATGCATGTTCACTACCTTCAGGGAGGTTAGAATCTAGAGGTTTTTTTAAAGTTCCTCAAACTTTCAAGGCTGGAGTCTACAATGTTGTTTAGGGTCCCCTACCCCTCCAATTAGATTTTGCCTGCCTGCTCCTCATTTGCTGACTCTAGCAAAGTATACATTGGAGTAGTTTATATGGTTATGTTAGAACAACTCCAATGACTCAGAATTCAATGAGTGAATTCACTTTCTGATGATTTGTTGTTCTGCATTTTACATTCACACATACACACATATAACATAGGTACAGTATTTTCCTGAGAGTTCTCCAACATAAATAAACTAAATGATGTCAAGCCAGACAAGGGGTATTCTTCAAAGAAAGCCAACTTGGCATAAAGAATCCAGACATTGGAAAGCACATTTGAGCAAATACACAGACAGTGTGTCTGAAAAACTGTTTCTCTACAATGCCAGAATTGGAAAAGCTGAACCATTTGATTACTTGAATAGGAATATTCCTAGAAGACATCACTGATGACTGGACTACCATGAGAAAGCCATAATCATGCCATGGAGGTCTAGGAACTTAGCCTGCTCCATTGCATAATTTGCACATCTTAGCTTGGTATGATTTGTCTTGACTATGAGATCTACACTATGATCCTTTCTCTTGTTACTAATAACAGCTGAAATAATATTAAGTCTACTGCTCATGTTAGTCCAATTTATGTTGCTATAAAGGAATACCTGAGGCTGTGTAATTTGCAAAGAAAAGAGGTTTATTTTGGCTAATGGTTCTATAGACTTTACAAGAAGCACAGAGTTCATATCTCCTTCTGGAAAGGCCTCAGGAGGCTCACAATCATGGTAACAAGAGAGAAGGGAGCAAGTTATGAGGAGGTCCCAAAATTTTTTAAACAACCAGATCTCATGTAATCTGATTACTACCCAATACCACAGAGAGATCACCAAGTCATTTATGAGGCATCTACCCTCATGACATAACACCTCCCACTAGGCCCACCTCAAACATTGGAGGTCATGTTTCAACAAGAGATTTGAAGGGAACAAAACATTCAATCATATCACTGAATATTCATCTCCAGGTATGTCCACATCCTAATCTACAGAACCTGTGAATGTTACCTTATATGGCAAAAGGAACTTTGCATATCTGATTAAGATAAGAATCTTAAACCTAAAAGATTAAGGCTAAAAGATGGGGATATTATCCTGGACTGTCCTCAAGAGCTCCATGAAATCACAACAGTCCTTAAAAAAGGGATGAAGGAGGAGTCAGAGTGAGAAGGCAATGTGATGACAGAAGAGACTTAAGTAATGTACTTGCAGATGGATGGGGTCACAAGCCAAGGAATGTGGGCAGCCGATAGAGCTAAAAATGGAAAGACAAAACCTATTCCCTCAGAGCTCCTGGAAGGACCCAGCCCTGACACTTTGACTTTAGCCCAATTGAAAACTGATTTCAGCCTTCTGACCTCCAGCATGGTAA
Organism: Callithrix jacchus; assembly: GCF_049354715.1. Lineage (NCBI taxonomy): Eukaryota > Metazoa > Chordata > Mammalia > Primates > Cebidae > Callithrix > Callithrix jacchus. The sequence continues at coordinate 78,765,913 of NC_133517.1, forward strand.
GAGAATAAATTTGTGCCATTTAAAGCCATGAGGTTTAAAGTAATTTATTACAGCAGCAATAGGAAACTAATACAGATATTTAGGGTTTCTCTTTCTCTAATTGTTTGTTATTATAATGATGCTGTGATGAAATTCCTTCTACAGATACTTTGGACTGCCTTTTCAGTGAGTTCGTTAACATGGAAATCTAGAAGTAGAATTCCTGTAACCTGTACCCTCTTACAATGTACCTGGGAGTGGCTGGGAAAGTGCTGAGCAACTTGGCTGTTTAGAAGAGTTTGATTTTTTATTTCTGTTGTTATTTTGTTTTATTTTGCTTGAAATAGGGTCTTGCTGTGTTGCCCAGGCAGGAGTGCAGTAGCCCAATCATGGCTCACTGCAGCCTCAATCTCCTGGGTCCAAGCAATTCTCCCAAATAGCTCGGACTGCAGGCATGTGCATCATACCAGCTACTTTGTGTATTTTTTGTAGAGACGGAGTTTTGCCATGTTGCCCAGGCTGGTCTTGATCTTCGGGGCTCAAGCAATTCTCCTGCCTTGGGCTCCCAAAGTGCTGGCATTATAGGAATGAGCCACCACACCTGATTGAGTTTAGTAATAATTTGGTATAGAAAATTGTGAATGGTTAACTTTTGTGTTTTCCAAGTTTTTTCCCTTTTACCTTCAACAGCCTTGCAACTTAACTTGTGTTTTTTGTACTAGCAGCATGGCCACTGCATGGGAGCTTCTTAGAAATCCCAGCGCTTTGAGATAAGAAGGTTGGTGGAACACCTGAGGTCAGGAGTTCAGGACCAGCCTGGCCAACGTGGTAAAACCCCATCTCAACTAAAAATACAAGATTTAGCCTAGTGTGGTAGTGGGTGCCTGTAATCTCAGCTACTCAGAAGGCTGAGGCAGGAGAATCACTTGAACTGGAGAGGTAGAGGCTGCAGTGAGCCAAGATTGCACCACTGCACTCCAGCCTGGGCCACAGGAATGAGACTCCATCTCAAAAAAACAAAAACAGAAACAAAAAAAAAAAGAAAGAAAGAAAAGAAAAAAGAAATGCAGAATCTCAAAACCTTATGAAATCAGAATCTACATTTTAACAATATATCCACAATTCTTATGCATATTAAAGTTTGAAAGCATAGCCCTATAGTCTAAGTTGCATAAAAGCAAAGTCTCTGTTGGTTTTGTTTAGTGATGTATTTGCAGTGTCTCAAACAGTGCCTGGCATTACTTGGAGGGGCTCAATACATATTTGTTTAATGAATGATTAAATAAGAAAATGCACTAAGGCTTGCATGTTAAAGATGAATTTGAAGATGGGAGTTACCTGTGCATTATTTTCTATACTTTCTATACATACACACACACAGTTTAAATTAGAGAATGTTTTTTGTATCCATACCTCAGGGCCATTAGCACAACCTGAAAAACTGACTGAAAGTTGAACTCTTTTCCTGGCCATTGTGAAAGGATACATCCAGGGAAGAGGTTAATACAAAAAAAAAAAAAAAAAAACTGGAATGAGATGGAAGAAGTTATACCCAGTAACTGCTATCAGAAGTCACACCTCTTCTTGGGAACAAAGGGAACAAATGGATCAAGATTCAGAGGGGAATGACCATGCAGGAACCTAGTGGGGACCAGAGGAGGGTGGCCCTTATCATGAGTACCACAGACCTCAGAAAACATTCCTGGGTCTATCTTTGGCACAAATGACTTACTTCTTCCTAAGATTCATTCATACCAAATAATGACTATATCACTTTGACCTAATGGCCTGTAGATTTTGAGGGTGCCACAAAAGCCCTACATATTGTTGAGTTAATAATGACTGAGATTAAATTTTCCTTCAGCCTCATAATTTAAAAAGCCTGAGCCAGATTTAATTTCATGTAAGGAAAATAAAGTACTGTGATATTTCCTCTTTTAAAATTACTTTTAAATTCTGTATTATCAAAATTTTTAAATATCCACAAAGGGTGAAAAGAAAAAATTATAATGAACCCTCATTATCCATCATCCATTTCCAAGAATTATCAATGTATTGCCAAATTTTTTCCATTTATAATTCTCATTCTTATTATATGCTAATTTTACTAGCTTTATTGAGGCATAAAATATATCAAATTCATCCACTGTAAGAATACAAGTTAATGATTTTCAGTAAATGTTTACAGATGTGCAGATACCACCACAATCCAATGGTAAAACATTCTCATCTCCCCTAAGTCCCTGTGTCCTTTCCCAGTCAATCCCTCTTTCCATCCCCAACTCCAGACAACCACTGATTTGCTTTATGTCTATAAATTTGCCTCTTCTGGATATTTTATAGAGAGAGAATTATGCATTCAATAGACTTTTCTTTCTAGATTCCTTCACTTTAATATTACTGAGGTTCATTCATATTGTAGCACATATAAGTAGTTCAATCCTTGTTACTGCTGAATGTTATTAAGTTACATGGACATGCCACATTTGTTTATGCATTCTCTAGCCGATGGCAATTGGATTGTTTCCACTGTGGAACTTTTACGTTATAATAATGCTATGAACATTCATTGATGAGATTTTTTTGGTACATATTTTCATTTTTTCTTGGGTAGATACCTAGGTGCAGAATTGTTGGGTCATATGGTAGCATTTTTAAACTAAAACCTGTTTTCCAAAGTGTTTGCACCATTTTACATTTCTACCAGCAGATAAGAGTTCTAGTTTCTCCACATCCTCCCCAGCACTTGCTTCTGCCTCTTCTTTATATGCACAGCCATTCTAGTGCATATAAAGTAGTACTTCAGTGTGGTTGTAATTTGTAAATCCCAAGTGACTAATGATGTTGAGCATCTTTCCTTGTATTTATTGGTCCTTCACATGTCTTCTCTGGTGAAATGTCTATTTAAGTCCTGGCCTCATTTGTTAATTGGGTTGCTTGTCTTTTTATTACTGAGGTGCAAGAGTTTTTTTGTGTGATATATTCTGGAAGTCTTTTATCAAACAAAAATTTCCAGCTTTTCTCAACGAAATCTGTGGTTTGCCCTTTCATTTTCTTAATAATGGATTTTGAGGCCCTCTGATCATGGGTGGTTACAATATCTGCTTACTCAGTAGGTGCAGGGGCCTCATTTAGCTACATTTAGTTTATTTATTGGCTATAACAAATGACTAGAAAACCAATTTCAACAGAAACTTTTCAGCATTTAAAGAGCACAAAATGTGCATCTGAGGAAAGCAACTGTAGCTCCGCTCTGGCTAATAGTATGGGCCAAAGAGTGGAGCATAGGGCTTCTCATGAGGGCAGAAAAGTAGTGCCAGTGGGACACCTGCTGGGTTTTTGAGAGCAATTGAATTGAACCTGTAGATCAATCTGGAGAGAATTAACATATTCTAATTCATGAACATGGAATTTCTCTCCATTTATTAAGATCATCTTTCATTTCTATCACCAATGTTTTATAATTTTTTACTATAAAAGTCTTATGCTTCTTTGGTTAAATTTAGCCCTAAGTATTTTAGTTTTTTTTGGTGCTACTATGAATGAAATTGTTTTCTAAATTTCATTTTTAGATTGCTCATTGTTAGTATTTAAAATTGTTGTTTGTACATTGATCTAGTATCCTGTGATCTTGTGAACCAACTATTTCCAGCAGTTTTAAACATGTGTATTCCTTAGGATTTTCTATGTTCAGCTATGATATTTTTTATATTCACGTGTTTGTGAAGATTCATGGCAGCCTAATTTTAACTTAAATGAAAGAAGACTGTATTCAAGATTATCCCTCTTACAGTAGTGCCTGTGACTAAGGAGCAGGGTAAGAGAGATGTCATCAGGGCTGTGCTGGGAACTGGGCATCTTCTGCAAACTGGCCTGTATTTTCTACAGCCATACAAGACAGCCTTGCAGTGGAGGCTTTTGTCAAAATATGCCTACTTCTATAGGAATGTATCAGGAGGAGGAAATCACTGAGAATTGCTGCCTTTGGAAGAAGGCTTGGCCTGAAACACGTCTTCGGGGAAGATTCTAGGAAGACAGAAGAGATCTCCAAGAATAGAAACAGCATGGGAAAGAAACAAAAGAGACCTGAAGGCAATGCATCATCAAAGTGTAAGAAGAGGCGTCTTCCCCATTTTACAGAGGGTATAAATATGGTGCAAAGTCAGCATTTTGAGTCTTGCGCAGAGTGTACAATTCAGAGATCAGATAAAGCAATGAAAACAGAGAAGGCATGGCAATGGATAATTGTTTGCTACAAAAGTGGCAAAATCCTTGTGTTGTAATATAATTTAATCTCAGCACATTGAGTTAGCGTGTGTAAAGCATTTAGCACAGGGTTTCGTTAATAACAAGTATTTGATAAATGGTAGCTGTTTATATTATCATTATTATTATTGTATTTTCAACTAAAATTAGAAGCATTCTGTGACTACTTATAACCAGCATTTATAATGCCAAAGGCAGTTTGTTGCTCTTTTTATGGTCATTTCAGATAAAATATCACAGGACTCCGGAAGTAGATAAGGCAGTCCAGGATAGAGACAGATTTCAGAGGAGAACATGATAAGAAAGAATACGAAAGAAACAAAACTTTTATTAACCACCCAGAGCAATCAAGACTACAAAATGCTATGGAAAGACTAATGAATATACCTGAAATGCATACATCTGTATGTGTGTGTGTTGATAGAAAGTCTATTTCAAGCTAATCCACAATCATATTTAATTGCATCTTTTACTTATAATTATCAGATTAAAATATAAACTCCCTTTTCATTGTAGTTGAAAACCTAACACTGGATGTGCCTGCCAAAACGTGGACCGTTGTGTGACCAGGGAATGCAGCCTGAAGAGCCCCAACAGAGGCAGTTTCAAAATGAGTCTCTCCCCTCTACTCCCCACCCCTGTGTTAGTTAAGAGTGGAGTCATCTGATCCTGCTCAGTGACAATATGGCTAACGTAGGGAGTCATTTAGTTCACCTGGTTACAACATGTAACTCAGGACCTGGGTAAAACTGAAGCTTTTCAGACCCTACAAAGTAGAGGAATCTGTATCTCGAGAAACTACTTCTATCTGTCCTGCTCAGCTTCTGTGCTCCAAGTAACCCAAAGACAAAGTCTGGCTAGTAGGATATTCCAGGGGAGGGACCCCAGCAGCAGCCTTTATGCATGCAGTCAGGAAGCAAGAATGCTCAGGTATGAATAGGCACAGTGGCTCATACCTGCAATCTCATCACTTTGGGAGGCAAAGGTGGGTGGATTGGCGTTCAGGAGTTTGAGACCAGCTTGGGCAACATGGGCCCTGTCTCTCCAAAGAATGTTTAAAAATTAGCCATACCTATGGTCCCAGCTACTTAGGAGGCTGAAGTGAGAGAATTGCTTGAACCTAGGAATTTGAGGCTTCAGTGAGCCAAGATCATACCATCGTACTCCACCTGGGTGACAAAGCAAGACCAATGACACACACACACACACACACACACACACACACACGCTCAGGTGGCCAGTACCTCCAGGGTAAATGGCCTGTGACAGGTAGCTGAGGGTAGCAAGACAACACCTAACCTCTCAGTTTTCTGCTTCTAAACAGATAGATAATCCCAGACCCAGCAGATAGAGAGAGCCCTAGATTGATGCAGGAAGTAGTGAGCAGTAAATGGGAAGAACAATCTTTTTTTTTTTTTGACACAGAGTCTGGCTCTGTCACCCAGGCTATAGCGCCATGGCCTGATCTTGGCTCACTGCAACTTCCACCTCCTGGGTTCAAGCAATTCTCCTGCCTCAGCCTCCCAAGTAGCTAGATTACAGGCTCCTGCCACCATGCCCAGCTAATTTTTGTATTTTTAGTAGATACGGGGTCTTACCATATTGACCAGGATGGTCTCAAACTCCCAACCTCAGGTGATCTGCCCGCCTCACCTCCCAAAGTACTGGGATTATAGGGATGAGTCACTGTGCCTGGCCAGAATGGACAGTCTTGAATCAACTTTGCCACTAGGGAAGTGAAGTTATTTCACTTATTGAGCCTCTGATTCTGCTTCATAAGTTGGGAATAGAATAATTCCTACCAGCAGGATTATGTCCAGGATAAAAAGAACATGCTCTGAAGTGGTCTTTCTGAGGTCTAAGCACTATACAAAGAGGAACTAAAATCACAGACAAGCTGCCTCGAGGTTGCTATATGTAACATGACCCAGAAAGTTTTATTTTATTTTTTTGAGATGGAGTCTCACTCTGTTGCCCAGACTGGAGTGTAGTGACGCAATCTTGGCTCACTGCAACCTCTGTCTCCTGGAGTCAAGCAATTCTGCTGTCTCAGTCTCCCAGGTAGCTCGGACTATAGACACACGCTACCATGCCCAGCTAATTTTTGGTAGAGACAGGGCTTCACCATATTGGTCAGTCTAGTCTTGAATTCCTGACCTTAGGTGATGCACCCACCTCACCCTTCCAAAGTGCTGGGATTACAGGCATGAGCCACCACTCCCAGCCCATAATAATATTTTAGTGGCCAAAAGCAGGGCTAATTTTCTTGTTGACATTTTTCTTAAAAAGGTAATTTAAGGTGTAAGAATGTATTTTATTTTCTTACAATTTTATGTTTTTATTATTTGTATGAAGAGTATGGTCCATAAACCTTTCTCTTTTTTTCCGGAATGGGTCCCTATATAAAATATGTTTTTTCTTATCATGGCTCTAATTGGTTCCCTGTTTCAGTCTGACACTCTGATCTCTGCGCTATCTGTGCTTCACAACACTGCCAACCTGCTCTGGCTCAAAGACAAATCTGAGGTTGACTCCTCTTTTTCCCTAACGACCCATCCAATCAGTCAAGTCTTACTGGTTCTGCCTCCTTTATATCTCTCAAATCCATCCATCTCTCTATCCCACCTGACATGCCTCCATTGTAATCACTATCATTTCTCACCAGAAACTAATGAACCAGCCACCGACACAGTCACTCATAGAAGTCCCCCTGTGTTGCTCTTTTATCTCCAATACTTTCTCCACACTGAAGCCAAAATGATCTTCCTGAAGGGCAGAATTTATCATGTAACTTTCAGCTGGCAACCGTGACTGTCAGGACAATCCAGATAAAATCCCCACCGCCATGCCTGCTTCTTTATGTCCATCGTTTAGGTTCGGGATCTGGCTCAGCTCCCTTACTTCCCCTTGCTCTGCTTCCTCTATTGTACTTTCCACTTTAGCCATTCCTCACTCTGCAAGAAGCTCCTATGCCATGTTCTCACATTGCCTGCCCTGCTGTGCATGCTGTTCCCTTTACCAGGAAGACTCTTTCCCCTTGGCATTTTGCACACTGACTACCTTCACATGCCCACTTTCCCTTTGCAGTCTTATTATTGCCTATGCCTCCTCTGGGAATCCTTCTCAGGACCCCTAAGACTGGGCTAGATGCCTTTGCTATGTGTCTTCACATCACTTCCCACACCCTTGCACTTATCCATCTACACTTGCCTTTGCCTACTTGTTGCTGCAGCTCTTCAGCTGGGCTATCATCTTCCTAAGGCATGCAGCATGCATGGATCCTTGCCCTATTACTGTCCAATAACGGACATTGTGTTCTCACACAGATTTCTCCCAGCTACTAGGAATAGAAATTGCTGATGGCTCAAACCATATCCCTCACTCAGCATTGCCTAGGATTCAAAAACTGCCTTGTCCAGGACTACAGCCCTTCTCAAGGAGGATGGGCCACCAATGGCTAGATGGCATGGCCATATAAAGGCATGGCATGCTTACCTCTTTGGGATTACTCTAAAGGGTTATTTCAGTTCAGATCTCCTGTTGGGACTGGACAAGGTCTCAGTTGTAACTGCATTGATCATCAGTTCTCTCCCTGTCCAATTCTGTCATCCTCAGTTTCTTTTGGGTGCACTGCTGAAGAATATTCCCTAATAAACCTTCTGCACACAATTCACAATTCTCAGTCTCAGAGTCGAATTCCAGAGAACCCAGCCCAAGCATTCCCATCACTCAACATAATCTCTGGCATATAGTAGGTGCTTAGAATATAGGTGACATATGAACAAATGAGTGGATAAATGCCATTTGGGGTCAGCTCTCAGAGGGGGAAACTTGTTGTATTCATGTTTTCATTTCTAGTCTCAGCATAGTGCCTATCGCTTACTTGTTTGAATAGTCCTTCAAATGTTCTCTTTACATGACTAAGGAAGCAATCTTTATGAGGCATATGACTCTTTTACCATTAGGCCTAAAGTGATACTACTAAAAGCATTGAAGGAAGGTAATATTACTCTGTATAATAATGAAATCTACTGCCTTCAAAGGAAGAAAAAGTTATGTTGTAAATCACCAAGTAGTTAGAAAATACTTGGCTTTTCATTAAGGTTTAGAGAGACTCTCCCTGAAGATTAAAATAATTTTAGAGCAAGACGTGCTATTCCAACCAATCTAATAGCTGGGGTTAGAGGTTTGTTCGTTTGTTTGTTTGTTTGTTTTGGTGGGGATATATCTTTAAGAAAATCTCCAAAGAAATTTACCTTGGGGTCATGACCAGCCTGGCCAACATGGCAAAATCCCTTCTCTGCTAGAAATACAAAAAATTAGCTGGGTGCAGTGGCGCACAGCGCACACCTGTAATCCCAGCTATTTGGGGGTGAGGCATGAGAATCACTTGAGTTCAGGAAATGGAGGTTAAAGTGAGCCGAAGTCATGCCACTGCACTCCAGCCTGGGTGACAGAACGAGACTCTATCTCAAAAAAAATAAAAATAAATACATAAAAATAAGAGAGAAAAGAAAAAGAAATCTACTTCGGGGATACATGCATACATGGATGCTGCTGCAAGACCTGCAGCATCAATACCCCCCCATCCCCCTGTACCATTCTGCAACTCTCGGGTTATCAAAATAAATCACTGATTATTTAAATAAAACCAGAGTATGGTACTCTAAACTCAATGACCTGGATTTACGAAACTGTCTTAATATGGATGATCCAATGGGTAAGTCTTGATTGGTGTAAACACCCAGAGTAGGGTGGTTAAAAGCTGCATCCTAGGGTTGACTGCTTGAGCAATTTCCAGGATATGAACAGACTTTTACTGGGAATGTCTAGAAGATAAGACTCTCTGGGATAGAGGGGAAAACCAGTAAATGGCAGTGCAGTCAGGTCCAAACCTGTGGATGTGTTCAAAGAGGACCCATGTAGTGAAGGGCTGACTTCTCAGTCGATGCACATACATACAGGAAAACACATTTTTGGACCTGAGGAAGTTATATTTTTAGTATTTTTTTTACATTTTTTAATCCTGTGAGGCAAGCAATGCTTTTTAAAAATTCACCAGTTTTTCAGGTTTACCAGAACACAGATGCAACTGGAAGCCATTATGTTAAGTGAAACAACTCAGAAACAGGAAGGCAAATACTGCATGTTCTCACTCTTAAGTGGGAGCTAAATAATGTGTACATATGGAAGCAGAGCATGGAATGATAGACAATGGGGACTTGGAGGGGTAAGGGGGTGGGATGGGGTAGATGATTGGAGGTTGCTTGGTGGGTGCTATGTGCGTGGCTCCAGTGCTAAATGTGCTGAGGGCCCTGAGTTCACCACAATACGATATATCAATGTAGCAAAATTGCACTTTTATCCTATGATTATATACAAATTAAAAAAATAGAAAGAAATTAATAAATAAAATCATCCAGTCTTTCAGTAAAGAAAGCCACATATATGTATACATGCACAATCATGTTGATATTCTGAAGTGGTGGTTCTGGGAGGCTGCGGGTTAGACAGTCAGAGAGAGAGAGCAGCAGCCTATTGAGTAATGACTTTCTTGACTTTCACGTGTTAAGGTACACTACAGTGAGTAGGGAGGTATCATCACCAAGTGAGAAGTGTCAGGGAAGAGACATTTGTGGTAAGAAACAGCTTCCAAAATGACAATCCAAGGGAATTTCATGACCTGAAACCTTTACTTGCCCACAACAAGCCCAAGAGAGAAAACTTCTTGTTTATATTATCTCTCCTTCAGGAAGATTCACATTGCACATTAGCATATCAAAGTCACCACAAAATTCTGTTAGTAAAAGAAAACACTTACCTTCTTTAGACTGTATTCTCTAAAACCTGTCTATTGATATGTACTCATATCTGTGGGACCCCCATGTGATAAATGCAATACAGACAATTGAAGGGTTTTGTTTTAACAATGGAGTTGTGTAACGAAAGAGGATATTCTTGAGGATTTATGTGGCCACTGGACACAAGATAATTTGGAAGTGAGAGTACTGGCCCTGTTGAGGGAATGCTACAATGTGTCGATTTCAGTTCTTATCAGATGTAGAAGGAGGACAGTGGCTAAGAAACAAGAAAGGGAGAGCCAAGAGAGCAATTGTTGAGAACAGAATTGACTAGATTTGGTCACTAACTTCTGTACTGATGGGGAATAGGGAGGACTCAGGTGATCATAAGACTGTAAAGCAGGAAATGACTTCTAGAGATGATCTACTTTGGGGTTTTCAAACTTTTATGTAGCCACAGGACAAACAACAGAGTTTCAAGGAGAAGCCTAAAGCAAAAAACAGAAGAAAGGAGGGCTGTGGAAGTGTTTTTTCAAACAATGGAAAAACGAATGAAGGAGAAATTCCTGGTCTTCACATTGTAAAATTTTGGCTAGTAATGATTAAGGCAGTTTAAATCTGAAAGAAGGACTTCAAGATATAGGCTTAACAATTCAGGCATTATTTCTCCTACCCCCAAAATATTCCTGGACAAGTAAGTTTCAGAAACAGGAGTATTTCACATAAATAGTTTTGGAAGCCTTGATTGGTGTAAACACCCGAGTAGGGTGATTAAAAGCTGCATCCTAGGCCGGGCGCGGTGGCTCATGCCTGTAATCCCAGCACTTCGGGAGGCCGAGGCGGGTGGATCACAAGGCCAAGAGATTGAAACCATCCTGGCCAACATGGTGAAGCCCCTCTCTACTAAAAAATACAAAACTTAGCTAGGCATGGTGGCGCGTGCCTCTAGTCCCAGCTACTCGGGAGGCTGAGGCAGGAGAATTGCTTGAACCCAGAAGGTGGAGGTTGCAGTAAGCCGAGATCAGGCCACTGCACTCTAGCCTGGCGCCTCGTGACAGAGCAAGACTCAGTCTCAAACAAAACAACAACAGTAACAAAGAAAACAGCTGCATCCTAGGGTTGATTGCTTGAAAACAATTCCTGGCTCTATCAAGCCATCCATGTTAATACCCGAAACATGGGCTGGGCATGGTGGCTCACACTTGTAATCCCAACATTTTGGGAGCCTGGGGCAGGCAGATCACCTGAAGTCAAGCGTTCAAGACCAGCCTGACCAACATGGAGAAACCCCATCGCTAATAAAAATATAAAACATTAGTCGGGTGTGGTGGCAGGCACCTGTAATCCCAGCTACTCAGGAGGCTGAGGCAAGAGAATCACTTGAACCCGGGAGGCGCAAGTTGTGGTGAGCTGAGATCATGCCATTGCACTCAAGCCTGGGCAACAAGAGCAAAACTCTGCCTCAAAAAAAATAAAATCCAAAAAATTATTTAACTTCTCTGTGCATACTTTAGTTTCCTCATCTGTAAAACTGGGGTACCAATTGACTGGCACTCATTTCATTGTGAAGGTGAAATGAGCTATTTCATCTAACATGCTTAGCACAATGCCTTACACAGGAACAGCAATACATTTAGCTCATTATCTAAGAAAGCTGTTGCATACCAAGCACTGCTAGTGCTAGAGAGAGAGGTACAGTAGAACAGGATACTATTCAAGCTTCCAAATAATAATCAATTTCATTTACTAAACACTTATTTTATAACAATAATTTCACCTATGTGACCTCTTGTGCCAATTCAAAATATGTCCACAAATTCTTATATACCTTCTTCAAAAAGCAACCAAAATAAAAATGGACAAATGAAATCACATCGAGTTACAAAGCTTGTGCACAGCAAAGGAAACAATAAAAAAGGTGATGAGACAACCTGCAGAATGGGAGAAAATACAATCCATAGGACAAGAGATTGATAGCCAGAACATAAAAGGAGCTCAAATAAATTTGTGGGAAAATTCTTATAATTTAATTAAAACACAGGAAAAAGTTCTGAATGGATATTTCTCAAAAGAAGACATGCAAATGGAAAATAGATATATGAAAAGGTGCTCAACATCATTGATCATCAGATAAATGCAAATCAAAACTGCAATGAGATATCATCTCACCCTAGTTAAAATGGCTTTTACCCAAAATACAGGCAATAATAAATGCTAACAAGGTTGTACAGAAAGAGGAACTCTCTACATTGTTGGTGGGAATATAAATCAGCAACTCTGGAGAACAGTAGGGTAGGTCCTCAAAAAAAAAAAAAAAAACCTAAAAATAGAAGTACCATATAAACTAGCAATCCCATTGCTATATATCCAAATAAAAGGAAACCAATATGTTGAAGAGATAGCTGCACTCTCATGTTTAGCAGCGCTATTAACAATAGCCAAGATTTAGAAGTGTCTGTCTAGAAACAGATGAATGGATAAAGAATATGTGGTACACACAAACAATGGAGTACTATTCAGTCATAAAAAGAATGAGGTCTTGTCATTTGCAACAACATGGATGGAACTGGAGAATATCATCTTAAGTGAAATAAACCAGGCACAGAAAGACAAACATCTCATGTTCTTACATATTTGTGGGTATTAAATATTAAAACAATTGAAATAGGGAGTAGAATGATGGTTACCAGAACATGGAAAGGGCAGTGAGATGGGGAGGGAAAAGTGTGGCTGGCTAATCGGTACAAAAGTATGGTTGGATAGAACAACATCTAGTATTTGATAGCACAACAGGGTGATTGCAGGCAATAATAATTTATTGTACATTTTAAAATGACTAAAAGAATATAATTAGAATGTTTGTACTACAAAGAAATGAACGCTTGAGATAATGGATACCCACTTTTCCTCCTGTGATTATTATGTGTTGTATGCCCATATCAAAATATCACATGTGCTCCATGAACATAAACTCCTACTATATACCCACAAAAAATTATTTTAAAAACTGGAACTTAATTCCCATTCCATTGAGGCTGGACTTTGCAGCTTGCTTGTAGCAAGTAGAATGGCTGGAGGGATTTCCAAGAGCAGGTACTGTAGATTCCTTCTTGCTCCCTTTGGATCACCCCCTCTGGGGGAAGCCAACTGTCCTCCTGTGAGGACAACTCAGCTCTTCTATGAACAGGTCCATGTTTGGGGGGCACTGAGCTCTCCTGTCAACAACCAGCACTAACTTTCCAAGTGCATGAGTGAGCCACCTTGAAGCAGATACTCCAGCCCCAGTCAAGCCTTCAGATGAATTCAGGCCTAGCTGATATCTTGACCTTATAAAAGACACTGAGCTAGAACTATCCAGCTAAGCTGCCCTCAGACCCCTTGAGCCACAAAAATTGTGTGAGATGATAAATGTTTATTTTAAGCCACTGTTTTATATATATATAAATATATATATATATAATTTCTTTTTCTCTCTGTATGTGTGTGTGTGTGTGTGTATATATACAGTGACTACAGTCAACAATAATTTATTATACATTTAAAAATAACTAAAAGATACACACACACACACACACACCCCTATATATATATATACACAGAGAGAGAGAGAGAGAGAGAGAGAGAGAAAAGATTATTAGAATTGGCTTACTTGATTATAGAGGGTGAGAAGTCATGACAGGCCATCTGTGAGCTGAGGAACCAGTAAAGCTGGTAGTGCAGCTCAGTCTAAGTCTGAAGGCCTCAGAGCCAGAGAAGCTGACAGTGTAATTCTCATTCCAAAGCCAAAAGCTGGAGAGCCCATGGGTCCACTGGTATAAGTCCTGGAGCCCAACAGCTAGAGAACATAGAGTTCTAATGTTCAAGGGAAGGAGAAGAAGAGAGGGCAGCACTAAGGGCAGTTCCAGAAGATGAGTGAATTAGCCCTTCTTATACCTTTTTGTTTTATCCAGGCACCCACTGATTGATTGGTGCCCACCCACATTAAGGCCAGATCTTCCCCACTCAGCCCACAGCCTCACATAGCAATCCCTCCTGGAAACATCCTTACAGATACACCTGGGACAACCCAATCATTCTTTTTTTTTTAATTGCATTTTAGGTTTTGGGGTACATGTGGAGAACATGCAAGATAGTTGCATAGGTACACACATGGCAGTGTGTTTTGCTGCCTTCCTCCCCTTCACCCACATTTGGCATTCTCCCCAGACTATCCCTCGCCATCCCCCGCACCACTGTCCCTCCCCTATTCCCGCCAATAGACCCCAGTGTATAGTACTCCCTTCCCTGTGTCCATGTGTTCTCATTTTTCCTCACCCACCTATGAGTGAGAATATGCAGTATTTCATTTTCTGTTCTTGTGTCAGTTTGCTGAGAATGATGTTCTCCAGGTTAATCCATGTCCCTACAAAGGATACGAACTCATCATTTTTGATTGCTGCATAATATTCCATGGTGTATATGTACCACATTTTCCCAGTCCAGTCTATCATCAACAGGCATTTGGGTTGGTTCCAGGTCTTTGCTATTGTAAACAGTGCTGCAATGAACATTTGTGTGCATGTGTCCTTATAATAGAACAATTTATAGTCCTTTGGATATATACCTAGTAATGGGATTGCTGGGTCAAATGGAATTTCTATTTCTAAGGCCTTGAGGAATCGCCACACTGTCTTCCACAATGGTTGAACTAATTTACACTCCCACCAGCAGTGTAAAAGTGTTCCTATTTCTCCACATCCTCTCCAGCATCTGTTGTCTCCAGATTTTTTAATGATCGCCATTCTAACTGGCATGAGATGGTATCTCAATGTGGTTTTGATTTGCATCTCTCTAATGACCAGTGATGATGAGCATTTTTTCATATGTTTGTTGGCCTCATGTATGCCTTCTTTTGTAAAGTGTCTGTTCATATCCTTTGCCCATTTTTGAATGGGCTTGTTTGTTTTTTTCCTGTACATCTGTTTGAGTTCTTTGTAAATTCTGGATATCAGCCCTTTGTCAGATGGGTAAACTACAAAAATTTTTTCCCATTCTGTTGGTTGCTGATTCATTCTAGTGACTGTTTTGGTTCAACGTACACAAGTCTATCAACGTAATTCACCACATAAACAGAACCAAAAACAAAAACCACATGATTATCTCAATTGACACAGAGAAGGCATTTGACAAAATTCAACAGCCCTTTATGCTAAAACCCCTCAATAAACTCAGTATTGACGGAACGTATCTCAAAGTAATAAAAGCTATTTACGACAAACCAACAGCCAATATCATACTGAATGGGAAAAAACTGGAAGCATTTCCTTTGAAATCTGGCACTAGACAAGGATGCCCTCTCTCACCACTCCTATTCAATGTAGTACAGGAAGTTCTAGCCAGAGCAGTCAGGCAAGAAAAAGAAATAAAGGGTATTCAAATAGGAAAGGAGGAAGCCAAATTGTCTCTATTTGCAGATGACATGATAGTATATCTAGAAGACCCCATCGTCTCAGCCCAAAATCTCCTGAAACTGACAAGCAACTTCAGCAAAGTCTCAGGATACAAAATCAATGTGCAATAATCACAAGCAATCCTATACACCAATAACAGGCTTAAAGAGAGCCAAAGCAAGAACGAACTGCCATTCATAATTGCTACAAAAAGAATAAAATACCTAGGAATACAACTCACAGGGAACATAAGGGACCTCTTCAAGGAGAACTACAAACCACTGCTCAATGAAATAAGAGAGGACACAAACAGATGGAGAAACATTCCATGTTCATGGTTAGGAAGAATCAGTACCGTGAAAATGGCTATACTGCCCAAAGTAATTTACAGAATCAACGCTATCCCCATCAAGCTACCATTGACTTTCTTCACAAAACTGGAAAAAACCGGCCAGGCGCGGTGGCTCAAGCCTGTAATCCCAGCACTTTGGGAGGCCTAGGTGGGTGGATCATGAGGTCAAGAGATCAAGACCATCCTAGTCAATATGGTGAAACACCGTTTCTACTAAAAATACAAAAAATTAGCTGGGCATGGTGGCGTGTGCCTGTAATCCCAGCTACTCAGGAGGCTGAGGCAGGAGAATTGCCTGAACCCAGGGGGCGGAAGTTGCGGTGAGCCGAGATCCTGCCATTGCACTCCAGCTTGGGTAACAAGAGCGAAACTCCGTCTCAAAAAAAAAAAAAAAAAAAAAAAAAAGAACTGGAAAAAACCACCATGAGCTTCATATGGAACCAAAAGAGAGCCCGCATAGCCAAGTCGATTCTAAGCAAAAAGAACACAGCAGGAGGCATCACACTACCACACTTCAAACTATACTACAAGCCTACAGTAATCAAAACAGCATGGTACTGGTACCAAAGCAGAGATATAGACCAATGGAACAGAACAGAGGCATCGGAGGTAACACAACATATCTACAACCATACAATCTTGGATAAACCTGACAAAAACAAGCAATGGGGAAAGGATTCCCTGTTTAACAAATGGTGTTGGGAAAACTGGCTTGCCATGTGCAGAAAGCAGAAACTGGACCCATTCCTGACACCTTACACTAAAATTAACTTCAGATGTATTAAAGACTTAAACATAAGACCTGGCACCATAAAAACCCTAGAAGAAAATCTAGGCAAAACCATTCAGGACATAGGAGTAGGCAAGGACTTCATGACCAAAACACCAAAAGTATTGGCAACAAAAGCCAAGACAGACAAATCGGACCTCATCATTCTAATCAAATGCCAAACCACCTGGGTTTCCTTTTCAGCAGATGACAGACAGGCTCAGTGTCTACTGAAGCCCTGATGATAAATAATGCTTTAGCAACTATCTGGGCATCTCTTAATCTAGTCAAGTTGAAATCACAGATGAACTATCACAGACACTGAGTTTGGAGATAATTAGATAAATAGATAACTTGTCCTCAAAAAGACCTGGTGAGGGATACTATCCATTTTATAGATGAGAAAACCAAGGCCAGAGATGTTAATCATTTTGCTTTAGTTCACCCAGCTGGTTTGCAAAGAGGCAGATTTTGAACTCTTATCTGTGTTTCCAAGGTCCAGGGTATTTGTACTCTATCACTGTATAGGATCAATTAATATATCCAGCACATGTAAGGCAGCACCCATGAGAAGAAAATACAGCTTCCAGGAGGCTTTCTGTATATTTGTTATTATTATTTTCCCTTTGAGGCAAGCCCAGAAGAGAATAAAGGACCCCTAATCATCCATAGAAGGGCTCTACAAGGAAGGCCAATAAGACCTTAACCAATACACTGCCACATTACCTAAGCTACTTAACAGAAACTACACCATCAGCATTTAAAACTCTGGGGCAAAAATTAGCCAACAACTTTCTTCAGCCCCACAAGGTTCCTATTTCCAGCTTTTAGGACCCCTAAATAAAAATACACCTCGCAGAAATACCTTTCGAATGCCACATTTTTCACTAAAAGTTAGCACAGACTAGAAAAAGGAAGTCAAAGGTAAAACCCAGGGCTGCTCCATGCTAATGCTTGCCTTATCTCACAAGGTGCATTTTGTTGTACTGCGTCCTTTCTCTCCCAGCTGTGATCTAAATTATCTCCTAGGTCCCATTTTTCTTCTACTTCTTTGCATTTTCAGATCATGCCTTCAGGTTTATGAGGACAGTAATCTGCCATCAGCACATGCAGAGCCTTTTGCCTTGCTCTGACTGCATGAATTCCCCAGACTCTTACTTTCTGACAATTGATGGACTTTTCTCATCTCTAACCACAAAAGCCCAACTCCATTCTTTCGTTGTGCAACACCACAACATGTGGGTTTTTTATTCTTCCACAGGAAGAACAAGAAAGCATACGGACTACTAAAAAGAAAAGGTACTTTAAGTTTTACCCATATTATTTGCTCAGCTTTTAAGAAAAGAAGCACAAGGAGAGACATCTTTGGGCCCATATCTGATATCAGTGTATTCAGCTCTATGTTTTAACTGTGGTCTGCCACACTTCAAAACTGTATATGCTAGAAACTTTTTCTTTTGAACAAGCTGACTCTTGAATAATGCAGGCTTGAACTGTGCAGGTCGACTTACACATGGATTATCTTTTACTTCTTCCACCCCAGAGACAGCAAGACCAGTCCCTCCTCTTCCTCCTCAGCCTAGCCAAAAGGAAAATGATGAGGAGGAAGACCTTTATCATGATCTACTTTCACTTAATAAATAGAAAATGTATTTTCTCTTCCTTGTGATTTCCTTAATAACATTTTCTTTTCTCTAGCTTACTGTGTTGTAAGGATATAGTATATAAACATATAACATGTAAAACATGTGTTAACCCACTGTTTATGTTATCACTAAGGCGTCTAGTCAATGGTGGTCTACTAGTAGTGAAGTTTTGGGAAAGTAAATTGTTGTACATAGATCTTTGCATAGGAGTTGGTGCCTCTAACTCTTTTGTTATTGAAGGTCAACTGTGCATGTAAAATTAAAAAGCCAGCATAGCATGACAATATTTCTGGCAAATCATAACAACGTCATATGCATTTGATTCATATAGGTAGGTTAAATCTGTTGAAAAAAATGCCCATTTATTTAGAGACTTACCTGCACTCTAAGATGGAACTTTAGTGTTCTCATTTAATCTTCATAAAACCAAATATCATATTCAGACAATAGAGTCCAGAATAAAAAAAAATTGGAACTGTCTATCCCCACCCTATTCAAACCAGGAATTTCTTATTTTAAGGACAGATTTTTTAAAATATGCATATATTTGCACAAAGACTTTCCTGTAGTCTTTCCTTTATGCTCTCTAATTTTGGTGTGCTAGGCATTAGTCTACATGATTGTACATATACATACTGCCTGGTATTTCAACACGAGACACTTTCAACTGCAAACAGCCATTCCTATTTTTCCTTTACACTTTCATTTGAGAAACTAACCCTATCTAAACTCTGACTCCCCTTTGTTAAATGTAATTGTGCATTAGATATGACTTCATGGGGGAAATTACTTCCCATGTCCCATGTCTGGAATGCTGTATTCAGCTGTGGCATCTTTCCTCTATTAGCTCTACACATACAGCCATGAGGACTCAGAGTCATTCTCTTCCAGAACTGATTGTAGACAGAACTTCGAAGCCAGCAATAGGTTCTTGGTAATAATCATTTCCACAAATGACTAACACAGCATAAAGGACCTTACCTATGTTTCTTCATTGATTCTACCCTGTGTAGCTCATGCCAGACTCAAGAACTAGCCTTGATGACCTCTCCTGTCTTCCTCACTCCCCCCAAAAATAAAAATTCATTGTGATGCCTTTTGGGTGTGATAACAATGCTTTAGCAACTTCACTGCTCCACCAGGCAAGTGGGACCTGGATTATTCTTACTATTCAATGAATTGGTTAAACCCACTTTATTTCTAGCATCTGTCCTCTTGTAATTCCTTTCCTTTGCCTTTTTTCTGCTGACTCAATGCCCCCTTCCAAATACAATACCCCTAAACAACAACAACAACAACAACAACAACACACACACACACACACACACACACACACAATCTTATTTCTCACTCCTTAAGAACAATGGTTAAATTCATGTCTTTGCAAAGCCTTGGTTCTACTGTCTTCTGTGATAATGGTTCTTAAACTTTAACATGAACTAAAACCTTCAAGAGGACTTGTTAAACCATACAATTCTAAGTCCTCACTCCCAGAGTTTCTGATAAAGTAGTCAGGAGGTAGGAGTCAAGAATTTTAATTTCCATTCAGCTCCTCAGTGGTGCTTATGTTATCTCTGGGTTCAGGACCCAGACTTTGAGAACAACTGCTCTAGTTTATAAAAGATGGCAAAGGTTTCCAGTCTGTTGTGGGTTAAATTGTGTCTCTCAAGCAGATACATTTAACTATCAACTTCCAGCACCTGTGAATGTAACCATATCGGGGCCTATAGCCTCTGCAGATATAATCACATTGACATGAGGTCATATTGGATTAGAAATACCCTAAATTCAATGACTAATTTCCTTATAGGGAAGACAATTTCAGAGACAGAGAAGACCAGAGATTGGAGTGATGCAGCTACAAGCCAAAAACCACCAAGGAATGCCAGCAACCACTGAAGCCAGCCAGGCAAGGAACCTCCAAAGAAGCATGGCCCTGCCAACACCTTGCTTCCAGAGGTCCAGCCACCAGAACTATAACAAGGTACATTTCTGCTGTTTGACACCACCTAGCTTGTGGTACTGTGTTATGGCAGCCACAGGAAATTAATATACATTCATTGTAGAGTTTGAATAACTAGCCATTCTTCATTCTTCATTGTGTTCACATTCTTGCCATGGCTTCTTAATAGGTAGAGTATATTTTCAAATGTCTTGTAATATAGTTTGTCTGTGTCCCCACCCAAATATCATCTTGAATTGTAGTTCTCATAATCCCCACATGTCGTAGGAGAGACCTGGTGAGACATAATTGAATCATGGGGGCAGTTTCTCCCATCCTGTTCTCATGATAGTGAGTCCTCAAGAGATCTGAGTGGAACAAAGCGGGGTTCTGACACTATTTAAATGAAAATAATAAGTATATTCCTACAAACTAACGTGAGTGCTCTGGAGAAAACTAACCGGGAATGGCAGCCTAAGAAAAACTTTGCTGGGACTTGCAGGCTTTTACCGAAAAGCAAGGATGCAATCGAATTGGAGTATGGTGAGTAGATTTGGGTCATACCATTCTGTTTGCTGCTGAAGAAAGGGCTGCACTGGGGCAGAATTGTAAGGCAGATAGTCTAATTAGTAAACTACTGAAATGGTCTTAGTGAGAAAAACCATAGCTTAGACGTGCAGAATACTGAAAATGAGTATCTTCCAGCTAAAATCTTCCATTAAGATCACTGTACAGGCCAGGCGTGGTGGCTTAAGCCTGTAATTCCAGCACTTTGGGAGGCCAAGGCGGGTGGATCACGAGGTCAAATGATCGAGACCATCCTGGTCAACATGGTGAAACCCCATCTTTACTAAAAATACAAAAAATTAGCTGGGCATGGTGGCGCGTGCCTGTAATCCCAGCTACTCAGGAGGCTGAGGTAGAAGAATTGCCTCAACCCAGGAGGCGGAGGTTGCGGTGAGCTGAGATCGCGCCATTGCACTCCAGCCTGGGTAACAAGAGCAAAACGCTGTCTCAAAAAAAAAAAAAAAAAAAAAAAAATCACTGTACTTTAAGCTCATTGAAGAAAAAGTTACACTCTTAAAGAGTAATTTTGCACGATTAAGGCAGATTTTGTTGAAATATGCCTGATATTAAATGAGATTCTTCATATCAGAGTTTATTTCAATATTTTTTCGGAAGCTAGTAGGGTAAGTTGCACTTTTACACCTGAAAAGAAAGTGCATTGAGATGGCATGAAAAAAGTACTGAGTGCGGAAGTCTCAAGTGTTGAAATCAGGCTCTGTCTGGTTGTATAAACTGGAAATTGGGGATAATTATCCATCCTTGCCTTGCCTAGCCTTTGTTTCATGCCTATAAAATGAAGCAAATACTCACTCATGGTCATTGTAAAGATAAAATGCAATAATATATGTGAAGGCTCATTGTTCTCTCCATAATGATTAAAAGTATAAAGTATATTAGGTAATTATTAACAGAGGAACAGAAGGGTAGGGAAAGGACTAGTGAAATAACTACAGTAACTCATCAGCTTTAGCGTTTCTGCCTAGTGAAGATTTCTAGTCATTTTGGAAGTAGTGGTAAAAAGGGAGCCCATCACACCTTAAGTTTTTAACAACCTGGCATAGAATAGTTTATTTGTGAAAATAAGTCACATCTCTTCTAGTGTTCTCTTGTGATGTGTACAGATGACAAGTAATTCCAGTTGATGATTCCTATGCTTCTACACACAGCTAACAATTTTCCCTGCCTGGGGAAGTGGAAGCAACTTTGCTCAAAAGAGCTGCTGCAAATGTATTAGATTGGTGCAAAAGTAATTGTGGTTTTGCCATATTTTTTAATGCTGTCTAGTTGCAGTGGCTAATGCCTGTAATCCCAGCACTGTGGGAGGCTGAGACAGGCAGATCATGAAGCCAAGAGATCAAGACCATCCTTGCCAACATGGTGAAACCCTGTCTCTACTAAAAATACAAAAATTAACTGGGCATAGTGGTACGTAGCTGTACTCCCAGCTACTAGGGAGGCTGAGGTAAAAGAATCAGTTGAACCAGGGATGTGGAGGTTGCAGTGAGCTGAGATCACTCCACTGCAAGCCAGCCTGGTGACAGGAGACTCCAGCTCAAAAACAAACAAACAAACAAACAAACAAACAAACAAAAAACAATTATTTTTGCACCAACCTAATACTTCATGGTAGGAAATCCAGAACACAGAAGCTTGTATGCAGTCAGCCACTACAGCCCACATTAATCCCACACTCTCGTTTTTATCCAGAAGACCTATCCAAAAGGGGCAAGTGTCCAGGACACTGCTCTTCCATGGCACACCCACGTTTTCCTGCCTGTCAGAAGAGGATCTGCATTGATCAATTAAGTTCATTCTGTGACTTAACTACAAGTCAGACTGGCAGACTTACTCCACACCTGGCAAGTAACCTGAGGCCCCTGTTACTGCTTAACTGAATTATATCCAAGTTATTTGGGAATGGCCTCTCAGGCTTCCATGGATGCTGAAAAGAGCAAACACTTATTGGGTGTCCATTATGTGCTAGGATAGCACACAGTACTGCATATACTCTCTCAGTCACTGCTGAGCACCAAACTGTCAGCTAGGTAATATATACATTACAGTTAATAGTATTCCATGACATGTGGGAAAACCAATGCACAGAAATATCAAAGAACTTTGCTAACCACCAACATTGAGTAAATGAGAGTCAGGATTACAATCTAGTTCGGTATGTCTGTGAAGCTTGAGTACTGAAGCCAAATATTCAGATAACCAGTTAACATAAAGGTAGAAAGATTCTGCTCACATTTTGGACACATAATTTAAGTCTGATTTTGGAATAATACTTTCTAAGAACAGTGCTACAGAATTTCACCAACTAATCAACATACAGATAACACACAATGTGATTTAATTGTACACAATATGATGTAAGCCAAAATAACTAGACTTTTGTATAAATCATGTTCCCTTTAACATGCTTACTTCCTCCAACAGAAGCCTGATACAACTTAAATAGTTGGTACTTTTTTTATGACTCAAGAATTAGAGTTATTTTTATCTTAATTACAAAAAAATATTTTTTTCCTCTCAGTTCCATCATGTCAAAAATTTTAGTATTTAGTATTTAGTATTTAGGGAATACTTTTGGTTAGGTTTAGAGCTCCCTGAACAGAATAGAAATATAATCTATTTACTTTTTGAGATTTATGAATGTTTTCTATAGAGGCTTGTGAATATAGCAAACCAGTTAGAACAGTAAATACAGTAAAGTCCTTATATGCACTATTTTAAACCTTAGAATCCAGTGAAATCTGTTGTCTCATTTCAATATTTCTTTTTTATGATTTAATTCACTATAAAGTAATGGTCTTTCCCTCCCTTTCTGTGCTCTCTGATGTATTCAAAAATCTTTGAATCATTCTAAATATCACAATTTCTGATATTAAAATATTTTAAACCCCTCATTTTATTAGTAATGACAATTCCTAATTGGCCAAGTGCTTATGAAGCCAGATTTGTTATCATGTAATCAGTATTGAAATCTAGATGGAGTACCACTACCAACTTCTGCACGTAGGGAGACCTCAATCCCCTTGCTACAATTCATGTTTTGGAGACATAGGGCAAATTACTTAAACTCACTAAGCCTCAATTTCCTCATCTGGAAAATAGTGATATATGACAATATTGTAGTGATTTAAGAAGATGATGTATGTCCAGGTGCTTAGACAGAGCTTGGCACTTGTAATTTCTCAACAAATGATACTTATAACAACAATAAAAATAATGACAATAGTAACAATAAATTATTTATTGAGTACTTACTATGTAATCATAATTATGAACAAGAATCTGGAAGATATGAAGCATAAGACTCAGTTACAGCACTTGAAGTGCTTATGTACTATAAGAAACAAATACTAGCAACACAATAAACACAGAATTTGGCTTATGAGAGGTGTGGAGTGAGGTTTGGACTTTGCTCCTTACTAAAATTGGGTGTATCTCTTAGGAACTGTACTTGGCTGCTGATAAAAAAAAAAGCTGTGCCCAAATTACTGGTCGATAGAAACTGAAGCAATACATGGGTATTGTAAACCACTAAATATTGGGACAATCTGTAAACAGCAGTAAATTAATACATGTGGCTCATCATGTTGTAGTTTACAATGGTAATTCCTTCATTCTCATTACTTTATAGGAGGGTTTGACAAGCTTTTTTCTTCTGCAAAGGGTCAGGTAGGAAACATTTGAGGCTTTGTAGGCCAAGAGGCAAAATTGACGATATTATGTAAGTACATCTGTATAATTTCCATGCTTTGCAAATTATACTTTTTTTTGTTTTTTTCCCAACCAATTAAAAATGTAAAAATCATATTTGGTGAGACATAAAAAATAAATGGTGAGCCATATTTGACTCATTGGTCTTAGTTTGTTGACTCCTGCTGTATAGAATTATTTGGTTATACCACAGTTCATCTCTGAAATCTGTTGATAAATATTTGAGTTGTTTTCCATTTGGGGAACATTAAAATAACACAGCCACAGACATTCTTGCACATGCCTTTTGAAGAACATGTGCATGCATATTTGTTTGGTATACACCTAGGAGTAGAACTTCTGGGTCACAGGGTAAGTATACATTCAGCTCAATATTTCAGATGGTTTTCCAAAGTGGTTGTGTGAATTTGCACACCACAAGCAACATACGAGTCTTTACTGCTTCAAAATCTTGCCAAGAGTTGGTATTTTGTGTCTTTTTATTTGGACATTCTAGTGAGAATTGTAATTGTTTGTCTTTAGCACTTTCCAGGTGATTCTAATATTCAGCCAAAATTGAAAACCTCTGCACAACTATTGCTTATCCCTTATTAGGCTGAACCACATGAAATCGCTTTATTTGAAGGTTTTTAAAATGGTCAAACATTGGCTATTTCATATGGTTGAAACTAACATCTTTTTCATATCTTATTTATACTAAAAATAAAACATTTAGAATGCACATCATTGGGAAAGATATTAAAGACTTGATTTAAGACGAAGTTTTTTTTTTTTTTTTTTTTTTTTGAGACGGAGTTTCGCTCTTGTTACCCAGGCTGGAGTGCAATGGCGCGATCTCGGCTCACCGCAACCTCCGCCTCCTGGGTTCAGGCAATTCTCCTGCCTCAGCCTCCTGAGTAGCCAGGATTACAGGCACGCGCCACCATGCCCAGCTAATTTTTTTGTATTTTAGTAGAGACGGGGTTTCACCATGTTGACCAGGTTGGTCTCGATCTCTAGACCTCGTGATCCACCCGCCTCGGCCTCCCAAAGTGCTGGGATTACAGGCTTGAGCCACCGCGCCCGGCCCAAGACGAAGTTTTAAAATTAACAACAGATTTCAGTGACTTCTATACTTTAGTATCACCTAGACATTTAAAAGCTTGGAAACAGACCAACGGTTTTCACCCTCAATGAAGACTGGAATCTCCTGTGGGTTTTTAACACCTTGAGTGCCTCTACCCAAACCCTTAAAAGCCCTAATTCTAAGGTAAAGCTTAGCAATAGCTATTTGTAAAAGGCTGACACACAGCCAAGGTTGAGAACCATTGATATTACCTGTCCTATGGCTTTCTTTCACATTTATTCAATCTAAGAAAATACTTGACACTTTGGTGATTTTATATACATAAAGTAGGGAAGCACCTGGATGTCAGTTCTTTCCAGATTTTAGAATGCTTAGCTGCATATTAGGTTAGAAAATTCTTTTTCCCATGGAAATTATGTCTCACTGAATGGATCTCTGTCTACTGTAACTAAAAAATAGGCTTAGGTTTGATTTGTACACAGCTCCATGGACTCAGAATTAAAGTATCATCAAGAGCATCTAATGATTACATGCAGGCTCTTTAAAAGTACCTATACACATAGTATTATATTACCCAATAGGAAGACGAAACATGTAATTAGTGACCAGAACAAGAGGTATGCATGCATACACTTAGAAACAAAATTGATTTTTTTTTTTTTCTGACCAAGAGAGACAAAAACGTCTAAGTAGTCATCATAGGAAGAATCCGATTTTTGTACATCCTTATTTTACAGAGATTAACGTTATATACGGGTGACTGGGTGAATGTGGTATCAAATGCATTTCTGAACTCAAGGTCTTTAAAAGTCTTAATCCAGTCTTTAGCCAGATTTATTCCCGAGGCTATTCCCTTGCCCCTTCCAGCCATAACTGTATCCGTATTTCTACATGCGGGGAAAAAAAATGTCTGGAAACTTAATTTTTACCAGCTGTCGACTTGTATTGCTGTCCACGTGATTCCCTTTATCCTGTCTGCTTATAGCATCCCCAGCACCTATAGTTAGGACGTAGGTTCAGAAGTTGAAGGAACACTGATTCTTAGGCACTGTTAATTATTAGGCCCTACCCCAGCTGTCAACAGGCTCCAAGGCTAGGCAAACTGAAAGCCTCCTACCCAGGAAGCCAGGCAGGCTTTCATCTGACCTCCTCCGGGGCAATCCTGGTTTCCAGATTTTGTTCCTAACAACCCCTTGGGGATGTTGCCTATTGGGGATTTTCAAGCCACTTTTCCTCCCCTACACCCCATGCCAAGTATTTAGCCACCAGAACCACCCTGTAGGATCAGAAGACAGCTGTATCAGCGGCGGAATTTCCCCACAAAGCCCATACATCCAGAGTGCGAAGGAACAAGTTTCAGCCTCATCCTGGGCAGCGCTCTCTGGCCCCGGTGGAGAACCATAAGCGGCCGGTGGCTCTGCTCTCCCCACTAAATGGGTGGTTCAGGAGGCCAGGGGGCGGTGCCGGCTGCCGAGGCCAGCGGAAGAGCCCGGGGAAGCTCATCACACAGCCGAAAGCCACCTGCCCACCTCACCACACCTGCTAGGGGTCAAACCCCTCATAATGGACTGGGAAGAGCTCTATCACGGGTCCCTACTCTTACCACCGAACCGATCTCAGCGCACGGCCTCCTGGGAGATGTAGTCCGCACCGCTTCCCTTGACCCATACCCCCACCCCCGGCACCTCGAGTCCCCTCACAACTTTCTCGGCCTGGCCAGCTGAAGCTGGAGGTGCCGTCGGATTGTGGGGACGAGACGGCGCCCCGCGGAGGACTCGAGGTGCTCTCCCGAGTCCGAACGGAGGGAACTACACTTCCCAGGCCGCCCTGCGCGCGCCGAGCCAGGAGCCGGCTGCCTCGCTTTGCGTGACCGCGGCAGGTTGGTCCTGGAGCTGATGAGCGCAGAATATTTAGGCGAAAGCGAGAGGAGGGGGGCGTGCGGGGCAGGAGGAGTACCTCGCCAAGAAAATTATGCATGTGTTAGGAAAGCTCTGAGAGAATGGCTGTGGAAGGTAAGGGACGCTTGGGGCATTTTTAAGCTCCCTCTTAACCCGCGCACCCCAAGCCATAGATCCCCGAGGAAGCTTGGCGATCGTGGGGGAGGCGAGGAAAGCGGGTGGCGGAGAGCGGGCCCCTTCCTCCTTCACCTCTTGGCACTCACCTGCGCCGCCAAGGCCAATAGGCGCTTTAATTCAATTGCTTTGGAGAGACTGGAAGGGTAGGTGCGCAAGACTTTGAGGTAGAAGGTGTGGTGAAGAGTGTCCCTGAGGCGAAACGATATCCTGGAAATGGGCGGAAAGTCGGAGGATCGGGCACGAGGTTCTGGCCCCGAGATGCCCTTTTTCGCTGCCTCCTCCCGCCGGAGCAGACTGGGTGGCCCCGGGGCTGGGGATGCTTGGTTGGCCCCCTTCACGTGGGAGACGTCCCCGGGCCAGGTGCGTCCTTCGGAAGCTTGGACTGGGAATGGGTCGAGGGCCCTTCGTCCTGTGCACCTGCACCCAGCAGCGGCGGCCGCAGATATACCCAGAGGGTGGAGGTATCCCTACACCTGTCTCTGCTTTTACAGCCAGCGCCCCGGGCTTAGCAAAGTTTACAGGCAGGAAATGTAATCAGCCAGGGAAAAGAAGTGCAACAACCTCTTCGATTTGGGTGAATCCTTTTTTCTGAAGACCACTTTCTTTTTACAGTCTTGAGCTTCGGCTTTGCAGTTTTGACCTTACAGCCCTGCCTCCCTTGAACTTCCTGGTTGAAAGCAGCGCCGGGCTGCTCGTGAGGGGACCTGAGTTTTTCGTTTCAGATTCTCTTACCTTGGAACACAAGCTTCCTTGTTTAGGGTAGTTTCTGAAGAAGGAAAAAAAAAAAAATTGTGGACCAGAAGCGTTTGTGATGTCACATTAGAGGTCAAGCTGTGCCTGAATGATGAAATGATTGTGTGACGAAATGGGAGCCTACATTCACCTACAGAATTATGGTTCCTGAGTGCGGTCAGGTCAAAGGGGAACTGAGGTAGGGAGAGGAGGGCATGCCTGCTAGCTGCTTCAGGCGGCTTGCCAAGGGGAAATGAGCCTGTTCCTTGTAGACTAGAGACAGAGACTAGAAGAAACCATAAGGGCTGGCTTGCTCCTCCCTCTCCTCCCTGCCCCAGGAGAAACAAACTGAACTAATCTGACTCTCCCTCCCCTTATAATGACTGTCTTAACAACCCGAAGTAGCAACAACCCAGCTCCTACACTCAGCACCCATAAATTCTAAAAACTCTTTGCATTTGTTTTATCTCAGGTTCAGAGATCCACAGCCAGCCACTTCCAGCTTTCCTAACTTTATTAGCAAAAATGAAGTCTTCTCTCTTACAACCAAGATTTTTCTAGGTTTTCTTTTCTGTGCAAATGTACCAGAAGGGTGACAATCTGGCTTTTTTTTTTTTTTTTGCATCGTTACCATTGATAGTCAAGACTTCAGATCAGATGCCAAAACAAAACAAAACAAAACAAAACAAAAAAGCCGAGATAAAGTTCATCTTGAGCTTGAGACCAAGGATATGTTGAACCACTCCTGAAGTATCCCTTCTATGTCAGTATCCCTTCAGATGACACTGATTATGATCTCTCCTCTTCACTACTCCTGTGTCCCCAAGAGAGGGACACTCCCCCTTGTTGCTAGTTCACACTGCTCTTGAAAACAATTTCTTGTTCACTGTAAGAAGTATAAATTTGTCCTATTTCTTGCCTGATGGGCAATTACGCCAGTGAAGCCAGACTTTATGAAAACAAGAACTTAGGAAGGGAGTACATGTGGACTATGGAGAGTTTATTTTCTGGTGACTTATTTGGTTAAAGTACCTCTCTAGTAAACAGGTGATCCTGACTTTGATTCACAATGAGGTCTCAGATAATGAATTTTAATCTTTAATTGCAAATATTCCTATTTTTGGTCTTTGCAAAGATGTCAGCCTAGATCAGTCCCTTCCTAGTTACTCCTGCTTGGTCTTTCAAGTCTCAGAGAAAATATCATTTCCTCTGGGAACTTGTCCTAGTCCTCCTTTTCTTTCTGCCTTCTCAGCAGTCTTTCCAGTCTATGGGAGGTGCCTCCTGCTTACACTTATCTTAACATTTAACATACTTAACCTGTCTCTTACTAGACTCTAAGCCCCTTGGGGGTTTGACTTGGACTTTATATTTTCAGTAGCACAGTACTTGGCCCATAATAGATACTCAATGCTCATGAACTGCATGGCAAATATATTCATGGAGCTTTTGTAACTGGTTCTATAAGGGTAAATGGGGCTTTCTTGGAAGCCTAAATGCCATACAATAAGAGATGTCTGACAGATTTGAAGACAGACTTTTAAAGGAAGTGTTCATCTCTTCAGTCTTTTATCTTGATGCCTCAAAAATCTTTTAGAGCAGCAGTTTATATCTACTGCTGAGTAACATTGTCTCTGGCACGTTTGGGATATGTAGGAAGTGCTGCTGGGGGCTGCTATTGGTATTTTGGGCTTGTGGCCAGAGATAATAAATGTCCTGCAGTGCACTGCCATCCCATATCAATTTGCCAAGCCATGGCAAGTAATGACCAGTTTACTCAACTCATTGAGAAATGCTGCTTCAGAGAATAAGGAGTTTTGCCAGAGGAACTGAAAT
Organism: Callithrix jacchus; assembly: GCF_049354715.1. Lineage (NCBI taxonomy): Eukaryota > Metazoa > Chordata > Mammalia > Primates > Cebidae > Callithrix > Callithrix jacchus. Next base: position 78,796,096 of record NC_133517.1, read on the forward strand.
AGAAAATACAGTATGGATTACTTAACAACTAAGCTGTAGTTTTCATCTCTGGAAAAAAAATGGGCTCACTCCTGGTTACTTGCTGGGAACATTGTGAGGATTAAATAAAGGAGAGGCCTTCTAGAAGGATGTCTGGAACCTGGATCCTAAGTAAATATGACTTATACTCTCATCCCTCTTAAGAAAAGGTATACTATTTGGCATGTGTTTCATATCCTGAATTTTCACGTATTCATGCCAGCCAGTTTTTCTAATTAGTAACAAATTAGAAGGTTTTTACTATGTGTAACATTTTGCTTAAGTAAACTTGAACTTGTAAAAGTGTTAATAGCAAGTAGTTCACTCATTCATTTCGCTGAACCTGCAGCTGTGTGTTTAAGATGAAAAAGAGGTGCTCTTTATTGTTCTGTGGCTACTTTGGGTTATGTTTTCTTCTCAATTTAATTGCATCACCCTACTTTTGTCTACTAGCCTGATTGTGACCCATGTTTTGCATTTATGGGCAGCTTATATTACTCTGCCACAGAAAAGTACTTATAGTACTCCAGCCACAGGACAGAGTACAACCTTATGTTCTGTATTTGAATTAGGATTATATTGGCATCCATTGCCTTAAAAAAAAAAAAAAAAAAAAACAGTGTCTTGTGAAGCAAATCAGCAGGAGTAGGAACTAGGACCTCTAGGAAAGAGGTACCAGAGACCCCAAACTAATCCATTCTCTATGGACAGACTGTGTAGATGGTTGCACCTGCTGATGTTTACTAACAGAAATGGGTTGCAATATTATTCAGGAAGAAGAAAAAATTGGATTCATTAGGGACAGTGTCATATTCATCTCTGTATTTCAGGGATGGTGCCTGGCACTTTGGAGGCCCACAGTCATTGTTTCATGAATGACATATAAATGCATGAGTCCCCAGAGCTAGAGAAGGGTTTTTTACTCCTCACCCCCAATTCCTTTTTTCACTTTATCCTCAGAGGTTTATGAAAAAAGTATGGAGAATGGACATTGTACATGGTAATTTCTAGTCCACGTCTGACAGAATAGCACCTCTCACATGGCAGAAAAATGACTTCCAATATTGTTTAACACTCACCTCTCTCCCCAAGAAAAGCATGTTTAATGGAAGGCCATGTGCTCTTAATGACATCTATATTAAGGGATCTGAATTTTCCATCAAAAATGAACAAATCGGTTTACCAAAATCTTCTAATAAGTCATTCAGTGCTCAAGTTCTATGTTTTTCTCCTGTAGGAGAGGGAAGCAACTACCCATCACCATTAATATTTTAAGGCTAAGTAATAATAACAGTGACTAGGAAAATGGGAAATGAGATAGTGTCAAACGTTTGTGACAAATAGAAGCAGTCATGGTAAACACTGGGTTTTGGCAGCCCCATAAATGATGACCCTTACCCAACTTGAATTCAGAACTGCATTACAGAGTAAAAGGAGTCACATGGGAAATAAAAAGCATCAATTTTATCACAAGGCTATGGTGGGTTATTTTTTTCTGACTTTGGGTTGGAGGGTAAGTAGGCTTGCTGATATTGTACCTAGCAGTGAACTTACTCATCATAGGGGTGCCTCCCTCTATACTAGTGGTCCTCAACCTTTTTGGCACTAGGGTTCAGATTTGTGGAAGACAGTTTTCCCATGGAGGGGTATGGGGATGGTTTGGGGAAGAAACTGTTCCACCTCAGATCATCAGGCAGGAGTGGGCAACCTAGATCCCTCACATGTGCAGTTCACAGTAGGGTTTGCACTCCTATGAGAATCTAATGCCTCCGCTGATCTGACAGGAATTGGAGCTCAGTGGCAATGCTTGCTTGCCCACTCCTCACCTTCTGTTGTGTGGCCCAGTTCCTAATAGGTCACAGACTGATACCAGTTTACAATCCAGCGGGTGGGGACCCCTGCTCTATATCACTGACAGGCTGGAGAGCAGAGAGAACATGGGCTCCTGCAGCAGGCAGGGGGGACCCAAAGGAAGAGATGGAGAACCTATGCTTTGTGCCTTTTCACAGACTTGCTCATCAGACAGTTGACTTCTCTCCTGAGGAGGACTCAGAGGGTGAAGAGGGAGACCAGAAGTGTAATTCTAATGGATTTCCCTCATAGGACACAAGAAGCTCCCTCCTGCCCCTGTGTGACTCTCTTGGTGCTAGCTCACCTGTGCTTTCCTATCTACCTTTTCTTGCTGAGAACATCATTTGAATGTACCTCTTCTACTGGTGGCATTTTCTAAGGGCAAGAACTATGTCTCATGTCTCATCCATGAAGCTTGAATGAATAAATAGAGACAAATGAAGGAATGAGTGGGTTTATGGCTGCTTTTGATTTCCACAGTAACTCTTGTACACACTTAATGAGAACTTCCAACTGTGTTCCTCTACAGAGCAGATGTTATGAAAGCAGTGAGACCATGGACACGTTTCCCTCATAGGTACTTATCCCTGCAGCAGCATCACAGTGTGATTGTTAACTAATTACTCCCTCATTCTCTCCCATTCACTTATTCCCAAGTGTCTTTTTTTCTTATTTTTATTGTGTTCTTTAGACCACCAAATCTGACTTTCCTGCACCAGCAGTTTCTTTTGATCACTTTGTTTTAGGAAGGAGAATGGCGGCTAGACGTTCACCATGTTCACCATTGAAAATTCCTGTCCAGTGACTGTGTGAACAAGAATTGGGTCCTCCAGGTTTCAAAGCTAGTTTGAAACTTCCTTTGGCAGTGGTTCTTGCCACCCCCATCTCTTATGTTGCCCTCTTAGCTAGTTCAGACAGGGCTTCAGTCTAATTGTACAGATGTTTTGCCTAGCCCAGCCCTTCCTAATTCCGTTTATCTCACCCTTTCTTTCTCATCTGCCTAGCTGTTCTCTCATGCCTGATGAAACAAGGGCTGGTGCTGAGAAGTGGATCTGGGAAATCTTTGCTGGCGTAGCTGTGTTCTGTAATGCTGAGTCACACTGGATGATGGGGCGACATGTTATAAGGGTGGGGGGAGCTGGGGATCTGAAGCCCATGCTTGAAAACTGGTGAGTGAGTGTCAGCTGTTGTGCATTTAATTAATTAGAAGAAAGAGGGAATGTTGCAAATGCTCATTCACTGGCATTCAAGCAGGCTGTGCATTTCTGTTGATAAACAGTTGAGTAGCACCCATGTACAAGGAACTCTACGAGATATGGTGGGGAGTCTAACAAAGAAGGGAGCTTAGCCCACTCAGCCCCCTGCCAGCCCAAGCCCTCCCCTGCAGCCTCCACTTGGGGGAGGGAGACAGAGAAGCAGATTAGGCTGAATGATACAAGTGCTAAATAAAAGTACAAGCACCATAACGTGGGAGGTCTGAGAACAAATGGAGCATTTAGTTATGAGCTGGATGGGGACAGCCTAACGAAAGGAGTAGCATTGAGTGAGATTTTGAGTAGGATTTTGATGTGTGGGAATCGGGCAAAGGGCATGAAACTGAGTAGTGCTGTATAATGCATGCTTCCTAATGGATTTCCCCCACATCCCAGGGATGTGGCAGTTTAGCTCTTTATAGGAAGGAAAGTGAATGGGGAGCCTCCTAACTCATGTCTGGTAAAGTCCTTTTCTTAAGGGCTCTATTAACTGCTTGGCCAAATCTGCAGCACTCCCTGCAGTCCAGTTGGATCTTGCATATGGTCCTTTTGAAACCACAAGAGCAAGTGAAGAAAGCTGCTCTCTTGTAAATCAAGCTGATTCCTCCCCAGTTTTCTGAAGTGAAATGTAGCAGCACCACCTGCTCTGAGCTGGCTCATGAGAGCAAACATGGCTATATTTAGTCTGATTTTTCTAAAGTGTGGGTGCAAGAAGCTACTTGTACAGCTCACCTCCCATGTGAAGAGCAGGACAGGATGGCAGCTGTCAGGTGGCAGCGGTGGCCCACCTCACTGCCTCCCGCAGCCTCCTTCCCAGAGCAGCAAGGGGCTGGCAAGAGCCCCTTGTCAAGTTTTATTCCTTTGCTCCTCGCTGCTCCCTGCCCTTGCTGCTGCAGAAGGTGTTTGTGTTCTATTTGGCAAATCCCGAGTCTCAAGTGATTTGACAGGTGTTTGTGAATTGGCTATGGGGTGTGGCTCTTGGAGCTACAGCTGCCTTTGAGACCTGGGGTACAGAATGGGCTCAGCCCTGCTCCTGGTTTTTCACTGCCTCCACAGTGCATGACTCTCCCCTTAGGGATCATAACAGTCACTGCGTCATCTTTAAATGTGCAAGATTGGCAACCAGGCTAGATGTGAACCCCAGGTCCACCCAGTACCTACTGGGTGCCTCAGTAATTCACTGAACAGCTCTGAGACTCCTTTGCCTGTCTATCAAATGAGAATATTAATTGTTATGACATAATAGCCATGTTGAGAATGTTCTATTAGTAAAGGGGAAGCTCTTAAGACCTGGTTTGTGGTAGATGCCCAGTAAACACTGAGTAAGATGTTAGACAAGATGATGGTGATGATGCTGTCTGTTTCACCTTGTCTTCCTGCCATACTTAGGAAAGCATCTAAGCCATTTTTATAGCATTTTTATAGCCCCATGATATTACAGGCTGGCTCAATGAGGTAATGTAGGTTATCAAGTTGGAAGAACACCAACAACGTGTAATTGATAAAATACAAGGTATCCTCAGCTTAAAGTGTACTATTTGATGTATTCATTATCTGACTCTGTACAGTTACGAGGCAACAGAGGGAAGTAAAAGTTATGAGTATATTCACTAAAGACTCATCACTTACGTAATTTTTCTCTACCACAAATTCACTTGCCACTTAACACCAGCTGTTTTGTAGGCTGGTCTCTTTCTGATTGTCTGATCATCACCCATCCATATATGTATGCAAAGTAAGTCGATTACAAAGAAATTCCAGATCTTGCAAAAGAGAAAATAGTTCATGGACTCCATGAAAGTGACATTGGGAAACTACTGGAATAATATGCCGTGACCCAATTAAGATCTGACTGAGCTAGGCCAGATAACCATTAAAGAAGAGAAACTGACTAGGATATTGACTTGATAGGCATTAAAGGGAAATATTAAGACCTTTTTGGGATTAAGAGAAGTCTTTAGTGAAAAGAGATGCTATAAACATTTTGGGGAAAATGTTTCCTTTATATTTGGGCTATGAAAAGTCAAGTATGAAATGAAACATATTTTGTCCTGAGGACATAAGTCCTGTTGCTAAAGTTATATAACAAAAAAAAATGGTTTTTTTTTTTGTTCTAAGAATTAACACATTTTCAGTTATAAGCTAAATTTGGTTAAATATCAGATAAATGTCCCTGTTTCTCTTTTCAAGATGCAGTGCCATTTAAACTTTCACTATTAATTTTGAAACTCTAGTCCCCATTGCAATTCTAGTCCCCCGTTTTCTTCATTTCTCACTCTTTCAGGGTTTTCTATTGGTATTTAAATTGGCTTTAAACTTTGGGTTGCTTCGGCGCAATTTACATACAGTAAAATCAGCTTTTGTAGTTCTTTAAGTTTTGGTAAATGAATTAAGCATTTAGTGAAAAGAGATGTTCTAAATATTTTGGGAGAAAATGATCTCCTTTATATGTGGGCTACGAAAAGTCAAGTATGAAATGAAAGATATTTTCTCCCGCCGACATAAGTCCTGTTGCTGAAGTTATATAACGAAAAATGGTTTCTTGTAACCACTATCACTATCAAGAAACAGAGCAATTCGAACACCTTGTAAAGTTTCCTTGTGTCCCTTTGTGGTCAGTCCTTCCCTCCACCCAGAGCCCCTGATAGCTACTGCTCTGAATTCTGTCCCTGGGACCATAGAATGGAATATTTGAAGTTAGGATTACTACCGAACTCCTAGACAAATGGCTGCCTAGACTTTTACCTTTTCTAGATTTTATATAAATGGGACAACATACACTATTTTATATAAATGGGCAACATATGCTGTATTGCCAGTCGAATCTTCTTTCTTTCACTGAGTGTAATGCATTGAAATTCTTCCATGTTGTTGCATGATTCAACAGTTCAGTTCTTTTCATTGCTCACTAATATTCCATGGAATATCTAAACAGCAGTTTATTCACCAATTGAAGTACATTTAGCTTGTTTCCAGTAATTGGTAATTATGAGTAAACCACTAAAAAGCAGTTGCTTACAGGTTGTTGTGGGAACCTAAGTTTATTTCTCTTGTGTAAATAGATAGAAGTGTGATTTTCAAGTCATATAGTGTGTATGTTTTACCTTTATTAGAAACTGCTCAACGGTTTTCCAGATTGGTGGTGTCTCACATGTGTTCTCCTTTATTTATATTTTCTTCCCTGTGCTTTCCATCTTCTGATAATGAGGATCTCATAAGGATAAGAGAGTTAGGTTAATGAAGCTATACAGGTAGTTAGATGGGATTAGAAAGACACAGCTTTCCAGAGGTGAGTTTCTTGAGCTACACTGCTACAAGATTGGGCAGTATAGATATGGCAGATGTTAAGTATAGACATCAAGCATGGGTATAGTTCAGAAATGCCACTTGTTTTGGCATATAAAAGAAGGCTTATGAATAGTAACTTGTAATAAGAATTTGTCATCAAGTTCTGTTTTTTGACTTTGTTGTTGTTGTAGAAAAACAATTAGATAAGGAAAACAGTCCAGGGAGAGCTTATTTGGGGGAAAATTAGCTAAGAAAGGAAAGACAAGACTAATTTTGAGAGGTCACAGAAGGCAAGTTTAGCTACAAAGGGGAAAACTTACCTATTCCTGAAAGGAATTGGTTTTGCCTGCCAAGGTTTGTTATGGACTCCATCTCGTGAAGCCTGAGAAAGGGTCACTTCACCGTTTCCTGTATGGTTAAGTTTTGGGGATGGCAGGGGTGAGGCCTATATATTGATGCCCTGTGTGATTCTGATTTAGAACAGTCTTGCAACAGATGTCCATTTATACAATGGGCGCAGTGCTTGGTTCACTTGCAAAGACCACATTTTACTCAGACACATATTGTTTATGGGGCCTGATAGTGGGATTGTTGTCAAGTGCAAAAGACTATCTTGGAGATGTGATTTGGATACTGACATGTTGGGATTTTCCAGGACTTCCCACTGGTCTCTGGGACCATAGAATGGAATATTTGAATTTAGGGTTACTATAGAACTCCTAGGTAAATGGTTGCCCTAATACTTGTTGTCTGAGGTTGTAACATATGAACATTTCAGTTGAGTGGTTTTTTTGTTTGTTTGTTTTTGGAGAATATGCCTGTGCAGTACATGGAGGAAAAAATGTGATGTCATTAACCAGGTTTCCATAGGTGTACTTTGTATTTGATTTTGTTTGAAGTTTGTCTATTGCCTGCTTGATGACCAGTGATGTTTTTGGTGGAAGAGAAGGTGGAACTAGTAACCAAGAAATGAGCATAGGGATAGGGAAGGGGATGGAGTTGGAGATGTAGCATCCAAATTCTAGCCTCAGTTAAGTCATTACCCTTTTGTTCTCTATCTCTGAGAGTAGCATCAGGTACTTATCAGTGCTTTGTGATGCTTTCGTCCTGCCTTTCATTTTTTTCTGCTTTCTAAGCTTTTTTTCTAAGCATTTCTTTCTGCTTTCTAAAGTTTTTTACATTGTGGTCATTTAGTAGATAATTTTGCCTGGATAAATGGGATTGATATTTTGTGTTAGTCATCTAGGGAAGTATATTGTTGGTATAGCATTCATTTCCCATCACTTACAAGTACAATGAGTACCTACTATATGCCAGGATCTAGAAGAATTTGATTTATAGTTAGATAGTAGGATGGGTAAGCTTAGGAAAACCAGGTATGCCAGAGTCTGAGCTTTTAGGCAGTGTTTCCTTAGACGATAAGATTCTCCCGGGGCACTTGATAACATCCATATTCCTACTTCCCACACTAGGGTAATCTTTTCAGGTAAATCAGAAATGGGGCCCTGAATCTAACATGCATCCTAAGTTGTTCTTACTAAACTTATTCAGGAAACACTGACTAATTTAGGGGCAGAGTTCTTAATGTAAGATCACAAGAGGGAACTGAAGGATTTCCTGAGATCCTTAACCCCCTTGCAACTGTAGGCACAATTTGTATCTGGAAATTATGTGTATTTTCATGGGGAAAGAGAATGGAGCTTTCATCCTATTCTCACAAGGGCTAAAGATAGTAACCTCCGGTCCATGAGCACATGTATTTGACTTTTTTTATTCTCTAATCTATTGGCAGTGCCTGTAACCATATCTGGCTAATAGAAGCAATCAACTATTTGTTGAGTAAACCAAAAACTAATGTTGTTTTGTGATTCTTCTGAGCCAGGATTTTTATGCCCTCTCTCTAACAGTTTTCATAATGCAATGAACTATGTGAGTTTTTCTCCTGTCTAATCATTGAGACAATTTAGGTCCAGAGAAGTTAAGTAATTTTCCTGAGGTCACACAGGTAATTTGTGGTAGAACTGGGCTTTGTGGCTATGTCTGCCATATGCCAGATTTCTTGCTTTTCACTCTGCTGTATTGCTTTCTGATTTGTCCAAGTTGGATAATTTGGTTCTGATTTACTAGTTGTTTTTTGGAAACCTTGGTTACTTAAGAAAAATGTCATTATAATAAAAACAAAAAATTGCTTATTTGGGCTCTGCAATGGGGAAAATTCTTTTGGATTTTTGAATCAAATTTTCAGCCAAGTGTTTATCTTAGTATTAGCTTTCTATACTTTTGCTTTCTTTCTTTTTATGGAGCTCCAGGTCTTTGAGTTTTCTCATGCTGCCTTCCAAATTCACCTGTACTCCAGCATGCAGTTAGTGTAAATTGCCACTTTAAGTATTCACTGTGCACTTGCTATAAGCTCAGTGCTGTGAATGGCACTGGGAAATACAAAACAATCTACGGCTATTGAACTTACTGCTCCTGAAACTTACAGTCCAGTCAGCGCTTCAAGATTTCTGTTATAAACGAGTCACAGCAAAAAAGGTTGGGACATGGGCAGGGCATGTGGGTAGGAAGGCTCAATAGGGGCTGTGCTCTGTCTGTATCAGAGGGGAGCTGCCCTATCCACAGCAATGGTCCTCCCACTGCCCCAGACTCCCCTGGAGAGGTTATTATATGGACTTGTTTTGTTTTTTAAATAGAATGAACTAACTGCAGTGGAAAGTTTGCTCACAGTCTGGAAAGATTGAAAAAACAAGGGAGAAGCTAAAGTAATGTCGTAATAGGGTGATAAGGAAAAACAAACAGGGGGGCAAATATTAGAAATGCTTCTTAGGTGAAACAGAAGATAGGATTTGGGATTGTTTAGTTCTAAGTAGTGATAGATACATAATTGCTTCCAACTCTTCAGACTCTCCACTGCCAATAAAATAAAGTCCAAACCTCTTGGCATTCAGGGCCCCTCCCAGATAGGCAGGATTTCCTCCTCCAGGCTGATGTCCTTCTCTTTACCCTTAGGAATCTTCCTGGTTCTTCAGCCAAGCTCAGCTACTGTTTCCTGGGCTCTTCGTGTACATTTGGCTACAGATGATAGTAAAATAAAAATTCATAAAGTAGTCTGTAATGAAACAGATATGTAACAGTAAACAGTGTGGTACAGAAGTGCTCAGTGAACCCACTTTGTGTGTTGTTCTCCTTTATCTTTGAACTGAGTGGTGGCTGGAGGTGCTTCTGACAGTTTTCACTTTGCAAACTTTTGTTCCTTGATGTAGCCCACCATGCTATGACCATCCTCACTCACAGATTCACTAAAAATTTGAGTGACTTATTATCTTATTTGTTTTTATTCTGTCTTTGAAAAATGTATGTATAGCTCACATTGATTTCGATGTTTTATATTAGAAATGTTTGGGATCTTTATTTAGAAGTTTAGGTTTTTAAAAGGACCAGAAATACGTTGCAGGAACATAACTCATGTTTATATCAACTAACTTATGGTAAAATTGGGTTCATTATATGTTGTGTCACTTAAAGTCGTCATTTCCAAGAATCTATTGAGGACCATTAAATGAGGACTTCCCATACCTTGGACCCCTCCTGTCTTTGTTGGGGCTGTTCTTCCCTCCTCTAGTGCCTTCTGTCCACATGCTCACATGTGGTACTTTTCAAATCTTTTCAGCACTTTGGGAGGCCAAGGCTGGCGGATCACCTGAGGTCAGGAGTTTGAGACCAGCCTGGTCAACATGGCGAAACCCCATCTCTACAAAAAATACAAAAATCAGCTGGGTGTGGTGGCATGTGCTTGTAGACCCAGCTACTCAGAAGGCTGAGGCAGAAGAATCGCTTGAACTAGGGATGGGGAGGTTGCAGTGAGCCGAGATCATGCCATTGCACTCTGGCCTGGGCAACAGAGTGAGACTCCATCTCAAACAAAACAAAACAAAACAAAACAAATACAAATCCTTCTATCCTTCTGCATATATGATGTCTAAGGGAAGAGGAAAGATGAGCAAGAGTAGGAGATTCCCTCATGTGAGAAAAGCATGACTGCCAGACAGTGCAGGGCTTAAGGGATGGGACAGGAAGCAGAAACTAGGAAACTGAAGGTGACAAGCAGAGACAGCCAGTGGTAATAGACGTACCATTTCCGAGTGAGGTGTGTCAGTGAGGCGAGATGCACAGCCAGCCAGCAAAGTGTGTGCTAGGAAGTGCCCACTGGGCTTGGCAAGCAGTAAAAGGTGTTCTGATGAATTCCTGAGGCAAATTCATATAATAGTGTTTTCAGGATTAAACGGGTGATGGGAAGGCTACTCTTGATAAAATGAAAAGATGGAAATGTATTGAAGTAAAAAGAAGGGAGAAATAGTTATAGCAGGAGAGAGATAAAGGTCAATATAAATGTGGCAAGATGCTGAAAGAAGGAAGATAAAGGGTTATACCTAGACCAGAAACATGTTAAAGGAAGGTTTTATAAAAGGTAGAAAATATTTGAAAGTGTTTATTGACTAGGCATATTGACTTAGTGGAGAGGAAGATTTTGAAGATACAAAGGATAGAAGAGATGACTGAAAAAGCAAGGGCCACCAGGAATTTAGATGTCCTAGCCCTTAGAGAAGGTACTGTTCCTACTGGAAGATACAGGTGCTGGGTGGGACAGATAAGGAGTGTTATAACTGAAAAGTAAATATATAACTATGAAAAATATTCCTGTACCACATGATAGGCATTATTCTAGATGTTTGTCATATATTAACTCATTAATCTTCACATCAACTCTTTCAGGTAGGTATCACTATCATCCCTATTTTCAAATTTAAAAAGGGACTCAGAAAGCTTAACTTGCTCATGGTCACACAGCTAATAAGCAGTAGAGTTGAAATTCGGTAAACATGTTGCCTAAAAAGATGTTCATCCAATTTCCTAGTTAGGATATTTGGGAAATATTGGATCAGGGCTTTATCATCTTCAGAATTTTCTTTACAAATGGGACTATTAATTATTCCTTGTGAATTCATTTATTTCGCAATAACTCACTCCAGGTAGGGTAGGAATGGAATAAGAGGACTTCTAATTCTCAAGGGTTGGGGGAAGATGTAATTTTCAGAATGTGAGTCATTTTCTGGAGAGGTTAAGCCTCGGTAGGTGCTTGCCTATGGAGTAGGGCTTGGGTGTACCAGCCAGCCAGGTGGCACCATGAGAGTCCTCTGACCTTACAGCTTGGGGTTGGGATTTAAGTGAAACAATAGAAAGTAGGGGGAGAATCAGAAAGAAAAGGTAAAAAAGCTGCTGAAAATAAACTTGGTCAACTTCACAATTTTGCCAAGACAGACACGTGATCTCCATTTCTGTCTCCTATCTCTGCTTCCTTCCTGCTCTGAGAGGCTTTCAGATTTAGATTTCTAGGGTGTTGTGGGTTTTGCCCCTGGTTTTAATGGTAAAGGAGATTCTTCTTGACTAATGCTCAGTCTATTGCTTGCTAAGTACCGCTGTGCAGCCTGAATCCTGCCTCCTCTGACTGCTCTGCCTGGCCAGGGTTTTGTTTGTTTGTTTTTTTTCAACTGAAACTCAATAGCTGATAGCTTTGACACCTGCATGTTTGCTGGGGTTCACCCCAGGCCATCACTACTGAAATCATGCCACCTAGCTTTACATATACTCTGTGCTTTCCAAAATACAGTTTCTCATCTGAGCCACCGTTGATACTCTGGCAGCTGGAACAGGTGCTCTTCTTCCCATTTCACAAACAAGGATGTGAAGACTCCCTTACCCAAGGTCACATAATTAGCCTCAAAGCTTGGATTTAGAACTTGATATCTTGAGCCTTTTTCTTGAGCTTCCATTATTGCTGCCATGATTGGAAAGGATGACCCAGGGCCCACTTTAAAGGGTTTGTAAATGGGATATTAAAAGAGAACCATAATCTAAAATTATGGATGAAGGCAGCCAGAGGAGGGCCAAGGTCTTGTGGCTCTCGTAGGTGCCTACTGCATGGCTCGAAGTGATGAGAGTTTAAGTTCCTTTTGTTTTTCCCTAGTGTTTTGTTAATTGACTCTCCAATACCAGATCTTCTAAATTTCCATATTAAGCTAATTATTTTAAAACATATTTTCTGGGCATGAAAAAAATATATAAAAACAAAAAAAATTATAAAAACACAAATAAGAAACTACCAATACCAGTTATTAACATTTATTAGGCATTCACTGATAATTTGCAGCCAGCATTGCTCTCCAGTCAGTGAACCCTGGTACATACAGCTATACTGGTCATTGATGATGGGTATAGGTTCTGATGGGTTTGCATCAGGCCATACTGGGGGGTTGTTGTTTGTTTTGAATATCCCACTTGCTCACAATAATCCTATGAGATGATGATTAATATTATCTCCATTTCCTTTTTTTAAAAAAATTTCATAGCATCTTAGAAAATATCTCCATTTCCTAAATGAAAAAATTGACGCCTAGAAAGATTAAATAATTTTTCTAAGGCCAGTAGCTGGCAAGTGAGAGAGTAAGAATTCCAATCCAAGTTCAGATGACTTCAGTGTTTGATCTCTTGCCACTAAACAAGCCTACTAACATACCTCAGAGTTACCCCAAGGATTATTAATATTTCCTTCTGCGCTTTTTATAAATGACTAGCTATACTTGGAGTAATATAAGCTATTCTTGCAAATCTTATTAGTTGTTGATAAAATATTTGTAAAAATGTATTTTTTTCACTTTCTTTTGGGAAATGTGTGTAAGCACAATGAGTAAGCATTCAGCCCTTCATGAGGCCAGTAATGGGAACTTGAGAAGGCAACAAGTAACTGTTCAAGTTTTAAAAGGTATCATCCCTTTCTGTTCTATCCCTGGGATTTTTGATGGTTATTGTCCAGGCTAGAAAATTAGAAAACACTTAGCTTCTGTGGTGAAAGGCATATCTGTGTTGAACCAAATAGGTCTTTGCAATATAAAGACAGTATCAATCCTAGCACTGTGGGAGGCCAAGGTGGGCAGATCACCTGAGGTCCAGAATTTGAGACCACCCTGACCAACATGGAGAAACCCCATCTCTACTAAAATTACAAAATTAGCCAGGTGTGGTGGCGCATGACTGTAATCCCAGCTACTTGGGAGGCTAAGGCAGGAGAATCACTGAACCTGGGAGGTGAAGGTTGCAGTAAGCCAAAATCACACCATTCCATTCCAACCTGGGCAACAGAAGCAAAACTCCATTTCAAAAACAAACAAACAAAAAAGACAGTATCTAAGTTTTTTATGAACTCACTGTTATATTTATTAACCTATGCTCATCTATCTTTATCACAGCTTACTGATTATCCACATGCATTACTTTTATTTGATGATTTTGATGTTGACATTTTATTCTTGTAATCAGCAATATATTCTTTTAACAAGGTTTTCTACCCATCTTTTTCTTTTGGGGTTTCATTTTGGTTTGGTCTGTCTAGTCATCCTCCAATGTTTCATTGGTCTTTTCTTTTTCTTCATATACTGTGGAGGCTGTTCAGCTATTTTTATCTTAATGCTTTAAAATCCTTGACTAAACATTCAGAAACACTGCAGCTCTTACATTCAACCACTATATTTCTATGACCTTTTAGTGTCATTATTTCTAAATTAAGATTCTGTTTTTAGGTAATAAAACATCTTATATGCAAATATTTTATATATAAACATATATAAACTTCATATACAAATATAGATAGATAAATATTCTCTACCATTTATCAAATGCTTAGTTAGTACTATAGCTTACAAACATAATCTCTGATGCTAACAACATTGTGGTTATTCCCATTTTGTATATGAGGCAACAGGCTCTAGGTAGGTAACTTCCCTGGTACCACTGAGTGGAAGAAGCAGTTGGAATTTGAAGCCTGGTATGTATGTATAGTTGAAATCATCATTAAAATAGTGGCTAAATGTATCCAGTACTATGTGCCAGGAAGTATGATAGGCACTATATATAGGTAAAATTTAGATTTTATTAAAGTTATACATTAACATAATTTTAAAAATTAGTCATTGTCTTTTAAAATTTTTGCTTAGTAATTTGTTTGCTGTGTTCTATAAAAGTATTATTAATTTAAGTAAAAACTTCCCTTATTTGTTAAATTTCCTTCCAGTACATTAATATATTAGGAATCCTATCAATTTCTTCTCATTGCAGAAATTTTCCCAAAAGAATTCTGAAATATGTTCCAAATAGGTCGTTCTGTTCTCTTGACTTGCTCCATGGCTGTTGCCTTTGGATTTCCTTTCACCATTGTCCATGGGGTGCCTTTCTTGTCTTTGTGTTAGTTTTGCGCTAGGATGCTGAGTGTTCTTTGTTTTCACCTTGGTTTTCATGGAGTACATCCTCCTGAGAAGAGCTACCTGGGAAGCACAGTTTTGATAACTTGCATGTCTAGAAAAGATTTTATTCTACTCTTGTACTTAATTTATAAGTCGACTGGATTTAAACTTTTTTTAAAAAGTTGGAAATTATCTTTCCTCACAATTTTGCAATGTCTAATATATTCTAGTTTCAAGTCACATTTTTGGGAAATCTGAAGCCATTCTGACTTTTGATCCTTTGTATAAAACATACTTATTCTTGAAATTATTGAATCTTTTCTCCAGTATTAGTATTCAGAAATTCCATGAGACTATACCTAGGTGTGAGTCTATTTTGTCTACTATGTTGTGTATTTAGTGGTGTTTCTGAATGAAAACTCATATTGTTTATTTCTGAGAACTTTTTAAATTATTTATTTGATTTTCTTTTATCTATTTTCTTTGGTTGTTACTTTCTTCAGGTTTTATTTTTGAGATGATAAATTGGCTGGACTGGTTCTTATTTTTTGAAGTCTATATTTGCTATTTTTTTTTTGAGACAGAGTTTCGCTCCTGTTACCCAGGCTGGAGTGCAATGGCGTGATCTCAGCTCACCGCAATCTCCGCCTCCTGGGTTCAGGCAATTCTCCTGCCTCAGCCTTCTGAGTAGCTGGGATTACAGGCACGCGCCACCATGCCCAGCTAATTTTTTGTATTTTTAGTAGAGACGGGGTTTCACCATGTTGACCAGGATGGTCTCGATCTCTTGACCTCGTGATCCACCCGCCTCTGCCTCCCAAAGTGCTGGGATTACAGGTGTGACCCACTGCACCCGGCCTATGTTTGCTATTTTTAATCTGTTATTTTTGTTTTATTTGTGGATATATTTTATTTTCATGTTTCTGGGGCATTTGCAATTTCTATATAATTTTTAATTTTTAAGACCTTGGTTTTTGGAAAAAAATTCAGCATCCTATTTTGTGGATGCAATGTTTCTATGTTTTATTGATTATCATTTATTAATGATATTTTTATTTTCTTAAGTATACTCCTGTCTTCATAGTTCTTTCTTCCTAATTGTTTGTTTTTGATTGTTCATTCTGATCTCCTTTTATGTTAAATGTTTTTTTTAAATATTTGACAATATTAGAGACTTTGCTCATATTTGAGTGGCCCACTTTGAAAAAAACATTGCACACTCTCTAGGTATGAATGGGGCTTGTTGATCATCTTCATTGTAAGATCCATTGGCTGATTATATTTAGGTGCAGAGAGAGGGTCTTCTTACATCAGACTGTTTAGATCTTTTTTAATAGGCTAGTTAATTACCCAGAGAAGAGCCTGTATTTGAACTCCCAATTTCTGATTCTAGAGTTTGTATCCCTGTCCATCCATTTTACTAACTTTCAGATAAGGTTCAATGTCTATGTACATTTTATTGTGTTGTCTCTAAGAACGTTAGAAATTGAAATGTAGATTAGGCATTTTCATTTCTGAATATAATTCCTTTAATCAGGGATTCCCTTCTACCATAATTGTAATTTTTTTAATTGCATTTGAGCACCCAGAAGAATGCCTGGTACACAGTAGGAACTCAGAAAATAATTGTTGAATGAATTCAGATCTTGTGTACAGCTTTGGACTTTCTGAATCATATATGATAGGATGTAGAAGAAAGCCCAAGTGTCCTAAGTCCCATTCTAGTGCTGTAGTGCATGTGTACACACTCAGATTTGGCAAAGGCACTTGTGCAAACCAAAATGTCTTCAACCCTGAAAGAGAGGTTTCCTGTCATGGAACTTCTTAGGGCAAGCATGTTTTTCTCTTTGGGAATTGGGAGGTATTATTGAAGTGGTACCAACCATAAGTGGGCCTGAAAGGACCACATGGATAAAGACTTTATGGAGTACAGAACTACTCTGCTTAAGAACTCTGGGTGTACTTGTGTATGAAGATTGCAGCTTTCTGGATCTTGATTTAAGCCTTCAGTCTGCTGACTGCTTCTCAGAGATCTTCCAATATGTTCCTTTCTGCTGAATGGGTCTTTTTAAAATAGAATGGCGAAACATCCCTATGGGCCACTCCACAGCTGTCTCTTTCCTTCCCCATTAGGTTTCGTTCCTCTCTTTCTCTCTGCTTTTACCCACCAATTCTTCATCTTTGGAGTAGGGATGGGGGTGAGAGCTTGTTAACATTGACCTGGCATTTTTAGAGGACCCAACTGCCAAACTAAACAGGCTCAGCTATTGGCATGGCCATTTGCTCTGTGATAGTGCTTTTGACATTTGGCTCTCCATTCTTAGGGAGAGATCAGTGGAATAAGGCTTCCCCAAAAGAAGCAGGAAGAGAGCAAGACCACAGTATTTCTACAATTTCTCTTCTGATGATAATGAGTAATCATGTTTGAACTAACGATACTCAGTCTGCCAACCATGTTACGTTTTTGTCAGTGAGTGATAAAAGAAGTTGTACTAGAAAATGGAATGATAATGAGGAGGGTATGGTGTCAGGAAATATTTAAACAAAGGAGAGTCACTGTTTAGGCATGGAGAAAAAAATAATTTATTGTTTTAAGCTATATCATAAATTTAGACCTGAAAGCATAGTTTGTATATAAACCTAAGTATTTTTAACCTAATTTAACATATTCTGGTAATATCCTAGAGCAAGATACTGTTAGAAATTCAAGAATTTAAGAAAATGCAACATAGTAACATTTCACTACCTTTTACATTAATCTTTTAAGATAATTATAATTATATGCCTATTATATATACCCTTTGGAAAATAGAAAAAAAGGTCTCCATGAATTCACCTCCAAAAGACAGCCACTGTTAGTAATTGGCATATTTTCTTCTAGCCTTTTTCTTTTTGTATGGTTTTTAGTTTTGCATAGCAGTCATAAGACATTTTGCTTGCCTTTTAGTGGGATTTTTTTGGTCTTCAGTTGGAGTTGACTGTGGTTATGTACTGATAATGCATGTCTGTGATTTATTCTTTTCTTGTCATGAGGCTGAATAAGGAGTGCCTTAGTTCTTGGCCTGAATAAATTCTCTATATTCTTTTAACATAATACATTGTTCAGATTAGAAAGTGAATAATCCTTAGAGCAAAAGAGTGTGATGTATGTTTAACAACCACTTAAAATATATCAGATTTTAAAAAAAAAAGGCACAAATGGCTTGGGAGAAATGTGCATAACAAAGATAAGACTTGAAGGTTCTTGAGATGGGAAACGGTCCTTCAGAAGTGCTAGGATACATTATTGGTGTCTAGTAATATTTATTAAATGTGTAATTGTTATGACATGTAACATGGTGGTCTCAAGGCTGAGAGAGAAATATCTTTTTATCTAGAAGCATTTTAGAGGGGAATGTAGTGCAATAGAGGCACCAGTGTTGCCAGAATTAGAAATTATGATATTGTCTGCACTGCTGACTACTAATAGTTGCCACCTAAGAGACACCTTTGTTCAATATCATCACCAATAAAATGGTATGCAAAGCCTGAAATTTTTACCATCTAATCCTTCATAGAAAAAGTTTGCCAGTCCCTGATCCCAAAACCTGTCTTTTTCATCTTCATTACCTTTGTCCTAACTGAGGCCTTCATTTCTTCTCACTTGGAAAACCCAAGAGACTCTACATGTATTTTTTTTTTTTTTTTGACTGTAGTTTTGGACCTCCCAAATGTATTCTGCATAGAGGCTGTATCATTTTTAAAAATTTGGAAACACCATTTTTGCTTGCTTAAATTATTTGGGGCACCCTGCTGCACTCATATAGAGTCTAAGTGTCTTACCTCACACACAAGATTAGAAAATTACCACACTTTACTGAAATCTAAAGACCCTTACAATTATGAGAGACTAAGTTTTTATGTTACGTGACATATGCTGTATGAAAACCCAAACCAACTCTACCAGGCCTAAGTAAAAGGAGGCGACATATTGTCTCCCATACCTCAGACATCTATGAGTAGATCTAGCCTCAAGAAAGTCTGGATCCGGATTTCTAATTGAGTTGCGTGGGCTCTGTTTTTTTCTGTTGGCTCTCCCCTTCTGATTACGTGGAGGCTTTCATCTTGAGAGGTCTAGATTGCTGTAGCAGTTCCTGCCTCAGGTTTTTCCAGGTTTACATATGGTAGGAGAGAGGACAATTATTTCCCACTAATTCCTATGCCAGCTGTAAGGTCTTTCTGATTGGACTGCCTGGGTCATGTGATCAGGGATAAGCATATGTGCCGACTGGCTTAGGGCCAGTTTCCACATTGTAGCCCGGGAGTTAGAGGGGAGATCCCACCTGAACCATAAAGACTATATCTCCAAGTAAACATGTATTGTTGTGAAAGTGGCATGATTTGAGGTGAACTAGGACAAAACTACCAGTATTCACTGAGCACCCCAAGGGCGCGGGAGCCTTTTGACAGAAGCGTATAGGCAGTGCTCCGTACCTGGGCAGGCCGGCAGTGAGTATTTGGGGCTGCTTCCCATGGTCTTGTTGACTGCCTTCTCATGTGCACCTGGTCGTCACTTGGTTCTTCTGAGCACGTGATAGAATGTTAAACTCGGAAAGATAGAACCGAAAGGAAGTTCACACATCATTGAGTCTATCTCCCTTATTTTACAAAAAAAGCAACATGTCGTGCAGAGAGGAGGAGGGGTCACAATTGTACGTAACTGTATTCTGGCACTGGAAACCTGGACAAATTACATGTCTGCTGCAAGATGTGCACACCATGCCAAACTCCAAAGTACATGCCATCCATTTTGAGTTCAAAATAGAATTAGGTGGGTGCTTCTGCTGGAGAGGTGCTTGAAGCTCAGTGTGTACTCATTCCTCCTGGGTGCTCGATAGGGCCTTGCCTGGGATAATTAAAAGTAAAGCAGAATTGTCAAGTACTTTCTCCTTTTCTTTACTAACACTTTATTCCAGAGAAATCAGACAGGAAAGAATGGGTGGCAATTTCAGACAGAGATCACATGGTTTTGGGATTGTGGGTGCCTTACTCATGGCTCTTAATTCTGGCTGCTTATTATAATCACCTGATGCCTGGGCTCTATGAGGCTCAATTGACTCAGGATTGCTGTGGTTGGCTAGGTAAGACTGATTGCATAAGTTCTTCAGATGATTCTAGTGTGTGACCAAGATTATTGACTGGATGTGGAACCTGACTTCATTTACTGGTTCAGTGACCTTGGGTAAATAACTTAATCTCTTAGAGCTTCAATTTCTTCATCTGTGAAATGGGAACAATCCTATTCACCCAGAAAGATTGTTGGAAGGAATAAATGATGTGATGTACAAAGGTTTACAACTTACCTAGGTTCTCAAATAAGCAGCTTCTCATCAGTGGTTCTTAACTTTACAGGGATATTGTGTTAGTCTACTAGAGCTGTCATAACAAAATATCATGGAATGGGTGGCTTAAACAACAGAAACTGAATTTATCACAGTTGTGAAGGCTGTAAGTCCAAGATCTAGGTATCAGCAGGCTTGGTTTCTCCTGAAACCTTTCACAAAATATCACAGACTGGGTGGCTTAAACAACAGAAGCTGAATTTCTCACAGTACTGGAGGATGTAAGTCCAAGACCAAAGTGTCAGCAGATTTGGCTTCTCCTGAAACCTTTCTACTTGACTTGGAGATGGCCTTTACTCTGTGCTTGCACAGCCTGGTATTTCTTCCCCTTCTTGTAAGGACATCAGTCATATTGGATTAAGATCCCACCTTTATGGGTTTATTAACCTTAAATACCCCTTTAAAGGCACGATCTCCAAATATGGTTACAATAGGGGTTAAGGCTTCAGCATATGAATTTTTAGGGGTGAAGCAGTATAGACGCAATTCAATTCATAACAGATATGGATTCTTTGATTCTCAGATGAAAGCTAGGTTTCCTTTAACCAGAAAAATGCAGAGATACACAGGCATATCAGACCTGGCATACGTTTGTCGGACCTTAAAGAACCTTTTAGCAATAGCTAAAGCAGCCTTGCAGAAGAAGACAAATATGAAAGAGAGAGGGATGGGAGACAATGTATAACACAGAAGAGGCATCCCATTCTCATTTATTCCTTCATTCAACAAGTATGCACAGCATGCTGCCCACATGCCAGCCATTGTGTGAGGATTATGGAACTGGCAAGGTCCCTGCTCTTAAGACTTACAATTTTTGTTGGGGGAGATAGACAGGAAACAAACACATATGTCATTAAATAACAGAGTACCAACTGCCATGTAGAGAATCAAAACAGAAAGATGCAGTGCTGTTTGCCTGGGAAGCAACTTAAATATCCTCACGGAGATGATGATGGTGGAGGCTTGAGTGACAAGGAGTCGGCCATGCAAATGAGGGCACAGGGTTTATGGATGATGAAGTGCCTGGTACTCTCTGGTTTATTTTAGTATCAGTTGGCAGAGATACCTCCTTTCACACCAGCTGCTTCCCAGATTCAGTTCTGCCTGCAGGGTGAGACTTCAGGATTTGCTGTGATAGGCATGACTGTTGTGGATTGCATCCCTAGCTTGGGATGTTTTCCTCTCCGTCCTCTCTGAAATGTCTAGGTCATGTGTTTGAAGGGGCAAGACCCATCAATTCAACCATCTGTTTCTCTAAATCCTCACTGACATTACCAGAGTTTCGTCACTATTTTCTTTAGCCTGAATTAAAGCAACCATGGGGGTAAGGGAGAGTCAGCACTGGTGGTGTGGCAAAGGCACAAGGAATATTTGCATTGAAATACATGTTTCTATAATGGTCTGATGGGGCCCTGAAGAATCCAGAGGGACCCCCAAACAGGAGCTGATAGGTCAGAAAGACTTCTAGAAGCTGAGACCTAAGGAGCCCCTATTGGCCTTAGGATAAATAGCAGAATCCTTTTGTGGCTTGTAGGCTCCTACAGATCTGGAGCCTGCCACTGTCTCCAGACTTGCTTAGCTAGTACTACCTTCCCACACCCTCTGTGCCCCATGCATGTTGAGGGCTTGAAGGTATCACTGTCTCTGCATCTTCACAGGCTTTGCACATGTGATTCTATCCACCTAGCTGACTCCTTGCGCAATGGATTCTTGCACACTCTCAGTAAAGCTTTTCTCAGTAAACCCTATACTAGGTGGGGGTTTCCTGTCTCCCAGTCACTCCCCCCACCACACAAGCCTGTCAATGCTCTGTGTGCACTTTTTCAATCTGGAGAACCTGGAACCATTCTGTTTGTTTGATGTCTGTCTTGTCTGCTGGTTTCTTAGATTTCATAGGCATGGACCACATCAGATTTACTCACTAATTATTCTTCAGTGTCCGGCAAAGTTCCTGGCAAACAGAAGGTGCATACTGAAGGAAAAAGAAATCTGGGAAGTAATAGATGGAGCAGGAAGAACACAACCAAGAATGGTAAAGTGCCAGATGCCAAGGGAGGGAGAGCATGGAGTTTGCCAGTGATCAACAATGTGAGTTGCCAGGCCAAAGGCTGAAGCTTCCTGCAAAGTTAGTATTATGGGGTAATTAGAAGAATCAACCACAGGTGGAAGAGCCAGATTATAGTGGATTGAGACCTGGGTGGGAGGTGGGCATTAGATATAGCAGGTGGATAGGGTTCTTGAGAATGGAAAGATGGAGTGCTTACAAGTACACATGTGGTAGACTGCTTGTTTCAGATCCTGCCTCTGCTACTTGTTTGCATGTGAGTTGGCAAATTACTTCAACCTCCTTGTCTCAGTCTTTTTATCTGTAAAATAGGACCCTAATGTATCTAGTTCCTAGAATTTACATGTTCTTGGCAGTTGTATTGGTTATTATGTGGAATCTGAGCAGATAACAAGGACACATTTATTTTCTCATGCATAGTCTTCAGGGGGACACAGCTTGACTCCAGGCTTCTGGCTGGGGTCTGCTCTGTAAACAAAGTGTGTGTCCTATTCTGGGATCCAGGTTTACAGAGTAGTTGTTCAACAACAACCCTGGATGTGGTCTTCCTCTGGTTATCACAAGTACGTAAGGGGCTGAATCAAACTATCTGAGCGTGTTTAACTCTCCTGCTCACATCTTGTCCACTTACATCCATTGACCAAATTCATAGTCCAAAGTTGTTATATAGGGACCGTCCAAATTCACATGCCAAAGTCATTGTATAGGGACAGACACGCTGCCCTAAGGGGAGAGGAGTGAATATTTATGAAACACTAATGTAAAATGCTTAAATAGTGCCCATAGAGGTCTGTCTATACTGTAAAAAAATAATGTACTTCTGACAGTCTTACTGTGGGAAAAGCAGAAAAGAAGGGAGGAGTTTTTAAATAATAGTCACTTGGAGAGATTATTATATAGAGCAAGACTGGAGTGTGTTAATCGACTCATGGAAGGAGTCATTGGGCTGGGTGAAGATAAAAGAGCAAAGCATAAGAACTCAGCTGAGGTTTGGAAACATGAACTTAGAGTGCTGCTGTCTTCCTTATGGCTTTTGGTATCAGCAGTAGCCAAGGAGGCAAATGGTTAGATTGACAGATTTTCTCTGATCTGAGCTTTGTGTACTTGATTTTTTTTCTTCTCCCTAATCTTAAGCAGAGACTTAGATTGGAACAGTTGGTGTTTACAATGTTTTAATGGCTGTCATATTGAGAACTGACTGGAAGCATCTTTAGAAATAATTTACACCGCCATAAAATGCATTGCTAATCTTTCTGAGTGGATTCTTTAGCCTTTTGTTTGTTTTTTAATATACCAGCCAATGAGATCTAGACCAATGAGAAAATTGGTAAAATATTTTAGAAGCATTGTCTGATTTGAAAAGCTAAGTAAGAATATAAATCCTTTCCTAAATATGCAGTCACACTGTCTGCCATTTGCTTGACGTTTTGTTTCTTTAGTTGTATCTTGGAGCAATGTGCATGTATGTGATTAAGAGGTTTATGGGATGCACATCCACCAGCCCTGAGCTGTAGGAGGCATGGGTGGGAACGTGAGGGATATGGATGTGTGTTGATTTGAACCAGTGGTCATTATGTATCTTCTCTGATGGGCCCAGTATCTGAAGGGATGTAGGTAATGGTGTTGATTAACAACAACATTATTTATGGAATGTCTACCTTTATGGTGATGACTTGAAGAAGTGCAAATGCACTATCCTGGGTAGTGCAGATAAATACTTTAGGAGATTAAGGAATACAGGTATATATTGGAATAGGAGAGAAGGGTTTTAATGAGACAAACTGTATCACGAAGGATGCTTTTGTGTCAGCACAGGAATATTGCTGGCCAGTGTTTATTCATCTATATTACTGAAATAACATGGGCTAAGTTTCTCCCTGCTTAAAATGTTTATTGACTTTCCAACTGTTTAGTGAAAAAAAAAACTAATTTATTACTCTAATACCCAAAGCTCTATGCACCCATTGTAATGGGTCCTATATTTTTTCTCATAGTCTTTCCTGATTTTCTTGGCTTGGAAGTAAACATTTTCTTTTATAATTTTGCAACCTCTTATTATTACTCTCTCTGCAGCTTTTATTTCCACTTTCCCTTAATGCCATATCATCTGCAACATAACTATTGGCTAGCTTATTTTTGGTCTGTTGCATAGAAATACTCAAACCTTTAGCTTTCATAGTTTTTAAAATAGAGGACACATAGTTTCTTTTTTTTTTTTTTAATTGCGTTTTAGGTTTTGGGGTACATGAGCAGAGCATGCAAGACAGTTGCGTAGGTACACACATGGCAGTGTGTTTTGCTTCCTTTCTCCCCTTCACCCACATTTGGCATTTCTCCCCAGGTTATCCCTCCCCACCTCCCCCTCCCTCTGGCCCTCCCCTTTTCCCCCCAGTAGACCCCGGTGTTTAGTACTCCCCTCCCTGTGACGGTGTGTTCTCATTTTTCATCACCCGCCTATGAGTGAGAATATGCGGTGTTTCATTTTCTGTTCTTGTGTCAGTTTGTTGAGGATGATGTTCTCCAGATTCATCCATGTCCCTACAAACGACACAAACTCATCATTTTTGATTGCTGCATAATATTCCATGGTGTATATGTGCCACATTTTTCCAATCCAGTATATTATCAATGGGCATTTGGGTTGATTCCAGGTCTTTGCTATTGTAAACAGTGCTGCAATGAACATTCGTGTACATGTGTCCTTATAGTAGAACAATTTATAGTCTTTTGGATATATACCCAGTAATGGGATTGCTGGGTCAAATGGAATTTCTATTTCTAAGGCCTTGAGGAATTGCCACACTGTCTTCCACAATGGTTGAACTAATTTACACTCCCACCAACAGTGTAAAAGTGTTCCTTTTTCTCCACATCCTCTCCAGCATCTGTTGTCTCCAGATTTTTTAATGATCTCCATTCTAACTGGCGTGAGATGGTATCTCAATGTGGTTTTGATTTGTATCTCTCTGATGACCAGTGACAATGAGCATTTTTTCATATGATTGTTGGCTTCATAAATGTCTTCTTTCGTAAAGTGTCTGTTCATATTTTTTGCCCACTTTTGAATGGGCTTGTTTGTTTTTTTCCTGTAAATCTGTTTGAGTTCTTTTTAAATTCTGGATATCAGCCCTTTGTCAGATGGGTAAACTGCAAAAATTTTTTCCCATTCTGTTGGTTGCCAATCCATTCTAGTGACTGTTTCTTTTGCCATGCAGAAGCTGTGGAGTTTCATTAGGTCCCATTTGTCTATTTTGGCTTTTGTTGCCAATGCTTTTGGTGTTTTGTTCATGAAGTCCTTGCCTACTCCTATGTCCTGGATAGTTTTGCCTAGATTTCCTTCTAGGGTTTTTATCGTCCCAGGTCTTGTGTTTAAGTCTTTAATCCATCTGGAGTTAATTTTAGTGTAAGGTGTCAGGAAGGGGTCCAGTTTCTGCTTTCTGCACATAGCTAGCCAGTTTTCCCAACACCATTTGTTAAACAGGGAATCCTTTCCCCATTGCTTGTTTTTGTCAGGTTTATCAAAGATTGTATAGTTGTAGATATGTTGTGTTGCCTCCACTGCCTCTGTTTTGTTCCATTGGTCTATATCTCTGTTTTGGTACCAGTAGCATGCTTGCTGTTTTGATTACTGTAGCCTTGTAGTATAGATTGAAATCCGGTAGTGTGATGCCCCCCACTGTGTTCTTTTTGCTTAGAATTGACTTGGCTATGCGGGCTCTCTTTTGGTTCCATATGAAGTTCATGGTGGTTTTTTCCAGTTCTGTGAAGAAAGTCAATGGTAGCTTGATGGGGATAGCGTTGATTCTGTAAATTACTTTGGGCAGTATAGCCATTTTCACGATATTAATTCTTCCTAACCATGAACATGGAATGTTTCTCCATCTGTTTGTGTCCTCTCTGATTTCATTGAGCAGTGGTTTGTAGTTCTCCTTGAAGAGGTCCCTTACGTTCCTTGTGAGTTGTATTCCAAGGTATTTTATTCTTTTTGTAGCAATTGTGAATGGCAGTTCGTTCTTGATTTGGCTTTCTTTAAGTCTGTTATTGGTGTAGAGGAATGCTTGTGATTTTTGCACATTGATTTTATATCCTGAGACTTTGCTGAAGTTGCTTATCAGTTTTAGGAGTTTTTGGGCTGAGGCGATGGGGTCTTCTAGGTATACTATCATGTCGTCTGCAAATAGAGACAATTTGGCTTCCACCTTTCCTATTTGAATACCCTTTATTTCTTTTTCTTGCCTGATTGCTCCGGCTAGAACTTCCAGTACTATATTGAATAGCTGTGGTGAAAGAGGGCATTCTTGTCTCGTGCCGGATTTCAAAGGGAATGATTCCAGTTTTTGCCCATTCAGTATGGTATTGGCTGTTGGTTTGTCATAAATAGCTTTTATTACTTTGAGATACGTTCCATCGATACCGAGTTTATTGAGGGTTTTTAGCATAAAGGGCTGTTGAATTTTGTCAAATGCCTTCTCTGCGTCAATTGAGATAATCATGTGGTTTTTGTTTTTGGTTCTGTTTATGTGGTGAATTACGTTTATAGACTTGCGTATGTTGAACCAGCCTTGCATCTCCGGGATGAATCCTACTTGATCATGATGAATAAGTTTTTTGATTTGCTGTTGCAATCGGCTTGCCAATATTTTATTGAAGATTTTTGCATCTATGTTCATCATTTTACGAGAGCAACATCATCCTGATACCAAAACCCGGCAGAGACCCAACAAGAAAAGAAAACTTCAAGCCAATATCCATGATGGACACATAGTTTCAGTAGTATTTTTTTCTTTTGCTAACATTAAAACTCATGTGCACAGATACATATACACTTAATTATCTAATTTTGTAAAATTTGGTCAACACCAAAAAATGCAGACAAGAGAGTAGAAGAATAAAGAACAGATCTTTATGATGAAAACAACTGGCCAGTGGAAAGCTTACAGAGTTGTTTTGTTTTTTTCATTTTGCTGAGGACCACTTAGCCCTTCCTCACATGTTTCTCTCTTCTCTGGGAAGGCATTTGGGAGCCACTATTTCAGTAGACTGTGAGCTTTACCAGAGCTGATTTATCTCTTTCTCCCTCAGTGATAATCTGGGATCTCTAAAAGCTTGTAACAAGAAAATAACTATGATTTGTGACACAGAAGCAATCAGTTTGGGGGACAGATTATTCAAACATCTACATTTGTCTAAAATAACTAAATAGAAAGTTGCTTTTATAAATTTATGTGTAGAATGTGTATGAAAGTCAGAATCGTAGACAAGTTATAAAGGTTGTTTATTCTTAAAGAGCTAAATTTCTAGAATAAAATAATGACATTATGTTTGCTTTTTCTAATTCTGAAAGTGTAGATGTGGTTACTTAGAACATTAAAAACAATTACACAACTATAGGAAAGAATAATTTTCTGAAGTAATTTCTGACTTCAAATTCTACTTTTCTTAGTTCTTTTAAAAACTAACATTTACAGAACAAAACAAATAGACTTTAACATTGGATTTTCCCAATGTTAAAAGACACTGATAAATTTTCAGACTTGTGCTATTCAATAGGACTTTGTGATGATTGAAATATTTAATAATCTACACTGTCCATTATGCTGTACACAGCCACGAGTGGCTACAGATATGTGACTAGTGCAGCTGAGGAGCTTAATTTTAAATTTAAAAAATATAATTAATTTAAAATAGTGACTACTGGCTCCTGTATTGGACAATGTAATTTCAAAGGATTGACCAAAGTACATTCAGAAGTACTGTTATTAGGAATGCCAACTTTGGCAGCAGTTTTCTTGATATTTTTTTTTTTTTAAATTAAGGAGTGTTTAGTAACTTGTATACTTATCAATGGCTCCATTGAACTTTAAACTACTTTTAGCCTTTGGATCACAAGTTTTTAAAGTGCTCATTCTCAATTCATGAATTAAGCTCTGTCAGTTTCCTTCATCATTATATCTCTCGCTTTATAGAATGTGATTTTTTATTTTATGCATATATATTATATGCACATATACACATGCATATATAGACATTTGTGAAGATCAAATGCAATAAGGGATGGGGTTTGTTAAGCTTGAATGTTCCTTTAGTCCGAATGTTACTATGAATAGAGAGAGCAAGCAAACAAAATTGCCTGCTGAGATTCTCTCGTCCCACCCTCTCTGAGAAGAGAGATGCTCGCATTCATTCAGTCAAACCAAAACATCTCATGGCTTTTTCATATTTCTGTGGTTTAATAGATACTTATTTTTCTGCCTAGATTGTTCTTTTTAAAAATTATTATTTCCAGATCAAAGCCTTCAAGAAAATTTTAAGTTTCTCTCTCTTTTTTTTTTTTTTTTTTTTGAGATGGAGTCTTGCTCTGTCTCTCAGGCGGGAGTGCAGTGGCACGGTCTTGGCTCACTGCAACCTTCATCTGTCGGGTTCAAGCGATTCTCCTACCTCAGCCTTCTGAGTAGTTGGGATTACAGGATGTGCCACCACAGCAGGCTAATTCTTTGAATTTATAGTAGAGACAGGGTTTTGTCATGTGGCCAGGCTGGTCTTGAACTCCTGACATCAGGTGATCTGCCGGCCTTGGCCTCCCAAATTGCTGGGATTTCAGGTGTGAGCCACTGTGCCTGGCCAAGTTTCTCTTTTTCTTCTCTGAAGCCTGTGTCTGTTCTTTGTAACCCTCTACTTTCCCTAACACTAAGTCACTTCTTTCTGTTAGTGGAGCTGTGCGTACAGGTATATGCAGATGTATGTACAAATAATCTAGGTATTTGATTTTTGAAGAAATCAGTATTATTAAAATGATAATAATGGTAAAGGAAGTAATACAGCAGTAGTTACAGGTTTTTGTTTTTGTTGTTTTTTGTTTTTTGAGACAGAGTCTCGCTCTGTTGCCAGGCTCCAGGAGGGAGTGCAGTGGTGTAATCTAGGCTCACTGCAACCTCCACCTCCCGGGTTCAAGCAATTCTCCTGCCTTAGCCTCCCAAGTAGCTGGAACTACAGGCATGTGCCACCACACCCAGCTAATTTTTTGTATTTTTTAGTAGAGTTGGGGTTTCACCATGTTGGCCAGGATGGTCTCGATCTCCTGACCTCATGATCCACCCACCTCGGCCTCCCAAAGTGCTGGGATTACAGGCATGAGTCACCGTGAGTTACCGTTTTTTGAGCACTTTCTATGTGCCAGGTATTGACTAAATACTTTAAATATGCTTTTATTTAATTATTCTAAAATTTTATAAAGACATTATGATTTTTCTAATTTTACACGTGAAGCAACACTAACCTGAAGGGAAGTAACTTGTTAAAGGCCACAACAGCCACTCGGTGGGGACAGCCAGTGGCTGTCCAAAGCCCAGGATTTACCTACTAAACAACAATTAAAATGCAGAGAAAAAAAAATCTCATTCCTCAGAGTAGCATGGTGATGTAAACCAGTCTGAATTCCATTTCCCCTGTGCCATTTTTTTTTCTATTTTTCGTTTTAATGGTGGCCTTAAACATGCTTCTTAGCATCTCTTAATCATCCCTCTTTTTTTTTGAGAGGGAGTCTCACTCTGTCACCCAGGCTGGAGCTCAGTGGCACAGTTCCGGCCCACTGCAACCTCTGCCTCCCGGGTTCAAGCAATTCTCTGCCTCAGCCTGCTGAGCAGCTGGGATTATAGGCACCCGCCATCACACCCAGCTAATTTTTGTATTTTTAGTAAAGATGGGGTTTCACCATCTTGGCCAGGCTGGTCTTGAACTCCTGACCTTGTGATCCACCCACCTTGACCTCCCAGAGTGCTAGGATTACAGGCATGAGCCACCGTGCTGGGCCATCTTTCCCCCTTTTTCAAAATAGTTACCACCACCTTCATGATAGAGGGTGAAAAGTCCTTTGAATATATTAATTCTGTATTTTTTTTCTTCTTCCCTCCCAAAATACCAGATTGTCATATGTAAAGACTTCCTAAATGATTGAGGTCATCTTTTTTTCATTAGCTTGGTTTCACAGACAGTGCAATCAGCTTATCAGTAGAAACTGTGTTACAAGGTGCAGATATTTACTTTTATCTCTTATTTTTAACCTCATTTCCCAGTTTGCTCCCAGGTTTTTTTGGTATATTTGAAAAGCTGTTCCTTTTTCCTTCTTGTTTTCTTACTAAATTATATTTTAGTTTGTCTTTTTCAGGTTGGATTGCACTTTTTAAATCTATACTGAATTTTTTAAAAGTGCATGGTTACTATTTTACTTAACTTATTAAAATTATTACCATGTAATATTTGTCTACTGTGATGGAGGAGGGCAATGAATAAAAGTGGAGGATTTATGTTCATTGAACACATGGTAGGTGTCAAGAATTTTATATGTGTTATTTCTATTTATCAACACAGTAATAATGTGAGTAAAAAAATAAGGTAATATTAGTATTGCTATTTCACAGAAAAGATGATGTAACTTGCTCATGCTTGAATATATATTGTAAGAAAATGGTAGAACTTGTATTTCAGTCAATGTGTGTTGGCTGAGGTTATAGTTAGGAATGAAAACATTTAAGTCAAAAGTCATTTATGAACTCTTTTGAAAAATGAAATATATTTGTCTGCATTCTGTTTTGTTTTTGAGATTATTTTATATACATTAAAAGTACATATTTTAGGCCAGGCATGGTGGTTCACGCCTGTAATCCCAGCACTTTGGGAGGCCAAGATGTGTGGATCACGAGGTCAGGAGTTTGAGACCAGCCTGACCAACATGATGAAACCCCATATCTACCAAAAATACAAAAATTAGTTGGGCTTGGTGGCGCACACCTGTAATCCCAGCTACTCAAGAGGCTGAGGCAGGAGAATTGCTTAAACCCAGGAGGCAGAGGTTGCAGTGAGCGTAGATTGTGCCATTGCACAATGTCACCCGGGCGACAGAGTGAGACTCTGTCTCAAAAAAAAACAAAAATACAAACAGTATTTTAAGTACATATTTTGAGTGTTGAGTTTGATGAGTTTTGATACCTGTATAGTATCTTGTAACCTAAAGCAAGGTGGAGAACATTTTTGTTCTCCAGGTGCCCTCTAACCTTTCCAATTAAATTATCCTTTGTTTCCTTCATTCCGTTGTTGAGCCCATCCACTGAGCTTTTAATTTTGTTTATTACCTTTTTCAGTTCTAACATTTCCATTTGATTATTCTTCATGTCTTCTATTTCTTTGCAGAGACTTTATTTTTTGGCTAAAACTTATTTTTTCCATTTGTGTCAAGTATAGTTGCTTAGTGAAGCATTTTTAGCCTAGCTGCTTTAAATTTTTCTCAGATAGTTCTGACATCTCTGTCATCTGGGTGTTGGTGTGTATTGATTGTCTTTCATCTTTCAGTTTGAGATCTTCCTGGTTATGAGTGATTTTCTTTTTTTGTTTGAGATGGTGTCTTGCTCTGTGGCCCAGGCTGGAGTGCAGTGGCATGATCTCGGCTCACTGCAATCAATCTCTACCTCCCAGGTTCAAGTGATTCTCCTGCCTCAGCCTCCTGAGTAGCTGAGATTACAGGTGCACGCCACCACGCCCAGCTAATTTTTGTAATTTCAGTAGAGACAAGGTTTCACCATGTTGGCCAGGATGGTCTCAATCTGTTGACCTCATGATCCACCCACCTCAGCCTCCCAAAGTGCTGGGATTAGAGGTGTGAGCCGCCGCATCTGGCTGGTTATGAGTGATTTCCTATTGAAACCTGGATATTTACATTTTGCATTATGAGACACTAGATTTTATTTAAACCTTTTGTTTCAGCTTGCTTTTTAAAATGCCAGTCTGACCAGGGAAAAGAGAAGATACCACTTACTTACTGCCAGGTAGAATTATAAATCCAGGTTCCCTGCTCAACCTCAGTTGATTCCTGAAAGGTAGGATTTCTTCCTTATGGCTGGGTGATAGTTAAAGTCCTACATGTCTGCCAGATTTCCTCTGACACAATCCCAGGAAGGACAGCTCACCTCTTGTAAACTGGTAGAGGTGAAAGTCCAGCCTTGCCATATCATTCAACTGACATTGTGGGGATGAGGTACCCTTTTTACCAGTTGATAGAGATGAAAACCTGGACTCCCTACTTGGCCTTCTATGGCATTCTCCTGGGGATAATGGGGTACCTAAGTGCAGCCTGGTGAGGGTGTGAGTCTAGGCTTTACACTCAGCCTTTACTGATGTGGTGGTTGGGTCACATTTCTTTTCCATAATGTTTGAGTAGAGCAACATGTTTCCTATCTTGATAGGCTGTCTCTTTCTCGGTTGAAGAGAGCAAACTCTTATTGTAATTTATTTTTTGTCTGAGCCTATAGGTGTTTCCAGGTTGCAGGCTTCTTCAGTTCTAAGTCTGGGATATATGAGGCAAGAGGAAGCTGAAAGAACTTACCATCATGTTATTCAATGTCCTTCAAAGTCTTTAGATGGTCTGCCTTCTCTTTACCATTCAGTCTTCTTATGTTTGTCTTATATATAATGTCCATCAGTTTTAACTTTACTAAGTGGGATGAATTGAGAAAAGTATGCCTATTTCTTCTTCCCTGAAGGATGCAAGACGCACTACTTTATTTAGAAAAATAAAGAGTAGATGATGTATAGTAAAAGAAAGTAATGTTTCATAAAAACTTGGTTCAATTCATCTACATAGATAAAGATTTTTGGTCACATATTCACAATATGAAATCTGTTTCTATAGTATCATAGTTTAAAATGTTTTTAAAGTCACCAGTGTAGAGCCCTTATCAGTCTCTCAAACTGATAAAGCATCAAAGAACCTCTGCATGTATCTCCCCTTGTATTCTCCTTGTGAATGAGAACAGTTAATGTTCATGCCTTGGACATCTTCCAACGTGTCTCCCCACTTTACTGATGCTACAGTACCAAAGTTAAGCATTATTTTAATTTCCCTTGTTTTAGATTGTCTAGATAGCAAGTGTAGGACAAGTGAATATTTGATGTGGTGATTAAACTTCAGTAGTCTTTGGAAAACGAGATTCCCTAATAGCAAACGGTTTTTACAAAGATGAAATCATTTCCGTAGACAAGTAAATCAGAGTGAGGGAGCATCATGGGGCTCAGAGAAGACCATGTCCTTGCACTGCTGCATGTGCTCTGAACGTCTGGCTGTGCCGAACGTTCATGTAGGTCCAGCTAGGACAGCCACATCATAGTTGTCAGGCTACTCTGGACAGACTTGTGAGGATAATAGAGTGGGTTTTGTGGGTTCAGCCTTTCATTTTCCATTTAGTT
The DNA here is from genome assembly GCF_049354715.1 of Callithrix jacchus. Lineage (NCBI taxonomy): Eukaryota > Metazoa > Chordata > Mammalia > Primates > Cebidae > Callithrix > Callithrix jacchus. Next base: position 78,829,481 of record NC_133517.1, read on the forward strand.
TCTTCCCCTGTCTTTCTCATTGATGTAGTGACTTCCTTCTTTCCAGTCTCTTCTTGCATGGATAGGGGCCATCTATTATTGGCCACTTAGACTTGCAGAGGGTGGACATGTTCAACTTTTAATGCTACTGAATTACCCTTCTGGACATTTATATTTTACTCCTGTTTTTGATAGTGGAAAAAGGACCTGTATAGAAATTTTAAGCTTCAGCAAATATATGGAATATCATATTTAGCTGACCAAGGAGAAATTTGGAAATCATATTCTGTGTCCTCGTTACCTGACCCAAATGATAAAAATCAGCATAATTTAGCTCATTTAAATTATCTGGGAGTGGAGAAGTGCAGAATAAGTCAGAAGCTAGTCCTGCAAAGACCCTTAAGTTCTTCCTTGATGTTGCTAGAGGGGAGGAGGCTGGGGTTCTCAGGTTCCAGTGCCCTTCAGGTTATGGGTATACTCTACCGTAGAACAAGGGCCAGCAAACTTTTTCTGTAAAGAGCCAGCCAGTAAATATTTCGGTCTTTGCAGACCACGTGGTCTGTGTCACAGCTACTCACTGCTGCCATTGTAAGCACAAAAGCAGACATGAACACTATATAAATAAATGAGCATATCTCATTGTTTTCCAATAAAACTTTATGGACATTGAAATTTGAATTTCATATAATTCCCATGTGTCATAAAATGTTTTTTTCTGACACTTCAAAATGTAAAAGCTATTTTGGGGTCACAAACCATATGAAAACAAGGAGCAGGATGGATTTGGTCAATGGGCCATAGTTTGCTGACCCCTTTCCTAGAAGAGATCTGCTGGGCAGATTCCTTTTCTCAAGGAGATATTGTGCTCTGTATTAGAGAAAACAAGAGTGTATTCATGAGACATACTTTCTGATACAGTTGTTGTATTTTTATGTTGACACATAAATGACCAGATACACATGAACACATTTCCATTCATTGATGCAAAAGTTTTCTGAATGATCTGGGCACTTTTCTGGGTACCTTAGGACTCCAGCTAAGCAAGAAATTTTCATCCTCAGGTTTTCACACTGTCATCTGTATTGATTCCACCTCCAATATCCGTGTTCATTGATAACAACATGTGTTCTGAATGTGTATCTTCCTTCTTCCTTGCTAAGCTGTTATTAGTACAATACTTACTCAGTTTTCTAAATCATGATAGGAGTTGTGAAACCCAGACCAGGACATTTTGCTAGGATTACAGTTTTCTCTTTCTTAAAGAAGAGCTAAACGATCCTATGTTATTGGTTAAAATGGAAATGTGTCATTTTGCAGAGGATCATCTGAAAGCTATAGAAGACTTAACCATGGCTTAATAAGCAGGGAATTACTTTTCTCACAGACTGTCGAGTCCAGAGGGGGACAATGAAGAACATATTTTGAGTATCCCAATGATGTCAGAGCCAATGTGGCTATTACTCTCTTGGCTTTTTTTCATATTTGTAGCCCTGTGGTCACAACATCCTCTGTAGCAGTTCTAGATATCACATAGGCATTTAAGGCAGAGAGATGAGGGAAGGGAGTTACTAAGATCTTTCCTCTTTTGACAGATCCAGAACTGTTTGTTTCCCATCAAACTTCTGCTTATATCCCCTAGAGAGGAATCTGTCATCAGCCTCACTTGTAGCTGCAAGGCAGGCTGTGAAATTTTGTATTTGGCCTTATAGCCATCTTTCAACGGGTAGCAAAAATAAGAGTGTTGAGAATGTGTAGCCCATCAGAAGTGTCTGCTATAAAGAGTTAGACTTTTTTGGTGTTCATATTTCTTCTGGATGGTAGTCTCTGCTGAATTCAAATCCAGAATACAATAACTGAAGCACCTATAATAATTAATATAGTGAATTAAACAGATATTGGAGAGTGTTATGTGTATATTATATGAGGGAAGTGTTAAAGCAGGACCATATCCTTCAGGAGCTTTAGCTAGAAGCAAGACATACACATGAAATTTTAAATAACCTATCTAAATTCTAATGGTGGGGATTGGAGGATAATTGTTTTTAAGGTCATTGATTCATTTAGCAACATTTGTTGAGGGTTGAGTTTGTACAACTATTTAGGCTTTGCAGGTGCAAACATGAGTAAGACGGTCTCTGCTTTGCAGTTGGGAGGTAAATCATTAGTTTCAAGATAGCTTTATGGTTTTGTGATTTAACATTTTTGGTGAATTACACAATTAGATGGGAAACAACTTTTATTTGATTTTTTTGAAAAATGTATGTTACGCATCAGGACTGAATGGCAGTGAGTAGGATTGAGTCAGTATCTTTCCATCATATCTATACTCAGTCTATAAACAATGGTTGAGCACCTACTGTAAGGTAGTTATGTGGCTAGATACTATATTTGTAAAGCTCAGTAAGAAGCAGTCACTTCCTTTCAGGGGCTCCTAATCATAGACTTAGCAGACATGTCAGTAAATATTTGCAATGCACGGTAAATACACACATACAAGTCATGTAAGAAAAAGAGGTGGACTGGACGTGGTAGCTGACTCTTGTGATCTCAGGACTTTGGGAGGTCGAGGTGGGCAGATGGCTTGAGCCCAGGAGTTCAAGACCAGCCTGGGCAACATGGCAGAATCCTGCCTCTACAAATAATACAAAAATTAGCTGGAGGTAGTGGTGCACACCAGTAGTCCCATTTACTTTGTGGTTGAGGTGGGATGAACACTTGAGCCTGGGAGGTTGAGACTGCAGTGAGCCATGATCATACCACTGCACTCCAGCCTGGGCAACAGAGGAAGACACTGTCTCAAAAAAAAAGAAAGAGGGAATAATCAATATTGCTTAAGTGCAAGATTAGTTAAAGCTCTACAGTAGAGAAAAGAGAAAATTAATATTTCCTGAAGCAGGTATCTATGCAAGTAAGGGAAAGGAAGAGTATATGATGTAAAAAGATCACTTCAGTCAAGGCAGAGAAGCACAGCACATTTCAGGGCATGGCTAGCAGTTTCTACCTGGGGGTTCCTTGGTTGGAGAACCAGTTCTTTCTGAGGGGCCATTGGGAGTGTTTGCACAGTGTCTCTATTCAAGGCAAAACTCAGAATAGTGGAACATTAAACTTTTATAAGTCTTCATCCCTTGTTTGATGACAGAGTGTGGTGTGGGTGGCTTTCTGGAGAGTAAGATGCACTTGTTCTTGGGAATGACTGCAGATGCCAGTGCATCCCTCAACTCCTCTTGCATCACTGTGAGGAGAGAAAACGAGGCCTGGCACTTCATTGCAGATAGCCTGTGACTGTCACCTAAATCACATGAGAATGACATCCCTCAGCCACTAAGCCCCAGAGAGCCCAGGCTCATTTCCAGCAATCAGCAATCCCAGCCCTGCTTCTCCTGATTAGGATAAGACCTGTTTTGGAGGACATTTCCTTTCTAGGAAAATTCTGAAGTAATCTCATATGTTTGAGCTATAATTTTTTACCCTTTTATTTAAAAAAACAAAGTAACATTCTAGGTAAAAATCATGATAGTGTTACTTATAAATAAACTCTCAAACCTTTGAATATAAATATTTTTGGCACTTCTCTTTCCATTTATTGAGGCATTAGGGAGTTGAAATGAGAGGGAGTAGGGTTTTTAAATTTTATTTTTTATGTGGTAAAATATACATTAAATTCATCATTTTAATAATCTTTAGTTGTATGGTTCAGTGGCATTAGGTACATTCACATTATCATATAACCATCGCCACCATCCATCTCTGGAGAGTTTTCATCATCCCAGAGTGAAACACTATACCCATAACTAACCAATAGCTTCTCATTTTGTTTCCCACAGCCCCTGTGTAGCATCGCTCCATTTTCTTTCTCTATAGATTTGACTAATTTGTATAAGTGCATCATCCAATAGTTGTCCTTTTTTGTCTGGCATATTTCACTTAGCATAATGTCTTCAAGGTTCATGCATGTTGTAGCATGGATAAGAATGCCATTCCTTTTAAAGGCTGCAATATATTTCATTATATGTATCGCATTGTGTTTATCCATTCATGCATCCACAGGCATTTGGCTTTTATGCCTGTTTGACTGTTATGAATAATGCTGCTATGTACGTGAGCATACAAATATCTGAGTTCCTGCTTTCAGTTTTGTGTGTGTGTGTATATATACCTAGAAGTTGAATTGTTGGATCTAATGACACTTCTATGTTTAATTTTTTGAGAAACCACCATACAGTTTTCTGCCGGGGGGTGTATCACTTTATATTCCCACCAGCAATGCACTTGGTTTTCAATTTTGGGGGGAAGTAGGTTTTTACACATGGAAAGAAAGATGGTGCCTTCAAAACGGCATCTCAAAACAATGCTAAAATATGTGCATTTGCAGTGAAACATTTCTCTCTTAAATTTTTTAAAGAACACTGTTTGTGAAATTCATTTTGGTTTGTAACTCTTCATTTTGAAGAATTCAGTATTTGTGACATTCAAATTAAGCAAAACTGACAGCAGCAGCACTTCCCAGAAAGACCACAAGCTGCCTACAGTATCAGTTAAATAACTAGGCATCCGTCAGGCACAGGAGTGGTGATGAAGATCAGGGAAACAAGAAGAGGGTCTCAGAGCCAACTGGTGAGCTGCCAAGCCCATTAAATTAAGTAAAAAGTAAAAATAAGAAAGTGTAGTGATGAGCACAGAAAAGAGAAATGGGGACAGCTTTGACACAAGCAAAGAGATGGAGGTCATGCATTGTAAGAAGCCATTGGAAAGTTGCTTGATTTGTAAATATTACGGACATTGAATTTCAGGGAAAACAAAACAAAGCCTGTCAAAAATGGATTTAAATAAATAAGCCTAAGCACAAAAACCTAAATCAACTACTGGGTTTGCAGTGAGGAAGGAACATCTATGGAGGATTAAAATATCTGTGTGAAGAATGAGGCTACGTGTGTGGAAAGTCAAAAAACTGTATTCTGCTTCCTGTTTATAGACACCTTACATTTTGAATGCCAATTATTTACTAGCAGAGAAAGAATTCCTTCTGATTTAAGGCATGATTGTGTAAAGGAAGGGGATTGCTAGTTTATTCTGCAGCTGAAAAAGTATTTCCTTAATGTCTCTTATGTGTCAGATCCTGGACTCAAGAATGGAGGTCATGGAGATGAAAAAGGGATGGTACCTGCCCTCCAGGAGCTTACAGTTATGTTGGGCAAGGCAGACAGATCAATTACATGGACATTCTCAGTACTGTGAGGAAAATGAAGCACCAGGGGACGGTGTGCATGAGGGAGCATAAGGAATGGGTTCTTGCTCTGGTAGCCAGAGACTCCTAGAAGGCTTTCTGAAGAGGTCTGAGCTGACATGAAGTGAATAGGCGTTAGCTTCCCAAAGAGGAGGAGATAGGATTGGGTTGCAGTAGGGCCAGCGTTGCTAGGTGGTGGGACCTGCATGAGCAGATGTGAAGGAAGTATGAGAGTCAGATTTGGTGGGGAGATGATAGGGGAAGAGAATAAGAGGTCACCAGTAGTTTAGTGGTTTTCCTAAGTCATGAATTTCAAGGTAGGAAGCAACAGAGGGTAAAGCTAGATAGAAAATGAAAGCTACATTTCTCTTTTCTCCATTAATCGCTGAATCCATCCCATGCCAATCCCCCATCTCCCTACACAAGCACACCTTTTAAAGATAATCACAACTTCGGTGTATTTAATTGAACATTCATTGTAAGTAGGCTAGTCTTTGGAGATGGAGAAGCTGATTGATATTAACAGTAATTAGCTTCATGCTCTCAGAGGCTTTGTCTGCTGAGCTCTTTCCAGCACTGCCTAACATGGGCATTGTGGTTGGTTCCCCAGCATCTATTCTGCTACAGCTCTCTTGAGTAGCAGAAGTGTGGTTTGGGGAGCTGACCCTCTGAGCTGGTCAGTTGGTTTAAGGGTAATCCTATTTCCACTGCCAGGGTGTTAGTTCGGTAATAGGCATGTTATTCACTTGTGGCCCATGAAAAAAGAAAATAAAATTTGAAGGATGTTTGGGAGAAAAAGAGCCATAGTCAACCAAGCCCTTTCTGCTGCGAAATGAAAATGAAAAGCTTGTAGTCTAGATGCTGCAAAGGGACCCAGGTTGAGGATAAAGGTGATGGTGTGGATAATAGAATGGAGAGATGAAAAAAATCACAATGCTTGATGACACTTGATTAAAATCAGCTAATTCTGAACTTGTACCATCACTGGACTTCTTGTTCTGACAGTTGATAATTTTCCTTACTGTTTAATCCAGTTTGGATTTTTCCATCTGTAATATGAAATCATGTGCATCCTAAATGCTCCATAATTTCTGTGACTTTTCTGTATAAACTAGTATAGTATGGCCTTTTTTGATCCTAACCCCTTTGAGCCTCATTATATTAATCTGTGAAATGAATATAATTATGTCTCAGAGTTTCTCATGAAGATTATTTGAGATTCATAACAAAGCCTGAAAAGGGAGATATGAACTAATAAATGTTAAGTGCCCAGAATGTACCACCAAATAGGAAGCTCAAAGACTAGATGAAATTTATAAATGATGTACACAGAAAGGGGTACAAATAAGATCACATGCATTTGGACCTTTGTGCAGTTTGCTTTTTTAAAAAAAAATGTCATTCATTCAATATTTGAGCAGTATGTTGGGTATAGAGCTATTGGATTTGCTGATAGATGGAAGGGAAGTGATGAATCATAGAGTGATGTTAAGGATGGCTCATCAGCTTCTGTCTAATTTGGGAAGACTGGAATAGGCAAATTGTTTCTGCTGTAGTTTTACTTGTCTGCATGAGAAAGGTCTGTCTAGGCTGAAGTTAATATTTGGGAGTCACCAGAATGTTGATTGGGAACATGGGAATAGATGGCCCTATTAAGGAGGGAGCGGAGAATGGGAGGAAAACATGTCATTTCTCTTGGGAAGGCTGTCTCATCCTCAGGTGTAAAGTACTCGTCAGAATCCTGGCAAAGAAGGGGCAAAGAGGAAACTGTGGCCTGAACGGAGTGCCGAGTAGAGAGTTGGACTATTGGAATCACAGAAGCTGGCTGGAGGGGAAGAATGCTGAGAAAGGGGAAAGCCTAAAAATGTTGGGTGAAAGGAGATTATTGATGAAGTGGAGACCTGAGGAAGATAGGGGTATTAAGTATCTGGCCTTAACTTCTCTGAGAATAAAGGAAAGGGGATGAGGATAGGAATTTACCTTAATTTTAAGAGTTGGGGTCACAGGGAAATGAAATAGTTTATTACCCGAGAAGTCAAAACACACACACCTGCCATGTGCACACAGACATACATGGTATTTCATGTAGTGGAATGCATGGATCTTACAACATTCACTGCTATTTATTTGATAATACAGGGTACATGGGGCAGGGGAGCTCAGTAAACATTTGTTAGATGAATAAATATCCTCAGATTTATATCCCTCAGTTTTAGATTTTATTTGTGGAATATCTATGTTACAGAACATGGAGAGAGTAAGATGCAAAAAACTAGAAGCCATTGAGCTTGATGCCCTTGATCCCTCTACTCTGGCTTTTTCTTCTCTGCCACACAGAAGTGACAATTCTGTTTTAAAATCACCAGTCCTTTTGTTTGCCTCCTTTATTACATTGTGAGTTCTTTGAAGGTAACATCTGTCATATGTACATTTATGTTTCCAGCATCTAACCCAGGGATGGCACACAGTAAATGCTTAAGAAATATTCCTTGAATGAATGCAAGAGGGTGGACTTGAGGGAATGCTTAAATAATAGAGAAGTTCCCAAGGAGAGAGGGGGAGCACTTTTCAGATGGAGTCAGAGATGTAAACTAAACCACAGGGTTGACATAATTGCATGTGTGGAAAGCAGTAACAACGTTGCCTGATTCTCATCTGTAATGTGGGGATTTGTACTTGCCGCAAGTCAAACAACTTGGAATTGAGGGCTTCTGGATTTGCACCTAAATCTTGCTGATTTCCAGGCTCAGGGTTTCCCACTATACCATGCTTCCTTGTCTCCATATTATTTCTTGTAGTAATCACCCCACCTTTCGACTCACAGATGCCTTGTTTTTTATCCTCTTTGGGCCCAATGAAATATTTTCTGTCATGGACACCTTCTTTGTATGGTTGGTTTTCTGAGTTCTATTTGTTGCTCTTTCCTAGCTCTCCACTGTGGTTTGAATCCACGGGGTATTGATCACCCTGCCCGTGCTGAAGGTATTAAACTCCAGATTGAAGGTGAAGGTGTGGAATCTCAATCCATTAAAAATAAAAATTTCCAGAAGGTACCTGACCAGAAAGGAACCCCCAGGCGACTGCAGGCAGAAGCTGAGACTGCTAAGGTGCGTAACATTCCAGTTAATTATGGAGATTTGAAAGCTGCAGCCTTGATATGGTGTGGTCCAGCCACAGAGAAGAGCTGATAGTGCTTTCACTAATTACTGTTGTATCTGTGGTCAAATGAGCACTGTATCTTGCTGATAAATAATTATAAGGGAAAATGTTAACTGTATTCCCTTTGGAATGAAATGGAAACACATTAGTGGCCCATCTCATAGTGTGAGTCTCTGAGGTTATAGAGAAGAATGCCCTGGACTTAAAGCTAAAAGATTAATCTGCCAGGCTCAGACTTACCACTCTATGGTGTTGGGCAAGTCATGTCACTTTCTGAGTTGCAAATTCTTTATCTACACAAGTGAATCAGTCATAAAATAACTTCTTATTAGATTGAGCAGATCAAACAATTGCATGCTTGTGAAAGCATTTTATAAAAGTCCCAGTACTGTGTTAGTGTAAGAGGCTTGTGCTTACAGGTATTGTTAATTAGTAATAGCTGATATTTTACGAAATATGCAAGTATATCCCAGGTACTGTTTGAAGGACTCTTGATCTATAGACTTATTGTGTCCTTGTAACAATCTTGCGAGGTAGACAATAGTAAATAGAACCCTAACCAATGAAAGAGAAAATTATTTTATTCTGCTGTAGGATACTTAGTTCTTTTCCAATCTTCAACCTAAACGTAGGTATAGAACTGACAAAATAGGCGTTGGTGAAGATGCACGGAAACTTGGGTTCTGTGGGGTAGGTAATTTTTTAGTAAGGACAATCTCTTCTAAAGGCTCCTTACAATGGAACTAGCCCTACCTGGGTATTTGTCTGAAATCAACGCAGATGTTCATGTTGGGGGCACAGTGTTGTTTAAGATACTCATGTCAGTTTTCCTCTTAGACATTGAGGAAGTTAATCTTCATATAGTTTTGTTTCTCCTTTTGTGTATTCCCTCCAAGACAATGTGCTTTCAAATGGTGGTTGAGTGAATGAATGTATGCATGCGTTGGAAAGCAAATGTTGTAACCACAGAAGAAAAATCTTAAGGAAAAAGGTCACTTGTTGTTGTACAATAACCACCTCCCTTCTCCTCCAAATAATGTCTTCCAAAATCATACGTGAGGTTTTTTTTGCTTTAACTACAGTTTTGAATAATTACTGCTCTTCCTTTTCTTCTTTACTATGGATAATTAAAAATTGTTGACATTAAGTATGTGTGTGTGGTAGGGAATGGGGAATGATTACCAAGAAATATATTGCAGGCATTTTACACTGGACATTTTAGCTAAGAGAAATGGCAACTCATAGGATATTGACCGATGATCAGTGAAGTCTGGTTTGTGAGCAGCATTGGAAATGAGTGAACCGTGTTAAGACAGCTAAACCTGATCAATCCATGTTGCTACATGGGTATCTTGAAAGAGCCAGGAAAAGAAGGCTTAAGGGTCCTCTTTAGGAAGATAAATAGACTTTCTCTGAGTGAAATATTTTCTAAAGGATGCTTAAAATATTAAAATTTAGAGTAGACAGAAAAGTTAACTATTGATATTTGTCTGATTTTAATTCAACTTTAAACATTTCTTTTGTGTGTCTTTTATTTGTAAAGGGATTGGAAATATAAAAAAATCAATTCAAATCTGATACGATTCTATTTCTGAATTATCTTGAATATGTGATATTGTTGTGAATCCTGAAATTTTGGGTCTTTGCCTCTGAAGCACTTTATAGTTGCTTTGCTGAAAACATACTTCAATGAGTGTGTATGATGAGCCTTTCTTCTGGAACAAACCACATGTTGGAAACCAGATTCATTTGAGTTTATGCAAATCATCTACAGTGAACACCCATCCCCAACAAATGAAGTTGAAAGGAGATTCTGGGTTTTTCACACTGCCATCATGTTTAGGGGTGAGCAGACTAGAGGCTTTAGTAAAGCTTACATAAAAAATTTTTTCACTTGTTTAAAGGGAGGACTAGGGAATGACAGTGGCTGCTGGGGGAACAGAGTTAAAATCACTATAGTGTGATTACTATGGATGTCAGCAGCATCACAACCCCTGAAGCGTCTGTGCCTTAGACAATGTGGACTTATGTTGTACAAGTACAAACACATTTACATTTTCCCTTCTGTTGCATTTAGAGGCTAGTGGAGTAGTGAGCCATCTTCTCTTTTCTTGGGTATATAATTGAATCTCTGGTAAATTGATCCACTCAAAACCTACCTTAAAAAACCTGTGGCTAGAAATACATACATCTAAAGCAATTCAATAATGTAAATTCTTATAGCTTTTCTGGATGACAGCTTGATAATCATTATCAAAATTTTAAATGTGTGCAATTTTGGGTCCAATAATTTTTTCTCTAGGAACTTGCCTAAGGAAATAATTATCCATATGTACAAAGATGGCTGCAGGAGAACAAGCTGAAAATAGCCCAAATGTCCATTCATGGGACACTGGCTAAAGAAACTGTATTAATGTGATGGGATATAATTTTTCCTTTGTGAGGATGCAGGAGACTTATATGTATTTATGTGGAAAAATGTGATAATATTTTAAAGTAGAAAGGGAATGAGAAGGGTAGGTTATAACACAGTAGGTATAGTATGTTTCCATTTAGGTAAAGATGTCTGTCTCTGTATAAAGGCATCATTGAATTTGGCAGGGTTTTCCACAATTTGAGCAGCAGTTTCTATCTGGAGTTAAAATTATGGAGAAAACTTTCACTTTCTGTACTTCTGCTTTGCTTGAATTTTGAATAAGATATGTATTATTTTAAGTGTATTTATTTTAAAGCCCTTTTTGGATTGTCCCATTAACTTTAATAGCTCAACCATGACATTTTCTGTTTGTTGGGTTAGTTTTATGCTTTTAGGGTACTGAATTTCCTCATGTGGCTTCTAATTCTTGCTGGTGGTTTATTTGGCGGAGGAGTAAATTATTGTGGGGTCTTTTTGCCTATGTGTGCCTTGGATTGTAGAGGCTTCTGGTGAGGTCTTTATACATCTATCTTCCCCTGAACTCTGGGATGTGAGAGCTCTGGCCAGGTTTTACACTAATGTTTCAAGTTGACATTCTGTTTGCTTCTGACTGATTATGCAAATCAAGTTCCTCCATATGCAGACTTCTCACAGGGAACCTGGGGTACCTCTGGGCCCTGCCACTTTGACTCCTGCCATGCTGGCTTTGAAACCAATTCCTCAGCATACCACCTGTTTCAGAGTAGCTTAGTGACCTCATCTGTAATAGGCAATGCTAGAGTCCATGTGTATATGTGGGTTAGGGGAGGATTGTGGCATGTGCTTAATCTACCCTGTTGACACTGAAATTTGTATTGCTTTCATCGTTTTAAAAAGTGTGTGTGTGTGTGTTTGTGTGTGTGTCTATATATTCATTTTGGGTAAAATAATTCTCTATCTTAGAAAGTGACATTTTGGGACCCTTAGCCCCAATTCCTCAAAGACTCAGAACCCTTACTCCAGAAAAAGCTTGTCTGGCTACAAGTTGCCTCCAGCTCTTACAGACCAAAGAGAAACCAATAGAGTACCCAGATCACTTGCAAGTCTTATGGGGAAGGATAGTAGAGTCTAGTTGAAATAAAAAATGAATCCAATTGAAATGCGGATCTGCAAAAAATACTTATCAGGATAAGTCCTAAATGCTTGTGGGTACTTGGAAATTCAGAGAGAATGTGTATGCCATGCCATGCCACAGCTATAGTTACCAGTTTAAGAGGAAAACAGTTATATCTACTTAGCTTTACAGCAGGGCACAGGCAAGAAATATAGTTACCAAAGCATTTTCATCTCATTAGGAGGCCCAGAAGTTATCCAAGTACACAGCTTCTTTTGACCCATCACCCACACAGCTGCCACAGTTGAGAGTCCAGGTGAGGATGAGTCTCTTTGATATATAAAAGGCTCAGCCTCTTTTTTACACCATTCATTTATACCATTCTAGTAATGTAGACTCAAGACAAAGCCACAGCTCCTGAAGACCAGGAGTGGTTCCACATAGCAGTTTCCAAAAAACCAGCACTATGGGAAACTGAAGTCCTTCTCAGACAGGCCAGCCCTGAGACTGATTAACCCTTTACTTACAGAGCAGTCAGAACAAGACTGCAAGGGAGGGTACTCTAGTACAGGTAGAACTTGACCAGTGCTACGAAGTATGGATAAATTCCAATATGTAGCCCTAAGAATGGAGGGTGCCTGGAGCCATGAAGTCTAAGCACGTTGAACTGAGGTATGGCAGCAGAAATGCTCAGGTGGGTTCAACATCAGTCTCTTCAAGTCAGAATTTGTATGGCAGAAATCAAGTCTGAAAGAGTAGGTTTGGACCAAACTGTGATGGAATTTGAATGTTGGAGTGAGTACCATGGGTTTACTTTCCATCTTCATTGTTCAATACAATAGCCACTAGTACATGTGGCTATTCAGATTTATTTAAATGGAATAAAATGAAAAAATTATTTCTTTGGTCATATCAGCCACATTTCAAGTGTTCATTATCCCATGTTTTGAGGGGCTGCTGCTTTGGACAGTGTGGACATGAACATGATCATTATGGCAGAAAGTCCTATTAGACATTGCTTCTCTAAAACCATTGCAGTTCTCTGGGTATAGGAATAAGATGTAAAATGGAATTATGTTGATATTTTCTCTGATCCTCATCCTTGGGCTTGAGTGGACAAGTGCTTCAGTCACTAAAAAAAAAGTCAAAATACTGGAGAGTTTCTTTTGAAATTGATGTTCCCTAATGCTCTGATGGTTGGAATTTGAGATTGTATGGCAACTCTGGCTATGTAATAAGATCAGCCCATCAGCCCATCAGTATCCTATCTGTTTCCTATCCTGGAATACAATAATGTGTCTTTACAAGTGGACTAAACATGACGTTGGGAATTCTTGACTTCTAGACTTGATTTTCTAGGTGTTCATGAGGAAACCTTGCTGTGTTTTTATGCCTGTCAAATATGGGTTTCATAAGGTTAATCATCCTTGTTTTTCTGTTTGTTTTTTTTTTTTCCTGTCACAGTGCTAATTCCTGGAGTCAGCGTTCTTTGAGTGTTCCTTGTATTTGCATGCCTCTCCCGTACCTTTTCTTTATAAAATCTGTATCCCCATTTTACAGCTGAGAAACCCAAGGATGTAAATGACTCACTAAAACTTAGTTTCTGGCTAATAATCTGGAGGAAGATATAACTCTCTCTGTTAAATTCAGGGTTTTTGTGCTCCTAACATGAAATAATACAAATCATCCATTTATTTGAAAAGAAAATATAGTCTGTTACACTGAGAATCTGGCCAACTAGGCAGAAGAAGAGGTTAAAATCCTGCATGTATTTGTTACTCCTCAGGGAGAAAACAGCAAATCTTGATTGCTGTATTATATAAGGGAGAAGCAATGCCAACATCTAAAACAGTGAATAATTGCCTACACTTGGCTTTGGGATGTATTATGTGAATCTTTGGCAGCAGATAGTCTTTTCTCATTAGGCTAATATTAGATTTAGTTTGTAATTCTTTGGCACAGAGTTTAAAGGAGCTGGCCTGGAACTTGGTGCTGGAGGCAGGAGGAGGAGAAAGCTAGGTGCTTTAGATAAGCCACTGGTGGATAAATGAGAGTTGACTGCAGGGCAACTTGTGGACATTTGTAAGCAGGAACCATTAATCTGAGATTAAAACAGAGAGAAAAAAATAACTTAGACTTAGGTTAAGAGATGAAGGGTGGTCTGTACTTAACCTTTATCAAATTACATTGCTTAGCTGCCTTTGAGAAGGTCTGTTGCAATTTAGGAATAGAATGATCTAATTCTTGACTATCTGTATTTCTTGGCTCAAGGAGCACAAATGTCTCCAAAAAAAGCTGCCAACCCAGTTTAATGTCACCAATGATAGGAAAGGACACAATGCATGAGAAACATAATGAGATGTACTTTCTTAAGAATTCTCATAAGGGTCAGAGCAAGAGACAAGCAAGTATGACTTCATGCTATGTGAGTTCCAGGACCCCAGTACATGTACGTTGAGCTCCTGGACAGAACTCAAACAAAACTACAATAAACTTGTATCTGAAGAGGTAAGCTTTTATTACTAACATGTTAAGCTCTGAAAAGTATGAAATTAATAGGATATATTTAAGCGATAGGTTCATTGCATAAACAACAAAGAAGAAAACCTAGAGAGCATTTGACCATCTAATTTATTTTACAGGGAGATGAGACTGAATGACTTCACAAAGATCTTAGAGCTAGCAGTGGCACAGACGACCTAAAACACAGTTCATCCAACACATGAACAGTGCTTTTCACTCTTTTGTGCTCACAATTCTATAGGAAATAAAAACTGCTTGGAGCCACTTGGTTAATAGCATTTGTCTGGTGGAGTAAGACTACAGGGTATGCCATTTGACAATGTAAAAGGAAGGTGGTGTTCAAGAGCGTGTATCAGAGCCCACCAGATTCATTTGAGTTTATCCACCTAAACTACAAAGTTACTAAAGTGATTCTCTTTGGAGATTATTGGTACTTGCCATCCCTTCTGCCTGTGATGTTCTCCCCTTGATTATTGTTCAGCTAGTTCCTTGTCATTTATGTCCTAGCTCAAATGTGCTTCTCCAAGAGGTCTTTCCTGACCACCCTAACTAAATGAATTCCCAGTCACATTCTCTGACATCACTTGTTTTGTTGTCCTGCATATAACTTTTCCTGGTCTGAAATCATCTTGTTTTTTTTCTGTCTCTTCACTCAGAATTTAAACTATTTGAGAGCAGTGATCTCGTCTGTCTTGTTCACTGCTGTAATATCAATGCCTGCTACTGTGTCCAGCACATAATAAAAAGATTAAGTTTTTGATAAATGAATGAATAAGCCAGTTCATGTAATACAGAAGCCCCTTGCCTCTGGGTTTATATCTCTTGCCTCACAGTTATTTCATTATCTTTAGCTCCTCCACAAGTGAGCAGAAGGATGTCTTACTGAGTTCTGTAATTGTTGATGATATCAAGAGAATGCTTTTCTGGATTGGTACAAGTGGCCTATTATCTATACAGTGGGCAAGGGATACTTCCAAAGCCATTCCATTACCCTTCACCTTCAAAAGTTTACTCTATGTTGTCACTGAGACCAAGCAAATTCCTTATTGCAGTTTGTATCAATCTATACTTCACTTATATATAAGAACCATTGTGAAATACAGTATGGCGACTCTTCAAAGACCAAAAAACAAATACCATTTGACCCAGGGTGTTAGTCTGTTCTCACATTGCTATAAGAAAATACCCAAGACTGGGTAATTTATAAAGAGAAAAGGTTTAGGCTAGGCTCAGTGGCTCATGCCTGTAATCCCAGCACTTTGGGAGCTCAAGGCAGGTGGATCACTTGAGGTCAGGAGTTCAAGACCAGCATGGCCAACAGAGTGAAACACCGTTTCTACTAAAAATGCAAAAGAATTAGCTGGGCATGGTGGGCACCTGTCATCCCAGCTGGGCTCCTGTAATCCCAGCTACTCAGGAGGCTGAGGCAGGAGAATCACTTGAACCCAGGAGGCAGAGGTTGCAGTTAGCCAGGATCACACCACTGCACTCCAGCCTGGGCAACAATAGCAAAACTCCATCTCAAAAAAAAAAAAAAAGAGAGAGAGAGAGAGAAGAAAAGAGGTTTAGGGGCTGGGCGCGGTGGCTCAAGCCTGTAATCCCAGCACTTTGGGAGGCTGAGGCGGGTGGATCATGAGGTCAAGAGATCGAGACCATCCTGGTCAACACGGTGAAACCCTGTCTCTACTAAAAATACAAAAAGTTAGCTGGTCATGGTGGCATGTGCCTGTAATCCCAGCTACTCAGGAGGCTGAAACAGGAGAATTGCCTGAACCCAGAAGGTGGAGGTTGCGGTGAACCGAGATTGTGCCATTGCACTCCAGCCTGGGTAGCAAGAGCGAAACTCTATCTCAAAAAAAAAGAAAAAAAAAGATTTAACTGACTGACAGTTCTTCTTGGCTGGGGAGGCTTTCAGAAACTTACAATCATGGCAAAGGCACCTCTTCACAGGACAGCAGGAGAGACTGAGTGCCATCAGGGGAAATGCCAGCTGCTTATAGAACCATCAGACCTTGTGAGAACTGACTCACTATCACAGGAAGAGAAAGGGGGAAACAGCCCCCATAATTCGATTACCTCCCACCAGGTTCCTCCCACAACATGTGGGGATGATGGGGATTACAATTCAAGATGAGGTTTTGGGTGTGGACACAGACAAACCATATCACCCAATATATTCGTTTGTTTTCATGCTGCTGATAAAGACATACCCAAGACTGCACAATTTACAAAAGAAAGAGGTTTAATTGGTCTTACACTTCCATGTAGCTGGGGAGGTCTCACAATTATGGTAGAAGGCAAAGAGGAGCAAGTCATGACTTACATGGATGGCAGCAGCCAAAGAGAGAGCTAAATACTATCAGGTGTCATGAGACTTATTCTCTGTCCTGAGAACAGCATGGGAAAGACTGCCCCCATGATTCAATTACCTCCTACCATGTCCCTCCTACAAAACATGGGAATTCAAGAATTCAAGATTTTGGTGGGGACACAGCCAAACCATATCATTCTGCCCCTGGACTCCCCAAAATCTCATGTCCTCACATTTCAAAAGCAGTCATGCCTTCCCAACAGTTCCCCAAAGACTTAACTCATTCCAGCATTAACTCAAAAGTCCACAGTCCAAAGTCTCATTCAAGACAAGGCAAGTCCCTTCCACCTATGCAGTCTGTAAAATCAAAAGCAGGTTAGTTACTTCTAGATACAATGGGGGTACAGGCATTGGGTAAATACTGCCATTCCAAATGGGAGAAACTGGAATGGGGGTACAGGCATTAGGTAAATACTGCCATTCCAAATGGGAGAAACCTCCAAAACAAAGAGGTTATGGGCCCCATGCAAATCTGAAATCCAGCAGGGCAGTCAAATCTTAAAGTTCCAAAATGACCTCCTTTGACTCCAGGTCTCACTGATGTGAGGTTCCCATGGTCTTGGGAAGCTCCACCCCTGTGGCTTTGCAGGGTACAGCCTCCTTCCCGGCTGCTTTTCTAGACTGGCAATGAGTGTCTTCAGCTTTCCCAGGCCTATGGTGCAAGCTGTCAATAGATCTGCCACTCTGAGGTCTTGAGGATGGTGGCCCTCTTCTCATAGCTCCACTAGACAGTGTCCTAGTAAAGCTCTGTGTTGGGGCTCTGACCCTATATTTCTCTTCTTTATTGTTCTAGCAGAGGTTTTCCATGAGGACCCCGCCCCTATGGCAAACTTCTGTCTGGACACCCAGGCATTTCCATGCATCTTCTGAAATCTCAATGGAGGTTTCGGGACCCCAGTTCTTGATTTCTGTGTACTGGCAGGCTCAAAACCAAATGGAAGCTACCAAGGCTTGAGACTTGCACTTCTGTAGCCATGGCCCAAGCTCTATGTTGGCCTCTTTCAGCCATGGCTGGAGCAGCTGGGATATAGGGCTCCAAGTCCCTAAGATGCACATCACATGGGGACCCTGGGCCTGGCCCACAAAACTGCTTTTTCCTCTAGGGCCTCTGGGCCTGTGGTGAGAGGGGCTGCACTGGAGACATTTTCCCCATTGTCTTGGGGATTAACATTCAGTTCCTCATTTATATGAATTTCTTCAGCCAGCTTGAATTTTTCCCAAGAAAATGGGGTTTTCTCTTCTATAATGTTGTCAGGCTACAAATTTTTTGAACTTTTATGCTCTGCTTCCTATATAAACTTGAATGTATTTAACAACACCCAAGTCACCTCTTGAATGCTTTGCTGCTTACAAGTATCTTCTGCCAGAGACCCTAAATTATCCCTCTCAAGTTCAGAGTTCCACAAATCCCTAGGGCAGGGGTAAAATGACACCGTCTCTTTACTAACATGTAACAGAGTCACCATTGCTCCAGTTCCCAACAAGTTCCTCATCTCCATCTGAGATGACCTCAGCTTGGGCATTACTGTTCATGTCACTATCAGCATTTTTGTCAAAGCCATTCAACAAGTCTCTAGGGAGGTTCAAACTTTCCCACTAAAACCGAGCCCTCTAAACTGTTTGAACCTCTGCTTGCTACCCAGTTCCAAAGTTGTTTCCACGTTTTTAGGTATCTTTTCAGCAACACCCAACTCCTAATACCAATTTATTGTATTAGTCTGTTTTCATGCTGCTGATTAAGACACAACCGAGACTGCACAGTTTACAAAAGAAAGAGGTTTAATGAGACATACAGTTCCACATGGCTGGGGAAGTCTCACAATAATGGGGGAAGGCAAGGAGGAGCAAGTCATGTCTTACATGGATGGCAGCAGGCAAATAAAGTTGTTCAGGGGAACTCCTTTTTTTGAAACCATCTGATCTTGTGAGACTTAGTCATGAGAATAGCATGGGAAAGACTTGTCCCCATGATTCAATTACCTCCCACTGAGTCCCTCCCACAACATTTGGAAATTCAAGGTGAGGTTTAGGTGGGGACACAGCCAAATCATATGATCTGGTCATCTTATAACTAGGCATAATATACCCAGAGGAATAGAAATCATTCTGTTACAAAGATACACATATGCTCATTGCAGCACTATTCACAATAGCAGTGATATGGAATTAACCTAAATTCCCATCAATGATAGATTGGATAAAGAAGATGTGGCATATGTACCCGATGGAATACTATGTAGCCATATTTAAAAAAATGAGATCCTGCCATTTGTGGGGACAAGGATGGAGCTAGAGGCCATTATCCTTAGCAAACTAATACAGGAACAGAAAACCAAATATGGCATGTTCTCACTTATAAATGGGAGCTAAATCATGAGAACACATGGACACACAGAAAGGAATAACACATACTGAGAGGCCTGTGAGAGTATGGAGGACGGGAGGAGGGAGAAGATTGGGATGAATAACTAATGGGTACTAGGCTTAATACCTGGGTGACAAAATAATCTCTACAATAAACCCCCATAACACAAGTTTACCTGTATAACAAACCTGCACATATACCCCTGAACTTAAAAGTTAAAAAAAAAGTCTCTAATTGCCTGAATAGGGCCCTATGACCTCTGCTACCCTACAGCATTGGCCAAGATTTCAGGTGGCATGGCTCTTAAGCCCTCCTCTGCAGCTCTTTTCAGGGTCACTGTTGTAAGCATCAGTGGGCTCCTATGATTTCTACCCCATCTCCCTGATCTAGCCCAAATTTGAAGGAAATGGAAAGCAGCTTCTTCTCTTTCTCTTTAAGTGCTTAGGAATTCCTGACTTAAACTGAAAAATTGGAGCACAGGTGCCAAGTGAAACCTGAAATATTATGTCCAAGGCTGTATGGATTAGAAATTGTTTTCAAATGTTGATTTCACACATACCCTTAGATATATGCTGTATTAGTCAGCCTCAGCTGCTATAACAAATTACTGCAGACTTGGTAGCTTAAACAACAGACATTTATTTCTCACAGTTCTGAAGGCTGGGAAATCCAAGATCAAGGTGCCAGCTGAGTTGATTCCAGAGAGGATGCTCTTTCTGTCTTGCAGAGACCACCTTCTCACTGTGTTCTCAAATGGTGGAGAGAAAGTTTGCTTAGGTGTCTCTCTCTCCTCTCTATGGATGCTAATCTCATTGTGGGGGTCCACACCCTCACTAACATAATCTAAACTCCCAATTAACTGTCAAAGGCCCTAGCTTCAAATACTACCCTATTGGGGGTTAGGGCTTCAACCTGTCCATTTTAGGAGGCACACACATTCAGTCTGTGACATATACAGACTGAATATCTCTGATCTGAAATACCTAAGATCAGACATGTTTTGGATTTTTTTCAAATTTCGGAGTATTTGCATATTCAAATTCTATATCTCATCCAAATTAGATATCTTGGAGATGGGATCCAAGTCTAAGCATGAAATTCATTTGTGTTTCATATACATGTAATATATATACCCTGAAGGCAATTTATATAATATTTTAAATGTTGTGCATGACACAAATTTTTGACTGACCCATAATATGAGGTCAGGAGTGGAATTTTCTACTTATGGCATCATGTCATTGTTCAAAGTTTTGGGTTTTGGAGCAATTTTGATTTTGGATTTTTATATTAAGTTTGCTCAACCTGCACCAAATTTGCATTTTGACCAAATGCCAAATGACTGAGTGTTAAACCAGTATTGGCTGAAGTTGAATATCACCATCGTAAAATGAATGTCTGGTATATAAGAATAAATCTGAAATATTAATAAGAATACCTATTTACTACAGCTTAATTAAAATTATACCAAGCAGAATTTTTTTAAATTGGCATTATAGAGCAGTGGTAATAATTTCTCAGCTGTCAGCTCCTGTGGTTGTTCTATTGCATATTTATGATACTGAAAATATGCTCTGTTTCAACTGAGGTCAGTGAAGGAGCAAAATACGCTTTTATCAACCTCTGCCATTACAGTAGTAGTGTTAATGGTGATATTCCCCCCAAGTCCTACTCTCCAGTAATAACTGACTACAGTAAAATCTTTAACTCCTGGAATTGCCATCTTGCTGATGGTCATCCAAAGCTTTGGATTGTACAAGAAGAGGATTTCTTTTTTAATGTTCAAAATCAGGCTTAATTTTGTTTTTTTTCACTTGAGGGTTTTCCTCTTAAGCAATGTTTTCACAATATTCATTGCAAAACATAGTCCTCAATTCAGCAACCAGAATGATCTTGTTAATGTGTGAGTCAGATCATGTCCCTCTTTTGCTCATAATCCTCTAATCACATCCTGTTTTCCTCAAATTAAAGCCAAACTTCTTAGTGCCCTACCAGGTCCTGCATGATCTGTGCCCCGGCAAGTCCCTCCTGTCATCTGCTACTAGGCTCCTCTATGCTCAGGCTGCTCCTAGTTCAAACCAGGTACCTTCCCACCTCTAAGCCTTTATACTGGCTGTTACCTCTTCCTTGAAGCATCTTTCCTGGGGACATACAAGGCACACTCCTTCATTTCCATCAAATATTTGCTCCAGTATCACCTCCTCAGTGAGGCTAAAATGGTCAGTCTCTCTTCCAGGGCCCCTGATTCCTGACTCTGTCCTGTAATTTCTTTACCTCACTAACACACTCATCACTTTCTGAAACCATATATAATTTATGTTTATTATAATTTTAGATCATCATCCACTAGAGCATAAACTGTAAGGCAGGATCCCATGTTTTGTGACATGTCCCTGACAATAAAATCCATTCCTGGTACATGGAAGGACTCAACTATTTGTTTGAATGAATTCTTGTAATAGTTAGTATACATTTAGTCTTCAGCTTGCTGGTAGGATTTTAAGATATAAAGCAATCTGGAACCATTTCACTGTTTAAATCACATCTAGAATATCTACATTTATTAAAAAGGGAATTTTCATAAAGCAACAGTAAAACCAAAGGGCCCTGCTATTTGTTATTGATAATACTGCAGTAGTTAGATGTGATCAAATGATAATTAATTGCACACAAGTTCAGGGTTGCCAGAAATATAGTTGAAGTGGCATCTAAACCAAGGCTGAAGCCAAACCCCAATAGCAGATTTTTGGCCAAATACCACAACGAAAGCTGAACTTCAGTGCCCCTTTGTCCCTTATGTAATTCCACAGTTAGATCCTAAATATTCACTTGTCTAACTTGTGTATTGTGTAGCTTATCTATTTTGGGAGATGGGAAGAATTGGATACCAGCCTTTTCTAATGTTGTACTGAATAGATGAAGGATTAACCCTACCCATGCCTGGATGGTAGTAACCTCCTAGAGGTTGTTAGTTAATAAGCCAGAACTAGAACACATGGAAGACAGGAGAACATCAAAGCTTGCATTTTTTATCAAGCAGAAGGTGTTTATAGAAAAAATGTGATTTCACTATTTTTGACTTATCTTCAAATACCATAGTAAAGAACACAGGCTCTGGGGTCTGATATCTGCTCGGCCACTTACCTGGGGCCAATTTCTTACCTCTCTCTGCTTTAGTGTCTTCATATGTCCAGTAGGAATAATATCTACCTCATGAGAGAGATGTCATTAGGATCATTGGAGTTTGTAAGTGAAGTGCTTAGAATAGCACTTGATACACAGTGAGCACTATATAAGTTTTCTGTTGTTATTTTTGCTATCATTATTATCCTCAGGAAATGTTTTGGCAAGGTGGTTTGGAAAAAAATATGTATATATATTTAGCAGAGGTTCCAAATTGGCTGCCTGTAACCTATTGAACCTACCAGCAAGTTTTGTATGTTCACCCAAACTGAAAGTTAATTTTTTATAACAGTGGAGAAACCCAGAAATTTTTCACTTAAAAGTTCCAGATTTCTCACTTCTCTTAAAAAATTTAAAAAATCTGGAAATGATAAGCCTAAAGGCATGCCTAAATGATCAACCTAAATTTGGAGTTGTCAAGAAGCTCCCCCCTTGGGTAGACAGTCTGGTTTAGATCTGCCTATGCCTGGTGCTCTTCACTCATTCTTCTTTTTATGCTTCTATGGGCAGTTTAGTTTATGACCTGTGTTATGCAGGATCCTGACATAGTATAAAAGGTATCATTTAACCCCCTTTTATTTAGTGAGAGTGGCTCTTATATCCTTAAAAATACACAAACAATTCTATATTCAAAAGTATATATATATTAGGTCCCCTTCTGGTAATACTATATTGAGCAAGTGGGTTCTGCCTTCATGGGGTTTCTGTTCTATTTGGGTAACTGTATCTCAAACAAGTACTATAATGCAAATTCTTTTTTTTTTATTATACTCTAAGTTCTGGGGTATGTGTGCAGAATGTACAGGTTTGTTACATAGTTAGACATGTGCCATGGTGGTTTGCTGCATCCATCACCCTGTCATCTACATTAGGTATTTCTCCTCATGCTATCCCTATATATTTGGAAGGAAACCAACTGGGGTTTGAGAAACTGAGATTGAAAATAAATATGGAGTAGAGGACAGGGGAATGAAAGAGGAAGG
Source organism: Callithrix jacchus (assembly GCF_049354715.1). Classification (NCBI taxonomy): domain Eukaryota; kingdom Metazoa; phylum Chordata; class Mammalia; order Primates; family Cebidae; genus Callithrix; species Callithrix jacchus. The sequence continues at coordinate 78,852,777 of NC_133517.1, forward strand.
GTGTTTTCTGAGATGAAACTGAAATGTTAAAAAGGAGCAGCTGTGCAGGAAGATGGGCACCGGATCTGCCTTTATAAATACCCTGATGTAGGAAAAGAGATAGCCTATGTAGAAAAGAAAGAAGATCATTGTGCAAGTTTCCAAATGGCTCAGAATGATATTGGGGAGATCATGTGGTTTCATCTGAGTTTTATACTTAGTGCAATGGAAGATCAATGAAAGGTTTTACGTAGAGGAGGGATTTATAAAGAGAAGACCATAGCTGCTCCACAGAGAGCTGATTAAGAACTAGCAAGCACACTAACAGGGAGATGAGAAAGGGATTTTTGTAGCTTACACAGTTGAGAGGAGATGGTGTCTTGAGCCAGGATGGTGTCAGTTGGTGGACAAATTTGACATCTGTTTTCAAGATAGAACTAATAATACTTGATTAGGTGTAACCTATGGAGGTAAAGAGAGTAATTAAGGATGACTCAGTAGTTTGTGGTTTGAGCAGCTAACTAGATGTGGGTATTAGTGAAATAGGGAAAACTGGTGAGAGAGAGAGAGAGAAAGGGAAGCCTTGGGTGGTGGGGGAATCACAAGTTTCACTTTGACCATGTCAGTTGTGTAATTTCTTAGTCATATGTAAGAGAAGATGTCAAGTAGGCTGTAACTTGTAAATCCGGGTTTCCAAAGAGATCTCAACTAAAGGTGTACATATTAGTGGTCACACTTGTCATACGAGGTATGTGCATGTGTTAAAGTATGTAGAAACTAAGGGGTTTTCTGCTGGTCCTTGTCTCTGGGAGGTGGTGGTGTCCCTTCAGTTTCCCTACCCCTGCTGCTTCTTTGATGAATATTATCTTTGCTCTGTCATCATTGGACTGTGAGGAGCCTAAGGGCTCAGCTGTTCAGTTTGAAGGGTAATGGCACAACATGAAAGGACTTGGCTAGAAATAGCTCATCCTGGCTTTTCTCTTTCAGTCTAATTTTTGATCCTGCTCCCCAACCATGTTTATTTACAGTTAACTCTTTAATACATCTAGTAAAAGGAGGCCAATGCATTTTGTAGGCAATTGAAATAGAGGAAGAATAGGGCTACTGGCATGAGCTGGTACAGTCTTGGCTTTAAGTCTTTATTAATTTCCTGTAGGAATATGAGGGTATATGTTTTTCACCAGCGCTGCCATGATAGATATTACTCAAGTTCACCAAAATCCACTTCTCCTCCCCTGCTGGTTTCTTGGGAGACTGTATTTTTAATCTCCCAGAACAACTAGTTCTAGATAGTGGCCTATGAGAGAACATAGCATGCTGCATTTACAGGTTGGGGCAGCAAAAACCCCAGTGCAGTTTCCAACTTCCTTTTTCTCTTTGGGAAGTGTGGTGGCCACATATTAAGATGGAGCTTCAATCACCAAGTCACCGCATGGAATACAGCTGCTCAGAAGCTGACTTATGGCAACCTTTGCACAAGCAAGAAATATACTTTTATAGTGTCCCTAGATTTCAAAGGATGTTTGTTACTCCAGCATAAGTGTAGCCTAACTAGATTAATCCAAGTGGCATCTGAAAACATTGCAATGCTGTATGCTGTTAGGCTGTAACTCCTCAAAGACAGGAATGTTGCTGAACCTCAAGTCAAGTGCAAACCCCAACAAAGATTGGTATGCTTAACTGTTACTCTCCAGTCAGTATTGATCATGACTATCTTTTTACCAGATAGACTATCAGTGCTCTTTTCAGTCTGAACTACTGAACTAAAATTAAATCGCCATTTGAAGATTTTAGAACTTTTCTCCTGGGCTCCAGCAATTGTTACTCATGTCAGGACATTCTGGGGCATGCATTTCTCTAGTGCCCCATTTTGTATTGCATGTAAGTGACAGCAATTAGTCACTGCTTCCCTTTACTTTCATGTGGCTCATGTTTTTTTCTGCCATGTATTACTGAGTACTTGGCACTTGTACCTGGTCTCAGTTGCTGGGCTTGAGACTTAGAGATAAATGTTGTTTTGCCAGTGCCATTACTGTATGTGTGTGTGTTGAGGGTTTGTGGGCGGGGTGGTTAATCTGCTTAAGCAATTATTTTGCTTTGAAGAAGCTGACTTATTTTTACCTCCTCAGTGCAAATCTGGTATATGTGGCTTATCATTTACACATTGACTTTCTGAGACACAAGTGCTTCTCCTTGAATGACCCCTTCTCCTCTTGAGCTTAGTTGGCTAATATTTATCAGCAACATCTGGGGCTTAGCACAATGAAGTTATTTACAGAAGTGCTTATTAATGCACTTTTGTGAGTCATGGCTCTTTCTAGCCAACTCTGCCATTTTGTTGAGGATGGCACCCAGTGGAACCCCAAGATTTGCAGCTATTAGGAAGCAGAGGCTTGTGTGCATTGATCAAAACTCACAGATAATAGAGGAAAAAGGAACAGTTACAGTGGAAATGGACATTAGAAATCATCTAATCCAACCTGCTCATTTTACTTCTGAGAATATTGACAGGCAAAGAAATGAGATGACTTGCAGTAGCTGCAAATGAGTTATAGAGATGTAAGTAAAAATTAGACTCTCCTTCTCAGTTCACCATGGCTTTTGTTTCTTGGGACTTTATTCAGTACTTTAAGCACGTATTTATGAAGGAAATGCTTTGTTTGTAAATTGTTTCTTAAGTATTGTTTTCACTTAGGGAAAAAAAAATGAGAAATCTCAAGTTGTGTTTGAGTTGGTTATTTTCAGTGTTTTAGGAGTTTCCCAGCCTTCCTTCTGGAGTCCTCTTTCGAGCCATGGCAAGGTTAGGGCAGAACAGGCCTTTAGCTTTATATTCTGGGTATGGATGGGGATGGGTCCTGCTGACAATGAAATGAGAAGAGGACTAGCATCTCCAACTGCTGTCAAAAGTGATTCTCGAGGTCACATGTATTTTCCTACTCTTTTAAAAACTATATGTGATTCTTGATCTATATATAATAGCTTGTAATGTATGTTTGTATAACTGATAGTAAAATTAACACTGGTGAACACATGACCAAATTTTTGAAATAGGTTCACTGCTCTTAAATTCATCTTCTTGTGTGTTCTCTGGATGTGACTGGCTCTCTCGATTGTATCCTTTTCTTTTCTTGGTTTGCATTTTGTCTTTCTATAAAATGTTGTTGCCTAAACATATGTACAGATGTCCTCTATCTTTAAAATAGCCACAATTAAAAACAAACTTTTATTTCTGTTTTTCACTCCACTCCTCAAATATAGTGATTTATCAGACTGTCAGCAGCCCTTTCTTAAGTTTCTATCATTCGCTTCCTTGGCAATCTCCATGAAGATGACAGCTAGCTCATCTCCAGGCCTGGCTTCTCTCCAGGGTCCTTCCGGTGGGCAGGTCTACTTGAAAGTACTCCAGTGACATCAAACAACCACATAAAAAGAAGCAAAAGAAAATTGCCTTCTCCTTTGGCCACCATCCTGATTTTAAAAACATCCTTTCTTTTAATCCCAAATAAATGTCCTCAGGGAATAATTTGTATATACTTCCAGTATTTACTGCATTGTGCATGCTTGTGATTTGATCTGTGGCTACACTGCTATAACTGTAGTCCATAAAGTTAACAATGAGTTACATTTTTTTTTCCACCATCCTGCCCCATCTTTTGGTGCTTGTTCTTTGTCACAGTTCTGCAGAGTTTTACATCGTAGATCAATTCCTGTTTTGTGTGTTTGTATTTAGAAATGTGCTTTCTTCCTTGGTCTATGAGATGCTGCTATAACCTGCTTTCCTGCTTATCTCTCTTTTTCCTCGTTTTTTTTTTTTTTAAATGACCTCTTTGACTTTTCTTTATTTCTCAAATAGAATGACTTCTGAGCCTTTCAGCAGCCTTCTTCTGGTGTTTCTTACTATTCCCCTCTTTGGCAGTCTCAAAGCGAGTGACAGCCAGATCCTTATCTTCAAGTTCAACTTCTCTCCTGAGTACTTCTCCTTCACTTTCAGCTGCCTGATGGAAATTTTCACTTGGATGTACTGCAATTATGTTAATTGACAAAATAAAAGGAAAACAATGGAGAAAAGATTATATCCCTTCTTCAGGAACTCATAAGCCTTTGACACAAAAATCAAGGAGGAAAATCCAATGTGTATTAGACAGCAGTCAAGCTCATTTCTCATCCATCTTGTTATTTCTCAGGGAAGGTCCTTTTTAGAAATGCTGCACATCTAAATTATTTGATTCACATTATTATTCTTTTTCTTTTATACTCAATTACTGGGTATTGATTTCTATATTTGTGGATTAAATAGAGATTTATTATATTTTATACCTTTCTGAATAAAATTTATTAATCAGATAATCCCATGAACCATAAACTTTAGCACACTAATTACTTTTACCTCTAGTGAGGTTGAGAGTTGTAATTTAACATTTGGCTTCTTTTTTATTGATGAAGGCAGTTTTGAGACTGATATGGTTTGACAGTGTCTGTACCCAAATCTCATCTTGAATTATAGTTCTCATAATTCCCATGTGTCGTGGGAGGGACCTAGTAGGAGGTAATAGAATCAAGGGAATGGTTACCTCCATGCTGTTCTTGTGATGGTGAGTGAGTTCTCACTCACAACATCTGATGGTTTTATAAGGGACTTTTCCCCAACTTCTCTCTGCACTTCTCCTTCCTGATGCCCTGTGAAGAAGAACATGTTTGCTTCCCATTCCGCCATGATTGTAAGCTTCCTGCCGCCTCCTCAGCCATGGTGAATTGTGTCAATTAAACCTTTTTCCTTTATAAAATATTCAGTCTCAGGTATGTCTTTATTAGTGACATGAGAACAGAAAAATATAAAGACAATGATAAAAGTTAAAGTTTTGGATATTTATAAATGGTTTTACTTTGTTTTAAATTAACCATACAGAAAAACAATGCAGATATAACTTAAAATATAGCAATGTGCTTTTCTTAAAAATTTGTTTTCACCAAATTTATTTGCTCTACATTATCAGAAGTTTAAGTTTGTATAATGTTGTCATCAAAATAGCATTATTAAATGATTAAATGGTTTCATATTTACTGTTTTCTTCTGTTTTTGTTTTGGACCCTGGAGAGAGGGTTTTGTGGTGTTTAAAGCTTATATAGTTTGGGAAAATTTCCTACAAAATTTGAAACATAAAAACTAGTATAGTATGAGCGTTATTTTAGAATAATAAAAATACAAATTTTAAAAAGCTGACAAATACCACAAACATCTCAAAATACATAAAAATAAGTTATTAACTGAGTAACATACCCCATAATGCTTTTTGGCCTTTATATTTTGCCTGTTTGCTCATTAAACAATGTTTTAATACTTTTTGAAACAATTAGTTTGTAATATTTCTCTGTTTCAAGAACAGATAATGCAATCTTTCCTCTATTGTGTTTGACTAAAATTTCTTGGTATTTTTGATATTTGGATTTATATTGTGTGACCTCTCACACACATATACTCACTGATTATTGTAATGATATAGGTTTGAGCCCTAAAACAGGAATTATTATATATTCTACCTCCTATTACTCCATGTAAAAGAAAAAGAAATAAGGTATGTTTATAATTGTATGTGCCCTTTTATCAAATCTGTTCCACATTTCTCTTTTGTTTCATTATCTGTGGGAATGAGGTGTTTAGCTTTCAGTTTTTCAGGTCTAAAGATTGGAAGAATCTCTCAAAGCCTAGCTCCTGCTTCATTACATTTCAAAGCATTTTTTCTCCACTACACATGTTTCCATCCACTGTCTTGTGACTCTGAATGAATCCAAATGGGTGGAAAGGTAGTGCAGAAGTGTTCTTGGAAGGCATTTGTATACTCATATAGCTAGTAATAACTCTACATGAGTGTCAGTGAACTATATCATACCATAAAGACTATATAAATACATCTCACTAAACTCAAGCTAAATGTGATTCCACCTCAACTTCTCCTTACCTGGGTCACCAAAATATCTGGGATTCCCTAGAATTGCCTGAAAATAGGAAGGCATGACTGAGGAAAGTAGGAATTGAAAGAGACAATTATGTTAACTGACTATGGATGAAATATCTCACTTTTGAAAAATTTTTTACCAAAATATTATGTAAATCCACTGGCAAGGCCTGTTTTCAGCCCTGAGCAAATGAGGGGTCTTAAAGCTTAAGTTCCCTGAGCTTCACAGTATATTTTCTCCCTTTATCATAAATATAAATAATGATTCCCAAAAACCATTAGATATCTGATTTTAATTTCTTTAACAGTTTTAGGTATATATTTTATAGTTTTAGTTTTATATTATTTTGATGCTTTATTTTTAAATGTGTGTTTTTTTTTATTACATTTTAGGTTTTAGGGTACATGTGGAGAACATGCAAGATAGTTGCATAGGTACACATGTGGCAGTGTGATCTGCTGCCTTCCTCCCCTTCACCTATATCTGGCATTTCTCCCCGTGCTATCTCTACCCAACTCCCCACCCACTGCTGTCCCTCCCCTATGCCCCTCAACAGACCCCAGTGTGTAGTGCTCCCCTCCCTGTGTCAATGTGTTCTCATTGTTATACACCCGCCTATGAGTGAGAACATGAGGTATTTCATTTTCTGTTCTTGTGTCAGTTTGCTGAGAATCATGTTCTCCAGGTTCATCCATGTCCCTACAAAGGACATGAACTCATCGTTTTTTATTGCTGCATAATATTCCATGATGTATATTTGCCACATTTTCCCTGTCCAGTCTATCATCAATGGGCCTTTGGGTTGATTCCAGGTCTTTGCTATTGTAAACAATGCTGCAATGAACATTCATGTGCATGTGTCCTTATAGTAGAACAATTTATAATCCTTCAGATATATACCCAGTAATAGGATTGCTGGGTCAAATGCAATTTCTATTTCTAGGTCCTTGAGGAAGAGCCACACTGTCTTCCACAATGGTTGAACTAATTTACACTTCCACCAACAGTGTAAAAGTGTTCCTATTTCACCACATCCTCTCCAGCATCTGTTGTCTCCAGATTTTTTAATGATCATCATTCTAACTGGCGTGAGATGGTATATCAGTGTGGTTTTGATTTACATTTCTCTAATGACCAGGGATGATGAGCATTTTTTCATATGATTGTTGGCCTCATATATGTCTTCTTTTGTAAAGTATCTGTTCATATCCTTTGCCCACTTTTGAATGGGCTTGTTTTTTTTTGTGTGTGTGTGTACATCTGTTTTAGTTCTTTGTAAATTCTGGATATCAGCCCTTTGTCAGATGGGTAAACTGCAAAAATTTTTTCCCATTCTGTTGTTTGCTGATTCACTCTAATGACAGCTTCTTTTGCCATGCAGAAGTTGTGGAGTTTGATTAGGTCCCATTTGTCTATTTTGGCTTTTGTTGCCAATGCTTTTGGTGTTTTGGTCATGAAGTCCTTGCCTACTCGTATGTCTATTCATAGTTTCAGCTTCCTCCTGGTTTAGGCTTGGGAGGACACAGGAGTCCAGGAATTTATCCATTTCTTCCAGGTTTACTAGTTTATGTGCATAGAGTTGTTGTTAATATTCTCTGATGATGGTTTGAATTTCTGTGGAATCTGTGGTGATTTCCCCTTTATCATTTTTATTGCATCTATTTGGTTGTTCTCTCTTTTCTTTTTAATCAATCTGGCTAGTGGTCTGTCTATTTTGTTGATCTTTTCAAAAAACCAGCTCCTGGATTTATTGATTTTCTGAAGGGGTTTTCGTGTCTCTATCTCCTTCAGTTCTGCTCTGATCTTAGTTATTTCTTGTCTTCTGCTTGGTTTTGAGTTTTTTTTTTATCTTGCTCCTCTAGCTCTTTTAATTTTGACGATAGGGTGTCAATTTTGGATCTCTCCATTCTTCTCATATGGGCACTTATTTCTATATATTTTGCTCTAGAGACTGCTTTAAATGTGTCCCAGAGATTCTGGCATGTTGTGTCTTCGTTCTCATTGGTTTCAAAGAACTTCTTTATTTCTGCCTTCATTACATTGTTTATCCAGTCAACATTCAAGAGCCAGTTGTTCAGTATCCATGAAGCTGTGCAGTTCTGGGTTGGTTTCTGAATTCTGAGTTCTAACTTGATTGCACTATGGTCTGAGAGACTGTTTGTTATGATTTCCGTTGTTTTGCATTTGCTGAGGAGTGCTTTACTTCCAATTATGTGGTCAATTTTAGAGTAGGTGTGATGTGATGCTGAGAAGAATGTATATTCTGTGGATTTGGGGTGGAGAGTTCTGTAAGTGTCTATCAGGTTTGCTTGCTCCAGGTCTGAGTTCAAGCCCTGGATATCCTTGTTGATTTTCTGTCTGGTTGATCTGTCTAATATTGACAGTGGAGTGTTAAAGTCTCCCACTATTATTGTGTGGGAGTCTAAGTCTCTTTGTAAGTCATTAAGAACTTGCCTTATATATCTGGGTGCTCCTGTATTGGGTCCATATATATTTAGGATCATTAGCTCTTCTTGTTGTATTGATCCTTTTACCATTATGTAATGTCCTTCTTTGTCTCTTTTGATCATTGTTGCTTTAAAATCTATTTTATCAGAGACGAGAATTGCAACTCCTGCTTTTTTTGGCTCTCCATTTGCTTGGTAAATCTTCCTCCATCCCTTTATTTTGAGCCTTTGTGTATCCTTGCATGTGAGAAGGGTTTCCTGGATACAGCACACCAATGGGTTTTCGCTTTTTATCCAATTTGCCAGTCTGTGTCTTTTGATTGGTGCATTTAGCCCATTTACATATAGGGTTAATATTGTTATGTGTGAATTTGATTCTGCCGTTTTGACGCTAGCTGGCTGTTTTGCCTGTTAGTTGATGCAGATTCTTCATTTTGTTGATGCTCTTTACAATTTGGTATGTTTTTGAGTGGGTAGTACTGGTTGTTCCTTTCTATGTGTAGTGCCTCTTTCAGGAGCTCTTGTAAAGCAGGCCTGGTGGTGACAAACTCTCTGAGTACTTGCTTGTTCACAAAGGATTGTATTTTCCCTTCACTTATGAAGCTTAGTTTGGCTGGATATGAAATTCTGGGTTGAAAGTTCTTTTCTTTAAGGATGTTGAATATTACCCCCCACTCTCTTCTGGCTTGTAGGGTTTCTGCTGAGAGATCTGCTGTGAGTCTGATGGGCTTCCCTTTGTGGGTGACCCGACCTTTCTCCCTGGCTGCCCTTACTATTTTCTCCTTTATTTCAACCTTGTTGAATCTGATGATTATGTGCCTTGGGGTTGCTCTTCTTGCGGAATATCTTTGTGGTGTTCTCTGTATTTCCTGCATTTGAGTGTTGGCCTGCCTTGCTAGGTTGGGGAAGTTTTCCTGGATAATATCCTGAAGAGTATTTTCCAGCTTGCATTCATTCTTTTCGTCACATTTAGGTACACCTATCAAATGTAGATTAGGTCTCTTCACATAGTCCCACATTTCTTGGAGACTTTGTTCATTCCTTTTTACACTTTTTTCTCCAATCTTGCCTTCTCATTTTATTTCATTGAGTTGATGTTTGACCTCTGATATCCTTTCTTCTGCTAGGTCAATTCGGGTGTTGAAACTTGTGCATGCTTTGCGAAGTTCTTGTGTTGTGTTCTTCAGCTTCATCAATTCACTCGTATTCCTCTCTAAGTTGTCCATTCTCATTAGCATTTTGTCAAATCTTTTTTCAACGTTCTTAGTTTCTTTGCATTGAGTTAGAACATGTTCTTTTAGCTCACAGAAGTTTCTCATTACCCACCTTCTGAATTCTGATTCTGTCATTTCATCACACTCATTCTCCATCCAGCTTCATTCCCTTGCTGGTGAGGAGTTGTCATCCCTTGTAGGAGGAGAGGTGTTCTGGTTTTGGGTGTTTTCCTCCTTTTTGTGCTGGTTTCTTCCCATTTTTGTGGATTTATCCACCTGTCGTCTGTGTAGTTGCTGATTTTCAGATTGGGTCTCTGAGTGGACATCCAGGTTGTTGATGATGAAGTTATTTCTGCTTCTTAGTTTTCCTTCTAACAGTCTGGCCCCTCTGCTGTAGGACTGCTGAGGTCCACTCCAGGCCCTGTGTGCCTGGGGATCACTTGCAGCAGCTGCAGAAAAGTAGGGTTGCTACCAGTTCCTTCTTCTGTTATCTTTGTCTTAGAATTATGCCCACCAAATGTCAGTCTGATCAGTCTTTTGTGAGGTGATTCTTTGGATATACAGGGGACAGGGAGCTGCTTGAGGAAACAGTATGTTCTTTAGAGGAGCTCAAGTATTGAGCTGTGAGCTTTGTTGTTCTTTCAGAGCTGCTAGGCGAGTGCATTTAAGTCTGCTGCAGCAGAACTCATAAAACGCCTTTTTTTCCCCAGGTGCTCTGTCCTGGGGAGTTAGGGCTTTATTTATGAGTGTCCGTTGTGCTCCTGCCTTTTTTTTTCCCAGGGCTGCCCTGCCCATCAAGGAGGCAGCCTAGTACTGTCTGCCTGCAGAGGCTTTGCTGAGCTCCGCCCTGCTGCTGTTGAGCTTCCCTGTAGTCCTGTTTATATGGGTGTGGTTAGAACTGCCTCCGCAATGGTGGCCCACCTCTGTAATGGCGGACTTTCTCTATTATGGCGGGTTGCCTCGGCAATGGCAAGCTGCCTCAGCAATGGCGGCTACCTCTGTAGGGGTGGAGTGCCTCAGTAATGGCAGACGCCCCTCCCCCACCAAGCTGCACCATCCTGGGTTCAGCTGTGCTTGCCATGAAACTCACAACCTTGAGCGTTTCCAATTGCTATTTTTTTTTGTTTTTGTGGGGGTGGGACCCACCAAGCCTGATCACCTGGCTCCCTGCCTCGGAGTTGTTTTTTTTTTTAAGTTGAATGGTTGACTCTCTCCTAGGTGTTCCAGTCGCCTGCTGAAAGGGCGCCGGGATCTTTGTGATTTCTTGTGCGGTAACCCACTGTGCCAGCTGAAACAACGGCACTGCCTGTGAATCTCCTGGCCAGCTTAAAAGGGCAACCAGACCAGTGTATTTTGTATGGAGGCTGCCGCGCTGCAGCACCGGCACAACAGCCACACGGGCTAAAACAGCTGCGCTGGCCAAAACATCCACGCTGGCAACCCGTAGGGCTCCTCCGCCTAGAAATCTCCTGGTCTGTGGGCAATAAAGATATGTCTGGAAATGTGGCGTCCACTCACCCTCTGCGCTTTCACTGGGAGCTGCAATCCTGAGCTGCTTCTAAAAGAGCCATCTCAAATGTGTGTTTTTAAATAAAAATATTTTGTTTATTGGCATCACCTCTCTCAACAGAGTACATAATCAATTTCAAATTGAATCTTTACAATACCTCACTAGATTTTTATATAGAAATATGCTTTAGTTTTAAAATGCATAGTTTTGTATCATTATTTGGTAAAGGTAACACACTAGACTTTCTATGCATGTCACCTGACTGCTACACAAAGAAGAGAAGAGGAGACAATGTTTTTAATTACAGCAAACACTTGTAGCAGTTATCACAGACCAGGGGCTGTTCCAAGTACATGTCACATGTATCTCTACCTCTAGTTCTGGCAGAATTGCACAAAAGATAAGCTAAAAGCCCTCTCACTGCAATCTCAAGAAATGCTAGATAAAATAAAAATCCTAATAAGTGTATGATGAACCTTGCAGGGAAGTAAAGCAAATCAACAGAAACTCAAAACAAAAAGGAAACTGCAAATCAGAGAGGAACGTATGTGAGACTGCCCTGTGGAGCCCTTGCTAGAGGGCTGATATTAGGTGTTAATACTCATTTGACATTGGAGGCAGGAGAGTTGGAACTGCTATCCCTGCATAAAATAGCAACTCTCAGAGGACTGTATTCTATGGGAAAGAATGGTCTAAAGAGTTACACATGAGTACAGGAAAGCAAAAGGAAATTCATCTAGCTTATTCTGAGTTCTAGGTAGGGAGAAAATAGGTCTTCCTGGAAAAAGCTGAGTTCATGTACCTGTCTTCCTGTGTGCTCCAGGAGCTATAAGCTGAATAATTTCCTAAATTTCTGTTGTGCTAGTGACAGCTTTGGGACAGTTGCCAGAACCAAAATCCACTCTAGAGGGAATCCTTTTTTAGATATTAGAGAATCATTAAATAGCTCTCATTTTTTCTCCCCCTGAATTGGGACCCAACTAAAATGTAAAGTATTGAGTCAGGCAGATATGAGTCAGAATTTCTATTCCTGACAAGTCTGGTTGAACAATGTATGACATGAGTTTGCTAGCACTTGACCCTCAATCTGCTTCTCCATTAAGTCTTAGCTCTGTGTCACTGTCTCAAACCCCAAAAATTGTATGTGGTCTAGCAGTCCATCCTTGCCAATATATAACAATAGTGTTATCAAGATGTTATATCTTACTGGTAAAATGTAACAATTCTAAAGTTGCATGCACCTAATAAAATAGCCTGAAAATATGTAAATAAATGGAGTGGAAAAATTGACAAACTCACAGTCATAGAAGAAAGTTTTAACTTTCTTAGTATTTGAGATCTAGGTAGACCACAGTTAGATGTAGAAAGTATGAACAGCAAATAAGGAATCTTGATTTATTGGGCAAAGTTAGAACCCTGGACTAACAACTAGAAAATTCACATTCTTGTGCATTACAAGGCAATAAGAGGTGACAAAATTAAAGATAAATATGCTTTAACCTAGAGTTTCCACTTGCATAGAGATACTTTTTGATATAGGAAATAAGGTATTTACAAAGATGTTAACTGTAGAATTATTTGTAATGGCCAAAAGTAAAGAATAAGTGAAATTTTCATGAGTAGAATACCAGATAAATGAATTTTTATATTCATGCAAGAATATGAAATCTTAAAATTATTGAACTAGAGTTACCTGACTCAAAATAGGTTGGTCTCATAATCTTGAGTGATGGTCTAGTTGTAGAATAATATATGAAACATGATATTTATGCTAAGCTTAAAAAGATCAAAAATATCAATGTATATAAATAGAAGTTACAGGAACACGCTAGAGTTTATAAACAATAATATTAGAATTTTATTTCTAGAGGCAGATAATATGGAGAGCACAGGCTTTACAAAGGTCCTTGTGTTTGAAATATTTTATTTCTGTTTTAAAAATATCTTGAATTTCATTAGGAATAATTTAAAAATGACAAATTTGAATGAAACCACAAGGATGCAAATAGTCACAGTGTGTCTTTGGACTCAAGTTTTCTTTCTGCCCTTTCCTAGCTACTGTAGTTGAGATCATCTTTAAAGACTCATTTCAGATGCTCTTTTTCTCAATGAAGCTTCTCTGATCTACTCCAACCCCAGTCAAAATGAACCTTCGTCCTAAATGTTCCCTGTATTAGTTCGTTCTTACATTACTATAAAGATACTACCTGAGACTGACTAATTTATAAAGAAAAGAGGTTTAATTAACTCACAGTTCTTCATGGCTTTGAAGGCCTCAGGAAACTTACAATCATGGCAGAAGGAGAAAAGGTATGTCTTACATGGCAGCAGGCTAGAGAGGGCAAGCAAAAATGGAAAACTGCCTTATAAACCATCAGTCTGTTGAGAACTCACTATCACTAGAACAGCATGGTGGGGAAAACACCCCTGTGATCCAATCACCTCCCACCAGGCCCTTCCTTTGACATGTGGGGATTATGGGGATTACAATTTGAGATGAAATTTGGGTGGGGATGTAGAGCCAAGCTATATCATCCCCTCACTCTTTGCTTGTTCCTCTGCTATGGCCCTTATGTCTTGAGTAGCTGGACCCATGTCTCTTTCTATCATCAGATTGTGTGTTTCTTGAGGATAAACTCTGTGCCTGTGTCATCTCTGGCTATCAGCACCTTCATGCTTACTAGATTCTGAAAATAAGATTAACAAATGATATTGACAATGACAATTCAAAAAATCTTGGAGCCCAAAAATTACTCACTGGTGAAAGCCAAAAGGACTTATGCAAACATGCAATTTGCCTGTTGGAAAAGGTAAGTCAAAATGTCTAAAATATTGTGATTCATGAGTGATATTTGCAAGAGAGTCCTGATCAGTTCTGTCACGAGTCATGAAGAATGCCATTCTTTGTTTAGTACATCAGGCCATATTAGCAATTCTAGAAGACCATGCTGAGAGTATAGGGGTGGCATTTTCAATTCTAGAATTTAAAAGGATAAACTTTGGAATATTGAGAATACAAAAGAATCATACTCTAAGTGGGATTGTTTTTCATTTAAAAATTTGACACTTATCTCTTAAGGTCACTGGTTGATAGATTTCTGGTCCCTACATTTTAAAAATGAGAATATAGGTGAGGCATAAAGGTGAGGACTCCAAATCTAAATTCCAAACCTTTTGCTCATTGCTCTGTCCATAAGTATTTTGCCCTGGCATTCTCTAGTTCCCCACTCTCAGAATGTGACTTCTTCTTCTTTTTTCTAAGCCAGTTTAATACAACATTATTAACTACTAGGATAGTCACTGGAGAACACCAAATAACAAGGACTGGTAATTATGTCTTAAAATTCTCTTTATTAAGTGCAAACTGACAGACTGCTCAAGGATCCAGTTGTAACCATTACCCAATTTTACAATGCAATTGAAAAGGGCTTCTTCATTGGCTGTGGTTGGGTTGCCTATAGTGTAATAAATACTTTCTGATGGTTTGTTTCTCTGTTTCAGGAAGTGTAATGATAAACATACAACAGAGCTAGGAGTTGGTCTGCAGTTCACTGGCACTATAGATTATTTAATAGAAACATGGAGATTTATAATGTGCTGATGTGCAGAGTGGAAGAGACCTCTTATTTAAATTTTATGATCTGAATATTTTTTAAATATTGATTTGGTTGTCACTATGGGCTATAGAATTCATTTGCTTCTTTGATTCATTAACAAAAGGCTTTGTATGTAGTGTCCCTGGGATAGTGTGGAGGAAGATAAGCTTGTTGCATATCAATAACACAAAATGATGCACTAGAAGAAATCCTGCTGGCTTCATTTGCAGGGGAAATGAAGAGGAGGAATACTGTTGTTTTAGAAAAATGAATTCGGTATCTTTTTTTCTGGCACCCACTCAAAAAGAGAAAAAAAAAAACACTGTAAGCAAACTGTGAAACTTGGGTAGGAGTGTTTTAGTTGTTTTATTAGCGATTTAAAGAAAACAAAGAATGGGAATCAAGTGCAAAGATAAACAACATCAGGAAAGGAATTCTTCAGTATGTTCCCTAAAAAGGTTTCTGTAAAGGCTAATTTACAATTAATTGATTTGAGGAGGTATGCTGTATGTGGCTTACTTGGTTTTATTCTCACATTTACTCTGTTAACCAGTAACAGATGAATATTAGCTCTTTTGTGGTTGTTGAATTATTATTTTCCTTTATTTTCTTTCCAAACCCCTATTGGTCATCTTTAGTGTTAATTCCTTTCCCCCAAATGCCCAAACATGGAAAAATATAGTGTATTACTCAGGATTCTCTAGGGAAACCGAACAATTAGAGATCCAAATCTAAATCTGTCTTTCTATTGACAGACTGGATTATTGGCTCATGTGGCTGACCTGTCTGAAATTCATAGGGCAGGCTTACTAGCTGGAAACTCAGGCAGGATTTCCATGTTGCAGACTTGAGGCAGAATTCTTTCTTTGGAAAACTCATCTTTGCTTTTAAGGCCATCAACTGATTAGGTGAGATCCATCCATATTATAAAGGGTAATCTGCTTTAAAGTCAGTTGGTTACAGATGTTAACAAATACCTTTAGAGTAACATCTAGACACATTTGGCCAAACAACTAGGGACCATAACTTAACAAGTTAACACGTTAAATTACCCATCGCATGGGGTGTGTGCATGTGTGTTTCTTTTCAGTATAAAGGGTATTAAGACCACATTGTTAAGTTATTAGAAAACTAGGAAAGAGAAGAAATCATATATCTATTACTCTACCAGAATCTGTTTTATTTTCTTCCAGTATTTTAAATAAAAGGGTTTCTTTTAAAATATCTTGAAGATATTTGCTATATGTTACAGGTATGAAAGCTTTTCTCTTGCTCATATTTGTCCCAGTTGTTACAGAAAAAACAGTGTCATGGGAACTTGGTGCTCTTGATCCTTGTCCATTGTCTGCCTAATTTCATTTCTGTCCATTTTCTCACTAATTTCACGAGTTGAGAAAGAAAGAAGGTCCTTCTGAACTGTGGTTTCCTTCTCCATTTATGAAGACTTTGGGTTTGGTAATCTCAGGTGACCTTCTCAGCTTAAATATTTTATTAATCCAGGATGTCCTCAAATGTGTTATATGCACCCCTCTATGACTATATGCCAGAAGGTTGGATGTGGTATGAGGATGATCAGTGTTTGATTTAGTAATTTGATATTTTGTATATTTGAAAAAGATAGAATTAAGGCACCAAATCATGGTTTTTCTCTGGTAATTGCTTAAGACAAGGTGAAAACTAACAAAGGGAATTACTTTAAAGAAAAATATTGGGAAAATACATATTTTTGATTACATAGAAAAACATTGGTAATGGCCAGGGTTTGGGATGTATACTGTAATAACCTGTGAATCTGATTCATTTGCTCTCACTCTGCCCTTCAAGAAACCCATAAAGACCACAGTTCTTTTAGCAGACAGCATTGTAGATAGATCATTGCTCAGTTAATTCTTTGTCCAACCTGTATTTTGCTAAGTATTGTGCCAGATGCAAGAATCTTTGCGTAAATGAGATGTGGATTTGGCCCTTGGTTACTTAGTCTAGTGGAACATCAGAAGTATAAATGATTAATTACAACCCAGTACTTTATCTACAGTAAGAGAAGTATGTTCTCCTTTCAGGTCGGGGATAACAGAGGAGAGAAACTAGCCTTACTCAGGGGACATTCAAAAAAACCTCACTGAAGTCATTCTTGATCTGGCCAACAAATTGGCAATGGGCATTCAGGTGCAGGGAATAGGATGTCTGAGAGTTTTAGCAGACTCATGGGTATTTGTGGCTACATTTTTTTTTTTAAAGGAAGTGCCTGTGGAAGATGCTGCTCTAAAACTTCTTACCTGGTCACTAGTGGCAAGCTCACACTAATCTTTCAGTATTCACAGCTTTGATTCTGGAATATTTGCCATCTCTGCATTTTTGTGACCTAACTTGGAGCTTCTATTTCTTGACTCCTGAATGAGTCTCAAGCAAAAGTCTGAATATTCTGTAAACATTCTTTTTCAGTATGGCTTTTTCTTTTTAAGAAAGAGAAAAGGAAAATGGTTTTCAGTCCTCTGGGATGAGGGAAACTTTGTATCCTTAATTAAATGCCTGCGTTTGGTTTTGTGTTTGCTAGGAGCCTAGTGTAAAGCAAACTGATGTGGCCTTCTGTTCTCTTCCAGGCACCAAGTGCTTGCTGGGCTCAGTTCCCAATGAGTCTGTGTAATGCATTCCTTCTGTCCCACCCCATGTTGCAGATCTGTGGAGGCTGACATCATCACCTTGAATAATAAAGCTATTCCCAAATGTAACGAGTTCAAGTGCCTAAATGGGGGAATGGCAGTTAGGGAGGGGCAGCGGGGCTTTCCAATGAGTTCAACATTGTAATTGTGGTTTGCCTGCTATTAAAAAAATCTTCTAGAAATGTCTCATTGTAATTAAGAGAGATTAAACATTTAAATTTATTTTATAGGGCTAATTTATTGCTCCACTGCCGTCTGCCTAGCAAGCAGATCTGTTCATCTGTTCCCTTGACAGGCAGTGAGATTCAAATTTGCCTTCTCTCTCAGTGGGCCCCTTTCTAGACCTTGGAAGCTGATGGAAATACTACAGACAAAGTTGAGGTGGTCTACCAGGAAATATTGTTGGATTCAGTGCTGTCTCTGGTTGAGAGCAGAATAATGCTCTTCATTCTATGTTGGGGCTGGGATTCACAGAAACCTCACCCCATTCCACCTCTTCATTTGATGCTAAGTGCTACTCAACATTGTCCAGTTCTCAGCTTAAATGTTAATTGGTCCAGGGGCCTTGCCTGACCACCTAAGGCTTGGTTTAGTCCCCTTATTCTATTCTCTGTTAGTACCCTCTTCTTTCCTTCTCATCACATCTGGCTCTCTCACTGCACTGCAAGCTGTGTGAATGATGGCATTTGTTTGGAGCTTGCTTTGTGCCAAGAACCATTCTAAATGTTTTACATGTGCCCCATGGAGAGAGGTATATGACAGAGGTTAAGGGTCCTGGTTTTGGAGCTTGACTGCTCACGTAAACTCTGTGGAGTAACCAAAGGCAGTACTTGGGCTCTGGTGGGTTGGGAACAAATAATGAAAGATAGGACACCAGACCCAAGAGCTTCTACTTTGTTCTGTATGCAGTTCTTTGCAGTTGGGAACAGTCTTAGTGCAGTCTCTCACTAGCTGTGTAACTCAGGGAATTTCATCTCACTTGCCAAGCAGGTAACCACAGATTAACCAAGACACTAGTGGAAGCTTGATACATGCTGACTATCTTTCATCTGTTCAAAAATGCACATTTTTTAAACCTTTTAACATTTCTGAAATTGGGAAGCATCTTATAGTTGCTTGCATAATATGATTTCATTGCTAGTGTATTTTTCCCCCCTAAGGAAAATGTGAAATAATGGTGTGTCAGGCTCGTCAAGATTCATTGAAGTATGGTATCTCTTTCTCTTTCTTCCACTTTGGACAAAGACTATGGGGTCTAGAGGAAGAAGTAGATACCCTAATTCAGGAGTTCTAATGATGTAATGATGACCTATTCATAAATGCCTATACAGTGTTTAGAATTGCCTGGGCTTCTTTTTCTTTTTTGGAAATGGAGTCTCACTCTTGTCACCCAGGCTGGAGTGCAATGGCGCAATCTCTGTGCACAGCAACCTCTGCCTGCCAGGGTCAAGCGATTCTCCTGCCTCAGGCTCCAGAGTTGTTGGGATTGCAGGTGCCTGCCACTATACCTGGCTAATTTTGGGATTTTTAGTAGAGATGAGGTTTTACCATGTTAGCCAGGTTGGTCTCAGCTTCCCAAAGTGTTGGGATTACAGGTGTGAGCCACTGAACCTGGCCTGAGCTTTTTGTTTTAAAAATATATGTGCATGTGTTTATACATGTATATGTATACATGCGCATGCACATACACATATTTATATAGTTTTGGGCCTTATCCAAGTTCTACTGACTTATAGTTATTGGCCTGGGCATCTGCATTTTGTCAGTTTCCCTAGAGAGTTCTGTTGCAGCTCTCATGAAACAATTTGAGAACCAGTGCCCTCATTCATCTGCTGTTGGCTTTAACTTCCAGTCACTACTTTGCCTTTTTCTATTTAGTTTCTTCTTCTCGTCTTTATATGTCGAAGCACCCAGCACAACGCCTGGTACATAGAATGTTCTCAAAAAAACACTAGTGTGTTTCCTCATCCTTTCACCTTAATGTTTCCAAAATTGTATGGAGGCACAGTTAGAGGATGTGCTGAAGAAATAGTGGTGTGGTGAGATGAGAGCTACCGACTGAACTTTCTGCAAGTTGTTAGCAGGTAATGAAGGCTGAGAAGGAGGCAGGAAGCCAGACACCTCTGGTTGCATAGTTTTGGGTGTTTTTCCCTGGGGCCTTTATAATGTCAGTTGGTTTGATTTTCAAGGAAAGTGACCTGGGGTGAAATCCCTGGAGCAACTCTGTACCCTCTTTGGCTTTCAGTCCTCACAAATATAAACATCTCGTGCTTGGAAAACCCAGACTGTAAGAAGCCCTCCTGATTGGCCTGTTCCTGATCATAGGTAATTGTGACTCTTACCGCTGAAGCCCTAGAGACACCTCTCATGTGCTCTCCCCACTTCCCAAGCTACTGCTTCCATTTGGCCCTGTTATGCATCCTTCAGCACCCTTTTCTGAATATTTTTGTGGAAGACTATTTCCCTTTACCACGCCCTTGGAACCTTGTATAGCTATTGTTTTGCACTTAAACTATTGTAATATATTGTGAAAGTAAAATATGACTCATGTTTGTGCCACCACATGCCTAATGCATAAGAGATGATATTTAGTTGAATATATGACCAGGAAAAGGTGGAAATGAGTATTGCCATTTGGAGGAGAGCTGATGGACTCACCTAACCATGGAGAGTTTCAGTTTTTTTGTTGGGGATGGGTAGGGTAGGTTTGGAACAGATAGTGAAAGACAGGACACCAGATCCAAGAACATATACTTTGTTCTGTAGGCAGAGAGGGCCAAAAGACTTTTCTTATCAGGAGAATGGTGGGTTAAAAATGATAATTAGGTAAGATTCATTTAGCATCAGTGATTGGCATGGGGAGATGCTGGGGGTAAAGCAATGAAAGATGAATATAAAGACTATTGAAGAAATGTATGCTTGCCTAAGATTTTAAATGGTGTCAGAAGGAATGGACAGTGAGGAATTAATGCAGAAATATGTTCTGAAGGAAGACTTTATTGCTGTAGGACAGGGTGTCTAATCTTTTGGCTTCCCTGGGTCACACTGGAAGAAGAAGGGTCGTCTTGGGCCACACATAAAATACGCTAAAGTTGATGATAGCCAGTGGGAGAAGAAACAATCACAAAATCTCAATGTTTTATGAAAGTTTATGAATTTGTGTTGTGCCACATTCAAAGTTGTTCTTGGCCACATGTGGGCCACAGATTGGACAAGCTTGCTGTAGGATGTGGACTCAAGATTCCTAAGGTTTCACTGTGAACTGAAGTAGGGAAAGAGAAGTTGGCTTTAAAAGATGTCTTTTTGTTTGATCACATTAAGCTTTGAAATGAAGGTAGCTCTTCTACAGGGAAATACTAGGCAACAATTAGAGCCTCAGAATGAGTGACCAGTAGATGGATCAGTTATTGAGATAAGAGATTTGGAAGTTTTACACAAAGAGGTTTAATTGGCATCTTGAGTGTGGGAAGTGAGTTTAGGACTGAGTGCACAGACTCTGGGGAATGTCCAACGTGAGGCTGGAGGGGCATGTCAGCAAGTCCGCAGGACCCTGGGCATGGAACAGACCTTTCAAGGGTCTATTTCCTCCAATCCTCTTAAAATTTTTCTTTGGAGAGGGGACCAGCCCTTCAAAGATAAACCCTTTTCCTTCATTCTTAGGCTGTTTAATTTTTCTCTTTTTCCTTTTTTAATCCTCCATCCTTTTTCCTTCCTTCCTTTCTTCCTTCCCTCTTTCCTTCACTTCTTCCATTCCCTCTTTGATGTCTTATGTTGGCTTCCTTTGTACTACTGTAGTGCAAAGATTCCTGGGTATTTAGCTTGGATAACCTTACATATAAGATGATAGCATAGGTAGAAAGGAAAATATAGATATAACCTTGGAAAGTCCGTGCTTCTGTTTTTTATATTACATACACAAAACTATTTTGTCCCTCAAGGGCAAATCATTCCTCATAATAGAAATAAAATGCGTTCAGTTAAACGGTATTTACAGGCAGCATATCATTACCTGAATGTGTATATGTTTGGAAATTAACTTTTACTCGGATCTAGTTATATGTAATCTCATAAAAGTGATAGTCATAAAATTGCCTGTCCTTGTTCTTTAGTTTCTTAGTTCTGGCAGACCTATAAGCTTCTCACATTCCTACACAATGATGTTGGGAATTGAAATCAGAGTGCTCTCCCCCTCTCCAAATGCCCTTTCCTTAGAAACTGGACTTTGAAAGGAATATCTAAGATTATACTATTTTTAGTACAATATTTTAAATAGTAACATATGTTGCAAATATTGTGATCTTGTGGATATTTTAAATTATATCTAAAACATTTAATCATAAAGTTATTTTCAAAACCATACTATTCGGAAAATAGTTGGAAATAGATGTATCTATTTTTTCACCGTAGGAGGATCTAATTATCTTCACAGATCTCAAAGAAAGAGTATCTTTTTGGTACTCTTATCTTGTTATTTAGTTTCCTTATCCTGCTACTATCTAGAAGTCCCTGACACCTACTTATTCTCTGTGTAGCCATGGTGGCCTGTTTCTCACTGACTTGATAGTTTTTTCATCCTTGCATGGAGAAAAATGGACTGCTCTTTTCAAAGGACATATGCCTGCCCTCTAGAATTACTTGCTCATCTCACCTTTCTTTGGTTTATCCTCACTAAGATGTTTGGCACAGTCCTTTTCAAGAATCAAAATACTGCTGACCACCATAGTTTGCACCTGTAATCCCAGCTACTCAGGAGACTATATGGGAGAATCACATAAGGCCAGAATTTCAAGACCAGCCTGGGTAACAGTGAGACTCCATCTCAAAAAATTTTAAAAATAAATAATCAAAATGCTCAAAGTTAACATGAGTTAACACATTGCTTGCCTTGATCAATTTGTACATTTGTGCATTTTGTTTGTCAGTTACTGAAATAAGTATGTATATGTACTTGGTCGTGGGTAAATTATAAAATAATATATTTTTTTAACATTTGGAATTTGTCTATGAGGAATTTATAATCTAGTTACATGAAGATAAATAGCTTAGACTGTTAGTGAAAGGCCAAATTCTGCCTCTTCCCTCTGTCTATTTTATAAATAAAGTTTTGTTGGAATACAACCACTCACAGTCACTTACCTACTGTCTATAATTATTTTCATGCTACAATTTAAATGCACATTTAAATAATTTTGGCAGAGATTGTATGTCCCACATCCTAAAATATTTACGGTTAGGTTTTTTATAGACAAGAGTTTTCTTGATTCTTAGCTTCAAAGCATTGACGTATCAGTCAACTGATACCCAATTACTTGCCTAAGTTATTGTGGATAGGCAGTTTCAGATTAGCTACACATTTATATAAAATATCTTATGCCTACTTGAAGAAGGGTAAGGCTTAGAGCCAGAAAGACATGGATTAAAATCTCTGCTCTTCTCTTTTATTTTTGTATAAGTTTGGACAGTGTCTTAAACTCAGAGCCCCAGTTGCCTCATCAGAAAAGTGCACTTACTAGCTGTCTGCTTCCTGGGTCATAAAGATTTGATGAAATAACACACATATAGTACCTAAACATACCACTATGTGGTAGTTTTTCTTGGTTGGCTTCATCCTCTGGGAAAGACAGGTCATTGTAGCTCCAGGTTTACATAATTCTGCCAGTTGAGATTTAAGAAAATCTTGTTCATTCTCCCAGCATCATTTCAACTTCTGAAAAAGGATCCTGATTTACCCTGCTCAGGTCACATGTCCACCTCTGGGCCAGTCAGTGCCCCACCAGGATCCTATGGCCTGACAGAAGGGTGTGTCCCATCAGAAAGGAATGAAGACAAAAAAATGTCACTTCACAGCAGTGCATTTACCTTTGTTTGATCTTCTCATTTGGCTCCTACCCAATCTTTGCACATATTCCAGCTTGAGATAAAAATGTTCCAGGGCTAAGGCCTAGAGCATATGTGGCATTTTTATGTGGCCAATTGCAATAGTGCAGGTTTAAGGAGCAGAAAGGCCTCTTTATGTGGCATCAATAGTGGCAACAGCAGCAGTTTATCTAGTGCCTGTGATATGTTTAGAATTCTGTGAAAGACTCAGTCTTTGAGATTCTTAACTTCCCATCAGCCTTGACAAGCAGTGGGGATGATTGTCACATAGCTGAATGCCCCTGTATAGATACACACCAGGGTTATGCACTGCACGCTGCTATATTAGATGTTTCTTCCACTAAGAAAGCATATGGGAATGCAAGTGAGACTGACAGTATTACAGATGACCTTGAATCTACTCGGGGAAAAAGCAATCATAAAGTGCTAGGCAACTTTAGCACTTTATTACAATTAAAAAATTACTAATGATATACCTCATTACTGATCATAATACTGTGGGGACCTGTGTCATGGTAATTGAGAGCCACTACCCTGGAAGAACTTGGAGTCACCTTAGGATTATGAGACAGACTTATAAAATCAGTGACAATACAAGGTTGAGTCCCTATGAAACAGAATTGACATCTGAAACAGCTGAAAGTGTGAGATTCTCATAGATAGAGGATTAATGTGTTTCTGGGCCTGTATTAGTTATGGGTCTCTTGTATAAGACGTAGAGACTCCTGCCATTAGCATAAGCAAAGAACAACTTATTTTAAGGATGGAGTGGTATCTTATAGTACTCTATCATTTAAAAATATCTTGCACATATTAATTGTGTAGTAAATATTTATTGAGTATATGCATCACCTCAACCAGAAAGTCATTAGAAACCCAGAAATTATTCTGTCTCCAGGTTTTTTCTCTGTTTATATGTGCATATATTTCTTTGCCCTTTTTTCCCTGGGGCTGGCGTCTCTGTTTCCCAGTCCACATGACAGCACATGGCCACCCATGGCTCCTGAGTGTATACGATCCAGTTTCAGTTGCATAATGAGGCTGACTTGACTTCCTCATGCCCAACTCTAAATTCTGAAGGAGAGGGAATATGATGGCCTGATGAGAGTTAGTGGCCCACCTTTGGTAAATCACTGGTGACACAAATATGGTGACCAGCAGCTCTTCCCCAGGGCCCTATGGCTCTGGTGTGAGGGTATGGACAGCATTCTCAAATGCAAATAAATTAATTTCAGACTAGGAAGAAATTCCCAAGAGTGTCCATGATGAGCCCAATCAGATAGATGTCATAAAAAGTACTAAAGCCAACTCTCCAAGCAGCAAGACAGGATTATCTGGGTATCAATGATTGAAGCTGGATTCAGAATAGTCAGTCTCCTGATCTTGGGTGGAAGTCAGCCATACTCTTCTAGGGTTGTTATCACTCATGTTCCATGCCAGCAAGAAAACTTAGAATTGTCTTTTGAGAAATTGTCAATTTGAGGCTTCCTAATTTTAATGATAGCAGCTACTTGGTGCTGAATAATAATGGAATTCTATTCCTGGACTTCGTGATTCCGTCTCTGAGCAAATGCAAAGCAGATCTTGGCAGGTATATCTACATATGATCAGCAATGCCAAGGCACTTCATGCTGCTAAAGCAATGCAGCAGATGTGAGTGACATTTTTAGACTGTTAGTGCTGAATGTAATAATGTTTTAATGTGAAATGTATCTTGCATTACTCTTGGGAGATGGCTTGAATTGCTAGAAAGGGTCAATAGGTTTATATCCTAGTTAGGTAATTTGCTGCCGCTGAAATAGGCAAATTTCCTAACCTTTCTGAGTTTTGGTTTTGTTATTTGCAACATGGAGGTAATGATATTTTGGGAGGAAAAAAGATAATGCAAATAGATGCCTTATATACTATACACAGAAATAAATTCCAGGAGAGGCAGAGCAAGATGGCTGAGTAGACTTCCACCGATTATCCATCCTGCAGGAACACCTAATTGAAAAACTGTCCACACAGAAAGCACCTTCATAGGAACCAAAAGTAAAGTGAGTGATGACAGTACCTGGTTTTGATTTTATATCACTGAAAGAGGCACTGAAGAGGTCAGGAAAGACAGTCTTGAATTGCGTACACCACTTCTCTCTCATCCCCCTGAGGTGGCCATGTGGTGGGGAGAGAGAATCTGTGCTCTTCGGAGAGGGAGAGCACAGTGATTGTGGGACTTTCATTGGAACTCAGTGCTGCCCTGTCACAGTGGAAAGCAATACCAGGCACAACTCAACCAGTGCTCACAGGTGAGCGTTTAAACCAGCCGTAGTCAAGGGGAATTGCCCATCCCAGTGGTCAGAGCCTGAGTTCTGGCAAGCCCTGCCACTGTGAGCTAAAGGGCTCCGAGGTTCCAAATAAACTTGAAAGGCTGTTTAAGCCACAAGGAATACAGTTCTTGGGTAAGTCCTAGAGCTGTGCTGGGCTCGTAGCCAGTGGATTAGAGGGGCATGTGACCTAGGGAGACAACAGCTGAGGCAGCCAAGGCAGTTCTTGCATCACCCCTCCCCTAACCCAGGCAGCACAGCTTGCAGCTCCTGGAGAGATCCTTTACCTCTGTTTGAGGAGAGAAAAGGAAATAGCAAAGGGGACTTTGTCTTACAACTTGGATACAGCTCAGCCACAACAGGATAGAGCACCAGGCAGATTCCTCAGGCCCCCGTTTTAGGCCCTAAGTCATGGACATTTTTGGATATACCCGGAGGAAGAAGGGAACCTGCAAACCTGCTGCCTTGAAGGGAAGGACCCAGTTCTGGCAGGATTTATCACATGCTGATTATTCAGGGCCCAGGAGGCTTCAGGTATGAAAACACACATTCTCAGCTGTGGTTACTACAGGAAAGGACTCCTTCTTGAGAAAAGGAGAGGGAAGAGTAAAGGTGACTTTGTCATGCTCCTTAAGTACTAGTTTGGCCACAGTGGGATAGAGCACCAAGTAGGTTCTTGGGGTCTTTGATTGCTCTTGGATGACATTTTTGGATCTCCCCTGGGCCAGAAGGATCTTTTGAGTCCCAGGCCTGGCAACATTTACCATAAGTTGACCGAAGAGATGTTGGGTCTTGAGTGAACATACTGCCCCATGGTAGCTGGGCAATATTTGCACAGGCCTATGGTGGTGGTGGCCATGAGGTGAGATTCCTCTGATTGTAGAAAGGGGAGGGAAGAATGGGAAGGACATTGTCTTGTGGCATGGGTGCCATCAGCTGCAGTGGAATAGAACACCAGGTAGAGTCCTAAGATTTTTTTATTTCAAGCTCTGAAACAGAGGAATGAATGAAATGAAACAGAGGAATGTCCTCCTATCTGAGACAGAGGAAAACTTGTCACCCTAATGGGAGAAGAACACAGATCTGTCTGGCTTTACCACCTGCTGACTATAAAGCTCTACAGCCTTGAGCAAACATAGGTGATAGCCAGGCTCTGGCTGTCATGGGCCTTGAGCAAGACCCATTGTTGGCTTCAAGTCTGATCCAGTGCAGTCCCAGTGTTGATAACCACAGGGGTATTTGTGTTACCCCTCCCTCAGCTCCAGGCTTCTCAACGGAGAGAGAGAGAGACAGACTGACTCACTCCCTTTGTTTGGGAGAAAGTAAGGGAAGAGAATAAGCGTCTTTACCTCGTAATCCAGGGAATTCTTCTGGATGTTACTCAAGACCACCAAGGTGGTACCTCTACAACAAACACAGAATTACTGCACTTGGCTTGTTCCTGAATACAGATATGGCTGCAATGATCCAAAACTTAGATCACAACACCTAAGTCCCCTCCATTACCTGGAAAGCATTCCCAAGAAAGATGAGTACAAACAAGCTCAGACTGTGAAGACTAAAAAAGACCCAGCTCTCCAATGCCCAGATATTGACAAGCATCAACGTAATCCAGGAAAACATTACCTAAGCAAAAGAACCAAATAAGGATCCAGGAACCAATCCTGGAGAAATAGAAAGTCCAGGTAACTAAAAACAGACATGTGACCTTTCAGACAGAGAATTCAAAACATCTGGGTTGAGGAAGCTCAACAAAATATAGGATAACATAGAAAAGGAATTCAGAATTCTATTAGATAAATTTAACAAACAAATTGAAATAATTAAAAAGAACCAAGCAGAATTTTGGAGTTGAAAATGCAATTGACATACTGAAGAATGCATCAGTGTCCCTGAACAGCCAAACTGATCAAGCAGAAGAAGGAATTGGTGAGCCTGCAAACAGGCTATTTGAAAATGTACAATCAGAGGATAAAAAAAAAAAAGAAATACATTTACAAGATCTAGAAAATAGCCTCTAAGGGGCAAATATAAGAGTTACTGGCCTTAAAGAGAAAGTAGAGAGAGTGGGGAATAGAAAGATTATTCAAAGGGATAATAACAAAGAACTTGCCAAACCTAGAGAAAGATATCAATATCCAAATACAATAAGGTTATAGAACACCAAACAGATTTAACCTAAAGACTACCTCAAGACTTAATAATTACACTCCCAAAGGTCAAGGATAAAGAAAAAAAGAGCCTAAAAATACCAAGAGAAAAGAAACTAATATATGAAGGGGCTCCAACATATCTGAAAACAGACTTTTCAAAGGAAAGCTTACAGGCCAGGAAAGAGTGACATGACATATTTCAAGTACTGAAGGAGAAACACTTGTATCCTAGAATAGTATATCCAGCAAAAATATCCTTCCAACATGAAGGCAAAATAAAGACTTTGCCAGACAAACAATAGTTGAGGGATTTCATCAAGACCAGATCTCTGCTGCAAGAAATATTAAGGGAAGCTCTTGATCTGAGAAAAAAGGAGCAATAAGAAGAAATCATCTGAAGATGCAAAACTCACTGTAAATAGTAAGTACACAGAAAAGCACAGAATATTATAACACTGTAACTGTGGTGTGTAAGCACATATCTTGAGTAGAAAGACTGCAAGATGAACCAATCAAAAATAACTACAACTTTTCAATACATAGACAGTAAGTACAATAAGATATCAATAGAAATAACAAAAAGTTTAAAAAGGGGGGTGTGGTGGGGAGTAACAAAGTTAAAGTATAGAGTTTTTAATTAGTTTTCTCTTTGCTTGTTTCTGCAATGAGTATTGTCATCAATTTAAAATAATGGGCAACATTGTTTGCAAGCCTCATGATATCACCTCAAGTTATCATTTCAAGTAGAAAAACATACAGTACACATCAGGACGTACCTAAAGTCTGGGCCTCCATATCCGTGTGTGTGTGTGTGTGTGTGTGTGTGTGTGTGTCTCTACATAGTTCAATCTAAACTGATATTAAAGTGAAAGGAACATTGTAATATAATGCCAGGTATTTTTAAATATATTACAGAGGTAACTAAAAATAATAAATAGTATCTATAAAATCAGCTAGGGAGAAAGGCAAAGAAAGCATTTTAAAGATTTTATCTTATATTGGGAGAGGAGGAAGGAAAGCTGTAGGGTGAAAGAATACAGATAGTGGGGGTGTGGGCAGAGAATGAGGGCATATTTGGTATCCTGTTTTCATTCAATAGAAAATTAGCATGGTTATCTGGATAATCACTAGTGGAATGGAAAAAGAAAAGTAGAACTTAGAAATTAACTTGGGTACATTAAGGGAGGCAGTGAACAATAACTCGATCAAGCCAGGAAGAATAAGAAAAAAGGAAACAACAAAGTAAAGTAAACAGAAAACTATGGACAATAGAAAGAATATAATTAAGGACATCAGTTGCTTTATTATTATGCATTGCCAAGTTTTCTTACTGTCTTATAGAAATTTAGTTAACAAAGCTCAGCACCATGAAGCACTTTTCAATCAAGAGATGAAAAATGGTTTAAATTACAGGAATGTGCAGAGATCAAACTGATGGTAATTTAAGGTTAAAAGCACTGAACAGGATAAATAGGGACATTACTTGATTATAATAGGCATCATATAAAACAAGATACACTAGTCATAAGCATAAACATATCAAATGAGTGAAAAATATAAAGTAAAACATATTATAATTCAAAAAGAAATTAATGTTATTAAAATTTAACTGTGGGATCTTCATATATATCTGTAAGTATCTCACAGATACAGGCAACATATGTACTATAATATACAAAATTGAATATATTTTACTTTAACTTCTATGAAGAGTCTTTTAGAGGCATCTTTAGAGTTTTTGGTCTAAGATTATGTCAGCAGGCAGAGATTGTTTGACTTCTCTTTTCCCATTTGGGTGCCGTTTACTTTTTTCTCACACTTGATTACTCTTTCTAGAACTTCTATTACTGTGTTGAATATGAGTGGTGAAAGTGGGATCTTTGTCTTTTTCTAGTTCTTAGCTACAAATGAAATAAAATACAATGAACTAAAATAAAATATCTATGAATACATTTAACCAGGGAAGTGAACAGTCTGTACAAGGAGAACTGCAAAACATTGATGAAAGAAATTATAAATGATACAGACAAATGAACAAATATCCCATACTCATGAATTGGAAGAGTCAATATTGCTAAACCAACCAAACTGCTCAAAGCAATCTACAAATTCAATGCAATCTCTATTAAACTGCCAATGTCATTTTTTACAGAAATAGAAAAACAATTGTAGTATTCATATGGAACCGAAAAGAGCCCAAATAACGAAAACAATCCTAAGTAAAAGGAATAAAATCTAAGGCATCATATTACCTTACTTCAAATTATACTGCAAGGCTATAGTAACAAAACAGCATGGTACTAGTATAAAAGTAGACACATATATCTGTGGAACAGAGTAGAGAACCCAAAAATAGAGCCACATACCTACAAACAGATGATGTTCAGCAAAGTTGATAAAAACATACACTGGGGAAAGAATACCCTATTCAAGAAATGATGCTGGAAAAATTGGAGAGCCATATGCAGAATGAAACTGGACCCCTATCTTTTACCATATATAAAAATTAAGATGGATTCAATACTTAACTTTAGGTTGAGCATGGTGGTTCACACCTGTAATCCCAGTGCTTTGGGAGGATGAGGAAGGAGGATCACTTGAGCCCAGGAGTTTCAGACAAGCCTAGGCAACAGAGTGAGACCCTGTCTCAAAAAAAAAGGTATATCGTCGTGTGCCTGTGGTAGTCTTAGCTACTTGGGAAGCTTCTTAGCAGGAGATCCCTTGAGCCCAGGAATTCAAGGGTGCAGTGCACTATAATTGCACCACTGCACTCCAGCCTGGGCTGCAGAGTAAATCCCTTTCTCTAGGGAAAATGACTTACCTATAACACCTGACACTATAAAAATTATACAAGAAAACCTAGCAAAAACTCATCTAGATATTGGTCTGGGAAAGTAATTTGTTACTAAGATCGCAAAAGCAAATGCAACAAAAACAAAAGTAGACATATGGGACTTAATTAAATGAAAAAGCTTCTACACAGCAAAAGAAATAACAGAGTAAAGAGACAACCTGCAGAATGGGAGAAAATACTTGCAAAGTTTGCATATGACAAAGGACTAATATACAGAGCTTACAAGGAACTCAAGTGATTCAACAAGAGGAAACAACAAAACAAAACCCAAATAACCATATTAAAAAGTGGGCAAAGCATTTTCCTAACTTAACTAATACAGGAACAGAAAATCAAATACCACATGTTCTCACTTGTCAGTGGGAGCTAGACATTGAGTATATGTGGACAGAAGGAAGGAAACAACATACCCTGAAGCCTGCTTGAGGATGGAGGATGGGAGGAGTGTGAGAATTTAAAAACTGCCTATCAGATGTTATGCTGATTATCTCAGTGACAAAATTATCTGTATACCAACCCCCTGTGAAACACAATCTACTCACAGAACAAGCCTGTACATGTACCTCTGTAACTTAACATAAAAGTTGGAAAGAAAAAAATAAAGTGGGCAAAGGACATGAACAGGCACTTCTCAAACAAACAGCCTATAAACATACTAAAAAAATATCTTTACCACTAATCATGAGAGAAATGCAAATTAAAACCACAATTAGTTACTATCTTACACCAATCAGAATGGCTGTTACTCAAAAGTCAACAACAGATGTTGGTTAGGATGCAGAGAAAAGGGAACACTTATATGCTGTTGGTAGGAGTGTAAATTAGTACAATCTCTATAGAAAACAGTATGGAAATTTCTCAAAGAACTGAAAATAGAACTGTCATTTGATCCAGCAATCCCACTACTGGGTATCTACCCAAAGGAAAAGAGATCATTATATCAAAAAGATACCGGCACTGTTGTGTTTATTACAGCACTGTTCATCCTTTACAGCAGCGTGTCAGACCCTGACACACACACACATACATACACACACACATTTGTAAACATACATACATACCCTAGAATATTACTCAGCCGTAAATAAAGAATGAAATTATGTCTTTTGCAGCAAGATCAATGGAACTGGAAGCCATAGTCTAAGTGACATAACTCAGAAACAAAGTCAAAATACCACGTTCTCACTTACAAATGGGAGCTAAATAATGTGTGTGCACTAATATAGAGAGTGGAATGATAGATATTGGGAACTTCAAGGGGTGAAAGGGCAGAAGGGTGATGAGGGATGAGAAATTACTTATTTAGTACAATGTACACTGTTTTGGTAATGGTTATACCAAAAGGCCAGACTTCACCACTATGCAATACATCTATGTAACAAAACTGTACCTGTATCTCCTAAATCTATAAGAATAAAAAATAAATATCAGAGAATGCAGTCTCAAACCTTGTGATGATAAACTTGAAAGCATGAAGGAAATGTTTAGGGGGCAAATTATAAGTCATTTCTGGTGCTGGCCATGATAAAAAGCCCACCAAGGGGATTTCTCCCCTGATTACAACTAAAAGTTCTGGAGAACATTTTAAAAAGCAACTAAGGACTATGAAAAGTAAATGAAACAGATTGGGAGGGAAGCAAAAACTTGAACTACTGGTATAGTGGTAAGTTCTTGGTTTTCTCTTCTTTCAACCTCGGCTGTGACAATGGGCAGCCCTAGTTGCCGAACTGTGCAGTGGTGGTCCATGGTCACACTTCATTGTAGAAACCCCCTATTTCTTGCCAGAGGACCAGGAAAGGGAACCCTTGCAAGCTGGAAAGTGTGGGGGGAATCTCTCTGTTTTTTATTCCTCTTGTCTTTTTTATCTTTCTGCCTTATAGCAGGGGTGGACTTTCATGACACTGTATTGTGGTCACAGAGGCAGTGCAAGGACCTAAAACTTTGAAAGAAAACCATCTCTGAACAGAGAAATTAAGAAAAGGAGACCCCATGGTCTGCGGAGTGACTGGGGCCAGTGGAGGGTGGTAATCTCCGTTATTTCTTTCTTCTGGTCTTTCTGCCCCAGTGGCACAGAAATGCAGATAGCAGAGAAGGTCGACGTCTGAGAGAGACTCACCTTTTTGGGCAGAGGAAATAAGAAGACAGACTTCTGTGCTGGTGGGTGCATGGTTCCAAACATTGGCCAAACCTCATAGATGCCTACACCACGAAAGAATGAAATTTGCTCTATATGAATTCAAAATTGGGTAATTAGAAAAAAATACACAAGTATCAAGAAAATTCATTTAGGAAGATGAAAGTTTGCATAACTGAATTATCATTAAAGATATTGGAGCATGAATAAAATCTACCATTTAAAAAACATATGGACCAGATTATTATGCAACTAAGTTATCTACATATCAGGAAGAAATTACCATTTCAGACTATAAAGGAAGACAGCCTAATGTTAGTCACAAAACATGACGCAAGTATTATAAAGGCCACGTGTGGTGGCTCACACCTGTAATCCCAGCTCTTTGGGAGAGTGAAACGGGTAGATCATCTGAAGTCAGGAGTTTGAGACCATCCTGGCCAACATGGTAAAATCCTATCTCTACTAAAAGAAAAAAAAAAGAAAGAAAGAAAATTAGCCAGGCACTTGTAATCCCAGATACTTGGGAAGCTGAGGCAGGAAGGAAAATCACTTGAACCCAGGAGACAGAGGCTACAGTGGACCAAGATCGCACCACTGCACTCCGGCCTGGGGGGAAAATCTGTAGGCCAAAATCATGTGATTACAAATATCAGGTAATCTAGCATTGTGCCCATTAATAAGATGCAATGACTATGTAGGCTTTATTCCAGGAATTGAAAGGTCATCCTGGACAGTATTAGGAAAACTGTCAATATAAGGCATGTTTCTAACTACTTAAAGAATAACATCAAGTAATATCAAATTACCATGCTCAAAATCCATTTTCTAAGCCTCAGCAGATATCCCTAATTAAACAGATTAACTCAAGGTTAATAGGAATAAGTGGGAATTTCAAAAATATAACAGAGGCTGCTAACCAAAAACAACAAACAAACCCAGTAACTAATATTCTCTTAAGTGGCAAAACAAATCATTCAGTTAAAATCAAGACCTAGCCGAGGATAGCTTCTATCACTATTATTATTCAGCATTATTTTGGAGATTGTAATGTAGAAAAGAAAGGAAATGTAGTTTGTATACATAGTAGGAAAAAATACAATTTTATTATCATTGCTGATGATAAAATTATATGCCTAGAAGACCTGAGATAGGCTGATGAAACAAAGTACTAGAATTAACAAAGGCTTGATCCATGGGAAATAAATAAAAAAATCCATTGATTTTCTTCTCTATTAACAAAATGATACAGAAATGGAAATAAGGAAACAGATTGCATTACAGTCAGTATCTGGACTTTACCTGTATGCTGTGGGGAGCTCCTGTGGGGTACTAAGCCTGAGAGAAATAGGATCAGGTTTGCATTTTGAAAGAAAGCTTTGGCAGCTCTGAGGAGAATAGTTTGGAGGGTTGCTACTGGAAGCTCAGAGGCCAATGATGAGGCTCCTGCAGTGATCCCGGCAGAGATGATGTGGCCTCAAGCCAGTGACAAGGAGAATGAAGAGAAGGGAAGGATCAGAAATATCAAAAATATCGGAAATGTCAAATTGAGAAAATAGAGGATTCACGATTAACCGATTGGAAAGGAGGGAATATATGAGTCTTCAAATGGCAGGTGATTATATGGTTTGGAGCTGAGAATGAAGGATGCATTCTGAAAGATATTTGGATGTCTTCAGTGAGTTTGTTTGATATGCCTAGTACAGTTACTGGGCAAGTGTTTCTTCCCATAGGAAAGTGACTCTCAAATGCCCGATGTGTGGAACGTTTTCCTTTTAGCCCTGCCGATCAGCATACCTCTTCCTTTGTCTGTTCCATGTCTCAGAAGGCTGTGTCTATGGACTGTGTGGAGGCTCCTTTCCCCTCTGGCTTCTGATTGCCTTGACCTTGACTGAATATTTAAGCCCCTACCACACTGTCTCTTCTTGCAGCATAGATACTCTGCACTTTGTGATAACTGCTCCCTCACCTTGTCCCTTTCAGCCTAGAAGTATGAACAGCTCTCTGCTGGTACTCCACTTCACCTTATCCCTGCAAGCACCTTTCTAAATAGTCTTTTCATTAAATTCCTCCTAATTACTGCATTTAATGTGCTGCTTCCTGCTTGCTAAACTTGGTCAGTGAACTGACTGCATCAGAATCACCTGGGTGCCTATTAAAAATACAGATCTCTGGGCCTTATCCCAGAGCTACCAAAGCAGAATTTGTAGAGGTGAAATCAAAGACTCTGCAATTATACAATAGCTCAGGTGATTCTGATCTGTAGCAAGGTTGGGGGGCTATTCCTGGTTTTCTTGGTGACTCTTTAGAGACCTTAATATCATGAGACAGATGGTTGAGTTTAAGGAGCGCTGCCATCTGCCATTATGTGACCTCCGGCATAATTATTTACCTGTCCAAACCTTGAGTTCCATAAATGTAAAGAGAGTTGATAGTTTCTATCTCATGTTGTTGTTCAGCAGCTTAAATGAGGTAATCCATGTAGAACAGCAGGATGCTAATAAGCTAGTAAGTGTTATTTATTATCTATGGGTAAAATTCATTTAATCTTCACACACTCAAATTTTGCCAGCTTTAGGACAAATAAGACTTGGTGTCTGTAATCAGTCTTGTGAAGGACACAGAGAAGTAAAACAATTATAATAAAATATGATTAGATTATTTGGTATTTATAAACTTCTAATTTATGAACTTTCACTGATGTCAACAAAGCTGGGTGACATAACAGATGTACATCAGCTCTGTCCTCCATCTATGGGGTATGGTGAGCAGATGCATGTGCAGTATTGCTTTGAAAGTAGAAGCAAATGAATTTCTGAACCTAACTTCATAGAGACAGATGCTTTCTTATGAGCTGCTTTAGGAGTCCAGAAGAAGTTGGGAAGAGCAGGGCAGGTTACAGAGTCATTTGTGAAATGTCAAAGACATTTCAAGCTTGTCTGTCCATTGGACAAGGAGGTAGGAGAAGTGTTTCAATCCCAGGGAGTAGTATATGTGCATCTCTGGATTGTGAAAATGTGCAGCGACTGAGAAAGGGCAGTTTGGTATGAGGAGAACACAATGTTAGAAGCACCTGATGCACTTTTGAGCCATTCTTTCTTTAATATTTGCTGAGCATCTCTGGTGGGCCTGGCACTGCTCAGGTTGCTGGGGACTTGGCCAAGTACAAAATAGTGTCTGCTCTGATGGCACTTGCATTCTATAGGGGTTTGCATCGATGAACAAAGATGTAAATGTTTAATGTGAAATGGTATAATTGCTGTGGAAGTCTTATAAAGCAAGGTAAGAGGAAAAGGTGTGTGAGGCGGGGGATGGGGGAATGATATATAGTCTCCAGAGAAGGCCTGGTTAACAAACTAACATTTAATCAGAGACCTGAAGGAAATACAGGAGGTAGCCAAGTAGTTATCTGTAGAAAAATCATTACAGCAAAGGAAACACAGAGACCTTGAGGCAGAGCATGATTGATGTGCTGTAGAAACAGTGAGGAGCCTACGTGGCTTTAGCAGAAAGAAAAGAAGAGAGGCATAGGAGACAAGATCAGAGAACTGGGTGGGGCTGTAGCATATGCAAAACCAGGGAGACTGTTGTGAACAGTTTTGCTTTTACTCTAAGTGAGGGAGTAAGGAATCTTTGAGTTTCAATATGATTTGATTTAACATTTACAAAAGATCACTCTAGCTGTTATGTTGAGGACAGACTGTCGGAGGACAAGCAAGAAGCAGGGATCACACTTAGGAAACTGTTGAAGTTATCTACAGGAGAACGGTGGCCCAGCATGGCAGTGTAGGAAGTGGTCATATACTTGATACGTTTTGAAGATACAGTCAACATTTTTCAATGATGGATCATGAGGAATAAGAAGCAGCTGACTCAAGGTTTTTGGCCTAAGCAATTGGAAGATCAGTTTTAACTGTAAGAGATCTGCAGGAGGAGTAGGGTTGTTATGTGATAATGGATATCAGGAACTCTCTTTGAGACATTCTTAGTTGGAGATTTTGAGCCAGTGGCTGAGTGAATGTCTGAAGTTCAAGGGAGAAGTCCAGGCTGCAGGTATATATTTGGCAGGCATTGGCGTATGAATGGTATTTAAAGCCTGGAGACTGGGCGAGTTGTCTTAGGGAGAAGGAAGAGCAGAGCTACTAGGACTGGATACTGCATCATCCAATATTTAGAAATCAGGGAGATGAGAAGGAAACTGTAAGAAGTCAGAGAAGGAGCAACCAGCGTGGTAGGAGAGAAGGGAGGTGAGTCATGTTCTAGAAGCTAAAACAAGAAAGTGTTTTTAGAAGGCTGGATGGTAGAATCAAATGTTCGTGCTTTGTGAGGTATGGTGACTGAGAATTGCCCATATGATTCAGCAATGTGGAGTCATTGGCAACCATGAAGAGCTGTCTCAGTGAAGTTGTCAAGGGGAAAAAGCCTGATAGGAGTGGTTCAGTAGAGTGCACCTGGTGGCCTTGGAGAACAAGAATAACACTTTCCAAGTTTTTTATTCTAAAGGGGGTGGGAGTAGAAAAATTTGGTAGGAGCCAGAGGGGTACTTGGGGTTAATGGTGTATTTTTAAACACTGGAGATATAAAAAGATACTTATATGCTGATGGAATGATCTCATCAAGTGGGAGAAATTGAGGATGTGTGGGAAGAGAGTGAACATGTTGCTGGACAGTTTGACTTAAAGGAGCATCCACAGTTATAAGAGAAAAGGCAAAGTAAGTGGGTTCAGGGACAAGACAGGTGAGTGGTAGAGATGGTGGTGGGAGGTTAGCAAGCTTTTTCTCAGGCATAATGCGTTTACATTCAGCAATGAGGATGGTGAATAGATTCTACAGAAGAGAGGATGAGTGACTGGAGTACGGGCAGGTACTGGAGACCCCTTGAACACTAAAGTCCC
This sequence comes from Callithrix jacchus, assembly GCF_049354715.1. Lineage (NCBI taxonomy): Eukaryota > Metazoa > Chordata > Mammalia > Primates > Cebidae > Callithrix > Callithrix jacchus. The sequence goes on from NC_133517.1 coordinate 78,890,357, forward strand.
CTTGGCTTACTGGCTCTGAAATGCAAGGGAGACCAGTCTACAGGGTTGTGGATTATTTTATGACCTCTTTCACTTGAGTAGCTGTAGGTTCTGAGTAGAGAGAGCTGAGTTTATGGAAGATGGGGTTTTGTCAGGTGTAGATATCTGCAAAATGAAGGAGGCATGCATGAGAGAGCAAAGTATTTTGTGTAAGAAGCTTAGCTTTATTCCCAAAGCTCTGGGAGTCAACTCTGTATATGTGATTTACAGAGATAAGTGTGATAGCAGTGAAAAGGGGGAGCACTGCACACTGTTATGATAGATTATGGGAGCTGATTCATGACTTCTTTTATTTAAGCCACTCTGACATTTATGCTTGCTTGCTCGCACTCACGCTCCGTGCCCCCCCCCTCTCTCTCTCTCTCTCTCTCTCTCTCTCCCTCCCTCCCTCCCTCCCTTCCTCCCTCCCTCCCTCCCTCCCTCCCTCTCTCTCTCTCTCTCTCTCTCTCTCTCTCTCTCTCTCTCTTTTGAGATGTCTCACTCTGTCACCTAGGCTGGAGTGCAATGGCACAATCTAGACTCACTGAAACCTCTGCCTCCCAGGTTCAAGCAGTTCTCCTGCCTCAGCCTCCCGATTAGCTGAGATTACAGGCATGCACCAGCACGCCCATCTAATTTTTTTGTGTGTTTTTAATAGAAATGGGATTTCACCATATTGGCCAAGCTGGTCTCGAACTCCTAACCTTGTGATCTGCCCTCCTTGGCCTCCCAGAGTGCTGGGATTATAAGTGTGAGCTGCAGCACACTTTCAATTTGATGGGCTATTCCAAGTCTGAACCTATCAGTAGACTTGCGTTCTTTTGTCCACAAGCAAAGAACAACTTCCATTTCTGCAGGAGGTTGAGGGAGTCCCCCCACCCCACCTCCCTCATCCCCACAGCCTTCAATAAACCGTGTACCGAGTCAGTAGTCTTTGAAAGGTCTGTGACTCCCAGAGCTAATTCAAACTTCTGTGCATCACAGTGCACACAAGTCGTGCCACCCCTTTGGTTCAACTGGGCCAACTATTTTCAGATATAAAATACATTTTATGAGTTAGATATACATCTAAAAAGTACATTTTGTAAAGCCTAATAAAATTGCATTTTCAGCTAGAGAAATATCAAATATTAGAATGACCTCCAAGGACTAAAACAGCCTGGAACATTGTGTATTTTATTAAGTAGAGAGATCTAAACAAAATCCATTGTGTGTGTATGTATAAAATGTCTTCACACCAAAATAATCTATGTTGCAGTTTCATTTTGGGATAACCTTCTCATGGCTGTTGGTTTATACCCCAAGGAGCAACAAGATGTCTTGTTTTTTGTTTTGTTTTTATAATTTGTGTAAATAAGAAAAAAGTTAAAAACCAGTTCCATGAAGCTGTGTTGGGTTTGTTCGGCTGCATTGTATGCTTGATGATACATTCGTTTCTCAATGTAACGAATCTGCAAAGGCATGCTGACAAGGTTTACAATTAAACTGGATATTAACTTATTTAATCTGGAATTGTTGCAAGTAGATTAAAACGTCACAGTAACTATGGAAAAAGTGTCTTTTTCCTTGTGAAATGATTCTTTTCTGTTTTTCTTTGAAAACTCCATTAAAGCTCATGTTTGCTGACAGCATATGATTATTTGGTATTGAATATTGCATTGGTGTTTCTGTGTGGGCACCCAGTCTTAATTCAGTTTGGTACATGAGTTTCTGTGGCTATAAACCTGGCATCAGTATGCTTAGGTCTCCCAGAATACTGCCAAAAACACCTTTTCCCCTGCCCACAGAGCCACTCAGAGTAGCCACTTCAACTTCAGCTAAAATCAAATTGGATGATGTTCTTGGATCTTTCTTTTCATCCTATCTCTTGCATTCATTTGCTTTCTCACTTTTTACCGTGTGTGTGTATGTGTGTGTGCGTATGTGTGTGTGTGTGTGTGTGTGTGTCTGTCTGTCTGTCTGTCTGTCTCAATTAGTAGTTTACTAAGCTCTTACCACTGTGCTGGACACTATAAGCAAATGCAAAGTTATGGGAAGATACAATTCTCACCCCCAAGAGCTCACAGTTTTGGGAATGCTGGACAAATTATGATATGCTGATTACCATATAGGATAGAGACCTTGTTAGTTAAACAGTACTTCCTTGGCACAGTGAATTTTCTGTTGACAAATATGTATACTTACTGACTGTAAGATTCCCTGTTGAGTAATCCAATGTGAGTTTGAAAAACTAGGCAAAAATATCTCTCCACACAATGAAGGTGAAAAGCTTCTCTTTTGCATTTGCTCTATAGCTTCTGAGTCTGGTTGAATGCCAACAAAATGAGATGGCTGCAGAGATGTGACATTTAATTACCTGGGAAGAAAGAAGCTTAATAAATTTTGGCCTTATCACTTAGCATTATTATCATTAAGGAAAATAAGGACCTGGATAGAGATCGTCAGCACAGCCCAAACAGTCTTGGAAGAAGTCCGAGTATGTGTATTAAGCGCAGAAAGCGCTGAAGGTCACACATCAGTCACTTCAGCCATACATGTGCATATCTGGTAGTATAACACTATCTGCAATGGCATTGTCAAATATGCAGGTGGCTGGAGGATAAATATGGAAGTAGGGTGGAAGGGAAAAGCAAGAATGGAAGAATAAATGACAGTGAGCACTTATCTCTCAATAAGAGAAATGATTTCAAATGTACCCTCCTCAGGCCTGCTCTGACAGGTCTCTAATACAAAATCCTACATATAACACAGCCAGCATCTGAGAGTGAGAGCCTCTGTGCTCAGCCACCTCTGCTAGCAAAGGGATGAAGGAAATAGACATGGCAGCCGGTGTTAAAGGAGCTTAGCTTAAAGGGAGGATCAAGGGAAATGTGACAGACAGTGAGTGCTGGGTAGAGATAACAGCTGCATGATGGATGTTTAGAAATGTGTGAAGAATTGGTCAATGCAACAAATAGAATGGAGAGAGGGAAAAACACTAAAGTTTTCAGATCAGTATGCACAAGGATGCTAGTTTAGACTAAAGAAGAAACAGGCATTCTCACAGGCATGGACTAGATGGTATGAAGGAAGATAAATTTATACGTATGCATTTAATATATATTTTAATTATAATCGGCACAGAGTCCAACAAATCTTCAGTGCCCGAGCAAATAAGATTGACAAGACTGATGGCAAATCTGTGCTACATAATAGGTTTACCCTTGTCCTAATTATTTTTTATGGATCACTACCCAGAATCCATATAAAAAAGAATGGCTTTAACCTTTCTCTCAGGCTGATTGGAGTTTTACTATCTATCTTTTTACTCTTCTCCTTTTTAAATGAATGAAAAAAAGTTTGTACAAGAAACATTAAATTGAGCCACTCTGACCTTTGATATTTGGATAAAGCAAAAATGTAAGCAATTGTCTTTAGCCATCTTATTGATGAGTCTCCCAGGAGAGAAACATAAGCCACCTGATTTTCTGATTACTTTTCCTGGGGATCCAGTTCTTTATCTCACCACTCTGCCGTTGAGAGCCTGTATCTTCTCAAATGTGTTATGTTCTTAGAAACAGTTAATTCATGTACATTCCTTGCGTTAAATGTATCAGCATCTAGATTCCACTGAGCATTTGTGTTGTAAAATTATCTTTTTTTTTAACCTGCTTTATCCTCATCCTAATAATGCGAAGAAAACTCGACTTCAGAGAGAATGATGTTTTTCCCCTTGGCAGAAGTAATGGCTATGTTTTGAAGTATCTCACACCTGTGCAGTATGATCTCTTACCATGCCTGCCAGTTCAGACCTTCCCAGTTTTAGAATGTACTGTTAGGCTTCTAAATGAGTTCAATTGACTGTATTTTCTGAAAAGTCAGGAATTTGAAGATGGAAAGATATTGTTATGTGTATTTTTTTCTTCTTTACTAAAAATGGGTACTGCAGCATACAGTTGTGTTATAAGATAATTAAATCACCATATTCTAATGATGTATTTTAGAGAACAAATCAAGAAAGTTGTAAGAGGAATGAACTCACCCTCTGCTTCCTCAGTTTCCCTCCCAGCTCTGTGACACCTTCCCTCTAGCATTGTCTAGTGTGGGACCACAAAAAGCTCTTTCATATTTCAGACAATTATCTGAAATTATCAGTAATCATAGAAGAGGCAATTATAATTTATGGAAGCACCAACATAATTATTACATTTTTTCATTGCCCTGAGCTTTAAGCACTCTTACAGCTTGATCACAATGTTGCTGTGGCTTCATTAGTCAAATTATCTAGAATACACAGACTAGATGTTATGTCATTTTATTTAGTTGTGACCAGTAAAAGCAAGTCCTAATTTTAAAAGTATAGTACTTTAGACAATTTGTGGTTCTATTAAAAAAAATGCAGCATGTTCTTGAAGGCCATACCACAAAGCAGATTAGGCAGAGAGGAGTTATTATAAGGCCTATAAACGTGGTCATGTGTCAGCATCCCCCAACTCAAAGATACAATCCTCCAATATTGTATGTCACTTACAAGCAAAGGTACAACCATTTAACCTCAATATGTCATCAAAAAGGTAAAACTGTGCTCCATACACTTTAGAATGGCATATATATGTTATACTACATTCATTAGAAAAATAGCCCCAGACAACTTTAATTTTCTATTGGAGAGAAAAAAAAAAGGTAACAATATCAGCCAGACTTGCATTGAAATTCTGGTATAACTTGGGCTCACTCTTAGGCTTTTGCCATTTAGGGTCTTCCTTGTTAGCAATCACTATAATTTAACATGTCCAGTGCCTGACAAAATGCCTGGAATATAAAGGTGCTCAGTAAATGGTAGTTCATATTCTATGTTCAGTGTAGCTGGAAGAGATCCCCCCAGTGGGAGGGCAGAAATTTAACTTAGGCATTTGTAGAGAATTGCAGACCTCCCAAAGCTCCAGAGGAGTATTGAACACTGAAGGTGCAATTGAGGAGAAAGCAGGCCAGTGCTACCCCTCAGTTGGGTTTCTTTCATTCCCACAAGGCTTGCTTGTGAATATAAATCAGGCTGGCCCTCAGTCCCCAATAACTGTTGACTTTTTTTCCCTCCCGTTGGTGACAGTTATCTGCATTTCCATGACGCCTGCCTCTTAAATCTAGCTGTATCATGCAAAGCTACCATCTTAAGGCTTTGGTTTCCACATTCTCTTTTAAGAGTTCATGCTTTTCTTCTTCTTCTCATAATTATTTATTGAACACATGCTGTGTAGCCTTCCCTGGTGCCTGACCTGGGGATATTGAGATGAAGAAGACACAGCTGTGCATTCCAGGAACATGCATCTCAGTTTGGAAGTCTCAGAAAGACCTGGTGGTACTTAACCATTCTTGAAATGAATTTCCTACACTTTCTTCAGGAGGTCAGAGGTGCTCAGCATGACGGTGATGCAGTAGGGTGTGAATAGCTTATTCTGAGGTGTGTATTATGTAGTCAAGGCTGAGTAGGGTGACTGGGGCTCGTATGTTGCTAAGTAATTTCCCTTTATGCCCAGCTTAACACAATAAACGTGTATTGATAACGTAGGAAGTATTAAGCATGCATTGTGCTAAATGCTTGAAATACAGAGCTGAATAACATTCTTTGCCATTTTATAACCTTTTGGGCATTGGGTATAGGCAAATTTAGGAAGGAGAGATGAGATTAAAAGAAGTTACTGTCCAATTTATCAAAATGCAAATATTGGCCCCATAACTAACAGAATGCAGATTTTTAATGTGAAGGGATATTGGCTTTGTTACTTCCTATCGCAGATTCTTACTTTGCAAATAATGCTTTTTCTGTTTTACCTATCAAAAAAGCCCTCTCTTGGATTATCTGTTTGTCATCCTTCCACTCGTTAAGAAACATGGGACCTCAATCCTATCGGAAAAACCCATTCTATGTATGGTGGAGTCAACTGCCCTCCCCCTATAGTGGCAGGCATATGACTTATACCTGGTTTTTCAAAGGATGACCACAGTGATTAGTTCTGAGGTAGACATAAAACACAAGATGGACAAATTAGAAATATTTATAGGAATTTTGCTAAGCTGTGGAAAGATAACTTCCCCTTTTTCCTGGGGTTGCTAAGTCAGTAAAGAGTGAGTCTTAGCCTGCTGTTGGACATCTTATTTGCCTGCTGGAGAGAAGGAGAGAAATAGAACCTGAATGACATTGTTCAAAGTCCCAGATTCAATCATGAATGAAGACAACATTTCCAGTTACCTGTGTGAATCAACACCCTCCTCCTGCAGCCCATTCTGGAAGTAGTAGGTATGAGTTGATTTGGAGGTGGCTGAGTTGCAACCAAAGTATCTCTTACAAACTTGCTTATTCAAAAGCTAAGACATTGCCAAAAAATCCTGGTCAATTTTGTAATAATCTCCAGCTCTCCAGGCCATATTGCCTTTGTAGTTTACCTCATATGTGTGTGATTGCTTCTCATCTTCTACACGACAGTTCACATCCTCCTGATGGGCGGCACCAGCAGACTGCACGGACCCTTGTGGTTTGGTTTGCAATCCCATGTTCTGTCAGCACTTAGATAATACATCATCTGGGATTCCTACAGGTTACCCTTATGGATGTGATATACTTCTTTTCCATTGTTGCTTTAAACATTTTTCAGTCACTTATCCACCAAGAACTATTGTTAGACGTTGGTATCATAACCTTTAAGCTGGTCTCCAGCTCTCTGTGGGGTGGTACTTTTACTATCCCCATTTTCTAAATGAGGAAATTGACATATAGAGCAGTAAAATAATTTTCCCGCTTAAGCAGGTAAGTGCAACAACTATGATTGACCCTTGAACCTGAGCCCAGAGCACTGATGTAATCTGTCTGCACCCAAAATTGTTTCAATTTATCTTTATTCAGGCACAGGCCAAAGAATCTTATCCTTTGCTTTTTAACTACTTTGTTCTCCCTGGTGACTAGGATATCTTATACCCGCTTTGACCTAGGAACCATTCAGAAATTAAAATGATTTCTTCCCCACTAATTATTTGTAGGGAGGAGTATTTACCCCTAGAAGGAGAGTAAGAGTCAGCCAAGAAAAGAAGATTCTTGATTTTCTTAGAACTGTTTTGGAATATAGAACTCGTAGACATAGTGCCTCTGCATAAATCCTGTTAGAACATCAACAGGTTTGTCTGAAACAAAGAAAAATATCAAAAATAGCAAGAGAGTCACAAGTTAGATTTAAGGAAAAATGAGTCAACAGGCAAAGATTATTGGAAACAGAACAGTTACAGTCTAAGGAAGGAGAAATAGAAACTTCTGGGTCCTTTTAAGGACTAGGCTGCCCTGCCGTACCCAGGGTAGCAATCTGTATTCCCAGAGCTCCCAGGGTTCCCTGCATTGAGCAACTATATACATTTCAAATGAACAACACATAGTAAACATTATACAACTTCTGTCCAAAACATTTATACAAAATTGAGATGTCATCACAATAGCCAGCACCAGCACAAATGAAACAACTAGCAAACAATTGTAAACCAGTTTTTGGACAGTATGTAGTACTAGCATATAAACTGTATGAGTAACACTTGCGAGGTAAAGGGCAATAACTAACAAGCGCACAATAGAGGTAAAGAAAGGTTGAAAAAGTTAATGGCAAAATAGAAGATCAAGGAGGAGGTAGCTCTGGAGATGTGAGTTGCTGTTCATTTGAACTTTTCTGCAGGGCTCCCTAGAGAGCTCTCTCAGCAAATTCACAGGTCCCAGTGAGAATGGGAATTTGGGAAGGCCACTGGGAACTTCAGTTCTCACATGTATCTCTGTGGCTTACCCTTTAGGAGAGCAGGAGTTTGGAACTGCTAGTCCTTTCTTAGGAGAGTGCCCAGAGAAGGATTCCTTATTTAAATAGCTTCAGAGGTCAGCAGATCCTGGGATTGAAGGCTGCAGAGATGGCTGGGGACTGGGGTCTACCAGAGAGTCCAAGTCTTGAGTGAAGGCATTCAAAGTACCATGTCAGTTAAACACAACATCTTTGGGCAGGATTTGGGATTTGCCATTTGATGATTCCTATCTAGAATGAATAGAAAAGGATGGAAGTTTCATATACCAGAATATGAAGGATGGGAAAGGTTGGTATTGAAAAAGGTGTTTGACAATGGGGAAGGTGTCTGGAGTGGGGGTGACCTGAGATAAACAGTGGTCCCTCAACAGACCCCTTCAGTCACCTTTAGTGAGGACAGCTTTAGAGTATGTCAGGCTCTGGGGCTTTTGAGTTGTCCGTGTAATATCTTGCTACCCTGTGATCTGGTGTGAGCAGCTATATTAGTCCATTCTTGCATTGCTATAAATAAATACCTGAAGCTGGGTAATTTATAAGACAGGAGGTTTAATTGGCTCACAGTTCCACAGGCTGTATGGGAAGCATGACTGAAGAAGCCTCAGGAAACTTTCAATCATGGCAGAAGGCGAAGTGGAAGCAGACATGCCTTACATGGCTGGAGTGGGAGGAAGAGAGAAAAGGGGGAGGTGCTAAAAACTTTTAAACAGCCAGATCTCTTGACAGTTCACTACCACAATAACAGCAAGGGGGAAGTTTGTTCACATGATCCTGTCACCTCCCATCAGGACATTCCTCTAATGTTGGGAATTATAATTTGACATGAGATTTGGGCAGGGACACAAATCCAAAACATACCAGCCAGGAACCTGGAATACAGGTGTCCTTTCCTCACTGCAGAAAAAGACTAATTTATGATGCTGTTTTCCCAATGTTAAGGTTTTTCTCTCACAAGCTGGTCTTAATCTTTCTTAGTAGCCACCACTTGTCCATGCTACAATTTAGTTCAAGGTAGGCATCTTATGTTGACTAAATTAGCATTTTGTGTGCAAAGCACGATGATTCACAGAGGGTATACAACCTAAATAATTTGTGTACCACTTTAAATATCTTATAGATAAAAAGAGAATGAATAATCTTTGAGAATTTGGTAGCCTTCCCTATCCTGTAGCAGTGAAGAGAGTAATGGAATAGGAATATCTGACTTATAGATAGTGCTTGATAAATATTTGCTGTGAATAAATGGAAGTGGGAATACAAAAGGCCAATGGGACTCCTTTTTGCCTTCTCCAGAGCCTGCTGTAAAGCTAATCTGAAAATGGGAATAATACCTTTCTTCCAAAACTGCTTTAAGGAGGAATTGAGATAAAGCATTTTGTAAACATATGGCACTATATAAATGTTTAAAATTTTTACTGTGGTCCCTCAGCCCATGTTGGGGAATGTCATGGTTATCCCATTGGAGAGTTGTATGGAAACTTAAAAAATCATTTTAAATGCCATGTAAGTGGGGAGGGTTGCTGATCTCGTATACTTTACACAGCTGAGGCTACAAATTTGAAGTTTGGCAATAGGTGTGTTTACTTGACCTTCCCAATGCTTTAAAACTTTTATGCAAATTAGTTGCCAGTATTTAATAATAAAAATTTCACTTAAAATTTGCATTTTAGCAGGTTGTTAGAAAATCAGATTTTCTGGAAACTTTTGACCTGAATTCCCACAAAGAAATAATAGGCTGGAATGGAATAGTGATGGCTCCCTGTAGAACACTGTTCCTTTTTGGTTAGCAGTGATTCCCACTACTGCCAATTTCCCCCAAAACTGGGGGCAAGTGCCATTTGCTGTTGATAGTGGAGCTTTGTTTTCCCTCTTTTGGGCTACTCTGCTCATTTGCATTACCTGTCTAGTCCACAGTAGGCAAAAGAGTTTGTGACCTCTGCCAAGGGGTTCTATCACCACTACATCCACCACCACATCCACATTCTCCAAATTCCAACTGTCTGTACTTGATTGAAATACTTGCCTTAGAAGCATCTTCTTCTTTTCTCTCTGGAACAACCAGATTATTTCCTTTTTAAAGCAGAAAGAGTCTGCTTTAAATACTGCTCTGTGTTTGATCTGGTCTTTAACATGTGTATAGAAGATGTATGTATTTTATAGTTTGTTGGTTGTTTTTCTTTGAAAGGGTGGGTGGACGTTTTGGAAAACATCCCCTTTAACAGGGTGGTTATAATTTTGCAGCTTAAGATGTACTCTGTTGACCTTTGCAATCCACACAGCCTTTACTGCATCCTCTAACTTTGAGTATGTTTTGATCAATGTATTCAAACACCATTTCCTTTAAAATGTTTTCAGCTCTATTCACCTTTATTGTGTTTTTAAAATATCTTATTTCTAAACTATCTCAAATCCCTTTTCTTAGGCTAGCTGCATTTGGGCTGGGCTGGTGATTTAATTTGTATGGGTTCTGGTTTTGCAAGAGAAAAATCAAATGACTAGCACATGTCTGAAGTGCGTCAACTATTTAGTATTTATTTTGCCAAGATAATTTTTCTAGGCTGTGAGAAAATAACGATAGTCCCTTTCCTCAAAGTGTTTCCAGTTTAGTGATAAAGATACACACATAGACATAACTGTAAGAAAAAGCTAATATAAATATCCAGTAATACTAAAAGTAACTGGCTTTTAGATGGCCCTTAATAGTGCACAAAGCATTTTTCACATGCATTACTTGATATAAGCAAAAGTGTTGCAGAAGAGGAATCATTAAAACTGTCCAGAAGATTGGGAAAAGCCTCACAGAGAAAAGTATACTTAAACTTGGCTTTGAAGGATAGTCTATAGCTGAACAATGGAGTAAAGGGTTAGAAGTCACATTTCAAGCCAAGAGAATGAGATGAGCAATGTCCAAGAGTCACAAAAGGGCAAAGTATGTTTGAGTGTGGCTAGTAGATGAGTATCAATGGATCTTGGAAATAAGGGGACTGTGTTTTAGTTATATTATTGCAAAAATGAATGGGACTAAGTCATGGACAACTCAGAATGCCATGCTAAGGATTTAAGCACTAAAATGGAAAACCTAGTATTTCTAACTGCAGTCTGATTTTCTTTTTCTTTGTTGTGGTTTCATAAAAATATCATTTATTGAGTGTGTTACATGACCTTATTTTTATGCAAGCTGATATATGTTCGAATTCTCCAGAATTTGTTCAACTGTAAGTATCATAAAAGTAACTCAGACTATTTTACGCAATCATAAAATAGATATTTATTGGCTCACAAAACTGAAAAAGCCAACAGAGCTCAGGCATGGCTACATTCAGGACTCAACTCGCTCCATGCCATGAATCCCATCTCCTAGGTCTGTTTTGTCTTCCTTTGCTTTACTGTCTGCTGCAATCTCTATGTATGGCAGGCCCCAGCCACAAGTTGAATAGAAAAAAAATGTCTCTTTCCTGGAAGTTCTGCAAAGTATTCAAAGGCAAGGAAACATTCTGATTGTAGTCACTTGCCCAATTTATATGAGTGCCTAGGAGTATTAGATAGGTGCTCCGGAAACAATGTCGATCCTGTTTCCAGATGAGGGGCAGTGGATGCGGGGTTGAAAGGTGGAAAAAAAAAATGTTCTTTATAGTGCTCCATTATACTTTCTTAGAAAAGTTTAACTACTGATTTATTGAATTATTCACTTATTTAGCATTGAAGGTGCAGATTTTATTGACAACCAGAAAGGACAATTTGATTTGTCTGTCCGTCCTAAAAGTAGCAATGAGCGTTTGCAAAAGGCTGGCTCTTTGTTCAGTGCAGATTTGTATATGTCCCTCTTGTGTGCTTTTACAAAATAAATGGGCACCTTTAAAGTCATCACAATGGGAAATGATTTGACTACAACCACATTGTGTCTGTTGAATTTTCCACTAAATGATCTATATGCCATTGTGAAGCCCCATGCAAACCTTTATTCCATTGTGGATTTTGTGTTGCATAGTGTTGAGAAATATTTTAAATGGTCTTTTTCTCCCCCTTTACTTTAATGCTCGCTATAGAATCTTGAATATAAGAAAATTCCTCTTCAGCCAGAACTGTAGAGCTGCTAGGGCCCTGCCATTATAATTGACAGCAGAGGTTCTGCAAACTTAGTCTGAGGTCTGCGTTTTCAAATCTCTACCCAGACTTTCCAGTCCACAAAACATCTATTCACGTACTTAAAAAAAAAAATTAAGGGATTTCTAAATTTGTCAGTTGACCTGCTAGACACGGCATAGTATGCTACCTAAAAAAATACCATAAGCCATGAAAAATATGGAATTGTCAAATCACCTACAGTTTTTAATGTTTTTTCTCTTTCATATGAACATTTCAATTTCAATTGCTGTCAGTTTCTCTAAATAAGAATCGATCTTTCTTCCCCTTCCCATCATTCTGAGTGCTTTCCAGGGAAGTAACCAAATTAAATTAATCTCTGCAGCTTTTAGTTTGTCTTTATTTATTTATTCTTTCCTAATTTAGTGAATATATTGCACTGACATCCCTTTTGTTAACAGTTCAATTTTCTTCTACCATTCTAGATGAGCTGTCAATGATAAGCAAGGTAATATTTGAATTCCAGGAGGTTCTTTGTGAAGAAAAATATAATATTCCAGACTGTCACAGTCAGTTTACTTTTTAAATGACAACAGTGTTGTTATACCTTTTAACTTTGATTTCCTGAGAAACTTCAAACTGTAATATCATTAAATTTGGTAGTAAAGTAACCACATTTACAATTTCTTTGCTTGGAGGAAATGCATTCTCACTACTTAATATTGTGAGTCATTAGCACTTTTAACTGTTGAGCCAAGCTCTTGATAGGGACTCTGTGAATAATTGTTTAACTAATAAATAGTACTCCTTTGCCCCAGCATTTTGGGGGGTATAGAGGGGCTGGGCATTGGGTTCCTAGTGGAGCTAGGGTGTAATACCTAAATCTGACCGGTAGGTGCCACTCTTCAACAGATAAAGCCTCCTTTGCTCACTGACCATGACCATGCCAAGTTTACCCTGCATAAACCTGGAGGAGGGTGTTGCTTTCACTTGATTTATGATGAGTGGCGCCTCCTGGAATTGTGTTGCCAAACCCTGTCTTTAAAGTTCAATACTGAGTTATGTAAATGAAATTATAAACCTACTTTGTAGACAGTAATGCGACATTATATAAGAAACCTCCATAAAACATGTGTAGTTCCCTTTCCTATTTTGAAAATTATCGTGATCCTGGACAATTAGATGAAATACCTCCTTGTTTCTCAGAGTGTGATCTGTATCAGAATCACATGAGATACTTGTCAGGGAAGGTTCCTGGACCCTACGATGAACCTACTTAGGCAGATTGTGTGTGTGTGTGTGTGTGCGTGTGTGTGTGCATGTGTGTGTGCATGTGTGTGTGTGCGTGTGTGTGCATGTGTGTGCGTGTGTGTGCATGTGTGTGTGTGCGGGTGTGTGTGCATGTGCGTGTGTGTGCATGTGTGTGTGTGCGTGTGCGTGTGTGTGTGTGTGCGCATGTGTGTGTTGGGGGGCGTTGATCACCAAGATTCTGAGAGATTTTTTTTGTAAAGCAAAATTTGAGAACAACTGTTTTAAAAGATTACTGATGATTCTAAAGTCTTAGCCCAGCATATATTTGGAAAAGTGGCTTTTCCATTAAAATGAGGGAAATGCAAAAAGCAAAGAATGTGTATGTGAGTGTGAACTACTCTAGTGTGCACAGATAATTCTCACCTTCGATATTATCATCTTTAAGTATCAAAAGTGTACACAGATAACTCTTACCTTCAATATCTTTAAATAGCAATAGCAATATTATTTACTATTAATAAAATATGTGTAGATTAATTATTACAGTGTTATGCTTTGGAGTACAGTCATGCTTTATTACACAAACATCACCCTTCTATTAGCATTTATAATCTAAGACAATAGTCAGTGTTGGATATTTACGAAACAACTGAAGGACAAAAATCAAGTAAACACTTAAATTATGTGTAAATGTTGAGACAAAGCTTTTAATGATGTTAAATTTTAATTAATAAAAAATAATAATCTAGACTCCACCATACAAAAGGAATGAAGCAAGGGTATTGTGTGCGATGCTCAATTTTGAGTTTTAGAAAAGTAGTGTCCAGGATTTTAGCAAATCATGTACATCTACATTCAGAAGTAAAACCATTTCAGAAACAGAGCATGTGTGTAGATGTGTTCATTCCTGCCCACAGAGTCAAAGCCTGTTTCAGGAAGACACAGTACAAGTTCTGTTTTTTGTGGAAGTGGTTTCTGAAACCCTCAAGCTATTTTGTTGTATTTCTGCTGTCAGCCAGTCAGGCCCACCCCAACTTTCTGGTCCACCTGTACCTAGTCTGACCTGTGGGTTTCAGTAACTTAGATATGGCAACTCTTTTGACTGTGAGTCACACCTTGAAAGTTAAATACTATTAAATTTTGGAAAGTTGGCCACATTTATTCACGTAAGAGCTTTTAAGGCTTTAATGTAATTATTTGGCACTTATGGGCTATAAACACACACACACACACACACACACACACACGCACATGACTAGCCACGTGATCTTTTTGCCTCTTCAGTAATGATCTATTCAGGATCACCCAAGAAAGTGATACATTTCCTTTACCAGGCAATTATTGAACCTTAAGAGAGGAAGGCTAATATTCTTGGTATATTTTTTATCATCCTCTTGCCTCCCAACTGGCAACCTACTGTCATTATTTAGACTAGAGTGTTATTAAGAATATAAAATGTTATTATAGAGCAGACTTTGTGAGAAATTTGACCCATCACTTTGGTATGATAGCAGACTCTCAATCATGTTGTAACATTAAAGTTCCATTTTTAATGTTGCCTAGGACTGGAATTATGCTCAAAGTTAAAGGATAAAATGAATTTTGAGAAAACACATTCATCCTTTTTATATCTCCACCTCTGTCATACTCTGCCTACCTTTCTGACTGCTCATGAGAATTTGGTTGAAAATAAAAGAGTGCATATTGATTCAGCTCTTGCTGTGTGAACAAAACTGCCCCATATTTGATGATAATGGAAATAAGCACCCCCTCTGCTGCTCAAAATAAGAAAAATTAATACAAATAAGCAGGAATTATGCGAGCGATATGGAGATGAGACTGTAAAATGACACGAAGGTGTCTTTCTCACTTTATCTTCTCAGATATGCAGAAATCATGGGTAATTTGAAATGGCATTAACAAGTTAAGGCTTATTATTACTTGTAAAAATGGTCATTTCCTAGATGACCAAAAAAAAAAAACACACAGAAAAGAAACTTGTGAGAGAATGCTGCTTTAGTCTTTTGATTCATTAATTCTTAAGAAAAAGGAGCTGGGCACAGTGGCTCACATCTGTAATCCAGCTACTCGGGAGGTTGAGGCAGAAAGATCCCTTTACCCCAGGAGTTCAAGGCTGCAGTGAGCTATGATTGTACCACTACACTCCACCATGGTTGACAGAGCAAGACCCTGTCAAAAAAAAAAAAAAAAAAAATATATATATATATATATATATATATATATATATATACACACACACACACATATATATATATACATATATATATGTATATACATACACACACACACACACACACACACACACACTACCTTTGTACTGTCTGGGAGTTTGTTCAACCAAACAGTCATAACCCATTACCTTCCCTTTGGAATGAATAATATCTGGCCTTAAAGAGTACTGTCCTCCTTCAGTGTACTGGGGATTGGTTCCAGAAGCCCCATGTATACTAAAACCCACCCGTACTCGAGCCTTGCAGTCATCTCTGTAGAACCCACGTATGCAAAAAGTCAGCATCAGCCCTCCATAGCCATGGGTTTCACATCTCTCAAATACTGTGTTTTCTACCTGCGCTGGGTTGAAAACAAATCCACCTATGAATGGAGCAGTTTGGCTTAAGGATCAGTTGTACCTCCCTCATAAGTTTATGTTGCTTTTCACTTGTTTTGGGTCTAGGTCTCTATATAATAGCTAATGGACAATTAATTTTAATTATTATTGATACTGTAGTTCAGAATTCGAATCCCAATTAAGTCTGAGATCTTGGAGAAATTACCTAGCCTTTCTAAGCCTCAGGGTTTTTTTTTGTATACAAAATAGGAATAATAGGGAGTGAGATGAGGTTCATACCATGCTTGGTATCAGGCTTGGTACATAATAAACCCTCTATGTGGGCTTTGTGGTAGATATTGTCTGTGTTACACTTTCAAGGAGTTTCTAATATAGTAGTTAATATGGGATGTGTATTCAGGTGGCTACAGTTAAATACATGGTAAAGTTCAGATAAGGGAGATATCACCCTAACCCAAAAGACTTCGAGCAAAATGTGTCATTTCACCTGAGCTTTGAATAAAATGAGATATTTAAACAAGTAGGGAGCCTTTCTAGGTGGAGCCTTTCTTTGTTCCAAAGGGAAGGTGATGACTGTTTGGTTGAACAAACTCCCAGATAGTACAATCTCCTCCTTTGTTTGTTTTCTTTTTTTAGAGACAAGGTCTTGCTCTGTTCAGGGAATTGTACAAGTAGAACTAGAAACGTGGGAAGGCACAAGGTATGAATGAGTTGCTCAGTGTGACTGCGTTATAGAATTCATGAAATGCAGCATCATAAGCCGAGACTGGGAAAAATGAAGTTGGTTGTTAACTAGACTGATTATGTAAGACCCAGAATGCTTTATGTTCCAAAGTTTGGTCTCTAAGCCATGGAAAATGGAATTTCACTCTAATAATTTGGAGGAGGACATACCTGTTTATTTATGACCACCATATTCTCCCATGAGTGACAGCACTGCTCCCAGACAGCTTCATGATGGCAGACAGTGTGTGCCAGTGATCCAGTGGTTGAAGGTTCCTGATCAGCTGTGGACTTCTACATCACCCAGCCAGTCACTCTCCACCACACCAGTGTAGTCACTTTGTATGAGAAGACATTATGTTTCAGGCTAAGTTAAAGGCTAACATGTTCTAAATTGGTTGTGGCTGATTGTTTTGTAAATAGAGTCAGCCTAGGAAACTAACAGTGGAATGTGACTGTAGTGCCTGTCAGCCAGCGTTGGTGATGGTACCAAATACACATGACTCCTCATGCCTCAAGTCATTACCAAGTACTTTTTTTAATCCATTTTTGGTTTGATAAACTGAGACTAAGAGGTTGTATAACCTTTTCTAGTTCTTGTAAACATTGTTAACATTGTAGGAAGATCAATCTATCTGAGTTTCCCTTTCCCCATGGAAAATTGGGAATTAGCACCAATACTTCCAAGACAGAGACTGTCAGAAGGGAATGGGCCCCTTCAAAATGGCCCATAGTTTTACCCAAATTAGAATTCAGGAGATGTTTTACTCCCTTGGGGCCACAGCCAAGTTAGGGGTTCTAAGCTCTTAAGTACTCAAATGTAGGAAAATGATTAAGTTATTAGGTTTCATAAATAGGGCATTGAAAACTAAAGATAATAATGTAAAGCAGATAGATAAAAGTAGATAAGGAGTTAGGTAGGAGTTTAGAAAAAACAGGCTGCCAACCTTCAAAGCTAGAGCCTGGTGTCTCATGTCAGTGCCTCTGGATCCATACTGCTAGTGTATAGGGACCAGTGTTCTGTTAGCAATTAACCAAGACAATGAATGTGACCGCAGGTATGAGTACCAAGTTCTGCTAGAGGCTAGAGCAATAAGCAAGAGAGCTAACTTTTGCTAAAAGGCTCATTTTAGGGATGATAATCAGACTGGGCTGATAATGAATGATACCATGCCCAGGGCACCAAAGAATACCCAAATTCTGTTCTAGGGTCTGAGGAATATATTTCAGCAACTAGAAAATGGGAGGCATAGTAATCCTTCACTTTTGGTTGTGGCTTCCACATAAATCCTAATGGAGAGAGTTCTGGTAATTGAGTGAGTTCACAAAAAGCATTCTGCTTTTCTAAGCTGGTGGACATACTTGAATTACATCTGGTATAGTTACAGAAAACCCAATTAAACAGTGGCTTAAGTGTCTTATGGGATATGAAGCCCAGAGTATGTAGTGCATGAAAGATTCACAAAAGCATAGTATCTTCAGTGTCACAGGCTGCTTCTGTCTTTCTCCTCTGCCTTCCTTAGCATGTGAATTTTACATTCCTCTGGTTTCAGTTCGACCCATCATATTCGTATGTCAAGTCAGAAGAGAGGGGAGAGATTCAAGGGCCAAAGGTGAGTGTCAGGGAAGTCTGCCCACTTTCCAAATGGTTTTCCTGGATGCCAACCTAACAACTTCACTTCTGTCTCTCAGACCAGAACTCAATCACATGGCTAGTTGCAAAGGAGCCTTGAATGTGTAGTTTCCATGATACTGACCTGAAAAGAAAGAGTTCTGCCCAAAAGAAAGGAGAGAATAGATATTAAAGAAGCCGACAGCACCAATTGGCAATGTGAGTTAAGTCTGAATAACAGCAGAACAAAGTCAGCACTTAGACTTACTGAGCCTCCGCTCCTGCTTACCAAAATCCAGTCTCAGATTCCATCATGATCTCTGTCACCCAGGATGGAGTGCAGTGGCATGAACTCGGCTCACTACAGCCTCCACCTCCTCGGTTCAAGCAATTCTCCTGCCTCAGTCTCCCAAGTAGCTGGGACTACAGGTGTGCACTACCACACCCGACTAATTTTTGTATTTGTAGTAGAGACGGGGTTTCATCATGTTGGCCAGCCTGGTCTTGAACTCCTCACCTCATGATCCACCTGCCTCGGCCTCCCAAAGTGCTGGGATTACAGATGGGAGCCACTGCACCCAGCCAATGCCATCTTATCCGGATGCCATTTTATTCCAGCTAATGCCAGATACAGCAGAAGTTGGAACCAGAAATATAAGAAGCACATATATGCCTTTATATAAGTTTTCTATGCCTACATTATCAAATTATCACAAATTGGGTAGCTTAAAGCAGCAGAAATGTATTGCCTCATAGTTCTAGAGGTCAGAAGTCCAAAGTTAATGTTTAGCTGGATCATCCCAAAACTTTTAGATAGCAAGTCAAGGCCACATCCCCAGACTATCATACCAGCTGTGAGAGAATGATTGACAGCCAGGTCCCTCTGCTTGTGGCTGGTCTTGCAGGGCTACACTGTCTCTGGAGGCTCTAGGAGAGAATCTGTTCCTTGCCTCTTCTAGTTCCAGCAGCTGTTGGTCTTCCTTAGCTTGTGGCCATGTGTCTCTCTGCTTTTCTATATGTTTGTGATTTCTTTTCCTTGGTCCATCTCAAATCTCTCTCTGTCTCCCATAAAGACACTTGTCATTGGATTTAGGGCCCACCAAGACAATCCAGGATGGTCTCATCATCTCAGTGTCTTTGACTTCATTATCAAAGACACTTTTTCTGAGCAAAGGCACACTCACAGGCTTTGAGCATTTGTTTTAACTGGATTTCCTCTGGGCAGAAAAAGAGGTGGTAATTAGAGGATTGACAGAGAGAATGAGAGAGAGATGGAGGCAGAGTTGTAATTCCTGCTCCTGACTCCAGGTGGCGCTTAGGTTCTGACCAACATTTTTTAACCTCAAAACACTCAATTTCCTTAGAAAGATGAAAGGCGACGTAATCTTGGAGCAAGTGGCTACCTATCTGTGGATTCTTTATGCTTTCAGGATACATTTCAGCTCTATTTGAAATTTTCTGGAGGGTCAGAAGGGCTTGGCGGAATGAGCCTTAGAAGTGCTCTTGGCAGTGAGAAGGGGTCCCTGAGCACTGTTCAACTCTTCATGAATGTTTGTTAAGTGAATGGATGACCCTAATGCCTTTCCATTAAAGAACCTGCCCCATTAAAGACCCATTCCCAGCCCCAGAAATAATCACTTAAGTTTCTTAATTTCTCTTCATAACGCACTACTGGTAGGAGAGCTCATTTTCTAGTATTAAACCAAACTGCAGTGCATGATACATTTCCTTTTACTTGCAAGAAATCCCTGCAGACGGCATTAATGGATTTATTTTAAATTGCTGTTTGTAAACTCAAAATAATTATATAAAATTGTTTTTTAATGTTTGCATAATTTTTTCATCATTAAAAGCCACCAAGCTCTTTAATATTGAGGCAGAATCAACCATTGAACATAAAAAATGGTTACCTTGATGTTTTTAACATCTCTGCCTCACACACAGACATTCTTTGCTCTGCATGGATATTTATAGTGCTTGTCACATTAGTGGCTTATTCTGGCAAATGTATTCTTTTGGCGTGAACTTCAATAAGAGGGCATAAACTTCAATAAGGGGGGAGAAATCCTTATCCTGAAACCTCCTGGAAGCCAAGCCTAGGTGCTTGGCCTGCCATAGAGAGTTGGGCAAAGGTACTATTCTCATTTCATCATTTGAGAAAGCCTTGTTATGCTTAGCCATTCCTCCCATTTTCAAAATTATTCTCTGCATAAGCCATAACTCAGTGCTGCAAAAGCCTACAAAATCTACTTATTAGGATCAAGGTGCGGTTTTAAGATGTTTTCTTCAAAATTATAGTGGTGGCTGAGGAGTTCAACAGATGTTTGCTTTGAATTTAATTTTACATTTTTATTCATTGAAAAATGTAATGAAAATGTGCTCTTCAATATATTCCAGGTTTGAATCCACTGGAGACTATCAGCGCTTTAACTTGCCCTGACTTTTACACAGTTATTAGAAAAAAGATTTTCCTGTCATTTCTATTTTATTAACACCTAACCTAAGCTTATAAGACAGGCTGGCAAATAGTTGTAAATAATTTTTTTTTGTCTCTGTGAATTAGGACACTCATCAGGGAAACAACTGCACAAATAAACTACTAATGTTAATAATATGCATTTGTCTAACATAACCCATGATTTCAAATTTTATATTCATCAATTCACTTTTAAAGCGGTCTTACTGTTCTTACGAATTGATTGGTTTTAATAATGAAAAGATGTTACAAGTTCAAATTTCTCTTTATATATTGAAACCTAAAAGATTGCTTCTCTGTGTTATAATAGAATCCCTGGAAGATATAGTTTTAAAATAGCCTCCTAATAAACACACTAACAAACAGTTAAAAATGTAATTGCACTGTTATACAAAGTCAGGTCTGTACACTAGCAGCTTGGAAGCTTGTTAGAAATATACAAGCTTGGCCCCACCCTAGCCCTACTGAATCAGAATCTGCATTTTTACAGGCTCTCCAGGTAATCTTTATGCATATTAAAGTTTGAGAGGCTGTGCACTGGAGTAAACAATAGAAGTCTCTGCTAATATACTTGTAGTCTACGGGAGTAACTCATCATCATGTGGTCACATAGGATGTAGGTGCTTTCCAAATGCCATGCAGAGGGCTGATGTCCAAGCTGGAGAGATTCCCAGGCCACATCCACAAAATAATGATGTAATTAATAGGTCTCTTGGAGATGAGACTTTTTTTTAAATTTCTAATTAATTTATTTTTAGTTGACAAAATAAATATATTCATTTTTGGTGTACAGTATAATATTTTGAATCATATTTATGGTGTATATCTTTGTGTATATATATATATTTATGGTATACTCTAGGATCTTTTGAAATATATACACGTTGTGGAATGGCTAAATCAAGCTAATTAACATATGTGTTATATCACAGACTTATTTCCCATGGTGAGAATAAATAAAATCTACCCAAGTTTGTATATATTTTAGAAGGCTTCCCAAGCAATTGTTATGAACATCTAGTTTTGTGGAAAGCAAGACGCTGAGAGAATAAAGAAAGACATTGGGACATAAAAATGACAGTTTTTAAAGTTTGGGTGAAGAGAGAATAATAGGGAAAGGGAATGTTTACGCTGAAAAAAACAGCTCATGCTAGATTGGCTTGCAAATACCCAAACCTAGTCAGGGACCATGTGAGGGCAAGAGAAAATGGAAAAGGTGGAAAAAGTGACTAGAGAGGCATTCCCTCCATCCCATATCTACTGGGTGGCTCTTCCACACAGACCACCATGCCAGGCATTGCTGGACAATTAGGTAAGTACCCAGACCCTCTACCCTCTTACACTGTCTAATGTGCTAGAGGAGATCAGAATGTCAACAACACTAATCCAAGCAAGAACTAAATACATATAAATACAAGGTAAAATAATTGTATTCTCACCATAGATGAAGGAATAATTGATTTTTTTTTTTTTTTTTGAGACAGTCTCACTCTGTCGCCCAGGCTGGCGTGCAGTGGTGCCATCTCGGCTCATTGCTACCTCTGCCTCCCGAGTTCAGGTGAGTCTCCTGCCTCAGCCTCCTGAGTAGCTGGGATTACAGGTGCCTGCCACCATGTCCAACTAATTTTTGTATTTTTAGTAGAAACAGATTTTTGCCATGTTAGCCAGGCTGGTCTTGAAATCCTAACCTCAGGTAATCTGCCCGCCTTGGCCTCCCAAAGTGCTGGGATTACAGGTGTGACCAACTGTGCCAAGCAGGAACAATTGATTTTGATTAAAAGAATCAGGAATGGCTTCACAGAAAGGGACCTATGTCTCTATGTCCTAGGCATGATTCTAATCACATTTGAGAGCAATTGATATGGAAAGAAAAGATGGAGATTCAAGAACTGCAGGATGGGCGCAGTTGCTCACATTTATAATCCCAGCACTTTGGGAGGCCTAGGTGGGTAGAGCACCTGAGGTCAGGAGTTCGAAACCAGCTTGACCAACATGGATAAACCCCGTCTCTACTAAAAATACAAAATTAGCCAGGTGTGGAAGTACATGCCTGTAATTCCAACTACTCAGGAGGCTGAGGCAGGAGAATCACTTGAACCCAGGAGGCAGAGGTGGCAGTAACCCAAGATCGTGCTATTGCACTCTAGCCTGGGCAACAAGAGCAAAACTCTGTCTCAAAAAAAAAAAAAAAAAAAAAGTACAAAACTCAGAGGCATGTATCCTGGGAAACAGATCAGCATCGACTTGGGGTCCACATAGATCAATGTCTACTTTGATGTGGGAAAAGAGAGTCATATAGTGAGAGATGGCATGAAAGGTCACTTTGTTGTCCCGGCATAAAGGACCATGAAGCCACGTTAAAGACAGTCTTCTGTAGATGTTGGCTACCCCGATAACTCTATTGATTTTCTTGAGAACTCAGAAGTTAAGCAAGTGAGCATCTTGAATTCTTTTCATTACTCAAAGAAAGAGATCATCGAAGCTCTTGGCCTTCAACTTCGTAATCTTGGAGTCTATGAGCAGTGTAAAGTGAACTTGGTGGGGAGATAAAGCATATGTGGAAAATGCTTCATAGCACAAGACACTATACTGTCCGAGGAAAGGTGCTGCATTTTTTCTGTCCTCTAGTTCTATCTACCATTTCTATGATACACCTCACACCTAATAGGTGCCATATCTGTATTTGTTGAATGAGTAAACATATACTTTTATTTTAATGTGAAAGCTGTATGTTCTTTCCATCAAGACATATCTTGGCAATATCATTTTTACTAATCATTTCTATTAGTTTTCATATTTTTTATGCTATACACAGTAAGCCCTGAAAAATCTAGGTGTGAACACTGATCTTTTTACAGGAATTTACTTCAGGTAAAGTATATCTGCATTATTATTAAATAGCTAGCATCATAGATTTTAGAGGAAGAAGAAAGGGGTGCAGTCGTGACATTATTAGAAATTGACAGCAGTGATTTCCCATTCTGATTTGGTGATATGCCTGGAGCTATCCATGTACCTCTAGCAGTGTTGCAAGGTAATAATGTTACAAGCATAACATGCTAAACAAGCAGATCTTAAATGAAATATTTTAGCATATATTGTTTTTTACTTTATATTTTATTGTAAACACAATCTCATTCATCTCTGTAGTTTATATAATAATGGACCTCTCTTCAAGGGAAAAGCATCTTGTTATGTAAACAGGGGCCTTAAACAGAGACTGTTTCTGTGACTTTGTGGTCATTGAAAAGATTAAATGGGTTGCAAAACACCGTCTTTAAAAGTGAGGGCAAATTTGTCTCAGCTGGAATCCGAAGCAAGCAGGGCTTCAGAATGGTGTCTATGTCTATGTAATACACCCTGTTACAGCATATTTCTTGCCTTGTTTCAGTTCGTTAATTATCTGCTTCCTGTTCTTCTGTTTAATTAGTCCTGTGTTGTTTCATTCTTTCCACTTCCTGACTTTCTTCCTTTCTTTCATATTCTCCATCTGTTTCTGCCTTTGAAAGTTTCATTTTGGTTTTTAATTTTAATTGATGTCTCCTCTGACATTTCAGATTTCATTAGCATTTCTTACCAGATTTGTTACATTCATTTTAGCCATTTTTACATGTCTGAAAACTTCTAAATCCTTGATTAAGTGTATCGATCCTCAAAATGGCATCTTTAAAAAAAAGTAAATAAATGTTCTCAAATGCTGATATTCTTTTTTTTTCCTGCAACTGTTATTTTAGATTCCGGGGCTACATATGCAGGTATGTTACATTGGTAAATTGTGTGTCACTGGGATTTCATGTACAAATGATTTCATCACCCAGGTAGTGAGCATAGTACCTGATAGGTAACCTCATCCTCTTCCCATGCTCCCTGGTCAGGTAAGCCCTGGTGTCTACTGTTCCCATCTTGTATCCATGTATACTTAACGTTTAGCTCCCACTTATGAGTGAGAACATGTGGTATTTGGTTTTCTGTTCCTGCATTAATTCGCTTAGGGTAATGACCTGAAGCTACATTCCTGTTACTGAAAAGAACATTATTTCATTTTTATGGCTGCCTAGTATTCTATGGCGTATATGTACCACATTTTCTTCATCCAGTGACCATTGATGGGCATCTAGGTTCATTCTTTGTCTTTGCTATTGTGAATAGTGCTGTGATGCACATATGGGTGCGTTTGTCTTGATAGAATGATTTATATTCTTTCGAGTACATATCCAACAATGGGATTGCTGGGTCCAGTGGTAGTTCTGTTTATAAGTTCTTTCAAAATCTCCAGATTGCTCTCTACAGTAGCTGAACTAATTTACATTCTCACCAACAGTGTGTAAGCGTTCCTTATTCTCCGCAATGTTGCCAACATCTGTTATTTTTTGGCTTTCTAATAATAGCCATTCTGACTAGCGTGAGATGGTATCTTGTTGTTTTGATTTGCATTTCTCTAATGATTAGTGGTGTTGAACATCTTTTCATATGCTTGTTGGCCATGTATGTCTTCTTTTGAGAAGTGTATGTTCATGTCCTCTGCCCATTTTTTAATGGAGTCACTTGGTTTTTAGCTTGTAAATTTGTTTAACTTCCTTATAAACTCTGGATATTAGACTTCTGTCAGATGTGTAGTTTGCAGTATTTTCTCCAATTCTGTAGGTTGTCTGTTTGCTCTGTTGAGTGTTTCTTTTGCCGTGCAGAAGATCTTTAATTAGGTCCCACTTACCTGTTTTTGTTTTTGTTGCAATTGCTTTTGGAGACTTTGTCATGAAAACTTTGCCAAGGCGTGTGTGCAGAATGGTGTTTCCTAGGGTTTCTTCTAGGGATTTTATAATTTTAGGTTTTATATTTATTCCTTTAATCTATCTTGAGTTGATTTTTGTATGTAATGAAAAATAGGGGTCGAGTTTCCATCTTTGGCATGAGGCTAGCCAGTTATCCCAGCACCATTTATTGAATACGGAGTCCTTTCTTCATGGCTTATTATTGTTGACTTTGTCAAAGATTGGATGGTTGCAGGTATGCAGCTTTATTTCTGGGTTCTCTAACCTGTTCCATTGGTCGCTGTTTCTGTTTTATGCCAGTACCATGCTATTTTGGTGTCTGTAGCCTTGTAGTATAGTTTGAAGTCGGGTAGTTATGAAGCCTTCGGCTTTGTTCTCTTTGCTTAGGATTGCTTTAGCTACTCAGGATATTTTTTTTCTTCCATATAAATTTTAGTTGTTTTTTTTTTCTAATTCTGTGAAAAATGGCATTGGTAGTTTGATAGGAATATCATTGAATCTGTAAATTGCTTTGGGCACTATGGCCATTTTAATAATATAGATTATTCCTATCCATGAGCATGGAATGATTTTCTATTTGTTTGGGTTATCATCTCTGATTTCTTTCAGCAATTTTTTGTAAGTCTAATTATAGAAATCTTTGACCTTCCTGGTTAACTATATTCCTAGGTATTTTATTCTTTTTATGACTGTTGTGAATGAGATTGTGTTCTTGATTTGGGTCTTAAATACTTGCGATTCTTATAAACAGAATTCTGTACTCTTAAACCCCAAGTAGATGGCCTTGATATTATAAGTTGTATTATTTCAAAACATAGTTTCAAAAAGATTCACATTAGTAACACATTAGCCAACACTTAATGAGCACCTAAATGTGTCAGGCACTTTCCTGAATTCTCTCTATATATGATCTCATTTAATCCTTACTAAAACTCAAAGGTAAGTACTATTAATATACCCATTTTAAAGTTGAGGAAACTGTGACATAGAGCAGTATCAGTCACTGTAGAGTTTACCCAGGCAGCAAAATCAAGGTCCCCATTTTGGTAACCAAAGCTTAGAGAAATTAAAGAGATAAGGTAAAAAACCATTCAGAAGTACCTACATGAATTAGGTGAAGATTAATTATCTTCCTGCAGTATCAAAATGCGTTAGTCAGTTTTCAACTAGTCATTACATACGTATTTATTTATTTGTTTTTATTTTACTTTAAGTTCTGGGGTACATGTGCATATCTTACAGGATTGTTACATAGGTATACACATGCCATGGTGGTTTGCTGCCTCCATCCCCCA
This sequence comes from Callithrix jacchus, assembly GCF_049354715.1. NCBI lineage: Eukaryota > Metazoa > Chordata > Mammalia > Primates > Cebidae > Callithrix > Callithrix jacchus. The sequence goes on from NC_133517.1 coordinate 78,916,973, forward strand.
TACCATCACCTACATTAGGTAGTTCTCATAATGCTATTCCTCCCCAGCCTTTCCACCCCCTGCTATCCCTCCCTTAGCCCTTAGCTGAAGTGATTATGTAAAAATCACACCCAGCTGAACTTGGAGGAAGAGAGATGTTTGACAGGGTCAATATATTTGGAATTGTTTTTGAGACTGGGAGAGAAAGTGAATGCATGCCATGATGTCATACTTCCCCAGAGATTTGGAATTTGGGCTTCTGAGACTCATGTGCTGTGGCTTGCTTAATGTCCAAGATTCAAGTCAGTCCTATTTTGACAGGGGCATATATCCCATGACAATCTGATGATGCCAGTTGACGCAATTGCTTCTCTTCCAATTTCATACATTACTGCCTAAGCTCACCCTATGTTCTTTAAGACCTTCCGCTAGTGAAAATAGTGATGGCAACTAATGTTTCCTGAAAATATACTGTATGTCACACACTTGTGTCATGCACTTTATGGGCACTTTTTCATGTGATTCTTATAAGTCCTCCATAATATACAGACGGTAATATCCCCAGGCTATAGGTAGGGAAGCTGAGCTTAGGGAAGTTTATGGAACTTGCTTATGATGACATAGGTGAGAGACGTAGAACTGGGTAACCCCTATTTTTGCCACACATTATTTGGGGTAGATGGAAGGCATTAATTCATCAGATTTTTATTACATTATGCTCTGTGTGAGACACTATGCTGAGCACTCAGGGGAAGGAAATAGTTTTTGTCCTCACAAATTTGTAGAATGATTAGACGTGTACACAAAGAATTAGAAGATAGGGAGATGAAGTATGTTGGGGAAGCACAACAGAAGGACTAACTCCTTGAGAAACGAGGAAGGATCCAGACATTTAATGATTAATCAGTAATAAGTAGTAATTAACCAGGTGAATAAGGGAAAGGTGTTTGGGATTGAGGGAGCACTATATACTGAGGCAGGGTGTCCTACATTGATTAATTCAGCAAATACTTTGTAGTATGTATTTCAGTGAAGACACTAGGAAATGCCCTTATGGACTCTATGCTCCAGACATGTAACAGCATTGAATGTAATTTCATGAAATGCATGACACATTCAGCACATAACTACTGCTGCTGTTTGTAAAGTGAAGACAGGTGACGCCATTGTATGTATTTTCCTATTGCTGCTGTAACAAATTGCCACATATATAGTGGCTGAAAACAACACAAATTTATATCTTACAGTTATAGACATCAGAAGTCCAAAATGGGTCTTACAGACTAAACTTGAGAGGCTGAAAAGGCTACCCTCCTTCTGGAGGCTCTGGAAAAAATTGACTTCTTTGCCTTTTCCAGTTTCTTTAGGACACCTGCCTTATTTGTCTTGTGGCCCCTTCTACATCTTCAAAGCCAGCAACATGGCATCTTCAAATCTCTTATGCTCTGACAATCCTGTCTCCTTCTTATAAGGACCCTTGTGATCATGTTAAAGAAATCAGTGGGCTCACTGCCCAATGCACATGGAGGCTAATACAATATCATGGCACAAGAAAAGAGAAAAGTGTTATTGTGAGTAGACTGGCAAGGAGACAGGAGAAAATACTCAAATCTGTCTCCTTTAGCTGAGGGCTAGAGTTTGTTTTATTATAAGCAGAGGGTAGTGATGCATGATCTGACTGGTTCCTGCCATTGGGTGATCCCAGGGTTCAGTCTAATTAGATACTGGATTCTGCCATGTGGTATCCATCTTGTATTCCAGTCCTTCCTTCTTGGTCTGAATGTTCCACCCAAGGTTGCACACCTGCTTCATCTGGGCATGTTCGGGTCACGTGACCTTCAACTTGTGGGTCTGTGGCAACTGAAAGCAATTCACAATTTTGTTACGTAAGAAATGAACCAGAATGATCTGGTACAGTTACAATCACATTGGACATGCACAGATAACCCAGGATAATCATCCCTTCACTTTGATCACAGTGCAAAGTCCTTATTGCTCTGGAAGGCAACATATTCATAGATCTTAAGGGATAGAACATGGATATTTTTGAGAAACCGTTATTCTGCCTATCACAGCTATAAAGAGGGGTAGAAGCAGATGATGAGCTTCCTTTAATATATGAGGACCTGCACTTTATTTAAAAGAATCATGAGAAATGAGCAGAAGCAAAAGTAGGCCAGAAAAAGGAAAGAATGCTTAAGAGTTTTGCGCTGGTGAGAGCTGCTGAGGTCTGAATAAGGCAGTATTCAGTAGGGGTAACAGATCTCGGAGAAATTTAGCACATAAGGCACTTGGCAGTTAACCACATAAGTGGATGAGGAAGAGGGAGAATGTAAGGGTGACCCCAAAGTTTTTCACTTGGTCAGCTGGGAGAACATTTTTTTTTAACTTTTGGCTTAAAATAATATATGTTCTGGACTACTTTGATGTCAGAATAAATATTCATGCAGGTCCAACATTAGTTGTATTGACTTCTAACAAATCTCTGGTTTTAGGCGATCCAGCTGGTTATTCATGTCCTCTGTTTCATATTTTTCTTTGCTCTGTTGTAGGATATTGTTTAATATGCTGGGTATATAGCAGACAGAGGTGTCTTCTCCACTAAATTGCATTTTAGTGTAGTATCTTTGATTGGAGATTTTAAGGTATGATAATGCTTGACCACACATCACTTTCTTCTGCCTCTTCATACATTAAGGAAAGTAATTTTCACAAGTACTTGTTTTAGGTGAATAAGTCAATTTGTATAATCTAACAGTAGAATATTAGCTTTCATATATGGTTTATGTATCATAATTTGAACATACTAGGCTCTGAAGAGCCCACCAGAATCGGTTAATTCAGAATATTTTTCAGGTTCCCTCTTTATGTCCAGTATCATTTTATATACCTTTATTTATATACCCAGCTTTTCCTTCTTTAATTGTAATAAAAAGTTTTAGCTGGGCATAGCAATCCAAAGAAAAGTCTTCATTTCCCCACCTAACTTGTAGCTTTATGTAACCATGCAGATAAACTCTAAGAGGATGCAGATGGAAGTATTCTTTGGCAATTTCTGGAGGCCTTTTATAGGAGAGAACTTGTGTTTGACCGTTTTCTTCTTTGCTTCCTGCTTCCAGAAACTTAGATATGGCCTTCGGCCTAGTCACACCTGAGGTCAGATCCTTTGGACTTAATGGAAAGGAGTTTACGGGGCATCCCTGAAATGTGAGAAGGAGAACAAGAAGAGAACAGAAAAATACCTTTGAATTGTGTTGTTCTTGTTGTTACTTTTAGCTAAACCTAATCCTAACTAACATGGTCAGAGTTTCATTTTTAAATTACTATCCTGGCTTTATTATTACCCCTGAACACAAAAATCTTACTCACATTTCTATGATATTTTGCTTTGTCTTTTCTTTGTCCTTAGGTATGAAGATGATGAAAATAAAGCAATCCCTCATTAATACAAATAACACTTGATAGTTTTCACTCTCAATTCCTGCTTGTGGCTTGTTTGAAGTATAGGAAAATGATAGACATGACCCACTATTATAAACTAATTGCCAATAATATGGGAACGACATCACAATAAATGAGTTCCCTCCCTTTTAGCTTGTATTGAGAAAAATTGATTAGCATCCTAAATAGGAAAGTTACATGACTCTCATAACGGAACAGCTGCAAAATGTTAATATATGATAATAATTTGCTACATCAACAATATCAGCCTTCTTATTTTTTAAATGCCATGATAGTAAGAACTTAACAGATTTTACTAAATACTTTTCCTGCTTTTTTCTATAAGCAGGGACTGTGCAGAGAAGTGGTATATAAGAGGAACATTCCTCCCTCATATTAATCTGAATTTTCTAGGATGTTTCAGAAGAGCAGAGCTGCCTCCTTTCCTTTTTTATCCCCCCACCCCACCCCCAGAGTCCACCAGGATCTCAATATCCTAGTAAAAATGAGTAATTTGTGTAGTTGTTTTGAACAATTAAATCTTGCTACTTCCTTTCAGTGTATTAAACAAAAGGAAAACCCAACATAGGAAACACAATAAAACAGAAGACATTGTAACAACTGTGCTTAGAACAGAAGGACATTATGAGCTAAAAATATTTTAAATTAGTTTTTAATGTGAAAATTAGAGGCATTATAAATCCATCACATGAATAGGATTGTAATTTCCAGTTGACATAAAGAAAAAACATCCTGATAGGAAGGATTTTAAAGCACTGGAAAAGGCTACTGAAAGAAATTTATCAAGGTGGTTTCTCTAGAGATCTTTAAAGGGGGAAGCAGCTCATTTATTTTAGTTTGTTTAGAGGAAACTTAGGAGGAGGCTAGAAGCTGAAATTCCTGGCATTTGAAGATTCCTTCAACTAGAATATTTTAAAAATTGCTTACAAAGCAAGTATCTTCATGACCTCAGATAAGGCAAAAATTCCTGAAACAAAGCACAAAAATGACTAACCACAAGAAAAAAATGATGAAATAGATGTATTAAAATTAAAAACTTTTGCTTATCAGAAGACATGGCAGAATGAAAAGGCAAGCCACAGGCTAGGTGGAGATATTTGTAATACATAAATCCAGCAAAGACTTATATCCAGAGTATATAAAGAAGTTCTATAAATCACTGAAGAGAAAGACAAACACCCCAATTAAGAATGGTCAAAAGATTTGAACAGGCACTTCACAAAAGGGGGTTATTGAAATGGCCAATAAACACATAATCATTACTTATCACAGAAAAGCAAATGAAAAACTGAGATACCACAGCTTCCTCACCAGAATGTCTATATGGAAACCAATGCCAATACCAGGGTTTGACCAGAACCAACTAGAACTTTCACACATTGTTGCTAATGTGTAAACTGGTACAACCTCTTCAGAAAACTGTTTGACAAGATTGTTTTGTTTTTGTTTTTATACGGTTAAACAACTCTTACGACTCAGCATTCTGCTCCTAGGTATTTACTCAAGAGAAATGAAAATGTGTCCAAACAAAATAACTTGTACAAGAATGTCACAGCAGCTTTACTCAAAATAGCTACAAACTAGAAATAACTCAGGTGTCCACCAACAGGAGAAGGGAGGAAAAAACTAAAACCAGCTGGTGTGGTCTCTGCACAGTAAGAATGAATTATCGGTGCATGTAACAATATGGATGTTGTATAGAATAAAGGAAGCCAGACAAGAAGACTATATACTGTTTCATCCCATTTTTGTAAGAATCAACAGAAGACAAAACTAAGAGATAGAGGTACCAGAATAGCTGTTACCCTGGAAATGGGGGTTGGTGGAGGGGATTCAGTGCCAAGAAACCTAAGAGGAAACCTTCTGGGATGATGGAAATTCCCAAGGTCTTGATGGAGGTTATTACTGCATGGTGTATAACTATGCAAAATATTATTACACTGTACCTTTAAGGATTAGTGCACCTTCCTGTTTTCATACCTCAAAAAAGTAAAAGCAATAATAAAATACATTGCCTATGGTGGTTCTGAGTCTCTTTGGAGTGTTTCCAGTATCTCCATTAGACATACTATGTAAAACATTTTTCTTTGAGTACTTCAGATGATGCAGCTGTTCATTTTAAAAAATAGTAAAATTAATGAATGGGTGGAGTGTACACAATACATGTCTTGTTAACTGTGTCCCAAAGAACAAAATGTGTATGGAGTAAGGCTCATCATTACTGATAATGGTTATAAACCCACATTTGTTAATTATGATTCTTTTTTTTTACCTCTGTACTGACTGGGTGTCTGTGCATCTGCAGACACACTTTCACATACTTACTTATGAAAGTAAGCATACTTCCATTTAAATTTACCAGCTGTATGTCAAACTGAACAGTGAATATGCTGCCGCTGTGGGGTAACAGTGGATTAAATTAAGTATATGTCACTGGTGAAATTAATCAGAGTGCAGCATTTGAAAATCATTGTGCATTTTGTCCGTCTGTCTTTCAAGTTATGAAGCCATAACTTGTCCAGCCATACTGGACCATGTTGTGATAGAGAAGAAAGTGGACCTAGAATGTAAAGGATTGAGGTCATATACCAATTCTGCCATGCATTATCTCTGAGCAAGTTCCTTTTCATCCCCGAGTTCCATTTTCCTTTTCTCTAAGAAGGGACCAATAATCTGTCACTCAAGAGGTCATTTGGGAAACTAGAACAAAAGAGTATTTGCGAAAGTGCTTAGCACAAAGCATAATACTTATGAGGTTAAAGGCTCAATAAAACTGCAGTCCTTCCTTGCAGTCATCTCAGAAGCAACGTGAGACATCCAGATGTGGATTTCTTCTTTTTGCTAAACTGCAATGTTATTGGCCACTCTCAGCCTAACTAGCAGAAGCCTGGACTGCTTTAAACCTTATATGACTAGGGGAACTCTGAAATAATGAAGGTATCTGGTGTACACTGAGTGTGGCCTGGCTTGTCTTCCAGCCCTTCCTGGTCCTGGTCTTTGCTTATTCATTAAACTTAGTGTGCCTTCCCCTGAACTCCTTTCAAAGCTTATCATCTTTTAAATTGGATGAATTTCCCAGAGTAGCTTAGTGCTCAAGTCTCATATGCTGCATATAACACAATTATATAAAATTGCTGGAAAACACCAACAGCAAAAACATATAGCCACTGATACCCTAAGGTGGTGGAATGGGTTGCCTAGATGGAAAGCTTACCATGTGCCAGCTCCACCCTAGGTCATTTACGAACATTTGTACTGGGGATTCTGTTTGCCCCCCCACTTAGATCCACTCTGCACCCATCTTTGCCCTGCTTGGACCCTGATAAGACCATGTCACCCACACTCCCCTTCCCTATGACTTCCTGTTGGGAAATGCCAGCATGGGCAGGAGTAAGGAGAATATTTATATTTATTCCCCTTACTCCACCTCTGTGGGCTGGTTTGACAGTGGCTGTGTTCTGCTGCTTGTGGCCATTGGTCCTGTCAGAGGACACCTCTGCTCCAGCCATGCCTGTCTCAGAGCCTTGTTCTTTGTGCCTAGTTGGGCTGTCTGACTCCCACCATTGCTAGCACAGAGGTGCTCCACCTCCCTTTTTGCTTTCCTTAAATCTTACAGTACCTTGGTTGATACTGCCTACTGTATTAATTTTCTACATTGCCATAGCAAATTGCCACAAATGCTGTGGCTTAAAACAGAACTAATTTGTTATGGTTCTGTGTGCACAAGTACAACATGGGTCTCCCCAAGCTAAAATCAAGGTGTCAGCAGGGCCACTTTCCTTTCTGGAGGCTCTAGAAGGAATATGTTTTCTTGCCTTTTCTAGTTTCTAGAGATTGCCTGCATTCCTTGGCTTGTGGTCCCTCCTTCTATTCAAAGTCAGCGATAGCAGGTTAAGCCTCACATCATACCTCTCTGACCCCATTTTCTGCTACTGTCTTCTACTTTTAAGTTTGGGCCCCCCTGGTAACAGGAGAACTTCTTCATCTTGAGGTGCTTAACCTTAATTATGACAGTTGACTTCCTTTTGCCATGCAAGGTAACATTCCCAGATTTTGGGGCAATGATATGGACATTTTGGGGTGCCACTCTGTTAACTACCTTCCTGAAATTCTCATGTACCCTGTTGTGCCATCTGCTTCCTGCTAGGACTCTGACTGACACAATATTATTTGATTCCATCCCATAGTGACTCTGTGGTATGTGTCGTTACACAGATGAGGAAATTGAAGATAGAAACCAGTAGGCTGGGTTTGGATTGATCATATTAGTACTGAGTAATTGTAATGATATTGGTTAGTTTTTTTACGATTATTTATTCCCTTTTATCCTCAAACACTGCTTTTAGTTCCCTATTCTTCATCAAAATCCATAGTATTGAAGTTAGAAGATTCAAAATTATTTCTGGATTTCAGCTGCAAGAACTGCTTATAACATTATTTAAATGTTGCTAGCTCAAAGTGAAATTATTTAGTTTATAATAGGCATATATCAACTACAAATTATATATGAATTTGCCTATAGACGTCTATTGGCATTTTGCCAATAGACAAATGGCATGAGATGGGTAGAACTGTGTTCTGCTTTATCCTATCTGCCTTCTCTCACCATCCAGTCAGCCTATTTAGTCTTTCTTCCTCCTTCCCCCTTCTTCCACCTCTATCATTTGCAGGAGAAAAGTGTATTTAATGTGTCATTGCAGCTTTTGTGTGAATTGTTTCATTATGTTACCTCTCCCAGGAGCACTGACTTGGTGAAAGAAAAAGTAATAAGTCCTAGGTGTGGGTGTGAAGTTGGGGGTCTTTGCAAACCAGGCTGTCTGGTTTACTTACAGAATATTAGTGGATATCTTTGGCCCAGGCATTTTCAATCCTATCAGATAGGGAGCCAGAGGCCTCCCTATTGCTGATTCTGTGTCATAGGATAACCAATGTATAATAGAATTTATGCTATGAAAAAACACATAGAGGAACAGTTCAAGTGAAAAGCCAGGGCTTGGGACTACAGATCATGATGGTGTAATTGTAGACAAATAGGAAGAGATTTCCAGCTGGGTGGTCAGGACCACCCACAAGCATCATTGGGTAGATCCATTAGCATGAAAGCTACATAAGACCAAGGATCATTGGGTTCCTTGACCTCCATATTCTCAATGACCAGAGCAGATATTTCATAAATATTTGTTAAATGAATAAATCAAAGAGAAAGAAGAGACACATGACATTTTAGAGTTTGTAACCATGCTTCTAGAGACAAAGGCAGACTGTTTTTTTCTGGTTCTGTAAGAGTGAAGCACCCAAGAGTTGACAGAAGTATGCTGGCAACAGAGCGAGGTAAGTCTCCCTAGGAGGTTGTACCTGGTGGTTTTATGAGGGAATCTCAACTGAGTTGGTGTTCTACTTGATAAGAGAACAGTGGTATTTTTCAGTCACTTTTTTGAGCTATGACATACAAAAAGCTGTATGATTGACATACAAAAAGTTTAATGTGTACAGCTTGATGAGTTTGGATATAAGAATACACAGAATATACCTATGAAACCATCACCAAGATTTGTGCCATAAGCATACCTCCCAGTTTCCTCCACCCCTCTCTAATTTTTATTATTTTGTGATAAGACTACTTAACATAAAATATGCCCTCTTACGTGTTTAAGTATTCATGAAGTATCGTTAACTATCGACACTGTGTTGTATGGTAGATCTCTAAGACATACTCATTTTACATGACTGAAACCATGGGGACAGTGATATTTTGAACTACAAAGCTGTATCAATAATACATTTGTAATTTACTTGTAATAGAGTATTATAGATTGGTTACAAATTGCACCTGGCTAGCATACCTAAGCTCATTCTTCAGATACACACATGACCACCTCATCCACATAGTTGACTTCACTGGTGTATCTGCTCACGTGTTCCCTTATCAGATAAGGTCTCCTGCCCTTTCCCTTTACCCTCCTCTGTTTTTCCTCATAGCATGTATCACTGTATGACATATCACAGGATGATTTTTAATTGTGTGTCCCCACTAGAATGAACTCCATACAGCTGGACATTCTCTCAGTTTAGTTTCTTGTTGTGCACCTAGTATTGAGGACAATACTAACATAGAGTTGGCACTTGATATGTATTTGCTGATTGAATAAATCTGGCTTTGAATCTGTCTGGGTGACCTTCTGCAGGTTAATCTCTCTGAACCTTTGTTTTCTTGTCAAGGAAATGGGGCCAAGAATTACAATATCATGATATTCTAAAAATTAAATTAGAAATATTATGCCAAAGATCCTGGTAAAGCATCTGACCCTTAGTAGGTCCTCAAATGTGAATTTCTGTACTGTTGTCTAGTTTAATTGTGTACATTCTTCACAGATATAAGAATTTTTTGATTGTATAAAAGTATTAGTAGGCATTTAGGAAAGTTGTTAATAGCATTGATTTATATATTCATCATAATACTTAAATTTCATCTTACTAACAGAAAATCAAAGTTGGCTACTGCCTACTAAATAAAATGTCATAATGAAATTCACTAGATGGCAACCTTGGTCTCAATACGGCAACAGTTGAATGATTGACAGAAGTTCTTATTTGTTAAAACAAATTGTAAATGACCACATTAGATGACACAGCAGGGCAATAAATGTAGAAAGTGATTTAAGACAAGGTTCTTATAATGTCAGTCTTTTTTGGTTTACAAATCTAAGTGGTATGTTTCTCCATAAAAAGTACATGTTAATGCAAAATAGTGTCTTCTTAAAATGTCAAGTGCAGTGAATTACTAGGATGCTGCTGATGGTTTGTGTTTTAACCTCAAACACTCCCAGTTATTGTCTTGATTGTTACAAATAGCAGATATGCTTTCTGACATGATTATTACTTTATTAAATAATTTTGTTTAATGCCCTTATACCTCTTCCATGTCTCTCTAATAATTTATTCATGAAGCTCATCATATTCTGCATAAAGCTAGCATGATTATATTTGCACCTGAAATTTTTTTAGATTGAGATAGATGGCAAAGATCAGACACTTTAAAAATACTTTGCAGCACTGCCCTCTAATTGCCAATTTTACTGAATATAAAATGTATTTACTTTCTCTTCCTTGTGGCTTCCCTGGGAATAATACTCAAAAAGCCAATGAAAGCACTTCAGTACAGAGGAGGCTTCCAGGCAGGTCCTTTTTGGGCCTTTTCTGGAGGAATTTCATTGCAAAAGTATCCGAATGTCCTCATTATAGGGTGAGGTGACCTCTACGCGTTCCCTGAATTACTGATCCTTGGACAGCTTTAAAGCAAGCAATAAAATGCATGCAGTTATCCTTCCATACCTGTGAGGAACTGGTTCTAGATTGTGATATCCACAGATACCAAAATCTGTGGATGACCAAGTTCCTGGTTTAAAATTGCATAGTGTTTGCATATAACCTATGCAGTAATTACTGTAGTATAAATGGTATACAAATATATGCTATACTGTGTTGTTTAGGGAATCAAAATAAGGGGGAAAGTCTGTACATATGTAGTACACACACAATTTAAAAAAAATATTTCCCATTCAAGTTTGGTTGAACCCATAGATGTAGAACCCACTGATATGGAGGTTCAACTGTACCCATTTTCCTTTCCATGTGGCAACCATTCAGCAAAAGTTGGGGTATATGAAGTAAAGTGAGTGGGGACAAGTTAAAATGATTTTTCCTTCAAGAAGTCTTTAATACTAGGAAAAGGATTGAGATGACTGATAATGCCCATTTGGGGAAGGTAAGTGTCATCTTGTATCAAGGGGTCTGACCTGCTGCATTAAATGCTCATTTCATGTATTTAAAATTATAGGATTCAGCACCTATTGAATTTAAAAGATGCTCATGACCTTTATTTTTGGAATGAAAGTAATGAATGGTCATTTAACAAATGTCATTGGGCATCATACTTTGAGGGTTAGTACTGCCTGGACATGAATCCCTGCTCTTCCATTAATTAGCTATGTAATCTTGTCTAATTTGTAAAATGGAAGTAATTGTTGTAATCTACCTCATGGGGCTGTTGGGGGAAATTAAATGAGTTAATATAGGTAGAGCTCTTGGAACATTGCCAGACTCAGAGTAAGTGTTTCTGTGAGTGTTTTCCAAGGCGAACTACAGGTCTTACTTCCTCTATGGAAACTTCCTGTCTCTCCCTTATGTGATTTATTATCCAAGCCCTATATTTTGGAGCTTTATTATATTTAATAGAACTCTTTTTTGTGCCTCTGCTATTTTTTTCATTTAGGTAAGTCAGTCGTGCCCACACATTTATGACATCATTGAGGACAGGGATTATGACCCACCATTTTTAAATCCCTCCTGTGCCCCCAAACCATCTAGCACAGGGCTGATTAAGTCTTTGGCTTCAAATGATTGGTAAAAATAGATCAAAATGGCCCTCTTCTGCAAAGCCTGTTAGAATCTTACTTTCTTATTTGTTATAAAAAATTAAATGGTTCTTTCTTAGTCTTCTTTTGTCCCCTGAACTCCTCCCTCCCTTTCCCCTTTCCTTCCTCCCTCTTTTCCTCTTCCTACCAGTTCATCAGCCAACCACCTAACTGGCTATTTAGAAAATATTGTCTTGGCTTCTATTATGTGCCAAGAACACTGCTAGGTGTTAAGTATACAAATGGTGACCCAAATAGAGATGGCCTGTGTTTTCATAGTACTTATATGCTGTAAACAAATAGTTTAATACTAAATTAGAAATGGCTGTAGAATGGTTAGGCACAGTGCCTTACACCTGTAATCCTGGTACTTTGGGAGGCTAAGGTGGGCAGATCACTTGAGATCAGAAGTTTGAGACTAGCCTGGTCAACATGGTGAGACTCTGTCTCTCTACATGAATGAATGAATGAATAAATGAATGAATGAATGCATGCTGGGCTTGATGGCACACACCCGTCATCCCAGCTGCTCAGGAGGCTGAGGCAGGAGAATCACTTGAACCCTGGAGATGGAGGTTGCAGTCAGCTGAGATTGCACCACTGCACTCCAGCCTGGGTGACAGAGCCAGACTCCATCTCAAAAAATAATAATAATAATAAAAACAAAAACAAACAAAATAAGAAAAAAAAAAAGACTCAGTGATGGTAGGTCATGCCTGTAATCCTAGCACTTTGAGACACCGAGGCAGGTGGACTTGAGGTCAGGAGTTCAAGACCAACCTGGTCAATGTGGTAAGACCCTGTCTCTACTAAAAATAGAAAACTTAGCTTGGTGTGATGACGCATGGCTGTAATCCAAGTTACTTGGGAGGCTGAGGCAGGAGGATCACTTGAACCTGGAAGGTAGAGGTTGCAGTGAGCCAAGATCATGCCAGCCTAGGCAACAGAGCAAGACTCTGTATCAAAATAAAATAAAGTAAAATAAACTCAGACTTGAAAGATGAGAATAAATTATTTTGCCAAGATCAGTGGAAAAGCAGAGGTTGAGAAAGGCCTGGGCAGGTAGAGGGAACTGTATGGAGGAGGTAGCATGAAGGTGTATTCAGGAACTGGAGATGCCAGTGCCGCTGGAGCCAAGTCCAGATGTAGGGGTCATCACATGCAGCCTTGTAGGCCACGTTAACAGACTGTATCTGAAGATGATGGGAAGTCAGTGAGACATCTGAAGGGCTGCAGTCTGTGATGTACATTTTTAAAATTACTCTAGTTGTTTCCAGGAGAGTGCTGTTTAGGGGACCCAAGTCAATGAAGGGAGATCTGTTAGGAGACTATTGCGACAGTTCATACCTCTATCATTGTACTGAGGGCATTGGGTTACTTAATGATTCATTTACCTGACCCTGTTGTTTGCATTACTGGGTCTAAACATAGTGCCTGACATTTGTCAGAAAGTATTGGGGAGATGAATGCTGCCCCTTGTGCAGTTCAGGAGGATTGTTTCTCTTTGTGTAGCCTTCTGATTTGCTCACTATTCTGTGGTCACCCACTGCTGTCTTTCACTTAGGACATGTGGCAAGATGCTGCCTCTCTCTGCAGGCATCAGTAATCAAGTACAATGTCCCTCCTATTGAAGCTGGAATGGAAGAGAAAAGCATTTGCTTCTCTTTGTCTAGAAAATCATTACATTACCTAATGCTGAAGTGTTACAAAAGTACATACCTAGGTTTTTCTTCGTTTTATAGGTTGGTTTTTGGTGTTAGTTAGGTTCTACAAAGACCTTGCCTATTGAGTTTAAATATGATTCTGGTATTCTGTTTACACTTTTCTCCCTCTGCCCTCCTTTCCTCTTACATTGTTTTCAAGAGATATGTATGCAACTGCGAACTAAGAGGCACTATGATAGTGTCCAGGGAAGTAGCAGTGATCAAAAATGACAAACATACCCACTTTTGCAGGATTTACTTTCTAAAAGCAATTAGATTTTTTAAAAAAGAGAAAGAGTATCATGCGGGGGAAAAGTAAGGGAAGGATTGCTGGTGCTGGTGGGTGCAGTGATGGTCAGAGAAGGCTTTGCTGAGAAGGCAGTATTTTAGTAAATATTTGAGAAGGAATTAGCTATAAGAATTTTGGAGTAAACCGATTGATGTGGTTTGGGCCTGTGTCCCCACCCAAATCTCATCTTTTATACTCGGGTAACTCCCATGTGTTGTGGAGGGAACCCAGTGGGAGATCATTGAATCACGGGGGTGGTTTCCCCCATACTGTTCTTGTGGTAGTGAATAAATCTAATAAGACCTGATACTTTTATAAGGGGTTTCCACTTTCACTTCTTCCTCATTCTCTCTGGGGCTGCCATGTAAGAGATGCCTTCCACCTTCTGGCATGATTGTGAGTCCATTAAACCTGTTTTTCTGGCTGGGCGCAGTGGCTCACGCCTATAATCCCAGCACTTTGGGAGGCCAAGGCAGGTGGATCACGAGGTCAAGAGATTGAGACCATACTGGTCAACATGCTGAAACTCCGTCTCTACTAAAAATACAAAAAAAAAAATTAGCTGGGTGTGGTGGCACACCCCTGTAGTCCCAGCTACTTGGGAGGCGGAGGCAGGAGAATTGCTTGAACCCAGGAGGCGGAGGTTTCGGTGAGCCGAGATCGCGCCATTGTACTCCAGCCTGGGTGGGTAACAAGAGCGAAACTCTGTCTCAAAAAAAAACTTTTTTTTTTTTTTCTGAGTCTCAGATATGTCTTTTATTGGCAGTGTGAATTGGACTAATACAGTAATCCAGGTGAGGGGAACGGCCAGTGCAGAGGTCCTGAGGCACAGTGTGTCTGGCAAGTCACAGAAAGGGCAGAGGCCAGAGTGGTTTCAGGGGAGTGAACTAAGGTAGGAGGTGTGATAAGAGAGACAGTAATAGAGAAACAGATTAGTAAAGGCCTTGTAGTTTGCTGTGAGGACTTGACTTTTACTTTGAGGGAAATGGGGAGCCAATGCCAAGTTTTGGGCAAAATAATCACACATGTATTGATTGCTAACTGTTCATCAAATGACAGAAAACAATCTACCAAATCCATTTGTCTTGAAAATGGTGTCCCAGGTGTTGAATAGAAATTTTCTGACACTGGCCTTGAATAACTATGACATATTTTCATTGCTTCGGTAGCTTCATGTCAAATTATGGAATGTCAGCTCTTCTCTAGTGAGTTCCTGGAGCTCCCACTCACTGCTGTGGAGAAATAGTGCAGATCATGAAAAGCAGATCAATGCAGTGGAGGCTGGAATGACAGAAACTGCCACAAGCAGCTGATCATTAGGAAGAGACTCAACCATGACTGACGTAGAGAGGCAGCCCACAGCGGTGGTTAGTAACAGGGAGTCTTGGGCCAGACTGCCTGGTCAGTTCTGCCATTTGCAGACTGTGTGATGTTAGGTAGTTCACTTATTTTCACCTTGCTTGCCACAACCATGAAATGGGAACAATTATGAGTTGTCATGGTAACTAGTAACTGTGTATAATGTGCTTTAGAAATGTTTTAAATAAAATCTACATATACTCCCTCCTTTTCCTTGGGTTTATGCAGCAGGTTCATTCCTTTGTGGCCTAAGAAAAGTAGATGGCTCTCCACACAACCCTGTTGGCTCTTTCCTGGTTCCTGATACTTTTCCTCTTTGTCTTTGGGTGGTCAGTGGCTCTGCAGTTAAGCCTGATAATTCAGGTCTCTCTAGTGCTGATTGAAAAGTGAACAGCAGCTTTCCCTTAATGGGAACACCCTGATGGAAGAAAATATTTTGGCCAAGCCATCTAGCTAATTATCTTAGGCTCAAAGGAATTAATTTTCTGGTAGTTGTTGAGCTCACTGCCTTTTTATAAATGGTTTATTAAATTAATTTGATATAAAAGGATTTATATTTAGGCAATTGGATAGTGATTAGAATTTGAATGAAGGCAGATTGAGAACTAGAGGTGCAGAGTTAGGCTGGCAATATTATTGAACATATATTAATTCTTTTTAGGCTTTTTGTTTTTTGACCAATTGGCATCTTTGTAACACTGTGCTTTGAATGCTGTCATTTAATTTCTGACCCTAGAATCAGATAATTATAGAGGGGTAGTTTGACCAAGTACTGGATACTTGTCTATTCCAGATGCTTTTAAAAAAACCTGTCTTAGTTAAGCCGCACTTGGTCAGGTGGATAGTCGCACTTCGAACTCAGTTTGAGGAAACTAAAGCCACATAGCTACAAATGGTGGAACTAATGTACATAACTTTCTGTGTCTACCGCCCAAGAACCTGTTCTTTTCACTCTACTCTCCTGCCTCCCTTGGAGATTAGTGTTGGGCATTGTGAGTCAAAGGACTTGCTCTCTTCCGTCCTGGTGGATTACAGTGCTTCCCTCTCAGAATTTTAGGTCCCCACTGACAACACTGTAGAATCCTCTTGGGAATAAGTCCCTGTGCATATCCTGTTTTCAATGTCCGTTGAGACTTACAAATGTTCAACTGGTATTCAAACCAAAGTATCATTTGAGCCATTCATATAAATTCAAATGATTAGAAAAATGGGAGGGCCACCAGCTCAAAAAATTGAAAAAGTAAATAATTTGAGCCAAATATATCTCGGTTGTGTTAAAACAAAGGATCTTTTATCTTCAACTAATTATGTGTGGCTGTGTCTCAGAGAACAAGCAGGAGTTGCTGTTTGAAGACTTGTGAAATAGCCATTCTGTATTGAACATCAAACCAGTCACAGTGGTCAAGCACAGCCTGTAATCCCAGCACTTTTGGAGACTAAGCTGGGCAGATCACTTGAGGTCAGAAGTTCAAAACCAGCCTGGCCAACATGGCAAAACCCTGTCTCTACTAAAAATACAAAAATTAGTTAGGCATGATGGTGAGCACCTGTAATTGCAGCTACTACTCAGAAAGCTGAGGAATGAGAATTGCTTGAACTCAGGAGGTGGAGGTTGCAGTGAGCTGAGATCACACCACTGCATTCCAGCCTGGGCAACAGAACAAGACTCTGCCTCAAAAACAAACAAACAAACAAACAAAAAGCAGTCCTCAGAATCAGACAGTGCTCCATGTCGGTGCTATAATTCACCCTGGTGAATAGAGAGGCCTGCTGAAGTGCACAGGTACAGGAAGTGATGTGTATGGGTTGAAAACAGTTGATGACAGGCTCTCTAGAGGACTCGCATTTGTACCGTTGCTGATAATTGGGAAGAGGCAATGAGCATTGCCCAAGAACTGGCAGAGAACCACTCAAGCTAAAGAAACAAATGCTATTTTCTGAGCGCTAAGGTTACTTAGCAGAAATCTTTGATATTCAGGCTGTCAGAATGCAAATGAGGGCATGAAATAATTTTAGTATTTATTTTTAGTAATTTTAAGAACATGCCTACTATTGTCTTGTTCCTAGAGCCACCTGTTCAAATATGCTGAATTGAGATGGTAGCAGTACAGGCATCTGTAGTCTCCTCTATCACTGTGAGCCCTTCGTGTGATTTCTGTTGTTTCTCTTGTATCCTCATGATGATATCAGCCATGCAATGTTTTGAAACTGGATTCTGGGAGCTTTGGAACTGTTGGGGCTTTGGAAGAGTTCACGATGTCTCATTTTCTGGACTAGACTCTACTTGGATTCCTTATTTATCTCTGTAAAAGAAACATTTCAGGCACCAAAGGACCGAAGCCATCCAAAATAAATGCATTATTCCTCCTTCCCTAAAAAAATAAAGTGCCTAGAAAAACCCAGACACTGCCCACACTACTCCTGTCCTCTGTCCAAAGATGAGACTCTTCTCTTATTCGCATGGTCCAGAATGTGAGAACTGGCTTAGCCAGCAGACTCTTTTCAACAACCAACTCTGGCAGGAACTAATAAAGCAAGAACTTGCTCATTACTGCAAAAGACCTGTGTGTGAAGGTGCATGATGAGTCGGAGAGTCACAATTAGCAAGCATGTAGAGTGCAAGTGAGGAGGGTAAGGGATTAGGCTGGAGGAAAAAGAGCACAAAGGGTCTCATATGCCTTCGCGGGCATTATATATTTTGTCTGGAAGGTCAAAAGCATGGGAATAACAGAGTCAGCGTGGAAGCAAATTCAAAAAATGAAGATTGGTGAAAACACCAGTGATTCTTAAAGCACTTGGATTTTCTCTGTAAAGATGTGGTTTTGGGACTACAGGATCATGGACTGCACCAGGTTTTTAAGTTCAGAAGAAGCACACAGAACATTTTCTTTAGATTCTCTATTAATAAGGCAGGAAATAGATGCATACTCACTAGGATTTTTTAAAATAAATGTTAGGAAAGGGGCTACTTAGAGTTATAGGGAAGGTTTAGAAAACCACCAGAGCACAGAGCAGGACCCAGGAGGTAGCTATAGAAGGTGTATGAAGGGGCAGGAGGAGGGAACACTGTGACAGAACCTGGCTCAGAGCTGATGCCAGGAGGAGGGGCTGCTTGATAGAGCACAGAAGCTGGAGGGATGAGCCACTGCCAGAATTGCTTTGAAGCAGGCAGGGACCTCTCCCTTCTCCCCACTGTCTCACCCCCATTGAGCGCAGGAGAGCAATGTGTAGAGGTCGGCCTCCTGGGACCCAGAGAGGGACTAAAAATATATCGGGTGAGCAAATGGGAAATACAGGGACATACTTAGCACTCCTCCTAGAACAGACCATTTTGAGACAATTTTAATTTTTTTTTTTTTTTTGGTCTGTCAAAATCTACAGCAGGGCAATAGCTATAGATAAGATTGGCATTTGTGGAATTTTTCAAATTACCTTCTAGTCTGAGTCAGCAATGTACACCAGGCTTTTTTATTGTAACCAGCCACTTTTTTTATTAGGATATTCCAATGGAAAACCACTGAATAAGTAAAATCCCTCCTGCTCTTCTTACTTTTTAACTTTTTTAAGTTTACTACAGAAAGGGCCTCATTCTGTTGCACAGGCTGGAGTGCAGTGGTACAATAATCACTTACTGCATCCTCAGACTCCTGGGGTAAAGGGATCCTCCCACCTCAACCTCCCAAGTAGCTGGGAATACAGGTGCGTACTGCCATGCCCAGCTATTTTTTCCTTTTAGAGATGGGGTCTTGATCTGTTGCCCAGGTTTGTTTTGGACTCAAGCAGTCCTCCTGCCTCTAAACCTCTCCCAAAGCCAAGGGTTTAGAGGCATGAGCCACTGCACCAAGCCTCTTTGTATTTATTGAAACTCAGCTGTGTGACAGGCTTTCGACAGCAATCACCATAGCAATCTGAAAGGTGCTTGGTATTACCATGTGCATTTTACAGATGAGGAGATTGAAGCAGTGATTTTTCAATGAAACTGGAGCTAGTAAGTAAGAAAATGGATTCAAATGCAGTTTTGGTTTTGTGCATTTAAGTGTGCAAATAGCTTTATAGTTTTGGTTGTCTATATCCCACTGCCTTTAGGCAGCAGATATTCTTGAGATCTACCCCCCTATTTTGTGGATGGTATCGGATACCTGGATCTCCACCGTCATCACCGTCACCACCGCAGTCACCATCACTACTGCCATTACTATCACTCTCATCACCACCGAAACAAACACAGTAAATAAACACCTAAGACCAGGAACAAGTTTCATAGACACTAAACCCAAACATCCTAAATATGAATTATTTTTGCTTAACTATAGTTTTATTTTTTAATGACATGCTTTAATTTTGGCTTTGAAAGGGCGTTTTTATCAAATTTCTTTGGCTTATTCTCCTGCTAATGTTTTCAGTGATGACATTGGTAATAATTTGGTGCCATGAAACATTTCAGTGGCGTTATTGGCTTAGCCACTACCTTAATACTGTCTTGGTACAACTAGAATTTCTGCAATGGAGTTCAAGATGAAATGGCTTCATGCTGTCCTTCCCCCTCACCGAATAATGGTGGCTGCTAAAAGTCCTTACAACTGCAGACTAGGTAATTGAATAATTTGTATATCAAATGAAGGTCCAAATGATGCTTTTAATAGCATAATTACTCATAATAAGGAAAAGGTCAGCATGCACTAGTAATTATCTATTCTCTATAATTTTTAAAACATGAAAAAAAAATGCTGTGACCAGCACATTCAAAGGGGAAAAGGTACTGTAAAACACCACTGGTATGAGAAAATCATGCTTTATTATTAAATTAGTAATTTCATTTGAGAGACATAATGCATAATTGATCAGCTAATTTGCCTGAAGCCTTTCATTTAAATACTGTATTTCACAGACTTTAAATGCACATATTCTTTCACATTTTCAAAATCAGGCATCATGTGTCACATGGTTTATTTAGCATCATTCTTTTTCTGTCTTAGTTGTATATAAAATTAATGCAAGTCTTAAAATCAGTGCTATCTTATATCAGATGAAATAGAGGATTCAGATCTTTTTATTTTTTCCCCAATAAGATATTCCTAAAAGACTAATAGAACTCTTTAGAGGGAGCTAATGCTGAATAAATACCGAAGAGTAAATTCACATCTTCTAATATGGTCATTCGTTTCCCTAATTTATATTATGTGCCTTATCTATGTGAGACACTGTGTTAGCATTTTATAGGCGTAATAATCACAATGATAAATAATATCCCCTACTGCATGTGGATAGTGCTTTATAGTTGATGAGGAGCTATTACATGCATCATCTTACTTATTCTCAGCGTTAACCTTGAAGATAGACATTATTTCTATTCTCTGGCTAAAGAATCAGTGACAACCCTTCTGCAGGTTGGGTGACTCAGCTAAAGTCACTTGGGTCAGTGTTGACAGAGCCAGAACAAGAGTCTTTCAACTCCAGGTCTGCTCTTTCCACTGTAAAAGAGAGGAAAGTACAAGTGAAAAAGAAGGGGCTTCCAAAGCAGCTAAGTTTCATCCAGCTTCTACTTCACAACCTAATATCTAAGCCACAAGGCCAGGTTATCTATCTCTTTCCATGTGATGTTTCATTACATGGGTAATACATAAACACAAATCTCCTTTTTTTTTTTTAAAAAAAAAAAAAAAAGAAAAGGTAAGTGAAAACACACTGTGTGTATTTGTGTATTTGAGTGTGCAAATAGCTTTATAGCATAAGTAGAGTCATATAATAGTGTTTAGAGACTTGCTTTTCTCACTTACACTGTATCTTGGTGATCTGTTCATTCATTCAACAAGTATGTACTCTTCACAGCACTAAGAAATCCTCATATGTAATTTTCTCTTTCTGTCTTACTCTCTAAAAGATGAGGAGTGTTCCATTATATACTTACATGTATATCTGTGTATGTGTGTATATAAAATTATAATATCCATATCATAATTTATTAAAACAATTCTCTGTCACTGGACATGTGGCTTCTTTTGAATATAATTTTTTTACAATTAACATTGAAATAGCAATGTAAAAATTATATTACAGGTCGGGTGTGGTGACTCACACCTGTAATCCCAGCACTTTGGGAGGCCGAGGTGGGTGGATCACCTGAGTTCAGGAGTTTGAGACCAGCCTGGCCAATATGGCAAAACCCCGACTCTGCTAAAAATACAAAAATTACCCAGGCATGGTGGTGGCATATGCCTGTAGTCCCGGCTACTCAGGAAGCTAAGGCAGGAGAATCACTTGAACCCAGGAGGCAGAGGTTGCAGTGAGCCGAGATCGAGCGACTGCACTGCAGCCTGGGTGACAGAGTGAGACTCCACTTAAAAAAAAAAAAATTATATATATATATATGCTCATCTGTGTAAATGTGTGTACTTGTGGGTTAGATCCTTAGATGGGAAGGTTAAAGACAGGTGTGCTTAAATTTTAGTTGCTTTTACCTAACTCTCTGCAAAGGAAACTGAACCAATAGTGTGACAGGCTAGGCAAATAGAATCTCCACAAACTTCATTTGTAAAATGGAGCAAATAACACTTACCTCACAGTTCTGATGAAAATCCTGCAGAATAGAGCTATGATAGCCACCCTGCAGCATTTCATCTTCTTCCATGGATAAGAGAGATCCACAAAAAAAAGTACATAACAAGGCAGTAAAGGCTAAGGGGCATCTGAATGGCATGGGTAGTTTTAAAAGGTCAGAGAAGACAAGAGGACTTCTGAGTCTGTGTGGAGGAAGGGGAGAAGACTGAACCTTGACCTGCTAGTGGACAGGCAAAAATGTGCTGGGCTGCCTTCCAGGCAGAAAGAATAGTGCGGACAAAGGCAGAGAAGGGAGATGCATGTAATGGGAAAGAGTAAAATCCTAAAGAATCCTATATGATATGATGAAGCAGTAGCCTCTCACTGCAACTTAACACTTTTGGATTAAAATTTTGCCTTTGCATCTCATTAGTCATCAGCAAAATAAGCCACCGTGCGATATCTCTTCAGGTTGGCCATTGCTTTTTGTACGTCCCTTCTCTGCACAGTGACAAGAATTATACACCCATGGATAAACTATCAAAAATTATGCATATTCTTCTAGCAGGGAATAGTGTTCATAAAAAGGTGAGTGATAAAGTTGAAACAGAGGTGAAAAATCTAGTGTGTTGCCACAAGGAAGTCATGTTTCATTTGAATCCATCTGAACAGCTCTGTGCCCACCATTCTGCCAAGTGCTTGAGTCAAGGAGAGAAAAGAGTGAAGGGGACAGTAAGGTTATAAGATCAACTCTCAGCCCACTAAAAACTTTCATATTAAAAATAGAACATTGCTTCATATCAGCAAAACTCTGTGAAGAACCACATGCCTCACTGGCTCTCTCTTTGCATTGGGTTATTTACTAGAGGCATTTCTGAGCCAATGGCAATAATAGCAGGGTAGTTGAAAGACACTTTGGCCTTTTTAGAGGATGCTACTGCCAAGAGTGGTGGGTTTTTTGTGAACATCAGAAGACTGGTTTGTTTACAGAGGCAGTTGGCAGAAAACCCGTCTCTCCTTGCTAGTTCATGTTACCACCTGGTGAATCTGCCAAAGATTATGATGATATGCTTTTTGGCCAGCTTGCTGCAGCTGTTTTTCCACCATTCATATTGTTTATATTGTTAGGAGTGGGCCTGGGGTGTGTATCTGCGTATACATTTCCTGTGCTAGGGTACTCTTCGGCGTGTTACAGTTCACTGATTTCCACATTTTCACTGTTGACAGACTATCTTGTTACTTGCTACAAGGTGAGATCTGTGGTTTGTTAAGAATGAGATTACCGAAGGAAAAAGAGGTGGTGTCTTGAAGCAGGTCTCAGTCTCCCACTGGATGGATAAAATGATCTGTGGCATGGTGCCACACTGTTCCCATCTTTATGTGCCCATTATGCATCATACCACGAGTCTTATGATCTTGTCAAAGCCTTTTAGGCTCTTGAATTGATGGAGTGTCTTGGTGATTTCAGTGTGTAGTCTAAAAAACAACCCTAAGTCATAAATTGATTGGCCCTGTCATCAACTTATTGAGGACCATCTACTCTGCATTTTTGTCTTAGACCATAATTGACAGGGCAGGATTCAAAAAGATCCATACTAACTAGCATGTTTGACCTGTGCCAGTCTCCAAATGGGTTAGGAGGTGCTAATCCCAAGGCTTTCCTAGAGTGGATATCTAACAAGCTTGTAAAATAAATGACTGCAGTCTAGATGTCTTGCTATTGTCTATTTTACGCTGAGTCTCTGTTTTGGCAAAGATCATGGCCACGTGTTCTGCAGAGGAGCACAAAACTGAACCTGGATCAGAGAGCTTAACTTTAAAGCAGAGGTATCACAGCTTTTGAAATACAAAACAAAAGCAATACTAAAAATAAGCGTTCATATAAAATTTTCTGTGTGGTAGGCATCATTCCAAGCACTGTACATGGATTATATCATTTAGTTCTTCAACAACCCTGTGAGATAACACAATTGTTCCCATTTTACAAAGATGACAGGCATACTAAGAAGATACGTTCTGGGTCATGTAGCTGTCAGGTTGGGATCTGAGCCCAGGCAGTTTGACTTTAGCATCCCCAAGCTATCATGAGGGTCCAAGGGGGCCCAGAAATAGTTGTGTAAACAAGGAAGTTCCGGCAGGAGGCAGAACCATTTCACAGCTGGACAACTGCTTCTGAATAGATACTCAGGTAAATGCAGTCCTATCATTTTCTGTTCCCAGCTGCCTGGTATCCTCTTTTGTGACTACTACTTGTAATCATTGATTACCAAAAATGGTTTGTGAAGCAATCCAATTAAGTGAGCCAAGAATTACATGTCAAGTGTTACCATCTTTATTTGCTTATGTCAAGTGGAGTCAGAGGCTTTCTGTGATCAGAAAAGCAAGTGAAAAATGGTTGATTAATTTCCTTTAAGTTTTGTCAAAATTTGTGGGCAGGGAATCTAATTTTCAGTTTAATATTCCTTCTTAACACACACTGCATTTTTTTTTTCTCTCTCCCTATTACTGCTAGCCAGAACACATCATTTGTACTTTCGCTTTACTTGAGTGCTAGGCTAATAATATTGATATGAATGCTTCTCTCTTCTTATCTTTAAGTAATTTGTAAAGGATGGTCAGTTACAAACCTGTTTAAATAGATGTCAACCATTTTGTACAGTACCTGAAAAAGCAAAATATTGTAATTAAATTGTCTTTTAAGATATTTGTACTTACCATACCTGGGGTTTTTTTTTGGTAAATAATATTTTTGTGTTATTTATGGTATGCCTACTCTAGGTTAGATATGGAGGAAGTGAATAAAGGTGAATAAAAGCCATAAACAAAACAGCTTTGTGTTTTCTCCTATGTAAAATATATATAATAACTACATATAATTATGTAATAATAAAATGAATACAATGATTGTATTTATTTTATAGAGTTCTGGTTAAATCTTGTAATCTTTGTAAATGTCTTAGTCTAGGGTATGTGCTAAATACTCAACAAATGTTAGCTGTGGCCACATGGCTTCAAGTTTGTCTTGGCTCCTGATCCCATAAAATGGTAAACTGGAACCAGCTAACTGCCCTGGTTCAAGGGCCCTCCTTGTTCTACAGGCTCTTGGACCTGCCTTGAGACTTCTTTTTTTACTTGTACCTTTCCATGCCTGAACTGTGACTTTTTCCAATAATATACTGAAATTTCATCTGTAATAACAGTATACTAGGTGTTAGTTATGAGTGTAATAGAGTATTTGTTGATTTCCCCCTCTTAGTATTCAGAGATTGGGATGGGAGATGGAGGATACCTTCAACTCCTCATCTAATATGCTCATTTCCTTTTCGTTACCGATAAGTGATCAGTGAAGCCTCTCTTGACCAAAAAAAAAAAAAAAATCCATCTTAGAAACGAGGGCTGTACATAGGGTGACCACTAATCCCAGATGGATTTAGTGCTGAAATTCTTGAGTTCCAGAAGCTCCCTAAGGTATGGTTTCTCCCAGGACTGTTTCACTTTTAAAATTGAAAGTCCTAGATTTCAAGAACCTCCTTCATTCTGGGCAAGCCAGAATGGATGGTCATCATATGTGTGGAATACTAAGGCAGTTAAGAATGTGCCCCTCACTCATATAGTGTTTGTATGTAATTGTTTGCCATAATTAAAAAAACATAAACTATTCCATTTAAGATATAGTAACTGTCTTTAAAGTTCAGTAAAAGAGATGAAGCTGTTACATGGCTTCTCCTAAGGCAGCCCTTGACAGGGTCATGAGAAATCAATGTCTTATCCTTTGCTGTGTTTATGTCTGAAGCCATGTATAATTAAACACATTTAGAGACTCTGCAGGATTGTTTGAGAATAACAAGAAGACAATTGACAAATGATAAGTCCCTTTTATTAATTTAAAATGAGAACCATCACTGGCAAGCAGACAGATCCGTTGGGTTAGCTGATCACTTTCTTTTAGCCCCTATAAAAACAGTCAACCTAGAAAATAAAATAACAAAGGTTGCTTGTTCATCATGGCACCAGAACAAAAAAAGTTGAGTAATATATTAGGAAGACGGCAAGTTTTATGAGTTCCACTCACCCCTCTGAAGGTACTTCCCAGTGCAGTGGTTCTCATCCTTGGCTGTGAAGTATAATCATTGCTCCTGGGTCAGCTCTTCCCTTCCCTCTTCCCCCACCCTACACAGAGATTCTGATTTAATTTGATTGTGGTATATTTCAGGCATTGCTCCTTTTAAGAAACACTTAAGATTATTCTAATTTTCAACCAGGGTTGCAGCCAAGGCCGTAGGGATCACTCACCCTGTAGACATGTAAAACCTCCACTGGACCAGCCCCTGAAAACCATGCACGTTGTCTCTGCTTCAGCTCCACAAAGACCAAACCATTTAGTGAGGGCAGCACAGCAGAGTATAGCATCTATCACTTTCTGTTTGCAATCTCATTAGGATAACCCAGACCATTTCAATAGGACTTGGGGGGAGTTCCAAACTATTTAACGGTGGGATAAATCTTTGAGTGGCTAATATCCTCCATTTATAATTGATTATTGGCCCCGGTTTTTGATAATTTCATTGGCAAATCTTGCCCAAATATTTTAGTCTCTATAGAAAAAAGAATCTAAAGGGACGACCCATTAAGAGCCTTTAACAGGAACTGCATTTGCTCCAAATAAACCAAATAATAGCAAATAGAGTTGTTTCTATGGATCCTTTATTCTACTTTCAGAAGACCCTTTTTACCTTCTTGACTTTTGGAAGAAGCATATTATTCTTAGTGAAATAGCATTACACTGGTTAGGTTTAAATCAGTACTATTTTCCCAAGTATAAATCGTTCTCTTTAGTTAACCTAATTATTTCCCTGACTGTGGGAAATAAGGCCTAACCATAGTCAACCTATAACATACTTTTCCTGGACCCATCTTTTCTCTGAAGTGTTCTCTTTGGTGGTTCTGGTCAAACTCTCATGGACGAGTGGAAATAGAGTCACTCTGCCCCTGCCATTTCTCATTTACAGGATACTTGAAAGTGAATGACTCCGTCATGTTACACTGTTTTGCAACACAATCAGTTTAGGTTTAGCAAAGTTAGCCCCATCACCTATAAAAATATAAAGCAAGGGCATTTCTTTCCAATGGTTATTTGAGGGGACTTCTCCCACCTACCTATCTTCCTTCCTTCCTTCCTTCCTCCCTCCCTCCCTCCCTCCCTCATTCCCTTCCTTCCTTCCTTTCTTCCTTTCTTTGTTTTTCTGTTTGTTTGGTTGTTTTTTTTTGCGAAGGCCAGAGGGTGAAGGACAGCATATGATTGAAGGATCAGCTGAAATCCTAATCCTTTTAGCAGCACTGTTGCTTTTAATGGGCTTCTCCTGTAAGCTGCTTCTGAAATATTATTTTCATTTTTTAGTTGTGGAAACTCAGACATAGTCTCACAGAGAGATTAAACAACCTCCCTAAGGACATTCATTGCGAGTCAGAGGTTGATCCAGTAATCTAATTAAGGCCTTATAATTCCAGCAGTGTTGCCAAAACCACACTTTTCTCTCTTCCTCCTGCCAAACTCAGTAATTTAGTATGATGACCTGCCTGTCCCCTTGTGCTGGAAGCCCTCTGATCCCCAAAGCTGAAGCCATTTGACCAAATTTAAAGGTTCCACCCAGGCCAACGGTGTGGGATGTTGGTCGTTAATCAGACAGAATTTAAGGGACCCTCGTCAGGAGTCAGATCTTGCCCCTTGGGTTTCTTTGGTCTTAGCCTTTGTGGGAGCATTCCTTCCCTGTTTTGTAACGTGGTACTTGTAATGAGGAGGATCACTTTTCTGTTCCCCTTCATCAGGATTCTCCCATTCATTCTCCAGTTCTTACAAGGCTGGGACTGCCCTGCCTTGGTGCCTGGCTCACCTTCTCAGAATCCATGTCCTTTGCCCAAGCCTGTGCCAAGCAGTGGGAGCCTGGCTTTCTCCTGCCCACTCACCACCTGCTCAACTTCCCACATGACGCTGAATGTTACACGTGCCACTGCTGTGCTCTCTGTGATTCCTGGATGAATACTTATTTTGATCCTAAGTGATCTCCAGCACCTGCCTGAGCCATGGCATCTCACTATGCACCTAGCACCTGTGATGCACCTGTCTGCCTGGACTTCTCCCCATTGCCTATAGCTGGGTGAGCCCCACCTCACCGAATTCAAGGTTCCAGCCCCATCACCTGTGAAGTTCTAGTTTCTTGGTCTGGAAAGATGCCATACATTCCTCACACCAATTGAGGATTCTCTTTGGATTCAGCACTTTCTTCCACTTTTTTTTAAGTTCTTATAGAACTTAACCTTTTATCCTAGCACCCTGGGATAACCAGAATTTTTCTTTTGTGTTCCCACGTGGTCCTTGGCCTCTATGCTTTGGATTTTGAGAATGGTCATTTCTCTTTGTCATTATGTTCAGCTGTGGTGTCAGGTTTGCTTGCTTGCCTCCTTGCTTTTTTGCTAGTTTGATTTTGTGGAGGATTCTGTTTGATCCTCTTTCACTGCATTGATCTAACCAGCAGATAGATGGATATATGAATAGACAGATAAACTAACACACAAACATTCTGGCTTATTTCCTTTTTAATGATCCATGGTTGCCAGAATTAGAGTATCTGGCTTGTGTGACACTGGATGGTGTATCTGTGTGTGTTACCACTATCCCCTCCACCATCTCCTAAATATAATTGACATTCAGCACATGCCTATTATTAATAATAAAGCAAAAACTATTGTTGTCTTGTTGAATTCAAGTTTAGTGTCAAAATGAAAGAGAGATGTGTACAAGTCTACCAGAGTAACCACATCCTTTACTTTGTGCAGGAGAAGCAGCAAGACAAGGCTATTAAAGATCTCTGGAAATAAGTAATGTCTCATTTTATCAGATGTGCATAGAATCCTGAATTTCAGTATTTGAAAATATTAGAAATGAGAGAGATTTGAAATAAAGCAGGCTTTGGAAGGAACAGACATGGGACTATAGAAAAATTAGAATCATTTAATACCATGTACCCGAAAATGAAAAAATCAGTTGCAGATATTCCACCATTTAGTAAGTCTATATGGACACTTAGGATGTTTCCAAGTTTTCACTATTAAAAATATCATAGCAATGCACACCTATGTTTGCCCTTTTAAATATCTGTGCCTGTGTTTCTACAGTATAGAGGCCTTGAAGTAGAATTGCATATTATAAACATTTAGAAAAACACTAATTTGCACTTCAATAAAGCAAAACCAGTCTAACAGAGAGCATGTTTCCCACTGTGTATTCTCAGTGCTTGCATATTTCTTAGGTGAAAACTCAGTGATTTTTGTTGTTGTTGCATGTTTCTGTTTACTAGTGAATATTATGTGTCAATTGAAAATAAGCAGATGAATCTTTCTATTCCAGGATATAAAGTATGTCTGAAACTTCTTGTTAGGTAAAAACAAGTTCTCATAGAAAACTATATGTTGGTGCTTTACATATGTACATATGTAAAATACAAAGGAAAGAAAATGTGCGTAAATCTGTACCTCAAATATGGTGGCTACCTCTGCTGAGAAGAGTGTAATTAGGAGTATAGTATGAAAAAAAGTGTTGAGGTTCTTTGTACATCTTTGTTATTTAAATTGTTACAGTGAGAATACATTCAAAAATTACCATGTATAATTTTTTAAAATATTAATTGAAACATCCATAGTATAATGTTTTCTGTCTTGGGTATCCAAACCTTTGTTAAAGGACTGCTGGAGTAAGCAATTGTATAAAGCAAACATTTATATAATCAGCAACTACTATGTGGTAGACCATGTGAAGTGTCGAAACGAGGGATAGAATTGTCTGTACCCACAAAATGCTCAGGGTTCTGTGTAGGAGCAGACAGTTATACAGATAATTAAGCCTAACTGAGAAAAGCACTCTAATTGGAAAATGTTACCGAGAACTGTTGGAACAAGGAAGAGGGAGTTGGGGGAATCCTGTAATAGAAGTTATATTTAATTTGGGGCTAGAAGGGCATGCAGGATTTCTCCAGGTAAAGAAGGTGGAAATGACATCCTACCCAGGTAGAACATTATGTGCAAAGGCTGAAAGCGCAGGCATTTTTGTGGCTAGAGAAATGGTTCTGGGGAAGTGATGGGTGATATAGCTGAGAAGGTAAGTTGGTGCCCTCATGTCAGATTTCCAGATGGGACCATAGAAATAGGTACTTTTCTTCCTTGCATCATCAGTAACCAGCCAAGCACAGTTTGAGAGAACACCTGTGTGTGTGCGCATGTGGCCAGCCTTGTTATTTGTGAGCCAAACTCTCTCACTATTCATGGCCTCATCATCTCTGCTCTAGTCCAGCTTTTTTCCTCCTCCTCCTCTACACTTCTCCCTCCAGTAACGTTCCCTTCTCAGCATCTTTCAACTCCCTTAATTTTGTGGTTTCTTGTTTTTATTGCATTGATATTCTCATTCATCTCCGTCCTAAAAATACCCCATTTGCTCTACCTCCTCTCTGATTCCATGTCCGCACTTCACATTCACTTGTGCAGACAGCAAGTTGGCTGCCCAAATCATCTGCTGCTTTTCTCTATCCTTGCAGTTCTACTGTGTATTCAGTACTCTTACCTAATTATGTTTCTGTCTCCTCCTGTCTCTCTGAGACTCTAAGACCCAAGTCTTGATTTTTCATCTTTGTGTCCCAGCAAATTGCACGGTTAATGGCAAACAGTAAGTACTTAATAAATGTTAAATAAATGAATTAAAGTGAATAATTGAACCTTCCTTCCATTTAATGGTGGGTTTTTATACTTTGCCCATCATACAGTACAATGCCATGTGTGACTATAGGACATTACAATTATGTGGTTATAGGATCGTGCAAATTATAGTAATGTATAGAGGAAAAAGAATAATGGGAGGGGAAATGGATCATATGTGAAGGACAATATTATATTAGAATTCAAAACTGATCAGAGGCTATATTGCCATTGGAAGTAGAAGCTTTCATTAGAAATATGTAGTTGTGATAGGAAGTGACCCTGACCACCTCATTTTAAAATAGCCCCTCACAGTACCACTCCCATTGATCCTAGTCCTGGGCCCTCTCATCAGCCAGTTTTATTGCCTTCCATTTGGGTTGCTGGCTCCTTAGCATCTTTTCTTGTATTAGACTATAAGCCAGGTGAGAAACATGGACAAGACACACGGGTGAGAAACATGGACAAGACACTTACCTGTGTATCCCAAAGTGTCTTGCATGTAGTGGAGACTTGATTATTATGAAAGTGAATGAATCTTCTAGTTGTTCTGTAGAAAAAGCTACCTAACCATTTGCCTTCTGCCTGATAATAAAATGTTATCATTTTTAAGTTTTCTTTTAAAATTCTTAGGAGTTACTAGGGGCCACTTATTAAACATATTCAAGTCTTTGCATGTACCTGACCCCAAATAGTCATCCATAGTTATTAGTAATTGTTTGCTTGTTTTAAGTGGTTTTTAAATCATTTGAATTATAATACACAGAGGCAGATTGCCTGCTTCTCATGCTACTCTTCTGTCTTCATCACTTGGAAGTAGTTTTTTAAAGGAGAAAATGAAGAAAAAGTAGAAGTGCTGCTGAATATGTTAAACCTATAAATCAGAATGCCTTGCAAATAGGAATTGCAAAGTTAATGCGATAGATTAAAAATTATTGTTTGAGGCTGGGTCTATAATCCTGGCACTTTGGAAGACTGAGGCAGTCAGATCACTTGAGGTCAAGGGTTTGAGACCAGCTCGGCCAACATGGTGAAACCATAGATTTCCACTAAAAATCCAAAAATTAGCCAGGTGTGGTGGCAAATGCCGGTAATCACAGCTACTCAGGACATTGAGGCGGGAGAATGCTTGAACCTGGGAGGTGGAGGTTGTAGTGAACCAAGATCATGCCACTGCACTCTAACCTGGGCAACAGAATAAGACTCTGTCTCAAAAAAAAAAAATTGACACCTTTCCTGTGTAGCAGATTTTTTTTTGCAAAGCAATATATTAACATTGTAAAAACTGAAGTCATGAACTGAATAAACACACATACACACACACACATACGCATATATAGCTGAAGACTTTACTATTTGCTTTGAACAATGGGGCAAACAGAGCATGAAATTAAGTGTCAGGCACATTAAATCTACAGATTTTAAACTTTTTATATGGTCACTTTTGAGCGAATAACAGTAACTTGAAAACTAGTTTGTCTCTAAAACGAATTATAGCCTAAAATACATTTGATAAGTAGAAATAATATGATTGAAAAGCTAGCTAAAATAGAAGCTGGCATCACCTTCCTTGCAGTGTGAAAGATTTTTGCTGCTTCATAATCAATAATCCCAAATGACTCTGAAATCCCAAATGACTTCACTGATGTATAAAAGGTATAGAAAATACTGTAATGGAGGAGTAGAGAATCATTGGAAAATTAGTTTGGAATCCCTTTCTGGGCATTTCTTTAAAGCATCAGAAAAAAAAAAAAATGTCCTGAACTTGATTCTCTCTGGTCTGTGTATCAAATGTGTAACCTAGATATTTTTATTATTAAGGTAATGTGCTTTCAAATCAAAGGGGTCAAGAAGTGCAGAAGATACACCTTTGAACCTGCAGCCTTCTTTTGCACCTGCTCAGAATGTCAAATGGCTAAAGGAGCAGAATGAGGCCTCAGAATAGAAACGGAAAATAATGTACATGCAAAGACAGAAGATGAGGGTTTTTAATTTAACAGTCTGGCTAAATTCAAAGGGAAAATGGAAATGGAATTAAAAAATGAAAAGGGAAGCTTATTAAAAAGAAAAAACAGGAGCTAGAAAGGATGAAAATGTGAAAGCGGATTTTAGATGGTGTTTTGTGCAGAAATGTGATTTAGTTAAGTAGGAAAACTGCATTTGTGGTGTATCTTTTAGTGTCATTGTTCATTCAAATGGACTCTGGGTGATGTTTGTCAAGTGGGAGAGGTTTTCTGCTTCTGGGTTTGTTAAGCACTTCCATGGAATTCAAGATTTCATTTCCACAAATAGAATTCATGAGCCAAGTGAGCATTGCTCAGTGAGATTCCAGATTTCTCTTTATGGTCTTGAATGATCCTCCCTAGAGGAGGCCAGTCAGCCTCAAAGACCCAAAGGAAAAGCCATATTAGAAGAAAACGCTGAGCAAATGAAAATGCTTCCTCTTGGCCAAGGCGCGTGTGGGCTGATTGGGAGCTGAGATTCATGTTTAATTGGATATTAATGACCCATCAGCATAGATGCTGAAATTTCTCTTTCTAATAATAAGACCCAGCTTCATGCCCAAGTCAAAGAAATGACAAGGATATTGTACTTTTGTTTCTTTTTTTTTTTTTTGAGACGGAGTTTCACTCTTGTTACCCAGGCTGGAGTGCAATGGCGCGATCTCGGCTCACCGCAACCTCTGCCTCCTGGATTCAGGCAATTCTCCTGCCTCAGCCTCCTAAGTAGCTGGGACTACAGGTGCACGCCACCATGCGCAGCTAATTTTTTGTATTTTTAGTAGAGATGGGGTTTCACCATGTTGACCAGGATGGTCTCGATCTCTTGACCTCGTGATTCACACGCCTCAGCCCCCCAAAGTGCTGGGATTACAGGCGTGAGCCACCGCGCCGGGCCCTTCTTATCTTTTTATACTGTTTTCTGGAAAGGAGCTATAAAATGGGAACCATCAAATCCTACACATTTTTGCCTTCCTGTGGGTCTGAGTGGATTATGCCACTGAGAAATAACGAGTCTGGCTTGTTATGTAGCTGTTGACATGGTATTTCTAAAACACATTTTAATCCTGATTTCTACCTGCCTCATATCTCTTCAGTAAAATCATGTTAGTAGCCACGATGATTACTTCAGACCAGTAGTTCAAGACCAGCCTGGGCAACATAGTGAGACCCTGTCTCTACTAAAAAAAGAAAAAATGCTGGTTGTTGTGGTACAAATCCATAGTCCTAGCTATTCAAGAGGCTGAAGTGGGAAGATTCCCTGAGCCCAGGAATCTGAGGCTGCAATGAGCTATGATTATGCCACTGCACTCCAGCATGGGCAACAGTGAACCCTGTCTCAAAAACAAAAAGAGAGAGAGAGAGTTAGTATCAGTAGTGGAAATGGCAGCTGTACCAAGAGGAGGAGTAATAATAAAATAGTAATGGCAGATTAATGGCAGAGAATACTATTTATTGATTATCATTAATTATCAGTAGCATCAGGAACTAAACCACATTTTACATTAATTCTCTAATTGAATTCTCATAGCAAACATGTGAGATAAATATATTTATCCCCTTTATCTTGATGGTGAAGCAGAGGCTTAGAGAACTTAAGCTACCTGCTTGTGAGTACACAGCTATTAAATGGAAAAACCGAGCTGCAAACCCAGATCCATGGAATGCCATTTGAGCAGAGTCAGGTTGAGTGTGTGATGTCATACAACCTTGCTTATTAGCTGTATTGGTCTTCTGAACTCACACTTGTGAATAAAAAGTGTACAGTGATGGAAAGACCTCTTTTGTATTATTCGCACAAAACTCCATACCTAATACAATGCTAGGCTTTGAACAAGTATCCAGTAAATATATTTGAATGAATGGATGAATGGAGACAGCAAACACAGTACCGTATTTTAATACAGATCCACAAGGCCACTCCTGGGCTTTTCAAGTTGCTCGCCTTTGTCTTAACATAAGAACCCTGCTCTACTATCAAATGTGGACAGGAAAAGATACATAGAGAAAATGTTTTATTCTATACTCTAACTTCTAGAATTTTTATGTGATTAGGAAACATGGACAGGAGAGAGAGCTCCATACTTACTGTGTGATTCATTCATCTAAAGAATATTCATTGAGTGCCTAGGTGCTAAGTGCAAAGAATGTTGTAGTAAGTAGGTGTAGGAAAATACCAGATCATCACAAGGGATATAGTGAAGATGGGATGTGTTAAAAAAAAAAATGTCTTGAGCATTACTTAAGATCACATAGTCCAGGAAGACAACCCTGAATAAATGTTTCAGCTGAGATCTGACTGGCAAGCTGCAGCTAGCCATGAGAACATCTGAGAGAAGAGCTAGCCTTCACTACTCACTCTCAAGTAAGGGTGGGCTTTATGTGTTGGAGGAATAGAAAGAACAGGACTGTCTTATTCTTGGAACATCAAGACCAACACAACAAGGAGTAGGAGATGCTTTAGGAGAGAGGGCCTTGCAGGCTGGAGAATGGAGTTTGGATTTTAAGTAAGTGCAGGGGAAAGCCACTCTTAGAAGGACCCAATCAAATTTACATATTTTTAAGTTCATTCTGATTGTGCTGTGAACAAAAGATTGTAGGTGGAAAGTATGGAATTTGGGAAATAGGAGGTTATTGCCAGAGTCTAGGTGAGAAATAATTGCCTTTGAATAGGGGTGGAAGGAGTAAAGGTAGAAGTGAATGTATGTATCCTAAAGATATTTTCTGGGTAGACCCCATAGTCCTGTATATACATGTATGTAGGCGTATTTGTGTGATGTATGTATGAATGTATAAGGATAATTACTGGGCTTTTGGTCAAGATCTCCCAGGTTGTACAAACTGGTGAGAGAGCAGATTTGAGGGAATGAATTCTGTTTTGAAAGTGTTAAGTTGGAAAGTTCTGTTTGTTGGACAGCCAAGTGGAATATCAAGTAGGCAGCTGGTAAAGATGTAGAGGACGTTAAAGAGCGATATTGAGAAAGATAATAAACTTAAGAGTCATTGATTTATTGACAGTATTTAAAGCCAGTGGGACTTGAAACTACGCCAGGAGAGAGGACAGATAGAAAGTAGAAGGGGTTCCCACAGCAAACCCCGAAGCACACCATTTAGGTAAAAGAGGAAGATGGGACAGAGAAAGAAGGACTAACTAGTGAGGTAGAGAGAAAACCATCAGAGCGAGAGGTGTGGAAGCCAGGAGAAGAAAGTATCTCTAGAAGGAAGTGTGTTCTGTCGTGTCAGAGGCTACCAAGAGGCCACAAGAAGGAAGGTGTGATCTTGGAGGAAGTAATATTAGAATCAACAACCTGCGTGCCTCCGGGCCATGACAAGAGCATGTCCAGTGGGAGGATGAGGAAGGAAGCCAACTAGAGTGTGCGGAGACAGTGTGAGGTACTACAACAGATTGCATTAGCTCATACGACTCTTCCAAGATGCTTTCCTATGGAGAAACCAGAAAAGTTTGTTTATTCTCAAAAGGGAGGGGAATGCTGACACTTTTTACAACATAAATAAACCTTCAGGACAATAGGAAAAGTAAAATGAACCAGTCACAAAAAGGCAAACATTGCATGAATCCACTTATATGAGGATAGAGTAGGCAACCTCACAGGAGCAGAAAGTAGAATGGTAATTGCCAGAGGAAATGGGGAGAAGAGGGCATAGGGAGTTATTGTTTAATGGGTGCAGAGTCTCAGTTTTGCACAATGGAAAGAGTTCTTGAGATCAATGGTGGTGATGGTTATACAACAGTGTATACTTAATACTACTAAATTGTACGATTAAAAATTATGAGGATGGTAAATTTTATGTGTATTTTGCCAAATTAAAAATAAAAACTTTTAAAAATGTAGATACTTAATCTGGAAGGTCCAATATTTAGTAATAGGCATTCTAGAAAAGAGAACAGAGTAGGAAATACACCTTAAAAACTAATGATACATGATTTGCCAGGGCTCGATCTTTAAAAAGGGACTACCAACTATCTTTCAGAAAGCGTGGAAGAAGACCCATATCTAAGCATATTCTCATGAAATTTCAGAATATCAAGAATAAAAAAGTCCTTAAACTCTTCTAGGGGAAAAATATAAGAGAGCAAAAAAGGAATGAGAATCAAGCTACCTTGAATTTCTCACAGCAACACTTCAAGGTAGAAAACTGTGGAGCAATGCCTTCAAAATTATGAGGGATTTTTTTTTTTTTTTTTGCAACTTAGAACTCTAGATCTAACCATTTTATCAATCAAACATGAAAGTAGAATAAAGACTTTTTCTGACATGCAGGGACTGAGAACATTTACCTCCAAAGTCCTGTCTTAGTTAGTTGCCTATGAATGTGTTCCAGCAAAAAGAAGATGTAAACTAAGAAAACAAAAGATTGGGATCCAAGGGACAGTTTATCCATCTACCCATCTATCCAGGGCAGCAATGGATGGAAATAACAAATGGCCCCTATGTAGCAGGTCTGGGGAGCAGCCAGTGTAATCTGGGGCCAGGAGAACTCCATGAGGTAGATCTTTAGGAAAAACAGGAATTTGCTAAATAGATAATATGATTAAAATCTTTGAAAAAATTGAGACCAACAAAACCAGAAGAAAAGAAAGGAGATTGAATACTCCAAAGTTGCCAGTCACGGTGGCTCATGCATGTAATCCCAGCACTTTGAGAAGCCAAGGCAAGAGGATTGTTTGATCCCAGGAGCTTAGACCAGCCAGGACAACATAGTGAGACCCTCATCTCTACAAAGAATTGTTTTTTTTTTTTTAAATTAGCTATATGGTGGCATGCACCTGTAGTCCCAGTTGCTTGTGGGGCTGAGATAGGAGGACCATTTGAACCTGAAAGATTAAGATTAGCCAGGATCACACCAACACACACCAGACTGGGTGACAGAGTGAGACTCTGTCTCAGAGTTAAATAAATACCCCCAAAGACTCTAACACTGCATAAGAATATTTGCTCCAAATATGAATTAAACTAAATTGTGGCATGAATGTAGGCAACTGCTGGCATATAAGAAAAGAAAGTCTATTTACTTTTAATGCTGGGAAACTTCTGTGTGATTGTTAGTGGATATGACATTGGACTGAGAATGTGATAGAAAAGAAAATCATCCAAGCCAGACCAATTTGCCCAGCATTGGGATAGTATATATAATCATAATAAGCTTAAAGCTGCTTATTGATTCTTTTAACTATGACTCAGTTTACAATTATACTTAGCACAGCAGACCAAATAGAGGTCTTAGAATAGAAAATATTGCTGTTAACCTTGACAATATGTAATAAAAGTAATACTGTAGATGACAGAAGATCCAACTTTGAAGGCAAGGAATGATTATAGAAAAAAAAATTTTTGAGGTTTGAGTATGTGTTGCCTTTGTTTTAGTGTAATTTGTTGAACTGTACATTTATATATTATTTTTAATGGCTATGTTTAAAAACTGGCTTACAAAATTTTCTTAAATTTTTTTTCTCTTCTTTACATTCTGGGGTACATGTACAGATCTTGCAGGATTGTTACGTAGGTATACACATGCCATGGTGGTTTGCTGCCTCCATCCCCCCGTCACCTACATTAGGTATTTCTCCTAATGTTATCCCTCTGCAATCTCCCCACTCCCTGCTGTGCCTCCCCAAGTCCCTATCCCCCAACAGACCCCAGTGTATGATGTTCCCCTCCCTTTGTCAATGTGTTCTCATTGTTCAACACCCACTTATGAGGGAGAACGTGTGGTGTTTGGTTTTCTGTTCTTGTGTCAGCTTGCTGAGAATGATGATTTCCAGATTCATCCATGTCCCTGCAAAGTATATGAACTCATCCTTTTTATGGCTGTATAATATTCCATGGTGTATATGTGCCACATTTTCTTTGTCTAGTCTATCACTGATGGGCATTTGGGTTGGTTCTAGGTCTTTGAAAAATCATATAGATTTAAATATGTTATTTAAGGTTAAAAATAGTAGGTGATCTAAAATTAGTAATACTAAGTCACAGACATTCAGAAGACACAAGAGAAGCTAGCAGATGTCTGCTAATTTTTGATCATTTTCATTGTGGTATCAGTGGATAATCCTTTGAGTCTGATGAATTAGAGACTAATAAGATGAGCCACTGAGAGGTCACCCCTAGGAATTGCAGCTGAAGTTGGAGAAGGGAGATGTTTGAGTTAGGACCACGCTTGGGTTATTTGAAGACAAGATAGTTTCCACCCAGAAGAGATGGGACCAGAGGCTCATGTTTTTTTTTACTCTGAGCCCTTTGGGATAACTCATTTTTTAAAACCATGTGCATACTTTCTATAATAGCAACAAAAGGAATAGAAATAAACAGAATTTTAAAATGAATAATAGAATGATTATAAAAGCATAAAAATTATTTAATCATAAATAAGGGCCCATTATTATTTTAGTGGGAATATAGTTATAAAGATAGATACATGGACATGGATTCTGGAAAAAGCTCATACAAAGAAAAGTAATTATGTGAATGAGGCAAATTCTCAGTAAAAATGTCTTCTAATTGTATAAAACCTAATATTTGAAGAGTAAATGAAAATATGTAAAAATATTATAAAGTAAAACATGTGTTACAATTCATCTAACCTCTAGTTTATCCTCTTCCCACTTGTATGTTGATAGTGAGACCTTCAAAGCTATATCAATCTTAGATTGTCGGGCTGTTTCGTCTGAATTCAACAGTCCACCTGAACTGGAGTTTGCTTCTGTGTTAATCACGTCTTGCTGCCATAGTGAAGTACCACAGACTGAGTGGCTTACACAACGAAAACATATTTCCTCCACAGTTCAATGTCTGGAAGTCTGAGATCAGGGTGCCAGTGTGACTCTGAGATCAGGGTGCCAGTGTGGTTTGATTTTAGTGAGGGTCTCATCCTGTCCCCTTTTGCACAGGTGCCACCCTCCCTGTGTGGTAGAGAGAATGAGCTCTCTGAGGTCTCTTCTTATGAGAGCACTAATCCTATGTATCAGGGGACTACCCTTTATGAATTCATTTAACCTTAATTACTTCCTTAAAGGCTCTGTCTTGGAATACAAATTGGGAATTAGGCCTTCAACATATGAATTTGGGGGAGACACAGATATTCAGTCCATACTAGCCCTGTCAATTTAATCAGTCGTTTGGCTGAATTAACAGATAGACAAATTGTTTTAACACCAAGAAAAAATTGACCTGGGGTTGTAGGTGGCTAACTTTCAAAACCCAAAAACACTAGTATTGGAAACTTTGTAAAGACCACTCCCTGCCCTAAGAAATTCCAGAGTTCTTAGGCTCTGCAAGACCCCAAATTCCTGCTCTGCCCTACTAAATACAATTGCAGCAATATTTTGTAGTGCATCTGTTTTTAACAGATGCCAACAGTATGGTGACCTTAACATCCCTTGTGCCCATCAGCCCTCTCTCTTCTATAAAATGACCCAAATAAAACATTTTGACTTTTGATTAGATTTGATCTTCACAATAACTTTGTAAAATGGACAGAGTAGGCGTTTTTATTCTCATTTTACTAGAGATACAATTGAGAGACAGACATAAGCATTTCCCTTTTGCATAGTGTAAAAAATGTGCATCCTTCCACAATAAGGAGAGTAGAAAAAGCCCTTGAGTAGAAGGCATGTGAGTGGTTCTGAACCCAGTTCTGCTTTTGACATACCCAGATTAAGACAAAATTAGGGTTGTCTTTGATCAGACTTATCATAACTCATTAAGGAAGCAACCTAGCACTGGAAACCTCAGTAAGATAGCTCACATCTCTAATCCTCATTGTTCTCCCCTGTGTCTATCAAATTAGAATGATATCATGAAGTAAGCATGAAGTTTGAAATTACTGCAGACCTGGAGTGAATGCAGTTCTGAATTCACCAGCAGTGTGACCTTGGATGACTTTACCTTTCTAATCCTATTTCTCTACTAGCAGTAATACCTACTTTGCAGGTTGTCAGGAAAATTCAAGATGATTTATCTAAAGATCTTAAGACAGTTTCTTCCTGTATTTTGTGGGAAGAATATTATTAGAATGGTATCAAACATGATGTCTGGAATGGCATCCATATACTTTTAAGCCACATCCCTGAAGCTAATTTGGTCAGGCTTGACCACACACATTAGCAGAAGGATTTCAGAAAAGCAAGAGAGAACGCAAAAGCATGCCAAGCCTCTTGAGAACACATCTCAGACCTGGCCCATCATACCTCTTCCATGTTCTTTTAATCAAAGGCAAGCCGCATGGCTCCCTTCTGCCCCCCAGACTCAAGAGGTGCGAAAACATATGCTGTCTCATGGCAGAGGACCTCTAGTCATTTTACGCAGGGCCATCCTCGCACTGTGAGGACATTTTTGTCATCAATCTACCACGTTATTCCAAAGGAATTGTAGAAATGATATGATGGTGATGACCAATAACCATTTTTATGGTTCATATTTGTTTTCATTTTTGCTTTTGTCATGCTTTCATTCATCGAACATTCACAGAGGGATTTGCCCACAGCTATGTGCTCAGGTTTGTGCCCTGCACTCACAGCACCTCCCATAGGGTGTGCTCATCTATGTGGATGAGTGATAGGTTTTCCTGCTATACTACCACAGAGCAGACACAAAGTAGTGTGATCCTATCCCTCTGTATTTCTCTTGACAGGCTGTGCAATCTGGGCTGATAGGAAGAACAGGCCTTGATAACCAGAGCCATCCAGGCTGCCAGGATGTCTTGTTTCCTGTTGAGTGCCTGAGCACATCTGCTTATTCCCTCTATGAGTTTTTATTGTAGAAACCCTGATGCCCAGCACAGCATGTGTTTGGGGGCCAGCAGATCTTACCAGCGTTGCCTACGAGCATCCGCTTCACAGCTTGTGAGCAGTGGTGTTTACACATCTGGATAGTGTGCCTTTATAAATAACTCCATGAGGTGCCTGGGGAAGCTGGGCTGTATCTTTGGCATGGAATTGGGACACTGAGTGTTCCTGGAAATAGAGGAGGACTGGTTCTGAGATTCAGAGAGAAATAAATGGCAGGACTTGTCACTGCAAGACACAAGGTGATACTGGGTCATTGCAGCAAACCTGGGCCTGAATAAGGAGAAACATGCCTTTGCCCATCTTAA
The DNA here is from genome assembly GCF_049354715.1 of Callithrix jacchus. Classification (NCBI taxonomy): domain Eukaryota; kingdom Metazoa; phylum Chordata; class Mammalia; order Primates; family Cebidae; genus Callithrix; species Callithrix jacchus. The sequence goes on from NC_133517.1 coordinate 78,958,572, forward strand.
TTTGGTATCTTTCTTTTTCCATTTTCCCTCTTCTTCTATATTTTCTCACTTTTGTCCTCCTCCTATGCCTGCATTTTCCACTGATACCTTTTAATCTTCCTCCTTTCTTATCAACTTTTTTTTCAATCTTAGTAGACTGTACCTAACACCATCTCACAATACCTACAGCTCAAGTCAGCTGGACTCCAGAGACTGCCTGTGTCCACGGTGCTGCCTGCTGCCTCCCCAAGCCAGGCTTGAGAATCCAGCAGAAGAGGATGCCCCAGCTATTCAGGAGCTATTAAGATATGCTTTCTGGAAACATAATATGTGAGAGGCACTATTTAAAGTGCTTTAGTTAAACTATTTCTAATTCTTCCACAAACTGTAAGATAGGTATTATTTGCAGTGAATTTAGAAATATGTTTTAAAAGCTTTAGTGACCAGCCCAAGGCCCACAGTGCTAGTGAATGCCAGAGCCTTCAACTCAGGTCTGCATGATTCCAAATGCCAAGCTTGTTTCCTCACATCACTCTCTGTGTCAGTTGAAAAAGAAAAAAATTGAGGATCAGAGATGTGAGATGTCTTGCTAAGAATTACAGTGCTAGACTGGCTCTGCATTTTTTGGCTCAATATAAGAGAAATCTAATCGGAGGAAAGGCTGTTTTAGTCCCAACCTGGGAATGTCAAGAGCACAGCTGGGACCTGAACCAGTTTTCCGACACTCAAAGGATGTAGGATCTGTGATATATGATGGTGGAATAGACAGTTCTTTCATTTGTTCAGCAGATAATTATTGAGTTCCTGCTTTGTGCCAGGTACTACTCTGAAGTTTGAGATTCTTTGCAAATTAAGAAAGACCCTTGTCCCTGTGCAGGTTGCAAGCCAGTGGGAAGAGACATATAATAAACAGGAGAAAAAATAAGTGACTCGTGTAGTGTGTTAGATGATACTTATGATTGAGAGATCAATGGTGAAGCAAGGTAGTGAGTATAGGAAGTTTCAGAAGGGACTCTTGCTTTTTTAAATAGGGAGATTGGGATAGGACTTACTGAAAAGGGAGCATTTGAACAATTCTCAAAGGCTTTGAAGGGAGTGAGGGAAATAGCCATGTAGGTTTCTGGGAGAAGGGTAATTCCAGCAAGGTAAAAAGCAGGCATAGGTGGCATTTTTGAGCAATCGCATGAAGACTGATGTAGTGGGAACAGAATGTTTTAGGAAAAGAGTAATAAAGATGACATCAAAGAGCTGGGTAGCTGAAACATGTGAGCCCTTGTAAGTCATTTTAAAGATTTCCATTGAGGGGAGGGAAGAACAAGATGACCTGTTTGTTGTCTTAGTACACAGATGCAGGAATCTAGGTGTGACATGATAGTGTTTCCAATCAGGATTGTAGCAACGTTGGTGATGAAGAGATTGGCATCTGGATACGTGTGAAGGTAGAATCATCGAGTTTCCCTAGTAGATTAGATGTAGAACACAAGAGAAACAGGGGAGTCTATGATAAATCCAAGATTCAGGGCCTCCCCAGTGGGAAGTATAGCATTTCTGTGATAGGAAATGTAGGCTACAAATGAGGCATTTTTAGGGAGAAGAACAGGAGCTCCACTTGGGACATGTTGAGTTTGAGATATTTATTTTATGTGCAAATGAAACTGAAGTCAGTTGCATGTGCATATATGATTCTGTAGTTCAGAAAGAAAACCGAGCTGGAGATATAGTTTGGGATTCATCAGCCTACATCATGGTAGAGGAAACAAACAAACAAAAAAAACAACAACAAACCCTGAGACTCAGTGGAGACCCCTGAGGTGACGAGTGAAAAGGAGATTAGTGCAGTGAGCAGTGAGATTTGCCTTGCACTTATCCAAAGGCAAAACTCTATATGGCTTCCATATGAAAGTAGGTTTTAAAGCATCAGTGTTTATTAGCAATGGTGTGGCCTATTTCATAGGATACGTTTTCTGATGCTGCGGATTTTCAGGGAAAGTACTGAATCTAGATCAGTGTTTTCCCAAATTTTGTGTAGCTCAAAGGGAGAAAGGAGAAGAAAAGAAAAAATAATCTTTTTTTTTTTTTTCTGAGATGGAGTTTCGCTCTTGTTACCCAGGCTGGAGTGTAATGGCGCAATCTTGGCTCACTGCAACCTCCGCCTCCTGGGTTCAGGCAATTTTCCTGCCTCAGCCTCCTGAGTAGCTTGGATTACAGGCACGCACCACCATGCCCAGCTAATTTTTTGTATTTTTAGTAGAGACGGGGTTTCACCATGTTTACCAGGATGATCTCGATCTCTTGACCTCATGATCCACCCGCCTTGGCCTCCCAAAGTTCTGGGATTACAGGCTTGAGCCACCGCGCCTGGCCAAAAAAATAATCATTTTCAATTAGGAGATGGACATCTTGTCTACCCAAGTAAAGTTGTTTACAAACACAAGCCTTGATGTATGCGTCATACTCCAGGTTTATTGACTAGCAACTTAGATGTCTTAAAGTGAATTGGACTCTTGTATTAGGTTTAAACTTGAACCCACTAACTACTAAAATTCACTGAAAACTTTTTGTGTCTGTGGTCACAATATTTAGAAACTTTAAAGTCCATTAACAATATCAATATGGGCAAATTAAGAGGAAAAGAATACCCTCTAGTCTTACCTCCTTTAAAAAAAATGATACTACAACAGTGATGTCTTTAAACAGTGGTTCTTAGATTTAGAGTCCCAGGACTTTGTTGTACTCTTAAAAGTTTGAGAACCTCCAAGAGCTTTTGTTTATGAAAATGATGCAAATATGGGAGATAGCTGATACTTCGGTTAATAGGGATTTCAAATGATGAATTGACACCTGTTACTTGTTAATAATAAAGGTTTAGGCTTTGATATCCATTTTTGTTGTCAACACATTGAGAATAGGGTCTTTTGAAGGAAATATGAAGAAGCTACAAGTCCCAATGAAGAAGACTAGGAAAGGAAGTGTCTAAACACATGTCCTGCAGAGCAGATGCGAACACCGGTAATGCCTCACTATGTATTGGGAAAAGTTGTCTAAGTTGCTTACACATTACTGGTCTGTAGGGGTTCTTAGACTATCAGAAGAGATTAGCATCAAAATTTTAAAAGCAAGAAATAATCCAGGTGATACTAAAGCAGTGGTTAAAGATGGAAGAATATGAAATAACACTTTCTGTATTTAATTATTTTACTGCTTAGCAGAAAAGCTTCAAGTTTATTTTGGAGAACTTAAAACTTAATGTTTAAGAGTTCTTTTCAGTTAAACACAAATACACTATGTATATTTATTTATCTTTCCTTCACCTGAAAGGAAATGTATTCTTCTTTTACCTGGAAACTTTCTGACAATGAGGTGTCTTCCCCTTAGGAGGCAGGAAGTTTAAGAGTTTTCTCTGTCATCAAATATTTTGGTCCAAACCCATGAAAAATCATTAATACTGTTGGTTTTATAGACCATTCTGGAAACAGCGTTCAAGAGACAAGATATTTTTTAAAAATTTTCTCACCCCCTCTTTCTATGAAAGGATTAAGGTGACAGAAGAGGGTATTATTAGTGTTTTAAAATTAATTAATTATCAAGTATTCTATGAGCTAACCATTTCTCCTAATATTTAGTGACCTTTTTTGGGTGAATGGGCTTTAAAAACTGCTAAAGTAGACATTAATGGTTTGGGGGGTGTGTGTGTGTGTGTGTGTGTGTGTTTCCTCTTTTCCTTCTTTCTCTGCAATCTTGAGTAAAATGACACAATAGAAGTCAATATAAGACGAGACTGGGAACTAAAGAAAGGACATTGCAAGATAGTAGGGGGAAAAAGAAATAGGCAATTCTTAAAACTGGCAAACACTTGCTTATAATGAGATACCCCTTTCTGAAATTCGGCCGTAAAGTTCACTTTGTCCCGGCAATGAATGTAAGCATTCTAAGCATTCTCTATCGTTTTATAATTAACCAACTGGGATCACCTAGGTAAGAGTTTGTACAACCATTGGGATCTTACAATTGTAGCATTCTCTTATAAATCAAAGCCCGGTAAATTAAAATAGAATTGCAAAACAAATAAGCTAAGGGATAATTGAATCATAAAATAAAAATTTAACTTTAAAAGCATTTTGCAATATGTTCTTTCAATTTCAAACATCTTTAAAGCATTTAATTATTCTGTTAGCAGAAAAGCTTCAAGTTTACCTTGGAGAACTTAATGCTTCCGAGTTATTTCCAGTTAAATACAAATCAGAAATTACTATAAAACAGCTGAATTTATTATATGAGTAAATTAAAATAGAAGTCGTTTGCCAAAAAAAAGTCACTCGCAAACAACCTTTCCCTCAGGAATGTGTAGTTTGCATAAAGTGAGTTCTTCCTGTCAAACAGAAAGTAAAGGCATCAGAAAGGAGAGGCATCTGAAATGCACTTTCCGTTTGTCTGTAACTAGGCCAGGACCAATTCAGAAAGGAAACGTCTGGAATTCTGCTTCATGTCACTATGCATAGGAGTTAAGATAACAAACTGCCGCGGGCCTCTTTCAGGGCAGCAAAATAAACCAAAATTGTCTCCAGGGTCGTAAATTCGAGAATGATATGGTAGACATGAACACAGAGAAGGAGAACTGGGGCAAATATTTTTTAATGTTTGCTGTTGGGCAGGATGTTTTTTTTCTCATGAGTTTACTGTTTCTAGTAAATGTGAAATGCCTTATTTTTTTTGCCTTATGTACTATTATTATTTAGGCTTAGGCCCCTACTGCGGGAGTGGGTGGGAATCCAGGGCATATCAGAGAAAGTCATCATCTAGGGATGGCTGTGAAGAGAATGTAGGCATTGGATGTGGAGGAAAGGAGGCAGTCGATTGAAGGCTTTGACCGCTCTGCCTCTCCTTTCCTACCATCAGTGGGAGAATATGTTGAATTTGAGTGATGTGGGTTTAACATATGCTTCTTGTTGTTCTAATTGCACACAGAAGTGAAGTGTAAGCTCTTTAAAGGAATCAGGTTATGGCATTCACTCCCAACATTTGGTACCTGTTGGGGATGAGGGAAGTGTTGATGGAAGGAGGAGTAACTGAGGTTCACCCCAGGTGCTACAAAAAGAGAAGGTCAGGCAGAACAAATTAAAGTCAGCTCTGAGAATCCCGAAAGCAGCAGCAGACTGGGGCAATGAGTCATTACAGCTCTTAAGGTGTAGCAAACTAATACTAATTTCATTAAAACACTAAGGCTGACAATCATCTGATAAATGGTACAATATTTTATTACCATCTGATTAAGAAGAGACAGTACCCCACACACACTTTACTTATTATGCCTGTTTACATGGAGGGATCTCTAGGCTCATACCGTCTTTATTTTTTCTTTATTCTTTGAGACACAGAGTCTCACTCTGTCACCCATGCTAGAGTACAGTGATGCAATCTCCACTAAAGGCAGTCTCCATCTTCTGGGTTCAAGCGATCCTCCTGCCTCAGCCTCCTGAGTAGCTGGGATTAAAGGTGTGCACCACCATGCCCAGTTAATTTTTGTATTTTTGATAGAGGTGGGGTTTCGTCGTGTTGGCCAGGCTGGTCTTGAACTCCTGACCTCAGGTGATCTACCCACCTCAGCCTCCTAAAGTACTAAGATTACAGGCATGAGCCACTGCACTGAGACTCATATTGTCTTAAAAATCAATGCCTAAAGTTTTGAAGTATATGCACTTACTAGTATATGCCTAGTAAGAGTATATTCTGAAGGATAAAGCAAAGCAGCTCCTTGAGTGTTAGCCTAAGAATCTCTGTATTCATGATAAAACGAAAACTTATAACAAAAGCATACGTGGAGGGCTGCTGAGGTTGCATTCTGAGTTGGCTTGGTGTATTTGGGTAAATCTCCACCTGAAGCCCAGTTGAGGCTGAGGGTCCTCCTTTTCCCAGGAAATGAGCAAATTAAGAATGACCTTCCAAGAAGGAAAAAGTTTAGTATATTGATGCCTAAGCAACTTTATCTTTCTGCCTTTCGCTTCCTAATTTACAGCCTTCTGTGACTGGTTTACAGGAGTTTTCAAAAGATGTGATTAGCTTTACTTGCAAGAAACTTGCAAGAGTTTCAGGGTAATGATGTGTCAGCTATAAACTCATTCAGCTAATCTGAAGGAAAATTTGTAGAGCAGGAAAGAACTAGATTCAGAGGTGCTGACTTGTGAAACATGGTGGTAAGTGCCTTTCTAGCTAAAAGATCTAAAATTCTAGCTTCCTAATTGTGCAAAGGAAAGGACATGATGATGAGCATAAAGAAAAAAATCTAAACATCATCAGCAACAAAAACATGTATTCATTTATATGCTCCATGCCCAAGGTCTTCCTCTCCCATCAAAATTAGGAAAAGTCAATATGATTTCTCACAGAGGTCAGAAGGGAAATGGCTGCAGCCCATTACTCCATGTGAAGGGTTGCAGGCAGAGGCAAGCATGTTTGATTAGGAGCCACCTAAGCACAACACACAGCAAGGTAGAGCAGCAAGGGATGAACGTCAAAGTCACTGCTGATTAAATAGCAAGCTATGTCTTTGAATAAGTTTAGTTTCATTAATTCATTCACTTTATCTTTGTGGATGTACACAGCATCCACTGAAAGCAAGACACTCTGGGGAACACAAAGTTATAACAGCTCTCACCCTGCCATCATCACCACGTATTCCAGTTACTATGATTGCAAACTAATTTACCCCAAAACTTAGTGGTATTAGACAGTTGTTTATGATCTCACGGATTATGTGGGTCAGGGATTCACTAAGGGGACTGCAAAGATGGCAAAGATGGCTCGACTCTCTATCATGGTATCTAGGGTCCTCAGATGGAAGATCTGAAGGCTGGTGGCTGGAATCATCTGAAGCTTGTTCTTTCATTTGTCTGGTGGTTGATGATGACCATCAACTGAGACCTTAGCTGGCAAATCGGCCCAAACTCCTACACATGGTCTCTCCATGTGGCCTGGGCTTCCTCACAGCATGATGGTTGGTTTCCAAAGGTCAATGCCAGAGAGTGAATCAGGCAGAAGCTGTGTCTTTTTTATGACCTAGCCCCAGAAGTCACATAGCATCAATTCCACTGTATAATATTGGTTATGACATTCACATACCTTGCAGAAATGGAATAGGAGGGAGCATCAACCCCCTGTATTAGTGGAACAAATGTCAGTCCCACTGAATGAAAAGCAGATACGTGTGTGTGTGTGTGTGTGTGTATTAAAACATACATATATTAATATATGAACATATATAAAATCATCTTTGGAAAACACAATCTACCACAATTAGTAAAAGAAAGAAATTATCACAGTACAAAATAAAAAGTGATTTTTATTCGTCTATTTCCAATCATATGAGTCCTTGGGCCGTCACTTACAAAATAACACAATGTGATTACAGTATTGTGATTATTTTGTGGCCTGGGCTTCCTCACAGCATGATGGTTGTACAAAATAACACATGATGTGTACAAAATAACACAATGTGATTACAGTATTGTGATTATTTTGTAAATGATGGCCCAAGGACTCATATGATTGGAAATAGACGAATAAAAAATAATACCTGACCACTATGCTTTCCAACCTTAAATCACTATCATATTACTTCCATCGTTTTCACTATGACTCTCTCACCGTCTCTACTATTGTTTCTTCAATGTTTTTAAAAAGTTATTAGATGCTACATATACTGCCTTTTTTTTTTTTTTAAGACTCTGAGACGGAAGCAAGTCCTTTCTTTGTCAAGAAAACAACAGCAACAACAACAACAAAAAATGTCAGCAGGTGTTACAATCACACTCCTACCAAATGAAGGCTCTCCCCTTGCCTTAATCTGAAAGATTTGATAGAGAAGTGGAAGGAAATGATGCCTCTGGAGAAAAGCAGGGATAATAATAGCTATGTCTTTGTACTACCCAGGAGCCTTTAAATTACTGCCAATGTGATAGCCTTACTTTTTTGGCAAACACTGATCCCGAGTGATAAAAATTCTAGATACTGAAGCATTAATCTGGCCAAAACCAAATTCCTGGGATCTCTGAAGGAGAGCATCATCTGACATTAAATTGATGCTTATTCACTAATAAAGATATTTGTAACCCATCATTGGTCAGAGGTTAACCTCTTCTCACTCCGTGTGGGTGCATGTGTGTGTGTTCCTCATAAATACTTCCTGGAAAGATCAGTGAACCAAAAAAGATCTTGACTAGTTGGCTTCTATATAAAGCCTAACTGCCCCCATTGTCTGATTACCATTCTCCCACATCCTAGTGGAATTGACTTTTTGCTTCCCTACTTTGGTATAACTAATGTTCCTGGGCATTTTGGGGCCACCCTAAGTCCAGAGCCCCTAGACAGAGTTGCAGTTCTTCTAAATCTAGTAACATTTATTTGTAAAATAATTATTAGCACTTTCAGCAGCCAGTGTTGTACTAGGCTCTAGAAATGTCAAGGACAGCCAGAGATAAATACCTTCTTGAAATACGGAGAAATGCACTTGGGGCCAGCTATTTCTCCCCTAAAATGTCATTAATTGCTTAGCAACCCCATTGTTTTTTGCTAGAGTATTCATTTAAAAACACCACTTCCTAGAGATTCCTTGGGATTTTTTTCTCAGCAGAGATGGTTAGATCATTTTTATAACTTCTTCTCCTGGACCTTTTCTTTGTGTTTTTCAGCAGTATTCAGGTCTGCAGAGGTTAGGAGGAAGACAATAACTAGATATTTATCTTCAGGGGAATCCATTCTGTAGCCTTTAACATACTCTAAGACTTTTAACTACAGTGTCTTCCTAGGCATGGGCCAGCGTTGACAGATCTTCTTTTCCTTCTTTATAGTCAGCTACGGTGAAGCTGTCTAAACCAGTGGCTCTATGGACCCAGCAGGATGTCTGCAAGTGGTTGAAGAAACATTGTCCGAATCAGTATCAGATCTACAGTGAGTCATTCAAACAGCATGACATAACTGGTAAAGTATGCAGTATTCCAGATATTTCACTCCCTTTCTTTCACCCAGTCACGATGGCCTTTCCCATACCCTTACCACGAAGCAGCATCTTCCTGCTGAAATTTTCTGGCATGGATTTTCTTTCAAAGGGGTGATAAATTCCAGATTTCTGTGAGCCATGCTATATAACAAACGTATGTGGTTATTATAGAATGCTGTGATTTTGAGTGCCCATTGTAAAAGTATATGGGAATCACGGTGCAGGGTTGGGGGAATCCTAGAAAAAATGAACATACCAATCATAGAGAAAGGAAAGAAGGAAGTCTTTCACATGAACTTGGCTACAGAATCACTGTGTAGATCTTCCAAATAGAAAAGATTTCTAGATAGGAAAAATGCTTTTTTTAAAAAATTTATTTATTTTACTTTAGATGCATACTATATCTGGCATTTCTCCCCATGTTATCCCTCCCTACCCTACCCTCCCTCTCCACCCCCTGCTGTCTCTCCCCTACCCCGCCAACTGCCCCCAGTGTGTGATGTTTCTCTCCCTGAGTCCATGTGTTCACGTTGTTCAACACCCACCTATGAGTAAGAACATACGGTGTTTGGCTCTCTGTTCTTGTGTCAGTTTGCTGAGAATCATGGTTTCCAGATTCATCCAAGTCCCTACAAAGGACACGAATTCATCATTTTTTTATGGCTGCATAGTATTCCGTGGTGTATATGTACCACATTTTCTTTGTCCAGTCTGTCATTGATGGGCATTTGGGTTGGTTTCAGGTCTTTGCTATTGTACACAGGGCTGCAATGAACATACGAGTGCATGTGTCTTTATAGTAGAACACAAACCCGGAAAATGCTTTTTTTAAAAATTTTAAGATAAAGTATATTGACTTCTTTGACTGAGTGAGCTATACACATGTATCCAATCACATGAAAGAGTCCATGGTAGAAAGTCAGTTTCCCTGACACCCCTGTCCTCTGGACATTCATTTCCCTGTTGACCACCTTCTTGCATCTGCACCTAGCAATGTTCCAAGCTTCTGAAATGGAATATAATAATACTAACTCTCTGCCCTTGGGATGAATACCTTCAAGGTACAGATTATGATGCCATTTAGATAAGGGTATTCGAATATGATATGTGGATATCAATAAGTACTTGCAAGCAGAAAATAGGAAGGCCCTTCAGATCAAGTCTCTCATTTGGAGGATGGAGTGGGCAAGATGGAGCAAATATGCTCACCATGGTAGCCCATCAGAGGAAGGGGGGCATTTCCAGACCTGGCCTGCCCTTTCACCCTAAGATTCTGCTTGCATGTGGGCAACACTTCTCTTCTCCCGTCAGTGCAGTGAAAGATAGGCCTGAGGATATACTCTGTGAACCAAAACTGTGTGGCTTCCAGGGGGAAACAGTGTTGTTTCTGGTCCAGAGCTGCTTTCTTTCTGAGAAAATGCTGACACTCTGGTGGTAAAGTGACTTGTCATGAAAGAGCTCAACGCTCTAGATGACAAACCTCTTTCCAAGCCCGCTTCTATCTTGAGAAATCCTAACCTCTCTCGTTCTGTTCACTCCTATTAGTTTGAAAAGGGACTTGTTAAGCAGAAAGTATTTCTTTTTGCAGTTCAGCTCTTAGGCTGTAGCTGTGGATCTGGGGCAGGTCAGTTCACCTTCTTAGAATAGGTCTCAGTTGATGGTTTTCTAAGTGTGTTTCATGGAGCCCTTGACTGCCAAAGGGACATGGGTGTGCTTTGGATAGAGGTGGGTGTGTGAACCAAAGCTGCTCTCTTTATGTCTGTTGTATATATTTCAATCATACAGAAAACTTGATTGATTTTGAAAAAGAGTTCCAGCACTAAATGTTTAAAAAAAATGTGGAGCCTAGATGATCAAAGATTCCTGCTGACCACATTGACATGGCTAAATATATAGGGAACACACCCAATCATAGCTCAAGCTGAGTTAACAAACAAGAGAGTAAAATCCTCTATCTTAAATATAAATATGATTCTTTATGCATTTCTTCTCTGCCAGTCCCAACTAGAGCCAGTGGCCCTTTTGGATGAAATCTCTGAAATTCTGAAGGCAGCATGGATAGTTAGGTTAGATTCCAAGTGTCTAGATTCCATTTTCTTAGTTCCCCCCTTAAGAATGTAAGAAAAGCCCATCTAGGGTCAGTTATTCAACTCCTAAAAGTAATCAATCAGTTAGTAACCATTTGCCTGATTATGGTAGCCTTCATCAGATAATGGCTGCTTAATGTTTCTTAATGTCTGTGTGATAGTAATGGCAAAGCCTTTTTCATGATCTTATTTGAAAGCAATGTTATCTTTTATTAGGGGTGAGAATTATGAGGTCCCCTTGAGGGAAGGATAAGCATTTATAATGGTTTGAAGAGGACCAGGCTTACAGTCCTCAGAAATAAAGATTCATGCTTCAACGCTTATGGAATAAATGGTCCCACTTCCCAAGGTTTTCTGCTAAGTGACATGAGGACAGGAGTGTGGGAATGAGGTATGTATTTCAAACAGTTGTCGTATGCTTTTGGTGGCAGACTTGGTCTTCATGAAACACACTTGGTATTGAGAAATCACAACTGTCTTGGGATCTTGGGCAAGCTGCTTAACCTGGGAAAGTTACTTAACCTCACTTCCTCATCTCCAAAATACAAATAATAGTACCTGGCTCAGAGACATGTTGTGAAAATGAAATGAAATAATACAGGTAAACCACTAAGCTAACCATTTATTGGCTCCTTTTACATGCCAGCATTATCCATGTCAAGACTCACCTGGAGGTGTTAAAAAACATCCCGTTATTTCATTTTAAGGGCAGCCTATTTTCTGGCAAGAAAAGAAAGCAGGGAATTATTTGGGGACTTAGGGAACAGAGAGAATGATTTCAGATTAACATTTGGTCTACATCTTTTTGACATTCACCTATTTGAAGTCTCAGAAGACCACTGTTCTCTGGCCCCTGCCTCTCTAAGAGTGAATGCAAAATACCCAAATGATCACAAGTGCCAAGTGTACAGAAAATAGCTTTCAGGACTTCAGCCAGTATGCATTTACCAGCCATATGATGGTAGAAGCTGTGGGAATCCCAGTACTCTTGAAGGCTGTTATAAACAGGGCAAAGAGGTTTGTAAAACACACACACACACACACACACACACACACACACACACACACAGACACACACAACAAAGGTAAAATGTTGAAAGGAGCCAAATTTTCAAAACAAACATCACATACCTTACTGACAGAGGAAAAAGGATAAGAATTCCAGGGCACTTCTATTGAGAAACCTCTTAAGCAAGAAGAAATGAGTGAAAACTTTAAAGAGTTGAAACAAAAAAATTTTCCAATTTCATATCCAATAAAATTATTCTTAAAACATTAAAGAAAAGTAAGGAAAGACTTAACCAAACAAAAACTTCAGGAATTCAGTGCCAGCAGATTGCCCTGCAAGGAATGATAAAAGAAGTTCTTCAGGCAAAAGAAAAATGATATAGATCAGAATTTTGGATCAACATAAAGAAAGGAAGAATGTCAAAAAAGGAATAAATGAAGGTACAATAAATTCCTTTTTTCTTATTGATCTAAAAGTTAACTGTTTAAAGCAATAATAACAAGAATACATTAGGTTTTATACCATATAGATAAATAAAATGAATAACAGCAATGTCACAAGGGATAGAGGAAGGAATAGAGAATTCTGTTATAAGTTACCTACAATACATATGAAGAATAGTGTTATTTGAAGGTGGACTTAGATTAATTAAAAACATATGTGGTTAACTGTAAGTCAAACATCAAAATTTTTTTATAAAGGAAAGATAAAATGTGTATTGAGAAGGTAAAATGAAATTGTATCAAATACTCAGTTAAAATCAGAAAAGATAGAAGAAAAAAGCAACAAAAGCAATGAATAGAAAAGAGTTATAAAGATGATAGATTTTAATTCTATCCACAATTGCCTTAAATGTGAATAGTCTTAACACACTAGTTAAAAGACAGAGATTGTCAGATTAGAGGCAAAAACCTAACTATATTCTCTCTAGAAGAAACACACTTTAAGTACTCAGGTTAATGGTAAAGTATTGAAGAAAATGTATTACACTAACACAGTCAAGAAAGTTATAGTAGTTATATTGAATTAAGACAATGCAGACTTCAGAACAAGGAAGAGCAAAAAAATAAATAAAGAGGTCAATTACCAAATGATACAGGGTTACATTCTTCAAGAAGACATAACAGTTCTAGACATTTGTACTCTTAACATGGAGCATCAAAATACATAAGGCAAACACTGATAAATTTCACGTAGAAAATGATAAGTTTACCATTACAGTTGTAAACTTCAACATCACTCTCTGATGATCTGAAGAGTATTGTCAACCAACACAACCTAATTGACATCTATAGAACACTTTATAGAATGTATGCCCAATATACATTCTTCTCAATAGATGCAGAGAAAGCATTTGGCAAAATTCAGTGTTGATCCTTAATTTTTAAAGAACTTGTCAGAAAAGCAGAAACAAAAGAAATTTTGATAAACAGTATTTATGGTGAAACTGCAGGTAACATCATCCTAAATGGTTAAAAAAACTATTTTTCTCTAGACTAAGGTAAGAACATTAGTTTTCCTACCTTCTATTAAATATTGTTCCAAAGACCCTAGTCAGTGAAATAAAGCAAGAAAAAGAATTAAAAACAAAAATATTAGACAGAAGTAAAATTATTTTTATGTATAGATCAAGTGGTTTATATAAAAGAACTGTAAGGTCTAAAAGTTGAGTGTTATCTAAAATACATGGGACTAGAAGTGTTTTCAGTTTTGTATTTTTTTTATTTTGGAATATTTGCAGAGTACATGCCAGTTGAGCTTCTCTAATCCAAATATTTAAAATCTGGAGTACTGCAGTTAGCATTTCCCTTGAGCTTCCTGCTGGTGTTCTGGATTTTGGAGTATTTCAGATCTTGAATGTTCAGATTAGGGATGCTTATCCCACGTGAAGAAAAAAAATCCTACAAGAACTAATAATTTAACTTAGTGCACAAAATACAAGACTAATATCTAATCCCTAACCAAAATATATGTGGTATTCTACACAGAAAATTGTAAAACATTGCTAAGAGAAATTAAAGGTCTAAATAAATGGTGAGATATATCACACTTGCGGATTAAAAGACTCAGTGTTAAGATTATGTCCATTATTTTAATGATCTGTAGATTCGCTGCAGTCACAATCAGTATACAACCGGATTTTTTAAATAAAATGAACATATTGATTCTAAAATTTGTATGGGAATGCAAAGATGTTAAGAGTAGTGAAGATAATATAGAAAAAGAACAAATTTTTGAGGACTTGCCTACCTAATTTTAAGACTCACTATAAAATTACAATAACTAAGATAATGTGGTACTGGAATAAAGACTAACTTGTAGATTATAATAGTAGAACAAAATAGAAATTCCATAAATATGCTCACACATATATGGCCAGATGTTTTTCAAAAACTGTGCCAATGACAGAAAGGGTGTTCTCTTCGCTGCAGGTACTGGGATAACTGGATAAATGAACTTCGCCTCCTACAATACTCTATACACAGCATTTAATTTGAAATAAATAATGGACCTACAAGTAAAACCTAATTCTATATAATTTCTAGAAAAAAGCCTAAGAGAAAATTTTTACAACCTTAAGAATAGGCAGGAATTTATCAGACTTGCCCCCAGAAGCACTTAATTTAAAAGAAAAACAAATGATAAATTGGTCTTTTTATTTCTTTATTTCTTTTCTTTTCTTTTTTTGTTACTGTTTTTGAGACAGGGTCTTGCTCTGTTGCCCAAACTGGACTTGAGCTCCTAGCTCAAGAGATTCCATGGCCCCAACCTCACATGTAGATGGGATTACCAGTACACAACACCACACTTGGCTTCTAAGTTGGTCTTTATCAAAATTTAAGGCCTTTTCCTCTTCTAAAAATCTGTCAAGGAAATGAAACAGCCAAGCCACAGATAAGAAGGAAGTACTTTTATTATATATCTAAAAAAGAACTTGAATACAAAATACGTAAAGAACATTTAAAACTCAAGAAGACAACTCAGTAATATGGGCAAAATATTTGAAATGATACTTCACAAATGAAATATAAGAATGCCCAAAAGGTATGAGAGTGTGCTCAGAAATATTAAGTCATCAAGAAAATGCAAATAAAACCACAATAAGATAACACTTTACACCCAGTAGAATGGCTTAAATTCCAATGGCAAGCCATACCCAGTGTGGCTGCGGACATGGCACACATGAATCTCTTGTATGTATGTTGCATGTGAGTATAATATGGAGTCACCTGATTCAAAGACATCAAGTTTCTTATGAAGTTAATCATGAACTTATGAGATGATTCTGCAGTTCCACTCCGAAGTATCTACCCAGGAGAAATGGAAACGTATGTTCTTAAAAATTCCAGTCCAATAATATTCAAGAGATTAGTCAAAGATTCTAAACAACCCTTATATCAATCAAGAGGAGAATAAGTAAATTGTATGTTCACACCAAAACTTCTACTCTCTACTCAAGTATAAAAAGGAACATACTATTGATGCATGCAACGTGAGCAAATCTCACATTGTGCTCGGTGAAACACATCAAACACAAAAAGGCACAGGGGTTTTTTTACGTGATTCCAATCATATAAAATTCTAGACCTTGCAAGATTAACCTGTAGGGATGGCAGTCAGATCAGTGGTTGCCTGGAGTAGGAAATAAAAGGGAGATCAACTGTAAACGGGAGTGAAGGAGGTGAAAATGTTTTATATCTTTGTCAAATCTTATCTACTTGATATTTCAAATGTGTGGGATTTATTGTATGTAAATTGTGTCTCAGTGAAATTTGTTTATAAAACCTTGTGTACTTTTTCATTTTTTAAACTACACACCGTTCTTAAAATGAAAAGATGAAAGTGTTATCCTACATTTTTCCATTCTAGCTATAGGATCATTTAGATTAACTGTGGTTGGATGGATGGTTATGGTTTTATATTTATCCATAATATAGATAATTAGAAATTGAGTTTGAAAATCCACGTTTGCACTTTTTTCACTGAAAAAATAATCTGAAAATACAAAAGCATTCTTATAAAGAGAAGCATAATGCTGCTGTTGTTGGGAGGTGACTGCTGACAAGGAAAAATACTCTCGTCTTCCTGAGACTCTGCTCGTCTGAGTCTTTGTCACTGCATCTGAGACTTGTGGATTTCACAGTCAGGTTAAATTGCAGAAAGCATTTTTGCAAATGACATACAGTTGCCACCTTTGTATTTTGCCCATTAATATTTTTTAATTAAAGAGTACCCTCACCACTATTTTATACATCAAAGGAATTTTAACACAAAATAATCAATAATCATGATTTCAAAATAGATTTTGCTTGAAGAAAAACATACGTTATTTTTCTTTCTCCTGTTTTCATCACAACAGCCCCGAATTGTAGGCTAGCATAAGGAAACTATGGCTCCAAGGACACATTTAGCAATACTCTAAATTCCAAATTTATTTTGTGATAGTACTTGACAGGAAAAGAATGGAAATTGTCACCAGATGAACTATTTGTTTCATAAATCGGAACTAGAAGGAATAGTCTTACTATTGGAGCTGGCTTGCTTTAAAAAAACCCCTGACATCCTTAATCATGGCCATAGTTTCTTGGAGGCTTTCTATGTGCAGGATGCTTCACTGAGAACTTTGTGTACTTTAGTTCTGTCCAGGACATGTGATCCCTGTCCAGTACCTAGAACTGTTCAGTGTTAAAGAATTAGTGGCTTTCAGCAATCTTGCAAGCTATTACAGGTAAAGAAGTGAGTCTCAAAGTTCAATGGGCAGCTCAAGGTAATTAGAGGAGCTGAGCACTTGCCATCAACAGGACCCACCACAAAGGCTTGTTAGGAGGATTAGGGAGTTAAAACCTGGACAATATTTAGAACAGTGCCTAGCACATCAAAGGACATCAAGAAATATTACCTATTATCATTACTAGTCAGCAATTAGTGAATTGATAAGTATCTAATGACACCACTATGAGCCAAACACTGTGCTAAGAGAGGTAGACTGTATCTATCCCATTGCAGTGAGATATTATAGAAAAGCAGAGCATCTGTCAGGCTAGAAGGGACCTCCTTCTGTCTACTTATTTTCACATGAATAAACAAAGGCCCAGAGACAAAACTGATTTGTACAGGGACATCAGAAAATGTTCAAAGCTCAGTCACATGGCTATGGGAGAACCCAAGACCAATTCTATGAAAAGTCCATTAGGTTACCTCACTTAGAAGTAACCAGAGTGGGGTTCTGAAATGGACAAGACATTCTTTTCATAAGTGTGTTTTTCCAGTGAAATTCGAGCACCAAAATGAAACCTTAATAGCAAGGGACTTGATCTCCTACTGCCTCATCTTTGACCAGGTCCAGTTTTTTCTCTTTTTTTTTTTTTTTTTTTCTGTCTTTATTCCACTCTCTAGTCTCCTGTGATGACACATGATACTATATCAAATATGATCAAACATCTGTATCTGCTTACATTATGAATGCTGAGCATTATACCCTATCAGAGAACCTAAGTCAATTAAACATGATTTATTTTATTGTCCCCTTTTAAAAAATCTCCCATTTCCATTTTATTTCTTACACAGGGTAGGGTTCTCACTATGCTGCTAGGCTGCCCAGGCTGGCTTTGAACTCATGGGCTCAAACAGCCCTCCTGCCTCAGCCTCCAAAGTAGCCAGGGCTATAGGTGTGTACCATCATGCCCAGCTCTGATTTCTTTTTTACTGATGACTTGTTAATTACTCTGTCAATTTATTTTTTGTTTTTGCATGTTTTGGGAAAGCACTGGAGTCAGATTACAAAATTGGAGACACACTTTCCCCTTGGTTTTGGTCCCATTTTCTGTTTGAAAAATTAATATGCCACATGCTCTCTTCCTAAGTCAGAGTTCCCATATTTACAGAGCCTGCATGTTATTGGGAGATCAGAAATTAGACCTTTTACAGGCAATCAGCTAAGTAGATCAATGACTCTTTTGCTTTAGATGGCATCATTTATGGTGAGGACCCTGATGTCATGTGTTATTGATGGAAAAACTGAAGTCCACACATGTGGGATTGATGATATTTACAATCCTGTGGCACTGTTTGAATAAAATACAACTGTCTTCAAGAGATCGTGGCCAACATCCTTTTAGGACAGTGTTTGATCCCCCATGGTCCCTGTTGAAATTCTTATTAGAGATATTTTTCAATTCCCATATTAACTGTAGGGTAATGTTACTCTTAAATGTTTAGAATACCATTGGCAAGCTGCATATCTTTGATACCTATGAAAGAGTAGAGAAAGATTGGACTGCAGTTACCTGCAGTAGAGCACATTCCATTCATTATTCACTGTGTGCGACCTTGGCCAAGTATGTTTAACCTCACTGAACCTCAGTTCCCCTTTCCCTAAAATAAAATTATGATAATAGGCATCTTATAAAGTTGGTATTGGCTATTATAATTGATCTGTAGTTGCAGGAACTTCACATCAAAGTTCGTGAGATGCACTTTGCAAGTGGTAAAGAATTATAAACATATGTCTTACATATATACATTTGTATGTAAAGAATTACATGCATATATAAACACATATACTTATGTGTATAATTTTTGTTTTTTATTGTTTAGAGGCATCTCAGTAATCTAGTTAAGGTCCTAAAACCTAGCAATTAGTGGTAAATTCTCCAGCCCACAAAAATTTTGTCTTGCCCAGTGTGTTTTTTATGTTAATAATGATTATTGTAAATATCAACCTGTTTCCTAAATATATACTTAGCATCAAATACTCCCAAGATATTTCTGTAGTAATCCTGGGCATAAAGAATTCAGAAGATAATAAATATTTTAAAATATTTATATGCTAGGCACTCCGATAAGTATTCTTCATATGTTGTTTCATTTTATCTTCGCAATAACCCTTTAAGGTAGGTATTGTTAATATTATTATCATTTTACAGATGAGGAAAGTGAGGCTCCAAGACCTTAGGTAGCTTTTCACATGTCGTACAAGCCAAGAGGTGGCAAAATTAGTATTTTAACCCAGAGTTGTCTGAATCTAAAACTTATGTTTTGACCTGTACACTCAGAGTGCCTCAGACCCTGCCACTCACACCCTTGTGTGTTACCCAACTGAGTCCTGAAGACATTTGGGTTTCTAAACCCTGAGGAGGGAAGAATAAAGGAGGTGAAGATGGATCAGAAGAGTAAGTTGTGAGCTACATTACAGAAGGCTTTGAGGGCTAGGCTAAGGAAATTAGATCTGTCCTCTCTTGGGTATCATTCAGTACTCAATGATATGACATGTGACATCACAGTTCAATGCAGCCTCAATCCCCTGGGCTCAAGCCCCGGAGCCTCCGCATACAGCCTCCCAAATAGCTGGGACTACAGGTGCACACCACCACACATAGCTGATTTATTTTTTATTTTTTGCAGAGACACTTTTTACCATGTTGCTCAGGCTGGTTGAGGAAAAAAAGATCTTCCCTTTCCTAGGGCCAGTGACCTAACTGTGTTCTTCTCCTTGTACTCAGTCCCTTCCTCCTCCCATACGATAATTGTTTTCATCTGTTTTTCTTCTGGGTCTTCAGAATGTCTCCCTCCACATTTGCATTTCAGCTCGAAGACATGCTGTATCCTGTATCCATCTGCTCTTCTCTCTTCTTACTGCCACTTTTCTGGTCTCCATTTTCATAGATGGAACCGTTTAGTCTCTCTTTTTCCTGTGATCCTGACTCACGGCTCTCTAGAAAAGTGTCTATTCTCTGGTCTTTTTAAACTGGACTGAACCAGGCTGCTTCCTGCTTACTGAGAATTAATGCCCACTGATAAAGCTACAGTTCCTAAGTTTGGCTTATGAGGTTTTTTCTCGGCTTCATTTTAATGATTCCACCAATCCATCCTGTCCTGAAACCACAGCACATCACTCTCATTCTTGCCTCAGTATTTGTTTCGTGAACTTTTGGTCATTTTCAGGTCCTGGCTGTAATTACTCCCCTCCTCCAGGCAAAACTAATTTTTCCATTCTGTGTTTGCTTTACATTTTATGCAATTAATAAATGACTGCTATTATTGTTAGTATTATAACACTGATCACTTGAAAGTTATTTGGTTCCATGTTCATCTCCCTCCTGCCAGCCCAGGAAGTTGTCTAAGGTAGAAATTATGTCTGATTTATCTTACTATCTCTAGCTGTGTCAACCCAGCGCCTGGCATAAAGAAGGCATTTAATAAGTGTTGATGGGGTTACATTGGGTTTGTTCTTCCTTTGATAGTTTTAGCACTGAACTTAAAGCCTTTCGTTTCTGTTGATAAGAATACTTTGATTAGTCTTTCAGTTTCCTAATTTTGCCTCCTTTTCATGAAGCTCATCCTATACTTCCCTGCCTGCAGCTTCTTATAATTACATTCCATTGATGTTCAAGTCGGTCTTCCTGTCTTGTTCTTGGAGAAGCCCCATTTTACTTTTTTTAAAGAACTCCTATTTTGGATCTGTGCTAAGCCCCAAAATGTCATCTTCAAGTACGGTTGAATGGCACTCTCCAAATTTTGTAGCATCCTGAGCCCCACGTTCTCTTCGGCAGGTTTTCCCAGGATGTTGTGGTAGACTGTGTCAGAACTTTGCTCAGTGCCAAGAACAACTGTCGCTGTGCTGTGGAAGCTCACTGAGTCTGCTGAAATTTAAGTCAGGTGCTATTTTGTAGGGTGGAAGCAAATATCCTTTATCTAAAAAGTTAGGGCAGCAGGAAAGAAGTCCTAATCTGTCACACAATAGGTGTATTAAATGCAAATTTGCCTGTGTTTCACAAGTAATGAAGTGCAATACAAATACAGTGTTTTATTTCACACACCCAAAGTGTTGAAATTTGGATAGAACAATGATATTAATAGATTTTTGTTTTCAGCCCTTTGAGGCAATTTAGCTAACCCTAAAACTACCTTGGTGACATTGATGGATACAAGCTCAGTAATTACAACTTAAACAGGAGTAATGAGAATAGTAAATGACTAAATTATGATTACAGTGAGACATATAAAATTGCCAATATTGGACAATTTTGACTAACAAAAATGGCAGTTTCACTAGATTTGTCATAATAACAGAATAATGCATTTTATTTAAAGGAAGTACGAAATAAGTAGAAGCATAATATTTATTGAGCATCTTCTATGTGCCAAGCACAATGTTTAGCACCTTTTATGCATTAAATAATTTAGTTTTCATAAAATCTCAAAGATGTGTTATCCATCTCATTACACATGAGGAACCTGAGGTGCAAAACCTATGACTTCCCTAAGCTTACACAGATATTAAGCTGAAATAGGTAAGATCATATTAGGAGAAGGATTCTTCCAAACTGGGTTTTGGCAAACTTTTTGCAAAGGGCCAGACAGAGGAGCCATTTGGCTTTGTAGGTCATAGAGTCACAACTACTAAACTCCATGTTTGTAGTATGTAAATGAATGAGGTGGCTGTGTTTCAATAAAACTTTATTTACAAAAACAGCTGGCAAGCCAGATTAGGCTCACAGGGTTGTAGTTTGCCAACCGCTATTCTAACCTCTTCTTCCCTTTGCCCAAATCAAATCTGTTTTCTCAGTGTTATTTATAAAAGAAATTTAGAATTCTTTTCTAAAAATGTGCTACCATTTTTCTTTCTTACATACTGAATGTAGAAAAATTAGAAACTGTACATACACAAAAAAGAAAAAAATGTAAAATTCCCCTCTAATTCTAACATCCAGAAATAATATCTTATATAAACATTTTGACATGCATCCTTTCATATAGTTTTCTCTGTACATATATTTATTTCTAAGAATGGCATTGTAACTTAGAGGGGTGGCATAGTCTCTCTTTCACTTAAAAATATTGTGAATAATATTGTGAAATATAAAAATACTGTGAAATATATATTGTGAATGAATTTCTATGCCAGTGGTTGAATACAAAATATGTTATTTGACTGTATGCAGTTATTCTCTGGATGTATATGTTTCTGCTTTTCAGATAAATTGTTTATCTGGTCCCATATGCTTCTCCATTCAACCCCTGCCCCCACTTCTTTGGCTGCATTCATGGCCCAGATTCTTAGGTTGTACTGTGAATTCTTCTACCTCTTACCCTCCTACATATACACACACAACCACATACAGAGGCACATGCAAAACAGCACCACAAACCTTCCGTCTCCACGTTAATTAGCCCTTGGTTATAAGAGTTCCAGTTTTCTTTCTCTGGCAGTTGTACCTCTGATATTTATCGGATTTCTTCACTTTCGCCATGGTTGTGGCCAGTCACCATGATGAAAACAGACCTAGGTAAATGAGCACCAGGAGAAATCATTCATCTCCAAGCTTCTGTCACTGTCCTCTGTAGATGCCACCCTTGAGGGCAGTGTAATTTCTTTCAAAGTTTTCTTTCAGTCTGCCTCCCTCTTCTCCAAGATTTCTCCAAAACAGAAGCTTGCACAGCTTTTCTTCAATTCATTAAATTTTCAGCATCTTTCCCCCGTGGTAGGTACACAGCAGGTAACACAGACAGGAGGACATTAGATTTCCTTCCAAGGGAGCAGTTTCAAAAGGTCACATGTTGCCACAGTGTCCTTCTTTATAAATCTTTCAGGGGATGGTGAAGCGTGTATCTGGGAGGGGGAAGATGGGACTGCTGTAGTTATTTCATAAGGATCTTAACCCTAAAACTTCCATTTAGGAATACACTCAAAGTAATGATCAGTTCCACACATAGAAAAATGAGGACAAGATATACTTACCTTTACAAAGTGAGCTCCCACTAAGTTCAAGTCAAAAAATAGTCTGTCTCCCAACAAATGAAGAGAGCTGGAGTAAAGGATGAAGCGATGGCTGAGGCTGACAAACAGTGCCGCTATAGAATATAAAAGGGAAGCCACTTAGTTTCTCTAAACAATTTCCTGAACATAGTTAACTCTCCTGAGGAAATCCCCAGAATCTTATAGGTTTTGTTATCCACAAGAAATTTCTCACTGATATTCATGTCACACTTGAAGTTTATAAAGTGATATTTCACATACATGTCCCAACCTCAGAACCCTGTTGATAGAATATTAGCGTGAAATTGTTTTCAAAAGAGGGATCTAGAGCTCAGGGATATTTAAAAAAAAAAAAAAAAAAAATGACCCAGACCCCCATAGCCAGCAGATGGCAGTACTTAGCTCCTCTGACTCCTAATTATTTGTCCCCCTCCAGTTCAAGGAAAATTCCTTACTTCCATCATTTTGGCTTTGTTAATGAAATACTCAACACATTCACATGTGACTGGAATAGAGCCTTCTATGCTGTTAGCAGTGCAAACTAGAGGGAAATACATTTGACATCAAGAAAGAGATTGTCCTAGGAGAACCAGAAATCTAGAATGATGTAAATTATCCCAGGCACAGTCATTCATTATTAATGCTGAAGATATTAATCACCAAGAGAAATTGTTACCTTTAATTAGAAATAGAAGGGAAAGGAAAATTATACAGTAATCCTTTTTTGAGATAATTAGCAAAATGTCAGGGACAGATGGACTAGAAACAATGGAAAAACATATGTTTTACTGATGCTTCTCTTTGATCGTGTATAGTCGCAAAGCATTTCCTGGTTGGAAAAATTATCCTCGTCCTTTCTTCTGCTTTTTATTTAAGAAACTGGCTGGCTTTTCTTTTGGGAAGCTTTTGTAGTCTATATCCTTTTTTTATCACCTCTGGCTGCACACATTTGAGTTGGATGCTTTTAGTACATTTAAAAAGAAATGCCAGGGAATAAATTGAATCTACAAACAGATCTACTCTGTTTCTTGCAAGAGGTATCAGTAGAAAAGACTGCTGCATAAACCACTAATGGTGAAACCAGGCCATGCTCAGAAGGTAATCGATAGTATAATGCTTTGAAACGTCATAGTTTAAAAAGATACATGTTATAAGTATGCACTTATTTATTTGGACGCACTGCCTCAGATTTTACAAAAAATTTCCTGCTCCATAGAAGCCACACAGAGAAAGCATGAAGGAATAGGCATGAAGTTGATTATGAGCAGAAAGAATATAAGAAAAGCAAGAATGAACCAACTGGTAGTCAGCTGTGCACCAACTAAGAATATTCAAGCCTTTGAGCCCCATGCATCTGAAATGGGGCTCAGAGGCCTCATGTCCAAACAATGGAGTTTCAATAGAAAACGAACCTCTCAAGTTTGATTTAACACTAAGATTCTAAAGTGGCATCTAGGAATTGAATATTAAAGAAATTGTTGTTAGTAATAGATTATTATACAAGATGACACGACGAATTGCCCTGCTCACTAATTTATCTAATTTTGTTTCAGTATGCATTTATATCTTACAGTGTTTGAAAATAATAACATTTCTTTCCATTGCAAGTGTTCTGTAGTTTGGATCTTTAATTTTTAGGGGATTTTCTTTTTTTATTCTGGCCATGTGTTTACTTACTGAATATTTTATCATTATCTCTATTGAAGTTTAATTATTTACTGATTAGCTAAATAATTTGTAATTTCTTATAAGTTGCTAATTTACAGATCATTCATTACCTACTAATTGTTCAATTATCTTTAAATTAGTGCTCATTAATTTACTCAATAAACATTTGCTGAACTATTATTAGACGGCCAGCTCTATCTACTAGAATGGAAACACAAAGAAGCCTGAGAAGGAATTTGGGCTCCTTCTTTCAAAAGCAACTCTTTCTGGGCATGGTGGCTCATAACTGTAATCCCAGCACTTTGGGAGGCCAAGGTGGGAGGATCACCTGAGACTAGAAGTTCGAGACCTGCCTAAGCAACATAATGAGACCCTGTCTCTACAAAAGAATTTTTAAAAATTAACTTGATATAGGGGTGCACACCTGTATTCCTAGCTACTTGGGAGGCGGAGGCAGAAGGATCACTTGAGCTTAGGAGTTTGAGGTTACAGTGAGCTAGGATTGTACTACTGTACTCCAGCAATAGAGACCATGTCTCAAAAGAGAAACAACAACTATTATTCTGGAAACAATATTCTTTAGAACAGACACGTATGTTCACTACATTTCTTCATTAACCTAGTTTCACTTAGCTCCATTTTTAAAAAAATTTTTTTAAAAGGGTGATGTTCAGAAATTTTTATCTGCTGCATTTTTTCCCCAAGTTTGGTCACATGGAAAAAAAACATCCTCTGGAATATCTGGAAACACTTTGAGAAGTGAAAATGCAAAAAGTTAACTGAATCATCAAATCAGATTGTTGTAAAATCACAAATAGAGTAAATTACTCTTCAAATAGATATAGATGCTGAGGATTTAAGGGGTGGAAGAAGAGAGCTGTATGAAAATACGGGAGGGAAACAAGCTTGAATGCACTGAATGAGATTAAATGGGGTTTGGGGATTATACTTGGATTCCATTGTGCTGGTTATGGTGAATAATATTGGTCAAGCTAATCAAGCCCAAATGAATGAAATTGTATACCACTGGATGGTTTGATTTCCCATAGGACAATTCCTTCAATCTGGAATTTTGGCAGCTGCAACATTTAGTTCAACTAGCAAAGTGTTGTTTCAGTTGTAACTAGTCTTTGTTATTTGATTCTGCCCAAGTTTAAAGTTTTTCCTGATTCTGCCTGACTCCCTAGGGCATGTTAGAGATCTACTAAGTAGAAGTGTGGTGTTCTGCATTATCCTTTGCCAGACTTTGGGTAATATGCCCTGAAAAAAAAAGAGTTGGTGCCTGTTAGCCCGAATTATTTCCCTGGTCAAATTAACTTATTGTAGTAATAGTTAATAACAATAGTTAATGTGATTAAGGATAATGTAATTAGGAAGCTCATTATATCATATAACATTTTCTCTGTTTACGTTCAGCATTTAATGTTATCATCCTGTGATTTAGATGGGTGGTATATACTGCAAGATGCTTCCTTGATTCCACTTCAGTAGGAACTATTAAACTATTATTGGAACCCAGCTTTCCTAATCTGATAGAACATAAACCCTATTCTCCTTGTATAACACTGAGCACTGATGTCTATTCTTCACTGTGCTCTGGGAAATGTCTCCAAACACTTTAAAGAAAATAAAAAGGGGAAAGCCACGCTAGAAAAATGAGAACATTGAAATGATTTTGTTTAGACAATTTTAATGGAAGATCCAGTGGAGTCATCATCTGAGGCCTCAGGCTCTATTATTCTGTTGAAACTCTCTCTTCAGTTAGGCACATAACAGGCAGATCCCAACCTGTAAGTTTGCCACTTCTGTGTGTGGAATGTGCCCCGGAGGTTTGCTTATTTGACTTATGTGGGCAGATTAGATAGCTCATTCTTAAAACATACTTGGAAAAGGAGCCTGTTTATCCTAGAGGATAATGGTTACTTAAGACCATAGACTACAAGGAAATCTCCTAATTCTTTCAAAACCTCAGTAAGAGTCAGCTGTATGGTATGCTTGTCTTGAATAAACAGTAGAATCTCCAGATTCTCATGTAGTCAAATAAAAATCTTTTTCAATTAATTACAAGCTTTTGTCAAGAACTGTTTTCCCTTTATGTCATTTTTAGAATATAAAGCAACTAATTATTGGCAGTAGTCTACACACACACACACACACACACACACACACACACCGTTAGAACAGGTCCCCCCCCCCCCCGCCCCCAGTGGCATTTCCTGCAGTTGGTTGAAGGAGGTGAGTCCTAACCACAACAGGGCGCGCATGGTGGCGTGGTTCATTATACGTGTCTTATTTAATGTTAGAGATGCCTGCTGAATAATAAAAGATCTTGGATGGAAGCAAATAATACTTTCGTGAAACAGTTTTCTGCAGTAATGTGTATGAAGACTTTGTTGCCTTTGCCTTTTCTTCTGATGGACGGGAGCTGGTGATGGAACCTTTCGGTTGTGTTGTGCAGTTGTTTACAGCTCCTCTAGGGGGAGCGTTCTCACAGGCTAAATGAAGGATACTCGCTTTGGGGGCTTGACTTGGGATTTCAGTGAGTATACCTTATCCACCCAGTCATCCCTAGGAGAATTCTTTCCGTAGGCAAGCTTTACTATTTTAATTGTCACGAGGAGGAGGTGACAAATGACTAATCACAATCTTTTAAAAAATTCTATCAGTTTGTGTGTGAATGTTAATCAGCTTCAGTATTAAGTGTCCCATTCTGTGCAAAGGGAGGGGTCTGTCTGGTTAGTGTCCCTGCTAGGTCAAGAGCACACCAGAAGCTGGGCTTTAGACATGTACTTTTAATTAGAAAATTCTTTGTGGATGGGGTTCTTCAAACCTATCGCATACTGCCATATAAGCAAAGCCAATGTTTTTTATGGCTAATCTGAAAAGGATTACTGCCATCCTTTAATAGTTCTCAGAAGATAATCCCCACCCTACCACCAAACTCTTCCCCTTCATCACAAGTCTATTACAATGATGGAATACATATTTAGACTCATTTTAAATTTCTGGCTATAAGGACTGGTTAAATCCTACTCAAAATGAAAAGGAAAGATAAATTAACAAATGTGCTTACTGCTCCTTGAAGGAAAAATTAAAGTAGAGTGGGTATGAAGAAAACTCTTTTTTCTCAACAGATGCTAAAAGGTTATTTCCTATTTCCTTTTTTAAAAAAAATTAGATATGGTACATTATCACTAAAATGTAATTTTTGGCAGGTGACTGCTCTATTCAGCCTCTCCATTATCCTCAGAGGTAATTTCCATGGAAGGAAAGATGAGACAAAAAGATGCAGAGTAACACTTTTTGTGATTCTTGGAAATACAGTACGCTTTCATGAGAAATATAATCATTTAAAGGAAAATGATTCTTCTTTTTCAAATGTCAAAATAAAGTGGGAGGATTTCTGTGGAATATAAATATTTGCTAACTCTTTATATAAGCATGCTTTAACCAAGCACCTGGTAAATGTTGCACAGTTTATTAATAAGTTGCAAAATCTCCAAGTTGGGAAATTCAGCTATGCCATCATGATCAGTCATTTGGCAGATAGCCAAACCTGACAGCAATTGTTTAATACCTTTTTACCCATAAAGACTCTGATTCACTGAAAATATTTGAGATTTCAGCAGATTTCCTCCCACCCCCTGACCCTGTACCAAATTGCTCAGTTATCTTTCATAGAGTTCTATTATTTTTTCAAATTTGCAGTAATAGAAAATGACTATAAGCAGTGTTATAAAATGTGTGTTTTGTTGTCACTACCTGTCTAAGATCCTTTCAAAAGCTATAGCTTACTCTTTGCCTTCTTTCTATTTTAACTGAACACCCATTATGTGCTTTAGTCTGGGCTACATGCTATAGAGACTGGGATGAAGCGTGAGAAGTAGTATGACACAAGACACTTGTCTTCAGGGATCTCAAAATATATGTAGGGAGAAATGAAACCCAAAGTAAGTTAACTAGCATCTCAAAGCAATATACAGTTAATTGTTGAGAGAATGATACAAGAATCCAGAGGTAAGACCATTGTGGATGGAGTGTTCTAGGCTGATTATAGGGTTGCAGAATTTAAGCCAGGCTATTAAGACTGTGTAGGATTAGGAAAGGCAGAAAGAAGGTAAAGGGCATTCTGGAAGGAAAAGGCATCCTAAGATAAAATATCATATTAAATATGCCAAGTGTATTAGAGACAGTACATGAAACTCTGTGATTAGAAACAAAGTGTTTGTATGAGGAAAGTACCTTGCAATAAAAATCTTTATTGTACTATCACTACTGAAATGGCATATAACACATACCCACCCTCCAAAATGAATGGCTTAAAATAGTAAATAGTTAGCTCACAAGTTTGCATCCTGGTGATTTAGGCTGCATTTGCTGAGTGGACTTCCTGGTCTTGGCTGAGCTCCATCACTTTTCTGTGAGGCAGCTGGCTGTTCGTTTATGTAGGACAGACTCAACCAGTATGTTGGGAACAATGGAGGTCCTCTTCTTTGCCTTTTCATCTCCTCCAGCAGGCTGGCCCAGGTATACCTTCTCATAGTAATGGTGTGGAGGTACCAGAGAAAAGAACTCCAATCTTGCATGTCCTTTTCAAGCCTCTACTTGTGTCACATTTGCTAGCATTCCATTGGCCAAAGCATGTCACATAGCTGGGTCCCCAGTTCTACCCCAACACTGAGTATGTTCTCTACATCCATAGTGAACTGTTTCAGGTACCTATTGCTGCAAAACAAAATACTCGAAAACTTAGTAGCTTAAAATGGCAACCATCTTATTGCATTTCCTAGATTCAATGAGTCAAGATTTCAGGAAGGATTTGGCTGAGGAATTCTCTCATACTAATGATATAAGTGGTACCTCTGCTGGCAGGTGGACTGCCCTGGAAGGTCCAAGACAGCATCCAGAGCAGAATTAGACAAAAACTGCATGGCCTTTTCTGACCTAGTCTGGAAATGTACGCAGTAACCTTTGCTGTACTCCATATGTTAGAGCAGATACAAATCCTCTCCACTTCCAGGAGAAGGGACACAGACACCACTTCTCTATGGAAGACATATAAAAGAATTTTCAGATGTTTTGAAATCATTGCTCAAGCTACAAATTGTTTCTATTTTATGTATAAATTATTCTCAGCTCCTCCTAAGTCCCACCCACCCAAAGACCCATCTTATTACTGTATCAAGTTCAGACACAAGGTCCAGGCTTCTTATCTAAATCAGGTACAGGTTGAGATGAAATTTCTAATAAGATGCCATTCCTTGGGTATAGTTCCTCTTGATCTGAATATCAGTGAACTAAAGTGATTAGTTACCTGTCCTCCAACATAAAATAAGGAATAGGCATGGGTTAACCACAGAAGACACAGGTCTGTGTTAATTATGAAACCTGGCCAAGCTCAGGCCACCAGCTACGATCAGGGCCATCGTCTATGTTTCTTGGCTTTACCCTCTAAGTGAGGGCTAGCAAACTTTTTCTATGAGGTGCCAGATACTAAATGTTTAGGCTTTGTTTGCTGTGTATGGTCTTTATTGAATTTCATTCCTTTTTTTAGACAATTCTTTAAAAATATCTGAACAGCTTTAGATCACTGGACACATACAACCAGGATGCTGCCCAAATTTGGTCCATATGCTGTTTTTGACCAACTCCTGTTACAACTTGTTATGACTTGTGGTTCTACCATTTGAGTCACTTTTCCTTTTTCACCAGAAATAGCCTATGTTTATAACTCAGTAGTTGTCACAGTGTTTTTAGCACCTCCCATAGAATTTCAGGAGTTCAAAGCCCTCTTTTATTTTGTATCTAACCCTTTTAGTCCAAGCTGTCAGTATACTCTTTCATTACAGTTGTCTTTAAAACTGAGTAGATCGTCTTGGTATCTTATTGGAATTCACTCTATTTAATAGACAAACATGCATTAAAGTCTTCAAAATATGTATACCTCTAACAATTGTGGGTCCCCTGTGAGACTGCTGTGGGACCATACCTTTAAGATTTTTCAAAGCCCTACTTTATTAAATTAAAACGTAATTTATAAGGCATACTCTAAGAGTCCTGTGATGCTTTTATTTTTACTAGAATGATCAATGACACACTACCTTAAATCTTCTGACATGTTAAAAAGTAGTTTCATAGTCACACCCTGGGTCCATATTACTGTGACCCTACATCATTCTCATAGCATCCAGGATTTGATTTTCATGCCCTTAATTAAACCCTTTTTGACTTTGACAATGTTTGCTGGGAAGCACTGGAGTTATGAAATAGTTTTATTTTTGAAATAAGCGTGAGTAAATGGCTCCTTTATTTTTTTCTCTAAATTATGCTTGAAAATTGCAAATTTTCTTTTTTAACTCGTGTCTTTTCCTGTAACTTACAAAACACAGTTAAAAGAAACTTTTGATATTCTTCTGGAAATGTACTTAGATTCTTCAAATCATTAGCACATTTTACGTTTTCCACAATACTCTACTCAACAGTGTTTCTAAAATGTCTACCATTTATAATATACATCTTCTTTCCTCTAGCCATCCATAGTATTTTTCTTATTTTCTAATAACATTTTCCCCACTTTTCTCCCTGAAAGGTTCCTCAAGTTTGTTTTCATCTCTTACCCAGTGCCTCGTTTCAAAGTTAATGCCACCTGTTTAGTTTTTAGTTTATTAACACATCACTTCTGATAACAAATTCTATCCAAATTATTTATTGCGACATAACAGAAAACCCCAAACTGCTGTAGCCTTAAAAAAGAGCTATATTTTCAAATCACAGAGATTTTTATTGGTAAGGAATTTCATATAGGCTCTTCTGAGAGATTCTTCTGAACCTTGTAATATTAACTGAAGCCATTCTCTGGTATTCACCTATCTGATAGACTAAGGCCTCAGTTAATATATGGCTCAAAAGATTTGACTTAATCAGAAACGGTGGCTTCTCACAAGATGGCTAGCTCAGGGTAATTGAGCTTCTTCCATAGCAGGTAGCTTCCTCCTAGCATAACAAACACCCGAAAGTACCAGGAAGATGGTGATTGGCTTTTGTGAATTATTTGAGCTAATTGAATCATTCACTATTAGACAACAAAGTCTAGTAGTCAAAACACAAACCCACATCCAAGAAGCGGGAGATATCGTCCCTACTTTTCAATGAAAGAAATGTCAAAGTATTCAAGTTTGTGTTTTTAAACCACTGGGTGGACCATTAACGCAGCTAATATTACATATAGGACATTGTTCATTGCCTTGAAAAAATATCTGGACTTAAGCTTAGACTGCCCTTGCTCCTTTGCAGTCAGTGAGAAATAGTACAACTCTCTCTTTCAACCTTCATTTCCCAAAATCTCTCTTTCATGAATTTACATGCTTTTCTTTATCACACATCCCAGTTTGTAAAGTTTTGAACATGTACCCCCAATATGTGTAAATAGCCTTAGATATTCTCTTTATCAATAAATCTCATTGTTGTATTCATGGGAAAACATATTTCTAAATAGAAAAAACATGGATCTTGAAAGAAGACAAATAAAATATTCTTAAATATCTTGCAAATTGTGATGGCTTCATATTTATCACTAGCTAACATTTCAAGGAAAAAAAGATACATGTGTACTTTAAGATGACATTCATAATAACAACAGTGGATAAAATAGATATATAAATTAGTCTTTCTTGATAATTTTTGAATGCAAAGGCCATCTTCTTGTCAGAGTGGCACATTATTGTTGCTTTTATATCATTAGTGTGGCTAAGTAATTAAATGTTTTACTTTGGAGTGAACTGTCCCAGCTTCATTATCTTACTGGTTTTCAAAAACTGTTTTAACTTTGTGTCTATTTTATGTGAGCCAATTTAGTCAAAACTAGATATTATAAGCCATTTAGCCAGGTACATGTAAATAGTATATCCCAGTACTGATCAGGAGCCAGTGAGTGTGGCCGAAACTGCTATCACCTCAACCCTATGGATTTATCACCTCTCTTGGGAATACTTTAAATACATCCTGACCTTCCAACTAACATTATTTCTTTAGATATAAAGCAAATAAATTTTAATAGACAGTCTATTTCCTTGCCACATCCTAATGAATCATCTGGCTCTTCCGCCTTTCCCCTCAGCTCCAGGGTGCAAACACATACCATGATGAAAGCAATGAAGCAATTGACATAGGAGACATTCAATAACATATGTTGAAATAATAAACCTTTAAAAACCAGAATGACAAGTAGGTACACAGTCTTGCTGAATGAACAGTGAAATTGCTCCATCTTCAGCAAAAAGAAAACTGTGGAAAAACAGTTGTTCTCAACAACTCATCTCCTCAATGATCTAGTCAAAACACTGGAAAACTAGGACTTACTTTCCTATAAATTGCATTCCTGCTGGACGCTGATTTGAAAAATTAACTTGCTGTATCAGTGAAAATTAACAGTTTTTCCTCCCTGCCACACTTTCCCATTTGTAACTTCATCTTGATTTCCTGGGTCTTACATTTCATAACAGCCCCATAAATAGCTTAATGTTTTCTTAGCCGGTCATGATGGTGTGCACCTATAGTCTCAACAACTTGGGAGGCTGAGACAGGAGAATTGCTTGAACCCAGAAGGCGGAGGTTGTAGTGAGCCGAGATTGCACCACTGCATTCCAGCCTGGGTGACAGAGCAGGAATCGATCTCAAAAAAATAATAATAATTTTTTCAACAATTAGCTAAGTGGAGTTAGCAGAATTGATATCTTTTTTTCTCTTTTTAGTGGGAGAGCTAAGGCAAAGTGAGTAGAAATTTCTTGCTAAAGGCCACATATAGAAGCCATAACTATGCTGGGATTAAATTTTAAAATTCTGACGCAGAGGCTTTTCCTGTGTTCCTTTGAGCCACTATGGCCTTTTGAGCTTTGTTTGAAGTAAAATAATTCTTCATGGTTAACTGAGTGAACTGTTTTTTAAATCAGCAAATAATGGGGTTTTTAAAACTAAAAGCAGTTAGTAGAGCAAATTTAATAATAACGATGCTTGATGAAAAAGAGTTGCTAAAACAAAAACAGCTTATTAAGTTGGAAGAACCAAGATAGCAGACTACCTTGGTTCTTCCAGAATCCTTATTAAGAAGGGGGAAAGTTGAACACTTCTCTCTGAAGGTGATAGCAAGTAGTGGTTAGATATGGAAGCTGATGATCCTGTAGAATTTGGAATAGCGTTGCAAAGTTGGGAAGACACAAAAGAATGCCGAGCAGTTTGACATCTAGGTGAGGATAGAAACCATGTCTTAACTTGTACTGGCAGTAGTCTGCACACTAGTTCAATTTCTGTCCAGTCACTTGTGTAGATTGAGAAGACAGACGGTGTAATCTTTGACATTTAGCTGGCCTTTTGTAGCACGCATACAAGAGGCATTGAATTTGAGGACACTATCAAGGGAGTCTGGTGTGGAGTTAGGGGTAGGACTGGATTGAAAAGCGAATTCAGAGGGAAGTGTATAAACTTGGGTAAAGAGGAGGTACAAGGAACTGGCACATGGGTAAAGTTGAAGGTCAGGATTAGCTGGAGTGAGGACAGCTGGGCATATAGGAGGCTGTGATAAAGTTTCAACTTAAAGAGCTCGAATAATTCACAGTGAGAACAAAGTCCAGAGTATGGCTATGGGGCTAAGTGGTTGAAGATGGGTAATAGTAAGATATAGGCTCATTTGTATGGTAGAGAGTAGGATTTGAGATTAAAATGAGTCTGTGATCCATGTTCCTCAGGGAATATGAGTGATGTCTGAGAAACTGGCAAATGAAAAAAAGGGGCAAAGGTGCAATTGGAGGAAGGCATAACATCAAAGGTAAACCATCTTGTTTATTATAATGGGGTAATAATCATCTGGAAGCAGCAGTGGGAAACTGTCACCAAAAATCACCTGGACCCACTTGACTGACTGTCCTTCCGAATGACATTTGTCAAGGAGGAGGAGATTCCTAGTTGGTTAGTTTAAAAATAAAGGCTAAGGCATTTGTCCTTACATAGTTCTTCCACTGCAAAAATAGGGCTAACCTCCTTCTTCTACCAACATTTTCCCTTCTGGATTTATTTAATCATTGTATGACTTATTTTCCTTAAGAATGCATAGTGGGCCGGGAGCGGTGGGTCAAGCCTGTAATCCCAGCACTTTGGGAGGCCAAGGCGGGTGGATCACGAGGTCAAGAGATCGAGACCATCCTGGTCAACATGGTGAAACCCCGTCTCTACTAAAGATACAAAAAATTAGCTGGGCATGGTGGCGCATGCCTGTAATCCCAGCTACTCAGGAGGCTGAGGCAGGAGAATTGCCTGAACCCAGGAAGCGGAGGTTGCGGTGAGCCGAGATTGCGCCATTGCACTCCAGCCTGGGTAACAAAAGCGAAACTCCATCTCAAAAAAAAAAAAAAAGAATGCATAGTGTTACCAGCATATGAAAATATGCTCAATACCACTAATCATTAGAGAAATAAAAATCAAAACCTTGATGATACATCACTTCATAGCCATTAAGATGGCCACTATTGATAGCAGAAAATTACAGGTGTCAACAAGGATGTGGGAAATTGGAAACTTTGTATATTGTTGAGAATGTAAAATGGTGCAGCTGTTAAGAAAATCAATAGGCAGTTCCTCAAAAAATTAAAAATGGAATTACCATATGATCCATCACTCCCATTCTTGAATACATATTTAAAAGAATTGAAACCGGGACCTTGAAGAAATATTTGTACACCCATGGTTTTTTTTTTAAGAGTTATTTATTTTTTTATTTTAATAGTTTTGGGGAGAAAGTAGTTTTTTGTTACTTAGATAAGTTCTTTAATGGTAATTTCTGAGATTTTGCCATATTTATTGCAGCATTATTTGCCAAGATATAAAAGTAATCCACATGTCCATCAGCAGATGACTAGATAAAGAAAATGTGGTCTCTCTCTCTCTCTCTCTCTCTTTCACACACACACACACACACACACACACACACACACAATGGAATATTGTTAAGCTTTAAAATGAAGGAAATTCAGTTATATGCTACAACATGGATGAACCTTGAGGACATTATGGTAAGTCAAATAAGCCAGTCACAAAAAAGGCACATACTGCATTATTTCACTTATATGAGGTACCTAGTGTAATCCAACTTAAAGGAACAGAAAGTACAATGGTAGTTGCCAGGGGCTAGGGAGTTGTTATCCAGTGGGCATAGAGTTTCAGTTTTGCGACATGAACACATTTTGGATATTTGTTGTACAATAACATGAATATAGTTAACACTACTGAGTTGTCCACTTTAAAATGGTTAAGAGGCTGGGGACAGTGGCTCATGCCTGTAATCCCAACACTTTGGGAGGCCGAGGCAGGTGGATCATCTGAGGTCAGGAGTTTGAGACCAGGCTAGCCAACATGGCGAAACCTTGTATCTACTAAAGATACAAAAATTAGCCAGGTGTGATGGCGGGTACCTGTAATCTCAGCTACTCGGGAGTCTGAAACAGGAGAATCACTTGAACCCAGGAGGGGGAGGTTGCAGTGAGCTGTAACGGTGCTACTGCACTCCAGCCTGGGCAACAGAGCAAGACTCCATCTCAAAAATGAATAAATTTTTAAAAATTAAAATGGTTAAGATGGTAACTTATATGTTATATATTTTGTACTATAATTTTTTAAAAAATGCATAGTGTTTGTTTGAATCTAATTTCCTGGTAAGAAATACTAGAAACAGGCATGTTAGGGAAGGTCCTACGTATTTATCCTATTTAAGACTCTTCTTGGCTGGGGGCAGTTTTTTACGCCTGTAATCCCAGCACTTTGGGAGACCAACGAGAGCAGATCAAAAGGTCAGGAGATCAAGACTATCCTGGTCAACATGGTGAAAGACCATCTCTACTAAAAATACAGAAATTAGCTGACGTGGTAGCATGTGCCTGTAATCATAGCTACTTGGGAGGCTTAAGCAGGAAAATCACTTGAACAAGGAAGTCAGAGGTTGCAGTGAGCTGAGATTGTGCCACTGCATTTCAGCCTGGGCAGCAAGAGCAAAACTCCATCAAAACAAAACAAAACAAAAACAAAACTTTTTTTTTTTTTTTTTTTTTTTTTGTAGTAGGAGGAAAATACTTAGATTTGGCTCAATCCAGTTTATATAACCTGGTTAAATCAACATCCCCCAGCCTCTTGTTGTCATTGAACCTTGTATTCCTCCATGGAAAATGTTTTATGACTATAGAGGGAAAACCCCAAAAAAAGTCAACAATATTTTTCTAGTTATCTGTTTGCACATATGATTTCTGCCTACTGCTAACATTTATTTACAGAACGTATTATCTCCACCTAGGCTTTCTTTATATGCTGAAAATATGATAGCTGAGAAGGGACACCATAAAGTCTATGATGCCATCAGTGACAAGGGCCCAAAGGGGTTTTAAACTTGTTCACATCTTCCTATTCTAGGACAAAATGGTTTATTGTTTCTTTCTATTTTTCTCCCTCCTTTCTCTCTCCCTCCCTTCCTTTCCTTTCTTTGTTTTCTAGTATAACTTATAAATAGTAAAGTATAAAAATCTTAGGTACAGCTCAATACATTTTTACATATGTGCTTACACTTATGTAAACCTTCCTCAGATCAAGATGTAGACTATTTCTAGAACCCCAGTGGCTCCCTCATGCTTCTTCCCAGTTGATGTCTTCCAAGGTAACCACTATTCTGACCTCTGCTCTTGTAGATCACTTTTGGTTTTTTATTAATTTTTTTTTGTACCTGGCTTTTTTCACTCAACATTTTGCCATCAGATTCATTGGTGGTGTTATCACTATAGTTTTGGTTGTTCATTGTTGAACCATATTCCATTGTGTAATTATATTTTAGTTTCTCCATTCAATTGCTGAGTGACATTGGATTATTTACAGTAAAGCTGTCATGTACTTTCTTGTACATGACTTCTGGTGAAAATGAGCACTCATTTTAGAAATGAAATTGTCAGGTCTTGTGTATATTTAGTTTAATAAATACTCCACAGTTTTCAAAAGTGATTCTTTTAGTTTATACTTTGACCAGTAGTATAGGATAATTCCATGTTCTCTACATCCTTGTCAACACTTGGGATTTTCAGTGTTTTTAGTTTTAGCCATTATGTTGCAATTGTAATAATAATCTATTCATGAATTAAATAAGACAATTTTATGGTGAATGAAACAAAGTACAGGTTCAGGAAGAGCTTAAAGATATCATTTGTAGGCTGGGCATGGTGGCTCTTGCCTGTAGACCCAACACTTTCGGAGGTCATGGTGGGGGAATTACTTGAGCCCAGGAGTTCAAGACCAGGCCTGGCCTCACATAGCAAGACCCTGTCTCTTAAAAATAATAACAAATAAAGAGCGTTGTAATTATAAAAAAGTAAGGGATTTGTAGAGCTGATGTTTCTCTAAGTAAAATCACCAGATGACCCTTTCTCAGCCTCATCCATGGTGCTTGTTAAAGATACATTTTCCTAGGCCTCACACCAGAGCCATTTAGTCAGAATTTGGCCCATGAAATCTGCATATATACAACTTCTTTGATAACTCTTATGGCATTAATGTTTGTATGCCACTACTTAAAATTTTTAATAACAGCCTGTAATCCCAGCACTTTGGGAGGCCGAGGCGGGTGGATCACGAGGTCAGCAGATCGAGACCAACCTGGTCAACATGGTGAAACCCCGTCTCTACTTAAAATTACAAAAAATTAGCTGGGCACGGTGGCGTGTGCCTGTAATCCCAGCTACTCAGGAGGCTGAGGCAGGAGAATTGCCTGAACCCAGGGGGCGGAGGTTGCGGTGAGCCGAGATCGCGCCATTGCACTCCAGCCTGGGTAACAAGAGCGAAATTCCGTCTCAAAAAAAAAAAAAAAAAAAAAAAAAAAAAAAAAAATTTAATAACAGAAACTCCAAATGGAAATTAAGAAAAAGTGGGTTCAATCTATGTTGACTGTATTTTCGGGCAAACAATAGAGGTGCTTTAAAATCCGGACTGTCTCAGTCCATTTCAGCCATGACTCATATCAAATGGTCTGGCATATGGGTAATTGGAATTCCAGATGGAAAAAAGAAAGAATGAGACTGAAAAAGTATTTGAACTTTTTTCAGGAGGCCAAGAATTTTGCAAAATTATTGCAGACACCAAAGTACAAATCCAAGAAACTCAGAGGATACCAAGTAAGATAAATATAAAAAATCAGCTGGGTATGGGGGCTCATGCATATAAGTCTAGCATTTTGAGAGGCTAAGGTGAGATAATCGCTTGAGCCCTGGAGTTTGAGACCAGCCTAGTCAACATAGTGAGACTGCATCTCTACAAAAAGTTTTAAAAATTAGCTGGACATGGTAGCACATGCCCAAAGTCCCAGCTACTTGGGATGTTGAGATGAAAGGACTGCTTGTGCCCAGGAGATCGAGGCTGCAGTGGTCCAGAATCAGTCACACCACTGCACTCCAGCCTGGGGACAGAGCAAAACCCCATCTCAAGAAAAAACAAAGGTATAAGAATATCTGTCGAAACATATGACACTGAGACTTATATTGCTAGAAACAAAAGGCAATATATTATCTCTGTTTCAAAGATATGGAAATATCTTTGTTATCAAGAATGCTATAGCCGTCTAGATTCAAGTTAACGGCTCTTCTTTGTACAAGGACGACCCTGTTGTTTCTCTACCTCTCCAGAGCTTCCTCTCTCTCTGATTTATTTCTCAGTGCACTTCATTGTATTATGTCGTGATAGACATGACAAATCCCATTCTTTAAAGTTGACCCTGTAAGGTCATGCGCTTCAGATATTCACAATTTAAGAAACTAGGTTTTTGGTTTTAGTTTAATAATGGCAGCTCTTACTAAGACCTTTCTGTGTAGCAGCTACTAAGTGTACATGGATCACCAAACTTAATCCTCATTTTCATGACTGCCTTGTTAAGGAAATACTACCATAATAATTATTTTTTATTTTAGAAACTAAAGATAAAAAAGCTTAAGATATTGTTCCAAATTACCAAGCTAATAAGTGAAACACCTAGAATTTAAATCCAGGGATTCTTATTTCCAAATCCTACTCTTGCCCACTCTGCTATATTGCCTCTTATTAAAAAAAAACAACAACAACAATAAAAAACACATAGACTATATACGTAATATTTATAAAAGTATAGCAGACTTCATTCCCCCTTTTCACTGATAATTAGCCCAATTTGCTGAAGTTAGGGCATATTTTTATTCCTTTCTTTTTGTTTTTAATTAGCCCAGTTGCAACAGTGACCTGGTTGAAATTAGGAAATAGTCTTGCATTTGAAGAAACTGAACTGGGAGGCTGTCATGAAGATGCAGCATTCCCTACACAGTCAGAAGTTTGTGATGCCTTGTTTGTGTGAAGATATGTGATAAATCATGAGAGAAGCTTAGTACGCAATTCCAGTGCAGGCTGTGTAGGTAGACTCTTGACAGGGATTTGGGTAAGTTTTAGATATTGCTTACCAGCAAGTTTTTGCCCAACTGCACTTTGTATTCTGGCTGACTTCCCTATTTTGGGCAACATGCTGCATCTAGTTTTTAGTGTCAGCTTTTTTTTTTTTTTTTTGGTGAAGAAAAACAACAAAAGATCAACAAGACGATGGTTTACCAAGGATTTGTGCTATCAAAGGTCATATGATGGAATCTGAAGACGCTTAATTTTGGGGGGTAATTCTGCTCTGATTATCTTAGTAAATGCCAGCATCTGTTCTTTCATGCTTTTACATGATCAGTCCAGAGCCCCTTCTGCCATATCTCCTCCCTCACTTTCTCCCCAATGCACACAGGAGAATATTTATGGCTGCCCGCTGCTCTTAACTAGATGGAAAACAAGGCCAGAAATTTCTAAGGGTTAGATAGCATTCCATAGATAAAAGGTTGGGATGTTACCCACACAGTAACAGCCTTCAACCTTTGACCCCCTCTAGCTTTTCTGGCTGTAGCAGTTCCCTTACAGGCCGCAGTCCCTAGACATTTTCTCAATGTGGATATTGTACATGATTTATATTTCCATGCAGAAAACTTTGAAAAAGTTTTTCTCCTTAATGTTTCAGTGTTATTTCTCCATCTGCCCTTTCTCGGCATCTTAAGTATTTCTCTCTCACATTTCAATCTTGCCTTTTATTAAGGGCTCTGCTCCTTAAATGCTCTTTTTCAGTTTCTCTACTTTATCAAAAGCTTAGAAGTACCTCGGTGACCCAGCATCTCTTGCATATTCTATCTGAGTGTCAAATGCATGTACTTTCTTTGATATATGACCTAATAATCCTTTTCTATCTCTAATTTCAATGATTTTGTAATACCAAATTGTTTCTTTCTGTAGTGTATGATTTTTTTCTTCTCCTCTAACTTTCCTAAGTTCAATAGGTTTTTATAATTAAATGCAGTGGATTGTTTAGAGTAAAACCTCAGAAATGTGCCTTTTTCTTATAGAAAAACAAGGAAATTGAACTCTGTAAATCCAAATATTAAGTGTAACATATAATTTATAAGGAAGAAATAAAGGAAATGTAAATCACGCTCAAGAAAGGCTCACTTTCATCTTAAAAATTAGAAAATCATGTGAATTCATTTCTAAGTGATGAGAAGATACTCTGAAAATAAAATCTCAAGGTTTATGTAGAAGCACATTTAGTAGATATTTGAACCATCTCCATTATCTTCAAAGGTTGTGTGTTTGTGTGTAATCCCAGCAATGCATCCTATGACTTAACTCATTTAAAAAGTGAGTTCTCACAGATCTAAAAACTCCTTGTGAGTTTTTAATGTTTTGACCTTTTATATGAAGGCCTTGTCTGGGCATGGTCGCTTACAACTATAATCCCAGCATTTTGGGAGGAAGAGATGAGAGGATTGCTTGAGGTTAAAAGTTCGAGACCAACCAAAGAAACATAGTGAGACCCTGTTTATATATTAAAAAGAAGA
The DNA here is from genome assembly GCF_049354715.1 of Callithrix jacchus. NCBI lineage: Eukaryota > Metazoa > Chordata > Mammalia > Primates > Cebidae > Callithrix > Callithrix jacchus. The sequence goes on from NC_133517.1 coordinate 79,000,024, forward strand.
AGAAGAAGAAAAAGAAGAAGGAGGAGGAGGAGGAGGAGGAGGAGGAGGAAGGGAGGGAGGGAGGGAGGGAGGAGGGAGGAAGGAGGAAGGAGGAAGGAGGAAGGAGGAAGGAGGAGGAGGAGGAGGAGGAGGGGGGAGGAGTTGTGACACACACCTATAGTCCTAGTTACTCAAGAAGCAGAGCCAGGAGGATCACTTGAGCCTAGGAATTCAAGGCTCGAGTGAACTATGATTGCACTCCAACCTGAGTGACAGAGCTAGACCCTGTCTCTAAAATAAATAAAGCCCGTATCTGTCGTGATCCAATGCAGAAATACATAGGACCTCCGGCAGAAAGGAACCAGTAAATCTGTTGCTTTACTATCAAAGAAAATCTGAAATGTTATAAATTCACACTTTCAGCCATGTTTAATTTTCAAAGTATACTGTGAATAAGGGAGAACTCTAGGAATATTTTCTACAAACACATTTTCTCTTTGTTAGAAGCAAGATACAGAAATGATCTGGATGCTTTGTATTGGGATGATTTGGCCCTGGAAAATGCAACCCAAACAAAACAAAATTTGATGTTCGACTAGAGATTTGTGATTTTAGACCTGAGAATTCTATAACATCATTTTAAGGATGGTGCCATCTAATTCTTCAGTTTAGGCACATTTTGAAGCTTTTCTTCAGTGTAATAGAAAAGTTGTAACATTTGACATCTTTATGTGGAAGGCTTAATTTAACCAATATTGTTTTCATTGAATTCAAGCTGTTGATGTTATGATAGCAATACATTTATCAGTTATAAGACTTTTTTCCCCAGTCTCAGTTCTGTTTTTAGTGGCTGATCAGTATTCCTTGGAATCTGCCATTCCTTTGACAAAGACTGTCTCCTGGCGTGTGAGAGTATGTGTTCTCACAGTCACAACATGGTGGAATGTGTGTTGATTTACAGATTGTTGTAGCTGGAGGCATGTATTTTTGCTATGCTCCATTACTCTGCATGCAAAGGAAAACATTTGCATTGTAAAAAGTAAGCTCACTTCAATTGTTGAGGAAATGTAGCTTCTGTAAGATCAGAGGACAACAATACAATTCTCTGTGACTTTACTGTCTAAGACTTTGACTTATTTATGTTTTCAAGTGTCTCCTGATTTAGGGAAACTGATTATACAAAGTCTATCTCTACAAAATGAGAGATCAGTGAATTACTTTGTTTTTGTTACAATTTACACATTTTTGTAAAAAAGTTTCTTAAAATCATGTTCAGGATAGTTAGCTCTTCTTGTTACATTAATCCTTTTACCATTATGTAATGCCCTTCTTTGTCTCTTTTGATCTTTGTGGATTTAAAGTCTGTTTTATCACAGAGTAGGATTACAACCTCTACTTTTTATTTTTTATTTTTTTTGCCCTCCGTTTGCTTAGTAAATTTTCCTCCATCCATTTATTTTAAGTCTATGTGTGTCTTTGCACGTGGGATGGGTCTCCTGAATACATCACACCAATGGGTCTTGACTTTTTATCCAATATGCCAGTCTGTGTCTTTTGATTGGGGCATTTAGCCTGTTTACATTTAAGGTTATTATTGTTATGTGTGAATTTGATCCTGACGTTTTGATACTAACTGGTTGTTTTGCCCATTAGTTGATGCAGTTTCTTCATTATGTCAATGGTCTTTACCATTTGGTACATTTTTGAAGTGGCTGGTACTGGTTGTTTTTTTTTTTTTTCATGTTCAGTGCTTCTTTCAGGAGCTCTTGTAAGGCAGGCCTGGTGGTGATGAAATCTCTCAGCAATTGCTTGTCCATAAAGGATTTTATTTCTCCATCACTTATGAAGCTTAGTTTGGCTGGATATGAAATTCTAGGTTGAAAGTTCTTTTCTTTAAAGATGTCAAATATTGGCCCCCACTCTCGTCTGGCTTGTTCAGCTTCTGCTGAGAAATTCATTGTGAGTCTGATGGGCTTTCCTTTGTAGGTAACCCGACCTTTTTCTCTGGCTGCCCTTAGCATTTTTTCCTTCATTTCAACCCTGGTAAATCTGATGATTATGTGCCTTGGGGTTGCTCTTCTTGAGAAATATTTTTGTGGTGTTCTCAACATTCAAATTCAATTTCCTGGATTTGAATGTTGGCCTGCCTTGCTAGGTTAGGGAAGTTCTCCTGGAAAATGTCCTGAAGAGTGTTTTCCAGCTTGGATTCATTCTCCCTGTCACATTCAGGTATACCAATCAAATGTAGATTAGGTCTTTTCATATAATCCCATATTTCTTAGAAGCTTTCTTCATTTCTTTTCACTCTTCTTTCTCTAATCCTGCCTTCATGTTTAATTTCATTGAGTTGATCTTCAATCTCTGATATCCTTTCTTCTACTTTATTGATTCAGCTATTGAAACCTGTGTGTGCTTCGCAAAGTTTTCATGCTGTGTTTTTCAGCTCCATCAAGTCATTTATGTTCTTCTATAAGCTGGTTATTCTTGTTAGCATTTTGTCTAACTTTTTTCAAGGTTCTTAGTTTCTTTGCATTGGTTGAGAACATGTTCCTTTAGCTCAGAGAAGTTTGTTATTACCCACCTTCTGAAGCCTGCTTCTGTCAGTTCATCAAACTCATTCTCCATCTGGTTTTGTTCCCTTGCTGGTAAGAAGTTGTGATCCCTTGGAGGAGAAGAGGCATTCTGATTTTTGGTGACTTCATCATTTTTGTGCTGGCTTCTCCCATCTTGTGGATTTATCTACCTTTGGTCTTTGAAGTTGGTGACTTTTCAGTGGGGTCTCTGAGTGGACATCCTTTTTATTGATGTTGAAGCTATTTCTTTCTGTTTTATAGTTTTCCTTCTAACAGTCAGGCCCCTCTGCTGCAGGACTGATGGAGGTCTACTCCAGACCCTGCTTGCCTGGGAATCACCCTCAGGGGCTACAGAACAGCAAGGATTGCTGCCTGTTCCTTCCAGTAGCTTTGTCCCAGAAGGGTACCCGCCAGATGTCAGCCAGAGCTCTCCTGTATTAGGTGTCTCTTCAAATATATGGGGGTCAGGGAGCCACTTGAGGAGGCAGTCTATCCCTTATCAGAGCTTGAGTAATGTACTGGGAGCTCCGTTGCTCCCTTCAGAGCTGCTGGGCAGGGATGTTTAAGTCTGCTGCAGCAGAACTCCCTTTTCCCAGATGCTCTATCCTGGGAAGATGGGGCTTTATTTAAAAGTCCCCGATGGGCTGCTTCTTTTTTTTCTGAGATGCCCTGCCCAGCAAGGAGTTAGTCTAGTCACAGTGTGCCTGCAGAGGCATTGTTGGGCTGCCCTGGGCTCCACCCAGCTGCTGTGTAAAATTCCTTGTGCTTTAATTTACACAGGTAAAATTAGAATTGCCTCAGTAATGGTGGACTGCCTCGGTAATGGCGGACTGCCTCAGTAATGGTGGACACCCTTCCCCCCACCAAGCTCAACCATCCTGGGGTGAGCTCAAACTGCTGTGCTGGCTGCAAAAGTCCCAAACCAGTGGCCTTCAGTTTGCTGGTCTCCATGGGGGTGGGACCCACCAAGCCAGATCACCTGGCTCCCCAGCTTCAGCCCCCTTCCTCTCATGGGTATGGGCAGCTCTGTCTCGCAGGCATTCCAGGTGCTGGCCAAAACGACCACTCAGATTTGTGCTGGAAACCCACGGTGCTCGCTGAATCAGCCGCCCAGATTTGCGCTGGAAACCTGCAGCACCTATCAGCCTGGTGGGAATCTCCTGGTCTGTGGACTACAAAGACCACAGGAGAAACACAGCAGCCAAACTGGAGTACCTAAATATATATGCACCCAACACAGGAGCACCCAGATACATAAAGCAAGTTCGTAACGACCTACAAAGGGACTTAGACTACCACACAATAATAATGGGAGACTCTAACACTCCACTGTCAGTATTAGACAGATCAATGGGGCAGAAAATTAACAAGGATATTCAGGACTTGAACTCAGATCTGGACTGAGCAGACATAATAGACATCTACAGAACTTTTACCTCAAATCCACAGAATATACATTTTCTCAGCACCACATCACACTCAGTCCAAAATTGACCACATAATTTGAAGTAAATCACTCCTCAGCAAATGCAAAAGAACAGAAATTGTAACAACCAGACTCTTAGAGCACAGTGCAATCAAATTAGAACTCAGGATTAAGAAACTCACTCAAAACTGCACAACTACATGGAAACTAAACAACCTGCTCTTGAATGACTACTGGATAAATAATGAAATGAAGGTGGAAATAAAGATGTTCTTTAAAACCAATCAGAACAAAGACACATGTACCAGAATCTCTGGGATGCATTTAAAGCGGTTTCTAGAGGGAAATTATAGGACTAAATGCCCACATGAGAATGGAGGAAAGATCTAAAATCGACACTCTATCATCACAATAAAAAGAACTAGAGGAGCAAGATCAAAAAAAACTCAAAAGCTAGCAGAAGACTAGAAATAACCATGATCAGAAGGAGACACAAAACCCTTCAAAAAATCAATAAATCCAAGAGCTGGTTTTGTGAAAATATCAACAAAACAGATAGACTGCTAGCCAGACTAATAAAAAAGAAAAGAGAGAAGAATCCAATATATGCCAAAACAAAATGATAATGGGGATATTACCATGGAATCCACAGAAATACAAACTACCCTCAGAGATTACTACAAACAACTCTATGTATGTAAACCAACAAATCTAGACAAAAGGGATAAATTCCTGGATGCTTGCATTCTCCCAAGGTGAAACCAGGAAGAAGTTGAAACCCTGAATAGCACAATAACAAGAGCTCAAGTTGAGACAGCAATCAATAGCCTACCAACCAAAAAAAGTCCAGGTCCAGATGGGTTCACAGACGAATTCTACCAGACGTACAAAGAGGAGCTGGTACCATTCTTTCTGAAACTATTCCAAATAATACAAAAAGAGGGAATTCTCCCTAACTCATTTTATGAGACCAACATCATCCTGATACCAAATCCTTGCAGAGACACAACAAAAAAGAAAATTTCAGGCCAATACCCATGATGAACATTGATGCAAAAATCTTCAATAAAATCCCGCAGACTGATTGCAACAGCACATCAAAAAGCTTATCCATCACAATCAAGTAGGCTTCAGCCCAGGGATGTAAGACTGGTTCAACATACACAAATCTATAAATGTAATCCATCATATAAACAGAACCAAAGACAAAAACCACATGACTATCTCAGTAGATGCAGAGAAGGCCTTTGACAAAATTCAGCAGCGTTTTATGCTAAAAACCCTCAATAAACTAGGTATTGATGGAATGTATCTCAAAATAATAAAAGCTATTTACAACAAACCAACAGCCAATGTCATACTGAATGGGCAAAAACTGGAAGCATTCCCTTTGAAAACTGGCAGCATTCCCTTTGAAAACTGGCACTAGACAATGGTGCCTCTCTCACCATTCCTATTCAACATAGTACTGGAAGTTCTAGCCAGAGCAACCAGGCAAGATAAAGAAATAAAGGGTATTCAATTAGGAAAAGAGGAAGTCAAATTGTCTCTATATGCAGATGACATGATTGTATATTTTGAAGACCCCATTGTCACAGTGCAAAATCTCCTTAAGATGATAAGCAACTTCAGCAAAGTCTCAGGATACAAAATCAATGTGCAGAAATCATAAGCATTCCTACACACCAATAACAGACAAACAGAGAGCCAAATCATGAACAAACTTCCATTCACAATTGCTACAAAGAGAACAACATACCTAGGAATACAACTAACAAAGGACATGAAGGACCTCTTCAAGGAGAACTACAAACCACTGCTCAAGGACATAAGGTAGGACACAAACATATGGAAAAACATTCCATGATCATGGTTAGGAAGAATCAGTGTCATGAAAATGGCCATACTGCCCAAAGTAATTTATAGATTCAAAGCTATCCCCATGAAACTACCATTGACCTTCTTCATAGAACTGGAAAAAACAACCTTAAACTTCATATCAACCAAAAAGACTGCATAGCCAAGAAAAATCCTAAATAAAACAAAACAAAAAAAAAGTTAGAGGCATCACACTACCTGCCTTCAAACTATACTACAAGGCTACAGTAATCAAAACAGCATGGTTCTCGTGCCAAAACAGAGGTATAGACCAATGGAACAGAACAGAGGCATTGGAAGCAATGCCACACACCTACAACCATCTGATCTTTGATAAACCTGTTAAAAATAAGCAATGGGGAAAGGATTCCCTGTTTATTAAATGGTTCTGGGAAAACTGGCTAGCCATGTACAGAAAACTGAAACTGGACCCCTTCCTTACACCTTATACAAAAATCAACTCCAGATTGATTAAAGATTTAACCATAAGACCTAACACCTAAAAATCCTAGAAGAAAACCTAGGCAGTACCATTCAGGATATAGATATAGGCAAGGACATTATGGCTAAAACACCAAAAGCAATGGCAACAAAAGCCAAAATAGAAAAATCGGATCTAATTAAACTCCAGAGCTTCTGCACAGCAAAAGAAACAATTGTTAGAGTGAATGGTCAACCCAATAGAATGGGAAATTTTTGCAAACTACCCATCTGACAAAGGGCTAATATCCAGAATCTACAATGAACTAAAACAAATTTACAAGAAAAAAACAACCCCATCAAAAAGTGAGCAAAGGATATGAACAGACACTTTATAAAAGAAGACATATATGAGGCCAACAAACATATGAAAAAATGCTCATCATCACTGGTCATTAGACAAATGCAAATGAAAACCACATTGAGATACCATTTCATGCCAGTTAGAATGGCGATCATTAAAAAATCTGGAGACGAGATGCTGGAGAGGATGTGGAGAAATAGGAATGCTTTTACACAGTTGGTGGGAGTATAAATTAGTGCAACCATTATGGAAGACAGTGTGGTGATTCCTCAAGGACCTAGAAATAGAAATTCCATTTGACCCAGCAATCCCATTACTGGAAATATATCCAAAGGATTGTAAATCGTTCTATTATAAAAAAAAAAAAAAAAAAAACATGCACATATATGTTCATTACAGCACTGTTTACAATAGCAAAGTCTTGGAACCAACCCAAATGCACATAAAGGATAGACTGGATAAAGAAAATGTGGCACATATACACCATGGAATACTATGCAGCCATTAAAACGGATGAGTTCATGTCCTTTGCAGGGTCATGGATGAATCTGGAAACCATCATTCTCAGCAAACTGACACAAAAACAGAAAACCAAGCACCGCATGTTCTCATAAGTGGGTATTGAACAATGAGAACATATGGACACAGGGTGGGGAACATGATACACTGGGATCTATTAGAGGATGGGGGACTAGGGGAAGGATAGCAGGGGGTGGGGAGATTAGGGAGGGATAACATTAGGAGAAATACCTAATGTAGGTGACAGCGGGATGGAGGCAACAAACCAGTATAGCATATGTGTACCTATGTAACAATCCTGCAAGATCTGCGTGTGTACCCCAGAATGTAAAGCATAATAAATAAAATAAAATCATGTTCAGTATCATATAGTGATTAGAATTATAAGGTTTGAAATCTAGGTGTCCTAGATTTGACCCAAGGTATCACCTCTTCTAGCTGTAAAGTGTTCGTCAGGATCCTTAACCACTCTGTGCTCTTGTCTGCTCCTCTGAAAAGTGAGAAGAAAGTAATTGTGCCTATCTTTGAGAGTCTAATGGGATAATTCGTGTCAAGCACTTATCACAGTGCCTGGCAGAACAAGCCCTCTGTAAAATCGATTGTACATAAATGTTTGTGTGTGTGAAAATATATGCATGTGTATGCATACATATGTATTTATTTATGATTTACATGGTGCTCAAGTACATCGTGCCCTGTGATTATATAGTGCTCAGAGTGTTTTATGGAAAATGAGACACATAAAATCAATAGGTGATACACACAGAATTTTTAGCAGCAGATTTATTTTACTAATTATGTATTACAGAGGCCACTATTCAAAGTCTTTTATTCCCCTCACACACACCTACTAACTAGAGAGATAGGTATCCTAGAAGCCTTTTAAATGGTACAGTGAAGCCCCCTGGGCTACTGTAAAACTGTCACAGGCAACATGGAATGTTTGTGTCAGAGAATTTATTGGGTGCCCCTTGACCCAGTGAAGCCCTGCCAGAGTTTTTGTTCCCCATGAAGCAGTCTCAGAGAAGGAAATCTACCTTTCAGAAGCTTATTGGGTGGTGTCATGTTTAATACTTGGGAGGGCACTGAAAGAAGCAGGATTGGTCAGAAGTTGGGCTGTGATTCAGTCACAGTGAGACCTCTGTCACCCCCACAGGGAGCTCTGGAACTAGGGTTCAAAGTTCTCTTGAGTTGAAACTGGGGCACCTGGGGCAGGTACCTTCATACCTCCTGCCTCCCTCATCTACCAGTCATTGGATGCAAGCTAGTCGCAGAAAGAGAGGCATGACCTTGAGCAAGGTGGCTTTTCTTAGCTCAGGGAAATTCCCAGAAGGGCTGGAAGCTGTCAGTAGCAAGCAGCTGGGGAATTCTTTAGTCCTTAAGGAGGATCTAGATGGCACCGCATGAAGTTCATACCAATCATTAAAACTAATTATTGTAGGGAATTGTGGTTTGATTCAGCCTAAGTTACCTGAACTCTACTTTTCTCTGATATTTCACACTTTTACATTCTCTTCCACCCTTCCACAGCCATTTGTTTTTTAAAAAGAAAAAAAAAAGTTACTGGGCCTGGTGTGGTGGCTCACACCTGTAATCCCAACACTTTGGAAGGTAGAAGCAGGAAGATTGCCTGAGACCAGCCTGGACAACACAGTGAGACCTCATCTCTACTAAAAACATTAAAAATTACCAGGATATGGTGGCCTATGCCTATATTCTCAGCTACTTGGGAGGCTGAAGTGGGAGAATCACCTGAGCCCAGGAGGTCAAGGCTGCAGCAAGCTGTGACTGTGCCACTGTACTCCAACCTGGATGACAGAGTGAGACCCTGCCTCAAAAAAAAAAAAAAAAAAGAAAAGCTTTATTGAATTATAACTGATACACAGTAAACACACCTGTGAAACCATCTCTGCAATCAAATTAATGAACATGTCTCTCACTTTCCAAGGTCTACTCATTTTATTTTTAATCCATATCTCTCTTCTCAATCTTTCTCCCCCAATTCCACTGATCTACTTTGTCAAGCAGTTTTTATTTTTTCTAGAATTGTATATAAGTGTAAGTGATACTTCCACTTTAATTAGTGATACTTTAATGAGGGCTCGAAATAAAAATATAAGGAAAAAGTTCTCTTCATATACTCAGAGAAAGACCACCTGTACTAAAAATATAAGAAATTAGCCAGGCGTGGTGGTGGGTACTTGTAATCCCAGCTACTTGGGAGGCTGAGGCAGGAGAATCTTTTGAATCCAGGAGGCAGAAGTTACATTGAGCTAAGATCTCACCACTATAATCCAGACTAGGCAACAAAAGTGAAACTCTGTCAAAAAAAAAAACACATGAGTATTTGCCTCCTTACTGACCTGAGTCCTGTAAACCACTAATATTGAGAATTATTCTGGCCCTTGAGTTAACATTTGGAGAATCAGTTGGTTGAAAGCATACTTCTAAAGCAATGGTGCTCAACCAGGGGCAGTTTTGCCCTCCAGCAAGCCTTTGCTAAAAATATTAGACATTTTTGATTGACACGAGTCGGGGTGCAGTGTACTATTGTCATCTAGAAGGCAGAGGCCAAGGATGGCACACAGTATCTTGTAGTGCCTAAGACAGCTCTCACCACAAAGAATTTCCTAGCCCCAAATGTCACTAATGCCCTGTTCTAGGTAAAGCAAAGCAGAAAAGTTTGTCTATTTGCATATCACATTGATGACTTTTGAAATTTGTCATGTAATAAATAGAATTTCTATTTCTTTTCTTACCCCTATATCCTTAGAAAGATCGCCCAGGATCGTCATCAGGATCCCATCTTTTCGGGTGCTCCCATCATAGTTTTGGAGTGAGCTACACAGCTCCTCATAAGGTCTTGGGAGACTTCTTTCCTTTCTTTAGGTCTGTTTCCTGAAGACAGCGACAGTACTTTTGATGGTGTTTACTGCAGTGAGTAGTTACTCAGCACAACAAAGGGAAAGAGGGTATCATATTATTCCTATTTTGCCAGCAAAGAAACGGAATCCTAGAGACAGAAATTATCACAGCAATGACCATGCAGCTAATGACTGGCTAATCCAGCCCTGGGCTTTCAACAACAAACACAAAACCTCTTTTTTTTTTTTTGAGACAGACTTCACTCTTATTACCCAGGCTGGAGTGCAATGGCACAATCTCAGCCCACCACAAACTCCACCTCCTGGGTTCAGGCAATTCTCCCGCCTCAGCCTCCCGAGTAGCTGGGACTACAGGCACGCACCACCATGCCCAGCTAATTTTTGTATTTTCAGTAGAGACGGGGTTTCACCATGTTGACCAGGATGGTCTCGATCTCTTGACCTCGTGATCCACCCACCTCGGCCTCCCAAAGTGCTGGGATTATTGGTGTGAGCCACCGAGCCCGGCCTTTTTTTTTTTTTTTTAACCAGAACTTTCCTAATGTATCTCATGGTCTTTCATGGTCATGGCTACAGAGTTCTATCACACTATTGCTTTTGTAGCTATTTAATCACTGCTGGTCTTACATTTGCAGGTAATTTTTAAGTTCCATGAAGGCAAGAGTACTGTTACCATCTCTTCTATTGAATATATCTGAAGCTGGGACAATACTTGTTAATTGTTCTAACTAAGAAATCCCTAATACTAATAAGATTTATCGTTTACAAGTTTAAGGAATATAAATCCCTCAGTATTAGGAAAAGAATGTCAAAGTAGACTGAAAACTTTTTTGAACAGTACTTTGGCTCTAGGCTCAAATTAATTCACATGCAGGAACCAGCATGCCCAGTGCATGTTCTCTTTGGCATGTGAACCCTATGCTTATGTGTTTGGTTGTTACGACCACAAAGTAGAAAATTGAGGGGGAGGAAGACACTTGTCAGTAGACACTTTACATGCTTATTGGCAACTAATTTTAAAAAGATACCTAATGCCTAGTGGGTTTCTTGCCACCTAGTGACACTTCATAAACAAAGAATCCCAAACCAGTGCATACAAATGCTGACAAATAAAAGTACCAAGAGGTTTGGTCTACCTATCAAAAACAGAAAAGACCTTGAAGGTTGTTTATTATATCATAAATCTTCCATTATAGTCTCCGTTATGTTGGTACCAGACTTCTTTGCTTAAAAAATCTGCTCTGAGGTACAAGGCAAGCAATTACTGAGTCTTCCCAGGGACTAAAACAAAATTCCCAAACAAAATGTTTTAGGGTTTTTAAAAATTAATTATTGGATGGGATTTGGTAACTACATGTACTAACAGCTACTGTAGAATATTTAGTGTTTAACTTACTATTTGGGAGCTGCATACTCCTTCTTGGAGAGCTGAAGACAATGCAGGTCACATTTTCTGTTTGAAAAGTGTTTGAAAAGCACTGTAATATATTTCTTTCTGAATTTCTATTTCAGGTGGGAATTAATGTTATTCCAGTTTTCTCCTATTAACATCAGCAACTGAATATATTCAGCCAAAATAATAGATTGTCTAAAATAGTCTTTTTACCCAAGACAAGTAAAAAAAAAAAAATCAATACACAGTTCCCATCAGTATGGTAAATTACTTACAGTAACCGCAGTACAAATTTCCCTTAACCCTTCTCTTTCTTGGCCCGGAGAAGGGGCCTTCAATTAACTGCTAATCATCTAAATGTAACCAAGTGAGTGACCAGGCTTGGTAGTGGGCTGTGCTCTCAGGTAGAAGTGAGAGATTTATTGGTCTTGGAAGGTTTGTGTGTATTCTTGCCAGCAAATGAGGCAATGGGTTGGCTGACCTTGGAATCCTTGCTAGCTCTGGTATTAGGTTGATTCGTAGTCACCTTCAGGAAATAAGACACTGGACTGGGGTTACTTAAGAAGCTGGATTTGCAATGCATTTCTAGGTTATGAAAAATGAAGGGCTAGCTCAGACCCGGTCCTGGTTATTGACTTAGAATAGGCTGCACAGAATGGAATCATGGAACTTGGAGTCCATTCCTAAAGTCAGCCGAAACCCTTAAAATAAGGTTGCCTGAATTCTTTTATGCTGGAAGTTAAAGGTACATGGAGGAAGGAGGGTTAAAAAAAAAAGAAAGTTAAATTTGAAAGTAGCAGCTTGTAAGCCAACTATGACCCATATATACATAATTTATTTGGCTCTCGTAGTATGGAAAAATTAGCAAATTTTAAATTTGGAGATTTAATACTACTTCTGGATTTTCAGTTGTACCTAATAAAAAATAAAAGAAGTAGCAATACTTAATTTGTATTCTAGAACAGCAAGAATGGACTGGAATTGCCCATTTTAGGGGAAAAAAATTGGTCTGCTACAGTCTACCTTTTCTTCCCTCCTTTTTTTTTTTCTCTGAGATGGAGTCTCGCTCCGTCACCCAGGCTCACTGCAACCTCTGCCTCCTGGGTTCAAGCAATTCTCCTGCATCAGCCTCCTGAGTAGCTGGGATTACCGGTGCTTGCCACCACGCCTGGCTAAGTTTTTTTTTTTTTTTTTTTTTTTTTTCCTAGTGGAGATGGGGGTTTCACCCTGTTGGCCAGGCTGTTCTTGAACTCCTGACCTCATGATCTGCCCACCTTGGCCTCCCAAAATGCTGGGATTACAGGCATGAGCCATAGCACCTCGCCTTTTTTTCCCCTTCTTTGAGATAGAGTCTTGCTCTGTCACCCAGGCTGGAGTGCAGTTGCATAATCTTGGCTCACTCCAACCTCCTCCTCCTAGGTTCAAGGGATTCTCTTGCCTCAGTCTCCCCAGTAGCTGGTATTACAGGTGCATGCCAAAACACCAAGCTATTTTTTTTCTTTTTGTATTTTTAGTAGAGACAGGGTTTCACCATGTTGGCCAGGCTGCTCTCAAATTCCTGACCTCAGGTGATCCTCCCACCTCAGCCTCCCAAAGTACTGGGATTACAGGCGTGAGCCCCTGCACCCTGCTTCTTTTCTTAGTCGTCTTTTCTTAGTCATCCCTTTTCTTAGTCGTCCCTTAGTGCATTTGTCTTTACACAATTATGTTAACCTGACAAGAGCATTTGAGTTTATGACCTCTGGTATAATTTTATAAGGAGGTTGTAGATACATCAAGCATATATAAGTATGCAGTCAGATTAAGGTGTACTTCAAATAACTTGTAAAGAATTCTAACAGAAATACTCACATTTACCAATTATTAACTTTTTGTGAACCAGTTACTATAGATTCATGTCATTCTTACCCACTTACACCATGACAGGCTTTTGTGAAATGGGGAAAGGGATGGCAGTACAGTGACAACTGAGAATCCCTCATAAACTCGGACGTTTAAGTCAAGATTCTCTTGGTGCAAGTGGTACAAATGAGCTCAACTAGCTTATCCCCGCCTGCTGCCACACACTGACTTACAGAACCAAGAGTGCAGGAGTGTCTGACTTCAGGCCACACTGTATTCAAGAAACCAAGTAATGTTTTCTTTCTCTCTCCTTCTCTGCCTTTCTCCTCTCACCCAACTCTTCTCTTTCCCAGCTCTGCTCTCTCTGTTGGCTTTATTCTCTAGGAAATTCCCTCTATAGAGTGGTAAAGACAGCCACTAATAGCAAGTCTAGCATTATATTGTCCCTTGGGAAGTAGTTGAAGAAAGAAAGAGAACTTTTCTTTCCTTTTTTTTTTTTTTGTTCTTTGAGATGGAGTCTTGCCCTGTCACCAGGCTGGAGTGCAGTGGCACGATCTTGGCTCAATGCAGCCTCCACCTCCAGGTTCAAGCAATTCTTTTGGCTCAGCCTCCCAAGAAGCTGGGACTACAGGCACGTGCTATCATGTCCAGCTCATTTTTGTATTTTTAGTAGAGATGAGGTTTTACCATGTTGGCCAGAATGGTCTCAATCTCTTGACCTTTTGACCCACCCATCTTGGCCTCCCAAAGTGCTGGGATTACAGGCATGAGCCACCACGCTCAGCAAAGAACTTTCTTCTTAGTGGCCATAATAATCCCAGCAAAGAAACATATATATTCTGGTCTGGGTCACATACCCAGCATTAATTTTACAAGTATTTTTTAGTGCCTACATTGAGTAAGGCTCTAGCTAGATGCTTGAGAAACTCAAGGGAGACCTGCTTTCATGGAGCTTACATTATGGGAAGGAGTGGAAGTGAGTCCAAAGATAAACACAATAAGCAAGAAAATTATATAGTACTTTGGAGGTAAAAAAAAAAAATACTATAGAGAAATTGCTTTTAACTGTTAAAAACCCTACCAGGTGAGAAAAAAGCAGCTCTCAAAAGACTGATCAGAAATGAGCAGAGATGTAGTGTAGGCAAAAATGAATTGTTTATAATATTAGTTGTACAAATGGAAGGTTTTACTACTGGGATTATCATCACTATGTCTCACTAAATTATTTCTGGGTGGCAGTTTAGGGAGGTGGTTGAGAGCATGGCTTCTGCCTATATGAGCTGCTTTGTGGTGGAAGATAAAAATAAAGGAAGAGAGAGTCGGGTGCGGTGGCTCACGCCTGTAATCCCAGCACTTTGGGAGGCTGAGGCGGGCAGATCATGAGGTCAAGAGATCAAGACCATCCTGGCCAACATAGTGAAACCCCATCTCTACTAAAATATAAAAAATTAGCTGGGCGTGGTGGCGCACGTCTGTAGTCCCAGCTGCTTGGGAGGCTGAGGCAGGAGAATTGCTTGAACCCAGGAGGCGAAGGTTGCCGTGAGCAGAGATTCCACCATTGCACTCCAGCCTGGCACCTGGCGACAGAAAGAGACTCTGTCTCTAAATAAATAAATAAATAAATAAATAAATAAGAGAGTAAGACCAAGCGTGAAGCGGTGAATATAGCCCTGCTAACTCCCTGCTGCAGATTTCACACAGTCACATAGAGCTTCTTGGACACTCCCTAGAGTACCTTCTGGTTCTTAGGTCTCCATCTTTGCCTGTGCTGTTCCCTGTGCCTTGAATGCCCTTCCTAGTAACATTCTTGATTTTTGGGTTTTTGTTCAAGGTCCTCAGATGAGTTAAATGCCCCCCTTATGGGCTTGCAACCAACCTTGTTTTTCCCTCTGGCAGGGAAATTATATTATTTATCCTTGTCTGCTAGTTTCAAGTAGTCTGGCAGATTCGGTCTATGTATAGTCTGTGAATCTGTGTGATGGCTGCATTCAGAGACCCATAATTTCCCTGTCATTCTCCACCAAATGAACCATTATGCCCTTGTGCATAGTGATGCTATGACGGTGTTCCCACTGCTTGCATTTAAGCCCTCAGAGATGAAGATGTTTTCCTGACCCTCAGCCTCTCATTGGCTCATGAGTTCTGTTCTCTATGCAAGAAGTGGCCTTGAGGAGTACGTAGGTTTGTATAAATTATTTCTGGGTGTCAGTTTAGGGAGGTGGTTGAGAGCATGGCTTCTGCCTATATTTGTATCCCAGATCCGCAGGTTATTAGGTATAAGGACTCTAGCTGTTTTATAGCTCTTAATCATAGATACTAATAGCACCTTCAGAAAACTGTTGAAAATGAGTTAATCTACGTAAAGCTATTAGGATAGTGTTTAACAGAGTGACTCCACCATAGGCATTTGGTATTATTATTACTGCTGTTGTGAGAAGGAGGAGGGGATGAGGAGGAGGAGGAAGAGTCAGAAGAGGTGGTGGTCAGCCACGAAACAGTAGTACCCAAATGGTTTTATCATTGTGGTTCCAAGTTGCAAATGGTCCTATGTATATATTACTTCATTTGACTCTCATGGTCATTCTATGAGACAGTGTAGTTTTCAACCTTATTGTAGAGATGAGTAAATTAAGACTCAGATTGTGCTTTCCTAGCAATTTATCTACACCTTTTAGCTGTGATCCCATGCTTTTGTGATTTGGACTCTCATTTCTTTGTTCCCAAAATTCTAATTTTGGAGTAGTGGCATGATTGGAGAAACACAAATTTGGGCTGTGGGACACTAGTTGTATGCACAGTGCCTGTTGTTCTGGCCCAGCCAGGACTGTGGTGGAGCCAGAGGCATTTGCTTAGTGCATGACACAGGCCTTTACCTGAGAGCAATTTTGAAGCTAACCCAGTGCACAAAGGGCCATTTATTTGGGGGACTGTCCAGTGATAATCTATTTCTGGCAGAAAAAAGGCCTTGTAATTCATTCTGGGAAAAAGTGGCACACCCCTCCCCCCCAAACACTTGCAGTGGCACTGAGATTTCCCAATAGGATAGGGTCTGTGGCCACTCTTGGCTTACCTCCAGCTTGCTCTGTCATTTCCAGTCATGCCTTATGACATGCAATCATTTATCTTGAAAAGTTGTGCCAGGCTGCCTGTTACAATTCTCTGAGCAGAAGATGAAGGGCACCTGGAATAGAGACCAGAGAGCAGGCTGGGCTTGAAATCCAGAGACATGGTCTAAACCTAAGTCTCTATGTCATCTCCTGTGCTGTTTTAGGCAGGACAGTTTCTCTGTGCCTCACTTCGCCGTGTGGAGCACAATGAATCCTTTGCCATAGTCAGAAGCTCAAATGTTCCTTTCAGCTGTGATAGACTGAATGCTATCCACCCAACAGCATCAGATCCTAATCCCTGGAACCTGAAAATGTTACCTTCTAAGGACAAAGGGTCTTTGCAGAGGTACTAAGTTAAGGATCTTCATTCACATGGGGAGATTTTCTCAGGTTATTCAGATGGACCCCAAATCCAACCCCAAGTGCCCTTGTAAGAGAAAGGTGGAGTGAGATTATACACACCCAAGAGGAGAAGGTGATCTGAGAATGGAGGCAGAGATTTGTGGCCACATGCAAGACAGTGCTGGCAGCTGGCAGGAACAGGCATATCAGAGAACAGATTGTGCCCTACAGCTTCCAGAGAGAGTGGAGTGTGGCCCTTCCAACATGTTGATGCTAGCCCAATGGAGCAGATGTTGAACTTCTGACTTCCAGAACTATAAGAAGTAAATTTCTATTTTTTGAAACCCCTCTGTTTGTGATAGTTTGTTATGGCAACCATAGGAAATGAATGAACTACTCTGCGATTCTTATCCCTAACCTTTTCTTGCTACTCATCTGCTCAGCAAGGTTTGTAGTCTCACTTGGTGTGTGTTTAAAAATAGAAAAAGGCACTCTTGTTTCTTTAAGCCTCATTTAGTCTCCTGTTCTCTATTCCTTTCGATTGGCGTGTGTTTCTGCGGTCACCACAACAAAATGGAGCCTCCTCCCCCTGTATGTCCAGTTTCTTGCTGTTGTTGTTGTTTTGCCCAACAGCTTCCAATCAAGTCTCTTACATCTTTTCTGATGTGAGTAATTTAATCATCTTGAGAGCATCAATTTGTGATAAAGATGATAAACTTTACATTAATTTAGTAGCACTAAGGATATGTGTTCAATAAATACTTATGAGCACTACTGTGTGCCAGCACAGAGGCAGCACCAGGTAATCTTGGGGGTAATAAGTCACCTGAGAGGTAAGATACCCCCAGCATGTTAGGGTCCTCCAGAGAAGCAAAACCAGTTTGTTTTTTGGGTATTTGCACAGTATGAGCATATCTGTACACACATATATGTATATATATACATACAGAGAGAGATTTATTATAAGAAATTGGCCCATGTAATGATGGAAGCTGACAAATCCAGGATCTGCAGAGCTAGTGTCCCAGGTAGAGTTAACAGACCAGAAGCTGCTGTTGAACCAGGAAGAGCTAATGTACTAGTTTGAGTCCAGAGGATGGCAGGCTGCTATAAAATTAAGAACCAATGTCCCAGCGCAAAGGCCATCAGGCAGAAGAGTCCTCTCTTAGTCCAGGGAGGGTCAGCATTTTGTTTTATTCAGGCCTTCAACTGCTTAGATGAGGCCCACCCAATTATGGAAGGCAGTCTGTATTATCCACTTTACCAATTTAAATGTTAATCCCATCCCAGAATTGGTGAGGACTTATTTGACTAAGTACCTGGGCACCTCATAACCATGTCAAGCTGGCGTATAAAAGTAACCATCATACTTGCTCTTGTGCTGCTGGGATTCTAGTAGAGCACATGCAGTCATGCTTTTTCTGTGTACGCTCAAGCTTCAGATTGCAGCCAAACTCTAACTTTCCAACATTGCTAGCAGAGCACCATGCTCCTACTGTGGGAATATCCTCACCGAATATTCCCTGGCCTCTACAAGGAGTTCTGGAGAATATCTTTAGCTCTGAAGACACCTAATAGGGCTAATCAGTACAGAGCTGAGTTGTAAAGGGTCCTTCTGATTTCTCTAAGTTCCACCAGGATATGCCTATGCTTACCTTACCACCAGTCAACTCAGAGCTTTGGGGTTCCAGGAGAGTCCTGAAAGAATAAGAGCATTCAAGAAAAGAAGAATGTTTTAATTGTTTTCTTTGTTTAATTCTATCAGGTTTATTCTTCTCCATATCCCAAGTGCTCTCAAAAGAAAAAATAGCACTAATACTACCAGGATTTCCTTCTTCCAACACATCCTCTCTTGAGCAGTGACTCAGTGTCTTGCTCGGAAATGGGGCCCCCAGCCATTGGTGTCTCAGATTGAAAATATGAGTCATCTCTGATGTCTGCTTTTCCCTCAGACCCCAGTTCTGGGCATTGTAATGTTATTAAAAATATATCCAGGATTTTCCTGTTTCTCATTCCTCCACTCCAGTACAGAAACACCGCTACCTCCTGTTTAGATGACTGTGGTAGTCCATGGACTCTTCTTTCCTCCCATACGTACCTCTGCCCCGAATCCATTTTCTACATAGTGACCAGGGGGATTCTTTCAATCTGATACCATGCCCAAATTATCCTTGCTCAAAGCTTTCCACATCCAGAGGAATAGAATCCACAGTCCTCTTCAGGGCTTCTGAGGCCCTGTGTGATCTGACCCTGTCTTCTGAGACCTCTTGTCTCACCTACTCTGTCCTAGTGACACCAGTCTCCCTGTTATTTTTCTATTTGCATTGACACTGCTATTCCCTCATTCTAACTTTCTGGTTCCAACATCACCCCTTCAAAGAGGGCTTCCTATTCTAACCACCCCAACTACAATAGACCCCATCTTTTTATAGGGGTCCCTGTCTGCCCCTTCATTCTGCTTTTTCTTCAGAACATTTATGACTGTCTGAGATCATATATCTGTCTCTAAATCTAAATCTAGTTGTTGGTTTATTTGTATGTCACCTTCCTCCCACACTAAATGGTGAGCTCCAGGCAGGCAGAAGACACCACTCATCTCCATATCCACAGCACCCCAAATAGTGGCAGGCACATAATGGTGCTCAATAAATACTTGGGAAAGAGTAAAAGGCAGGGAGTGAGTAAGATTGATGTGAAAAAATTTAGCTTCTTCTAACTCCTAGAAGAACTGACTAGGGCCCAGCAGCCCAGGTCACCTAATAACTGTTATAACCAGTTCGATGGTATCAGGCAATTCAGTTGGTGCTTCTTGTTTGAGATTGGGTTGATTTTTCACTCCTTCATCCTCCTTTATATTGACAGAGGACTGCAGATCAAGGTGGCCAAGAGACTCCTGTGAGCAGAGGCAGGGAATGTTCAAGCTGGGATGGTGCTCCTGTGTTGTCTGTCTATAATAGCAGCCCCCCTCTTTATTCATTCATGTGGCAACTTTTAAAAAATCTTTCCTCTATCAGTAGGTTTTGTCTAATTCTTGCTTCTTCCTAAGTCCTAGGTTACATGTCCATTACTCATTAACAGCTTCCTGATGCCCAGACTAGGTTAGGTTACCCCGTTCCGAGCTCCTATATTTGCCTCTCTTAGCATTCATCACATATCTGTAGACATTTGCCATGAGCTACCTTCCTTGTCAGCCTGAAGGCTTCAAAAGTTCCCCTGTCTGCTGTGTTCATCATTGTACCCAGGGGGAGTGACAAAGTAACAGGGGCATAGTGAGTGTTCAATAAGTGTTTGTTGAACT
Organism: Callithrix jacchus; assembly: GCF_049354715.1. NCBI lineage: Eukaryota > Metazoa > Chordata > Mammalia > Primates > Cebidae > Callithrix > Callithrix jacchus. The sequence goes on from NC_133517.1 coordinate 79,020,050, forward strand.
AACAACTGAATTTTATGAGAAGCAACAAAAATTAACATAAATTATAAAATAATTTGATTGATTGCTTACTTATCACTTCCCTGATACCTCATCCAAATAGTGCCATGCTTATTTGGACATTTATTTATTTTGTATTCAGCAGGAGGTGGTAGAATAGGAGATTGATGGGACATTTGCTCCTAGAAATGATTTAATTATTACAAAAATTTTCCAGAACCACCAATCTATAGAAAACACCCAAGGAAGACCATGAATCAGATTTTGTTAAGGTTTTTGGTGTACAGATCATGATCTTTCCTGGAAGCGATTTTATCAGGAAATTTTGAAATAAATGTTATCCTTAATCTTTCTTGAATAGTAACCTTTCTATTTTCCTATCAAGGAAGATAAAGCACAACCAAATGTATAGTGGGAAAAATTAGGACAAGCTTTCATGTTTTAAATATTCTTGAACTTCTCAATTTCTCTTCTGACAGAGTAGAAATAATTATGTTCTCAGGATTGGGATTAAATAATTTGAACAATTGGGCATTTAATATGTGAAGTTCATAAGCATGAGTGTATCACAAAGAAAATGAACAGACTTGTATAACTTTTTTATAACTGACAGAATTTTCTGACTCGTATCTTTAAACCCAACGCTATTAACCCGCCAAAGTAGAAATAACATTCTGGTAGGGCTACATATCTATACCTTGACCAATCAGATGCATTTATGGAAAGACTGGGGCTACAGGTTTATGGGAAGGCATCAAACAAAGAAAAGTTGAGCTGTGTGCCCTGGAATAAAACCTTCCCTCTGATGCCTTAACACTGTATTCTAATGATGGCCCAGCCAGCTTAAGACAGAAGCACCTGTGTGTCTTACCAGTGCCTCGGCAGTCTTGCTAGGAATGCCACAGCTTGTGAAACCACAGCCCAGATAATTGGGAACAGAAAGGAGGGAGGGTGATCTACATTTTTATGTTGGGAGGGATTAAGATCATCGGAGCTTCAGGGGGTGTTTTATGCAGTGTTTGTAAGTTTATGACATGTACGAAGAGGTAGATGTCTGTCATTTGGAAGACAGTTATCTATATAAATGATATTTAAGCCCCATTCTTTGTTTTCAGAGTGAAACTTCTGGACCAAGATCAGACAGTGAGCAGAGCACTGGACTGCGGACTGTCCTGGAAGTCTGGCACTCGGGCTCACCATTCCTTAGCACTCCTCTACTTTTTTACCTTTGTGTATGCCAGCAGCCAGAAATGGGGAAAGGGAAGGAAATCTAAAACCATCTGTTTGACTTCAAAAACATGTAAATTCAAGTCACAAGACCAACTGCTGCTATAACAGATTATCACAAACCTAAATAACACAAATTTATTGTCTTACACTTATGGGGATCAGAACTCCAAAAATGGGTTTCATAGGGCTAAATTCAGCATGTTGGTGCAGCTGCTTTCTAGAAGGTGTGGGAGATAATTCATCTCCTTGCCTTTTGCAGCTTTTAGAGGCTGTCTGAATTCCTTGGCTCGTGGCCACTTCACTCTGACCTCTGCTTCCATTGTCACATCTCTGGCTCTCCCATCTCCCTCTTTCACTCCTAAGGACCCTTGTGATTAGATTGGACTCACCTGGATAATGAAGGCTACTCTCCCATCTCAACGTCCTTCTTACCTTCATCACATTTGCAAGTCCCTTTTGTCATGTAAGATAAAAAATTAACAGGTTCCAGAGATGAGAACATGGACATCTTTAGGGGCTCATTAGTCCGCCAACCAGAGAAGGCAATGGGAATTACCTGAGTCTGATTTTGTCCTTTCCTTTCTTTTTGTTCTCATGACTACCACAGTCTGCCTGGTGTTGCCAAGCCTGAGCTCTAGTTATTTAGGATTCCCCTTACAAATGCAGGTTCCGCTGAAGCTTCAGACCTCCACCCCCAACCACCGCAAACATGCACACATCCAAAACCTCACTTCCTCTCCAGGCATTGGCCCAGGACCACATCTATATTATTACGATTCTCACCATTGCTGCTTATTAAATATCTCACTTCTGGGCACATGTTGGAAGTACAATTGGTGGCTCTTTTGTGGGTGGAAATGTTCATGCAATTAGTTCTCGTCAGTGATTTATAAATGACTGAGCATTGATGGCATGAAGATCTTCTTGGACCTTCTCTTCTCCCTCTGTTACATTGATCAGCAGCATTCAAGATGGGTAGACTTGCAGTTGACATGCAGAATATACTGGAAGTGAAGTTTGTTGTAGTCACTGATATATGGGGGTTGTTTTTTACAACAGCATTTAAACTAACTTATTCTGATTAATGCCCTTAGGAAAGGTTAAAAGGCAGGAAACTAGAAGCATAAACAACACAAACTTCTGCTAATTGGTCTTCTCGGTTCTCCTGTCTCCTTGTGAAGTGTGTATGATAATACACCTAAATACATCATTCATCACATGTAGTTGACTCTGTCTCTTCTTCATCTGTGGAAATGAGAAAAGATATGCAGATGCAATGAGTAGGAATGTCGGAGAAGAGTAGAGGGTCGTGCTATGCGCATTTAGCAGTCATCACTCTCTTTATTTCTTGTAAACTCTCAAACTAGAAATAAGCTTATTTTAGGGCAAACACAGAGTAGAAGAGAATTTCATAGAAATCACACTAGGAAGAGAAGTTTGTAGAGAAATAAACTTTGAAGGGAGGCCATGCCAGCTGACCACAGCCCAGGCTGTCTACATATTGCAGGCACTTATACCTCGAGGTGCCTTGTTTTTGCCCTCCTTGGATGCCCTTATTTATTTATTTATTTATTTTTTAGATGGAGTTTCATTCTTGTTGCCCACGCTGGAGTGCAATGGCACCATCTTGGCTCACTGCAACCTCCACCCCCTGGGTTCAAGTGATACTCCTGCCTCAGCCTCCCAAGTAGCTGGAATTACAGGCATGCGCCACCACACCCGGCTAAATTTTTGTGTTTTTAGAAGAGACGGGGTTTCTCCATTTTGGTCAGGCTGGTCTCAAACTCCCAACCTCAGGCGATCCACCCGCCTCAGCCTCCCAAATTGCTGTGATTGCAGGCGTGAGCCACTGTGCCCAACTGAATGCCCTTTTTACCCTGCTTTTCTCCCTCTCAACCCTGCTAGGCCCCTTGAGTTAGGCCAATAATTGGGATTAAGGTATAGCTCCCACCAGCTAGAGATGGAACCTCCAGCCCAAGCCAGGGGCACAGCAGGAGTGTCAATTACCTGCAGATTAAAACTGGACTTTAAATGCATGTTTCACAGAAATGTTATTGTATCCTGTGCTACACATTACTAGAGTTTCTGTATATACCACCCTAACAGAGCATCTAGTTCTTCAGCTGGGTTGTCAGTGACTTGGCCTCCTGTGGGCCAGCCTAAGAATCCAGCCCCCAATGAAGAGCATTGTTTCTATGGAAACCTTCAATTTGTGACCCAAATATCCAGGTTAAGGTTTTCCTATTTTATCTGACTGAATGTGTGAGTCACACAATCTAACTGGATGTGTGAGTCAGTGGGGTTTCCCAATGTTGAATTAAAAGTTAGGGTTCTCTTTTAAATATGTGTATTTTTTCATTCAGATAACCCATTTATGTCACCAGTAATAATGGAGGACCTTTATTCCAAAATGCCTGTGTTTAGGTAGAAACTTCTATGATGGCAGGGTTAGCTAAGACCAAAATGTACATCTTTCTTCAGCAAGTAGTTCATTTTCTTTTTCTTTTATTTCTTAAAACTCTGCAGGGCGAGCCCTGCTGAGACTTACTGACAAAAAGCTCGAGCGAATGGGGATTTCCCAGGAGAACCTCCGGCAGCACATCTTACAACAGGTGCTCCAGCTGAAGGTGCGAGAAGAAGTCAGAAATCTACAGTTACTCACACAAGGTACCCTGTTGCTTCCTGATGGGTGGATGGAAGGGGAGATGGGAAGAATACCTTACTAATATGACAGACAGAAGCCAGGGAGAATTTGTCATTGTTTCTTCACAGAATTTTCTTCATAGAGAAAAGTATACAGATTTAAAAGTTATTTCCCTCCAAAAACTTTTTCATAGCTCACTAGAGAGAAGGATTTACAAATAAGTAATGGATGAGCAAACAGAATTATCTGAGCTAACTTCGAGGCCATCACATACAGCTGTATGGATTGTATACTGCACAACCCCAAAGACTACCAGTTACATAGATCAGGGTACAACTGCACTCACTAGGGTTGTATAGTGTACAGCCTGCATGACTGTACAGTCCGGCTCTTGCTATCTTTACCTGACTTTGAAATGTGAGGGGGCTTTAGAGTTTAAGTGATTCTGTAGTTACTATGACCAGTGATGTAAGTACAATTTTTGTTGTACTTTTATTTTGCTTTTCACTGGTTAGTGGGAGCAAAACATTTTAGATATGTATAAATATACATGAATTTATTATACACATACACTTTAGAGACTGTGAGAACCTCATTTAACTTCTTGAAAGTAGAATAATTTTTAAAATAAGACCATAGTGAATCTTAGACTGGACTGTTAAGAGTATGTAATTCTTAACAGGAATTATAAATAACTTCAATATTAAGAGAGCACTTAAGATCCCGATAACTGTGGAAGTGACGAAATAAAGCCAGATTTTGAAGAAAGCTCTAAGTTACTCTATATGTAACTTCAGTGTCTACATAAGATTTGGTTGCTATCAACCTTCATTGGCTATAACCTTTATTTGTTTTATTTTAGTGTCCATTGTACATTATTTTAAAAGAAAGGATGATAAAATACATATTTTTGAGAGCCTTGAGTATTTGTCATTCTGCAGGATATTGTAATTATGTGCATACTGGTACTGGAGAAATCTGGGTCAGCCAAGTTTCATGTTATTGCATTTAGATTAACCTAATAATAGCCCATTGCCTAGAGGAAATAAAGTGTTCTCTGAAAGATGACTATTTTAGAAGGATAAATATAGACCTCAAGTGATATTAAAATAGTATTGTTTATTTTATATGCATTATTTGCATTTTGTCCCCAGAGACTTCCAATGGTGAATTTATAGGTACTGGTATACTGAATGATTTAAATTTGAATGTGAAATACTGACATACTTTTTAAGTTTCTTTTAAGAAGTAGATAGAAATATGAAAATTATGATAAGAAAGTCTATCACAGTGCTGTTTGGAAAACAGAAAATTTAGACACAAATTAGAGGTCCAGCAATATGAAAAGAATCAAGTAATTCTGCTTAAATAAAGCAGTTATTAAAATTACATCTTCAAAGAATATCAGTACTTAAGAAGTCATACAAGGTGGGGGAAACGCCATGTGTAAAATTGTGTGTATAATATAAGCCGAATTTTGTAAAAACCATATATTCTTATATGTACAAAGAAAAGGACTGCAAGTGAATATGCCAACCATTTTAATAGTTCTCTCTGAATTGTGGGATAAGTGGGTGATTTTAATTCTTATTTTTTCTATATTTCCCAAATCTTCTGCAAATTCATATTATAATTATAATCAGAAAATACAAGTATGCATATTTTTTAAGCTTCAACCACAAGCATAGTTCCTCCCAGGTTCTGTTTAGTGTCTGTGGTTTTCACAGCTCATTTTTTCCCTCTAGTGACAATCTGTAGGATGAGACTTAAACTCACGTGTGATGCATTGTGTATGCCTTTGACTCTTCCTCTACTAGTGTCAGCCTGCGATGTGTTTGCTTTGGAGAATCATTTCTACAGCTCTCGTTGCCCTAGATGCATAATAGATAAGATTTTTCCTAAGATAGTACTTAGGTCTATTAAGCTAAATATACATTTGTGTTCTGGGAAGATAATGCTCAGTTCAGCCTTTTCAATTCAGTTATCGTCACTTTCTTTAGCTATGAAAAGCTGTACATTTTTCATTCTTTCATTCAGTTCCCTTTGGAAGGCAGCATTGTTCTCTAGCTCTTGAATATTTTGTCTGTGCTGATATTACGCTTTTTATGGCTTGTTTTTCACATATTTTGTTTTCAGTTTTGGTTTTGGTTTATTCGAGACGAGGTCTCACTCTCTTGCCCAGGCTGGAGTACAGTGGCGCAATCTTGGCTCACTGCAATCTCCGCCTCCCAAGTTCAAGTGATTCTCATGCCTCAGCCTCCCAGGTAGCTGGGATTACAAGCGTGCGCCACCACGACCAGCTAATTTTTTGTATTTTTAGTAGAGATGAGGTTTTGCCATGTTGGCCGAGTTTGTCTGAAACTCCAGGACTGAAGTGATCTGCATACTTCAGCCTCGCAAACTGCTGGGATTACAGGAATGAACCAGTTCTTCACATGTTAATGCTCAGACCATGTCACACATCCTCCAGAAAATCCATAACCTTATTACAGTAATAGTTTCTTTAAAAAAAAAAAAAGGAAAGAAAATTGATAAGTTGTTTTTATGTTTTATGACTGATAATAGACGTTTTAAAGACCGGTTCGATTTAAAATATTTTGGGTCTAGTTTTGCTATAATAAAAATATTAGAATTTAATTCCACTCAAGTGAGCTGATTAATGTTATATATATATATATATATAATATAATATAATATAATATAATATAATATAATATAATATAATATAATATATATAATATAATATAGAAATTCACCATAGGGGTAATAGATGATTCAAGAATGAATGTTTGATTCTTCATCTCTGTAAATATTATTTATCAGAAACAATATGCTGAATAAATACAAAGATTTTGGAATGTTTTTGGAAATCCCTGGACTTTTAATCACAGTTCTAATCCATACTGATGGAATATCCTTCCATGGTTCACGTGGAGCTGTCACTCTGGTATAATGCATTTAATTTTTTGTTGTTGATGATCATCTAACATGTTCAATCTGCAGTAAAAAAATACCATAACCTAGGTAGCTTACACACCATCAAAAATTTCTCTTTCACAATTCAGGAGGCTGAGAAGTCCAAGACCAGGGCACCAGCATATTCAGTGTCTGATGAGGGCCCACTTCCTCTCAAATGGCCTTCTAATCATTGTAATGTCACCTCACAGAAGTGGGGCGGGATTTCTGTGGGGCCACTTTTACAAGAGCACCAATCCCATACATGAGGGCTGAACCCTCATGACCTGATCACCACCCAAGGGCCCCACCTCCCAATACCATCACCTTGGGGGTTAGGATTTCAATACATAAATTTTGAGGGGACATAACATTTAGACCATTGTATTGATATCTAACAAATATTTACTAACCAACACATTTTAAAAAGAGTTATCACTTTCAAAGTAGTCCATTTTTGAGGAAAATGGAATTTGTTTTTAAAATGATTGCATTTCTTTGAAGTTTTCTTCTTGCCTTTGGATGCAATTTCAAAATATAGGTTCTTAGAATCAACTTAACTGTCCATCTTTAGGGGAACAGCAAATTAAATTATGGTACATCCGGGCACTGGTGTACTCTCAGCTGTGAAAAAAGTGAGGTGCAGAACAATGTATGCTATATTTGAACATAGCATAGTATACTATATTTGAACAATGCGTATAGTATGCTACATTTGCCAAAGAGGGGGAAATAAAAATGTATATCCATATGTGCTTTGTTTTAAGGAAATGCTGAATGATGTACAAGAAGCTAATACAAGCTGCACCTGTGGGAGAGGGAAGATGGTGGATGGAGAGAGGGTGTGTGCCTTTTATGTCACTTTGTTTTATGAAATGTATGGGTACATTAACTATTTAGAGAAATAAAATTTTTAAAAGAAACAAGGAGAAAGGGTGAATTTTGGCATCAGGCAGGCCCAAATTTTAAATCCTGTACCTAACATATTTTGCTGTGCTCACCAACTAGGGATGCTGTAAGAATTAAAAGAGCTAAGATATGTAAATCACTAGGTATAGTATAATAGTAAATACAGAATATTGTTGGCTATCAGTAATAGAAGCCACACAATTAAATCAACCTCATACATTTATAATAATCCTGATTTTTATAACATCTTTATTGAGATGTAATTCACATAACATACAACTTACCACTTAAAGCATAAAATTCAGTGGTGTTTAAGAGTGTAAAGAGAGTGCAATCATCACAAATAATCAATTTTAAAACATTTTCATTAACCCAAGAAGAAACTCTGTAATCTTTAACAGTCATTCCCCGTTTCTTCCCAACACTGACAGCACCAGCTCCTGGAATCCGGACTGCTTAACAACAGGGATATGTTCTGAGAAGTACATTGTTCCTGATTCCATCATTATGTGAACATGATAGACTATGTTTAGACAAACCGAAACGGTATAGCCTACTACACACCTAGGCTAATTGGTATAGCCTGTTGCTCTTAGGCTACCACAGGTTACTGTACTGAATACTGTAGGCAGTTGTAACACAACAGATCTGTGTATCTAGACATATCTAAACATAGAAAAGGTACAATAAAACTTGAATATAATAATCTTAAAGGACTACCATTGTATATGTGGTTTGTCATTGACTGAAACATGTGGTGTGTGACTATAATCTACTCTCTATTCATCTGCCTATTTGGGGCATTTTCTATAAATTGAATCATATAATATGTGTCTTCTGTGATTGGCTAATTTCATTAGGATAATAATTTTTTTCTTGTTATTACATGTTTTTTTTTTTAATTTTTTATTGCATTTTAGGTTTTGGGGTACATGAGCAGAACATGCAAGACAGTTGCGTAGGTACACACAGGGCAGTGTGTTTTGCTTCCTTTCTCCCCTTCACCCAGATTTCGCATTTCTCCCCAGGCTATCCCACCCCACCTCCCCTCCCACTGGCCCTCCCCTTTTCCCCCCAATAGACCCCAGTGTTTAGTACTCCCCTCCCTGTGTCCATGTGTTCTCATTCTTCATCACCCGCCTATGAGTGAAAATATGCGGTGTTTCATTTTCTGTTCTTGTGTCAGTTTGCTGAGGATGATGTTCTCCAGATTCATCCATGTCCCCACAAACGACACAAACTCATCATTTCTGATTGCTGCATAATATTCCATGGCGTATATGTGCCACATTTTTCCAATCCAGTCTATTATCAATGGGCATTTGGGTTGATTCCAGGTCTTTGCTATTGTAAACAGTGCTGCAATGAACATTCGTGTACATGTGTCCTTATAGTAGAATGATTTATAGTCCTTTGGATGTATACCCAGTAATGGGATTGCTGGGTCAAATGGAATTTCTGTTTCTAAGGCCTTGAGGAATCGCCACACTGTCTTCCACTATGGTTGAACTAATTTACACTCCCACCAACAGTGTAAAAGTGTTCCTTTTTCTCCACGTCCTCTCCAGCATCTGTTGTCTCCAGATTTTTTAATGATCACCATTCTAACTGGCGTGAGATGGTATCTCAATGTGGTTTTGATTTGCATCTCTCTGATGACCAGTGACGATGAGCATTTTTTCATATGACTGTTGGCCTCATATATGTCTTCTTTCTTAAAGTGTCTGTTCATATCCTTTGCCCACGTTTGAATGTGCTTGTTTGTTTTTTTCCTGTAAATCTGTTTGAGTTCTTTGTAAATTCTGGATATCAGCCCTTTGTCAGATGGGTAAACTGCAAAAATTTTTTCCCATTCTGTTGGTTGCTGATTCACTCTAGTGACTGTTTCTTTTGCCCTGCAGAAGCTGTGGAGTTTCATTAGGTCCCATTTGTCTATTTTGGCTTTTGTTGCCAATGCTTTTGGTGTTTTGTTCATGAAGTCCTTGCCTACTCCTATGTCCTGGATAGTTTTGCCTAGATTTCCTTCTAGGGTTTTTATCGTGCCAGGTCATATGTTTAAGTCTTTAATCCATCTGGAGTTAATTTTAGTGTAAGGTGTCAGGAAGGGGTCCAGTTTCTGCTTTCTGCACATGGCTAGCCAGTTTTCCCAACACAATTTGTTAAACAGGGAATCCTTTCCCCATTGCTTGTTTTTTTCAGGTTTATCAAAGATTGTATAGTTGTAGATATGTTGTGTTGCCTCCACTGCCTCGGTTTTGTTCCATTGGTCTATATCTCTGTTTTGGTACCAGTACCATGCTGTTTTGATTACTGTAGCCTTGTAGTATAGTTTGACATCCGGTAGTGTGATGCCCCCTGCTGTGTTCTTTTTGCTTAGAATTGACTTGGCTATGCGGGCTCTCTTTTGGTTCCATATGAAGTTCATGGTGGTTTTTTCCAGTTCTGTGAAGAAAGTCAATGGTAGCTTGATGGGGATAGCATTGATTCTGTAAATTACTTTGGGCAGTATAGCCATTTTCACGATATTAATTCTTCCTAACCATGAACATGGAACGTTTCTCCATCTGTTTGTGTCCTCTCTGATTTCGTTGAGCAGTGGTTTGTAGTTCTCCTTGAAGAGGTCCCTTACGTTCCTTGTGAGTTGTATTCCAAGGTATTTTATTCTTTCTGTAGCAATTGTGAATGGCAGTTCCTTCTTGATTTGGCTTTCTTTAAGTCTGTTATTGGTGTAGATGAATGCTTTTGATTTTTGCACATTGATTTTATATCCTGAGACTTTGCTGAAGTTGCTTATCAGTTTCAGGAGTTTTTGGGCTGAGGCGATGGGGTCTTCTAGGTATACTATCATGTCGTCTGCAAATAGAGACAATTTGGCTTCCACCTTTCCTATTTGAATACCCTTTATTTCTTTTTCTTGCCTGATTGCTCTGGCTAGAACTTCCAGTACTATATTGAATAGGAGTGGTGAAAGAGGGCATCCTTGTCTAGTGCCAGATTTCAAAGGGAATGCTTCCAGTTTTTGCCCATTCAGTATGATATTGGCTGTTGGTTTGTCATAAATAGCTTTTATTACTTTGAGATACGTTCCATCGATACCGAATTTATTGAGGGTTTTTAGCATAAAGGGCTGTTGAATTTTGTCAAATGCCTTCTCTGCATCAATTGAGATAATCATGTGGTTTTTGTTTTTGGTTCTGTTTATGTGGTGAATTACATTTATAGACTTGCGTATGTTGAACCAGCCTTGCATCCCCGGGATGAATCCTACTTGATCATGGTGGGTAAGTTTTTTGATGTGCTGTTCCAGTTGGCTTGCCAGTATTTTATTGAAGAATTTTGCATCTATGTTCATCATGGATATTGGCCTGAAGTTTTCTTTTCTTGTTGGGTCTCTGCCGGGTTTTGGTATCAGGATGATGTTGGTCTCATAAAATGATTTGGGAAGGATTCCCTCTTTTTGGATTATTTGGAATAGTTTTAGAAGGAATGGTACCACCTCCTCTTTGTGTGTCTGGTAGAATTCGGATGTGAACCTGTCTGGACCTGGGCTTTTTTTGTGTGGTAGGCTCTTAATTGCTGCCTCGACTTCTGACCTTGTTATTGGTCTATTCATAGTTTCAGCTTCCTCCTGGTTTAGGCTTGGGAGGACACAGGAGTCCAGGAATTTATCCATTTCTTCCAGGTTTACTAGTTTATGTGCATAGAGTTGTTTGTAATATTCTCTGATGATGGTTTGAATTTCTGTGGAATCTGTGGTGATTTCCCCTTTATCATTTTTTATTGCATCTATTTGGTTGTTCTCTCTTTTATTTTTAATCAATCTGGCTAGTGGTCTGTCTATTTTGTTGATCTTTTCAAAAAACCAGCTCTTGGATTTATTGATGTTTTGAAGGGTTTTTCGTGTCTCAATCTCCTTCAGTTCAGCTCTGATCTTAGTTATTTCTTGTCTTCTGCTGGGTTTTGAGCTTTTTGATCTTGCTCCTCTAGCTCTTTCAATTTTGACGATAGGGTGTCAATTTTGGATCTCTCCATTGTCCTTATATGGGCACTTAATGCTATATACTTTCCTCTAGAGACTGCTTTAAATGTGTCCCAGAGATTGTGGCATGTTGTGTCTTCGTTCTCATTCGTTTCGAAGAACTTCTTTATTTCTGCCTTCATTTCATTGTTTACCCAGTCAGCGTTCAAGAGCCAGTTGTTCAGTTTCCATGAAGCTGTGCGGTTCTGGGTTGGTTTCTGAATTCTGAGTTCTAACTTGATTGCACTGTGGTCTGAAGGGCTGTTTGTTATGATTTCAGTTGTTTTGCATTTGCTGAGCAGTGCTTTACTTCCAATTATGTGGTCAATTTTAGAATAGGTGTGATGTGGTGCTGAGAAGAATGTATATTCTGTGGATTTGGGGTGGAGAGTTCTGTAAATGTCTATCAGGTTTGCTTGCTCCAGGTCTGAGTTCAAGCCCTGGATATCCTTGTTGATTTTCTTTCTGGTTGATCTGTCTAATATTGACAGTGGAGTGTTAAAGTCTCCCACTATCATTGTGTGGGAGTCTAAGTCCCATTGTAAGTCATTAAGAACTTGCCTTATGTATCTGGGTGCTCCTGCGTTGGGTCCATATGTTTAGGATCGTTAGCTCTTCTTGTTGTATCGATCCTTTTAGCATTATGTAATGGCCTTCTTTGTCTCTTTTGATCTTTGTTGCTTTAAGGTCTATTTTATCAGAGACGAGAATTGCAACTCCTGCTTTTTTTTGCTCTCCATTTCCTTGGTAAATCTTCCTCCATCCCTTTATTTTGAGCCTTTGTGTATCCTTGCATGTGAGATGGGTTTCCTGGATACAGCACACTGATGGGTTTTGGCTTTTTATCCAATTTGCCAGTCTGTTTCTTTTGATTGGTGCATTTAGTCCATTTACATTTAGGGTTAATATTGTTATGTGTGAATTTGATACTGCCATTTTGATGCTAAGTGGCTGTTTTGCCCTTTAGTTGTTGTAGATTCTTCATTATGTTGATGCTCTTTAGCATTTAGTGTGATTTTGGAATGGCTGGTGCTGGTTGTTCCTTTCTATGTGTAGTGCCTCTTTCAGGAGCTCCTGTAAAGCAGGCCTGGTGGTGACAAAATCTCTGAGTACTTGCTTGTTCACAAAGGATTTTATTTTTCCTTCACTTCTGAGGCTCAGTTTGGCTGGATATGAAATTCTGGGTTGAAAGTTCTTTTCTTTAAGAATGTTGAATATTGGCCCCCACTCTCTTCTGGCTTGTAGTGTTTCTGCCGAGAGATCTGCTGTGAGTCTGATGGGCTTCCCTTTGTGGGTGACTCAACCTTTCTCTCTGGCTGCCCTTAGTATTTTCTCCTTCATTTCAACCTTGTTGAATCTGACGATTATGTGCCTTGGGGTTGCTCTTCTTGTGGAATATCTTTGTGGTGTTCTCTGTATTTCCTGCATTTGAGTGTTGGCCTGTCTTGCTAGGTGGGGGAAATTTTCCTGGATGATGTCCTGAAGAGTATTTTCCAGCTTGGATTCATTCTCTTCGTCCCCTTCTGGTACACCTATCAAACGTAGGTTAGGTCTTTTCACATAGTTCCACATTTCTTGGAGACTTTGTTCATTTTGTTTTGTGCTTTTTTCTCTTATCTTGGTTTCTCGTTTTATTTCATTGAGTTGATCTTCGACTTTAGATATTCTTTCTTCTGCTTGGTCAGTTCGGCTATTGAAACTTGTGCATGCTTCGTGAAGTTCTCGTATTGTGTTTTTCAGCTCCTTTAATTCATTCATATTCTTCTCTAAGTTATCCATTCTTGTTATCATTTCCTCAAATCTTTTTTCATATCTTTTATTAAGGTTCTTAGTTTCTTTGCATTGATTTAATACATGTTCTTTTAGCTCACAAAAGTTTCTCATTATCCACCTTCTGAAGTCTAATTCCATCATTTCATCACAGTCATTCTCTGTCCAGCTTTGTTCCCTTGCTGGTGAGGAGTTTTGGTCCTTTCTAGGAGGCAAGGTGTTCTGGTTTCGGGTGTTTTCCTCCTTTTTGCGCTGGTTTCTTCCCATCTTTGTGGATTTATCCACTTGTCGTCTGCGTAGTTGCTGACTTTTCGATTGGGTCTCTGAGTGGACACCCAGACTGTTGGTGATGAAGTATTTCTGTTACTTGGTTTTTCTTCTACCAGTCTAGGCCCTTCGCTGTATGACTGCTGAGGTCCACTCCAGGCCCTGCTTGTCTGGGGTGCACCTCTAGCAGCTGTGGAAAAGCGAGGGATGCTACCAGTTTCTTTTTCTGCTATCTTTGTCCCAGAATGATGCCTGCCAAATGTCAGTCTTTTGGATATAGAGGGGTGAGGGAGCTGCTTGAGGAGACAGTCTGTACTTTGTAGGAGCTCAATTGCTGAGCTGTGAGCTCTGTTGTTCATTCAGGGCTGATAGGCTGAAAAAAACCCTTTTTTTCTCAGATGCTCTGTCTGGGGTGGGGGGTGTTGAGGCTTTCCTTGTGAGTGTCCGCCTCGCTGTCCTGCCCAGATAGGAGGCAGTCAAATCACTATTTGCCTGCCGAGGCTCCGCCCTGCTGGTGTGAGGTTCGCCCTGTTGCTGCAGGTTCTGCCCTTCTGCTGCGGTCTCCGCCCTGTTGCCACGGGCTATGCCCAGTAGTGGAGTCTCTCTGTTGTACCGGGTTGCTTCAGCAATGGCAGGCTACATCAGCAATGGGCGTGTACCTCAGTGGGGGCTGATTGCCTGGGTAATGGCAGACGCCCCTCCCCCGCAGAGCTGCGCTTTAAGAAAACCTCCTCACAGGGAGGGTTTGGAATCTTCGTTTTGTTTATTGCACTGCGCTAGCCCAAACGCTTTGTCCCTGGGATTTCCTGGGCTGGCTCACTGCCCAAGTCCCGTTCAGTCTCAAGTTTAGCCCTCCCAGGTCTCCGTTTGCCGGTTCAACAGGGCACCCGTAACAGTGCGCTTTTGTATGGAGTGCTGTGGAGTGCCTCTGCACTCCGGCACAGGCCGGAGCCATACCGGCTGCCGGCTACTCCAACCGAGACCTCTGCCTGGCGTCCCGTGTCTCTTTTATACCTGGGAATTTCCCCGTTCTGTGGCCAACTACGATCCGTCTGGAAATGCGTCCCCAACTCCCCCTCTCCACGCATCCAGTGAGAGCTTCAATCCTGGGCTGTTCTCACAGCGCCATCTTGAGTCCTCCCCCTAGGATAATAATTTTAAGATTCATCCATATGGTAAGCATGTGTAAATATTTATTTTAATTTTGTTGCTGAATAATATTCCATTGTATGAATATACCACATTTTATCCATCAGTTGATGGATTGTTTCTTGATTTTGGTTATTATTAATATTGGTGCTTTGAACATTTTTGTGCGAGATTTTGCACAAACACATGTTTTCATTTCTCATGGATATATACCTAGGAGTTAAGCTTCTGGGTAATATGGTAACAACTCCATGTATATGAAAGGTGAAGTGACTTCACCATTTTACATTCCCACCAGGATTGTTTGAGAAATCAATTTCACCACATCCTCACCAACACTGGTTATTGCCTGTCTTTTTTATTGTAGCCATTCAAGCATGTGTAAAGTGGAAACTCGTTGTTTTCATTTGCATGTCCCTGATGGCTAATGATATTGCACACCTTTGCATATGCTTACTGATTATTTGTGTATCTGCTTTGGAAAAATATCTACTCCGATTCTTTGCTAATTTTTTAATTGGGGATTTTGTTTCTTCCAAACTTTATTTTTGACCCACAGTGTTTCAGTGCTTGATTATCCACCTTAAATATATGATCTGGAGTTAAATTTTTGGCTACCGCTTTTAAGGAAGAACTACATCCTTGAAGGATGAAGTAATTCCCATACTGAAGACATTCAAAGGAACCAGCCACAAAGTTGGAAATCAGTTCCAAAATGAACAAATGAATGCATGCTAAGATTTTCTCTCAAGGAAACAACACTCTTTGGGATGTAGAAATTAAACATATACATGCAAACACATCAAATTGGTTGCATCAGTTTGTAATCAGACCTTTAAATTATATATAATCATCTGAAAGCTCAATCTGTAGTGTTTATAGAGGCAATAAAATAACAGATAACTAAGCCTACTTTTCTGCCTTTCAATTGCTGTTTTAAAATGTGTCTTAAGCTTTTGATTCTACACTAATTGTTTTTACACAGTTGGCCAGGAGCTCTATGTCAGCAGGCAGAAAGGTCACAAATATATCAGAAGAGCTCTGCCTGGCCACTGTGCATTATTTGAACACAGAAAAGAGGAAATGTTTACCCTGTTTTTTCTTGCTTTCCTCCTTCTGAATGCTGACAAAAGCTGAAAGGCATTTACAAATTTTTGCATGTTGGATGCATAGTTGATATATGAGTATATAGGCACTAGCACTGAATCATGACAAAAATTCCTGAAACATATTATCTAAATCCAGAGCTGTCCTTAAACTGAAATCCTGGCCTCTGATTCCCCTGCTCTGCATCTCAATACCCCCTTACTATCTGATATTTGCAAGTAACGTAATCAATGCTCGGACTTGCTTTCATGTCATCCTTTTGGTGCCTTTAAGGTGGTTCTCTCCTTCATGTAGCCTTTTGGTCTTCTGCGTTGTATCCATGGAGTGGCCAGGATGTCAATCTGGTTGTTGTTGTTGTTGTTGTTGTTGTTGTTGTTGTTGTTTGCTTGCATGTACCTGCTAGAAACTCAGCTATGTTGGAGTACTTCTAGTTGTCTCTTGAGAATCACAATATAGAGCTGAAAACATTATTATGCTCTCCTTCTGTTTGATTCATGAGAGATGGGGGAAAGATGCCTTATATAACATGCAACTGTGGTGCAAATTATTTTGGGATCCTTCAAATTAATCCATAATCAAGGACACAAGGGGCTTTCTTAGCTATCTAATAGTAGACAATATTTCTAGTAGGAAAACCCTTCCAAGAATACTGAATGCTGAATGTTCAGTATGAGCTATGTGATTGTTTCTCATATAGCTAACGAGTGATAAATATTTACTATATACAGAGCATGCACTAATTGTCACACCAGCTTCTGACATTTACCCCACCATGGTCAGCACTGTTTGTTAGCCCCAGTTTACATTTGGGGGTAAATGAGGATGAAGAGATTAAGTGATATACTCAAAGTCAGACAACTAGTAAAAAGCATAACACAAGCCTGTCCAACTCTACAGCAAGCTTTTACTCATTATGATTTACTGCCTTTAGTATGTCAAATGGGCTAATAATTTCCATCTCAAGGTGGTGGTTAAATGAGATTATATGTAGAAACCATATAATAGAGTTTATTGCAAATTCTATGACAGAGGTTGGCAAACCTTTTCTGTAAAGGACCAGTTAGTTAGTATTTTAGTCTTTGCTGGCCATATGATATCTGTTGCAACCACCCCCACTAGGCAAAACCAAACCATCAACAATATTTAAATGAATTTGACATGGAAATGCTCCAATAAATTTTATTTACAAAAACCCCGTCTCTACTAAAAATTACAAAAATAATTAGCTGGGCACGGTGGCGCGTGCCTGTAATCCCAGCTACTCGGGAGGCTGAGGCAGGAGAATTGCCTGAACCTAGGGGGCGGAGGTTGCGGTGAGCCGAGATCGCGCCATTGCACTCCGGCCTGGGTAACAAGAGCGGAACTCCATCTCAAAAAAAAAGAATTACTGGTACATATCAAAGGAAATAACAGAGTGAAAAGACAACACAACACAGAATAGAACATATATATAAATCACGTATCTGAAAAGGGGTTAATATCCAGAATATATAAGAAACTTCTACAACTCAACAAAAGAAAAAAGAAAACAAGCCACATAAAAAATAAGAAAAGTGTTCAAATAGACAGTTCTCCAAAAAAGGTATACAAATAGCCAATAGGCATATGGAATGATGTTCAACCTCACTAATCATTAGAGAAATGCAAATCAAAATCACTATCATCTCACATCCATTAGAACAGCCACTACCAAAAGAACAGAAAGTAACTAGTGTTGGCAAGAATGTAGAGAAATTAGATCCCTTGAATACTGTTAGTTGGAATATAAAATTGAATAGCCATTATGGAAAACAATATTGAGGTGCCTCAAAAAAACTAAAACTAGAGTTAGCACGTGATACAGCCATCTTACTTCTGGGTGCATATCCAAAAGAATTCAAAGCAGGATCTTGAAGAAATACTTATACACCCATGTTCAGTGCAGCATTATTCACAATAGGCAAGAGATAGAAGTGACCCAAATGTCTATCCACAGATGAATGGATAAAGAAAACATGGTATATATACACAATGGAATATTATTCAGCCTTTAAAAAGAAGGAAACTCGGCCACATGCTGCATGATAAACCTCAAAGACATCATGCGAAACAAAATAAGTGAGTCACAATAGGACAAATATTCAAAATGATTCTATTCATTTGGAATATCTAAAATAGAATTGTAGAAACAAAGTAGAAAATTGGCTACCAAGGGCTTGGGGGAGGAGAAATTCATGTTTCATGTACAAGTTTCAGTTTTGCAAGATGAACCCTTATAGAAATCTGCTGCACAACAACTTAGATATACTTGACATGACTCAGCTATATACTTAAAAATGGTTAATATAGTAAATTTAATATTATATGGTTTATACCACAGTAAAAAATAATTGCTAGCCCATTGTTTGGGGACCGCTGCTTTACAAGTAAGATAATACAAGCTTTGAAATCATCATCAAGATTATTATTTTTATTCTTTTATTTTCTCATTCTATAGAGTGGAGACATTTTTGGGATGTACCTTTTAGTGAATTTCTTGGCTACAAATACATGGAAAGTATAAAAATATATCAGCAACTATGAGGGCTGGGTAAATTCAGGCAATAGAAAACAGTGTCTCAGCTGGCGAATAAGGCAGATGCTAGTAGTACATGCTACCATCCTCATGTGCCTTTATAATTAGTGCCTATAAGATGGAAAAAGAAGAGCATGTTTGTTTACCAGGGCCAGTTATAGCTCATTAAACATTAGTGTTTCCTGAAAAACTTTTTCTGCATTGTCCAAATGTATGTGTCAAATTTTAGTCAGGAATTGCATAACCAGATGGACTTTCCCAAAGCACCGTCTTTTGGAATAACAAAAATTAGAAACACTACTTTCTAATCCAAGAAGACTTTTTAGAACTATATGTACAGACTAGCTATTTTAGTCCAGTCACCTCCACAGATACTTCAGCAACTCAAGTAGGCCATCTGAACTAAAACAAGCCATCTGGTCCACCACCTTGCTTAAAGAAGGAAGTCTTTGTAGAATGGAGCAATAGACTTGTTGAGAAATTGTCCAGTCTCAGATTGCAGATTTGGGCACCAAGACCTAAAGAGGATCAGAGGTTTGTTCGTAGTTACACAGCTAGTTAGTGGCATAACTGAAACCAGATGGCAGTTCTCCTAGTTTCTGTGCTAGTATTCTTTTTATCTTATTGTTTTTATTAAGGTATATACTGTATTGCATACGGTAAAATTCACCATTTTCAGTGCACATTTATGGAAGTATTGGCAAATGCACATAGCTGAATAACTACCACAACAGTCAAGATAGAAAATTTCCATTACTTCAGAAAATACTCTCCCAGTCCCCCTTGGTTGTCAGCTCCTTTTATTACTGCCAGCTCCCAGCAACCAATGATGCTTTCCATCCCTACAGTTTTGCCTTCTCCAGAGTGTCATATAAAAGGAATCACAGAGTCTGGCTTCTGTCACTTACGGAGATGAATTTAGACTTATCAGAGATGTGATGTGTCTGAATATTCCAATGAATGTATTAGAATGCTGCAAAAGTAATTGCGGCTTTTGCCATTACTTTTAATGGTAAAAACTTTAATTACTTTTGCACCAACCTAATATAACCATAGTTTGTGTATCCATTCCTCAGGGACATTTGAGTTGTTTACAGTTTTGTTTAACACAAATAAATCTGCAGTAAGCACTCACACACAGGTTTTTGTTATAAACACCGATTTTTATTTCACTAAAAAAGTAAATATCTAGAAGTGGAATTGCTGATTGATATCTTAAATATATGTTTGACCTTTTAAGAAACTGCCAGATCAGTGTTCTTAAGATGATGGAAGAAGAAGAAAAACAGATTTAGAGGCTGGCTTTAATACATACAAAAACAATGGGAGATTTTCTGAAAATATTACTGCATCTTTATAGAAGTTCTACCTAGTGCTTCCTGGAGCCACCAGTATCCTAAGCATCCCCAGTTTCCTGAGTCTCTTGTAATCTTTCTCAAGGTAAATTCAGGTCAAACATATTTACTATGAACTCATTTATTTAAAACATATTTGCCCAGTACCTATTGACTAGGCAATAGGATGTCTTTCTACAAGTGACATTGAGAAATGCTTCCTTTTATCTCTCTTCTGAGGAAGAGAATCTTCTTGCTCCTGAGAAAGAAAGCATGAGGAGGTCAGACTCCTTTTTATGCATATGTGAAGAATATGTGGTGTTCTAATTGTCTAGTATGTCTCAAATTATACTATTGAATTTCCAGGCTCTTTCATGTGTTTTATTTAATTGAGGCTTTGGTGTTACAAATCTGATGTTCACATACCAGTTCTCTTGAACGCAGTTCTGCTTTATCATTGGATAGCATGAGCGTTTCCTTGCGTTGGTGCTCACTTGTTTCCATGTATGTGATATTGATTCTCTTGGTTCTGTTTCTAATGGCCTCTCTCAGGCTGTTGGCAAGCTTCCATGTTCTGCCACTTCCCAAATGTTGATTCCTCCTGGGGACAGGTCCTCTTAGTTGTTGGCATTTTGAATGCTGCCTGGACAATCTCACCCTCCATGGCTTAAACATTCCCTACTTCATAGTGACTCTTAGATTTACATTTTAGACCTCTTTGAAACTAAAGATTCTTATTTTTCTCTCTCTAAAAGATGTGTACCCCTGAATATTCCTCTGACATCTCAAATTTAAAATATCTGAATCTAACCCATTATCTTTTCTAACATTTCCCCAGTCTGTTCTTCCTCCTGTGTTGGTTCTCAAAGTTAATACCTACGTAACTCACAGTGTCACCTTTCATAGAAGGCTTAGAGTCACCTGTAATTACTCCATTTTCCTCACCACTCAAGTGGAATGCATGACCAAATCCTCAGAGTTCTGCTTGTGAAGTGAGTTTCCCATCTTTCCCAGTCTTATCTCTACCTTAACCACCGTGTTCATTCATTCCTCTTCAGCTCTTTCCCAGGCCGTTTGAATAACCTTCTAGTTATCATTTGATCTGAAGTCTCTGTCCTGCTCCCTCAATTCTCCTTCAATTAATGTCCCACTTCTATAGCCAGAGTTAAATATATTTCTGACAACATTATTTCCATTCTTAAAACATTTAATGGTTCCCAGTTACCTACAGAATAAAAATCAACCTCCTTAGCATCGCATAGCCATTCTAGACATTTCATGGATGTATTAACTTTGGGCAAGTTTCTTGTCAGAAATTAAGATGTCTTCATTATAAAAATGGGAATAAGATCTATTCCCAGGATTGTTATGAATATGGTTTAATAAAACTCAGGAAAAGACATAGCCTCGGTGAGATATTAACTCTGCTGGGAAGACTTACCTCATCTTTCAGGCAAAACCAATCCTCCTCCCGTCCATCTGAATTTCCCTTTTTTTTTTTTTTTTTTTTTTTAGTTTTATTTAAGTTCCAGAGTACATATGCAGGACGTGCAGGTTTGTTACATAGGCAAATGTGTGCCATAGTGGTTTACTGCACCTATCAACCCATCAATCAGATATTAAGCCTGGTGTTCATTAGCTATTTTTCCTGATGCTCTCCCTCCCACCAGCCTCCACCCAGACAGGCCTCAGTGTGTCTTGTTCCCCTCCCTGTGTTCATGTGTTCTCATTGTTCAGCTCCTACTTATGAGTTAGAATATGCAGTGTTTGGTTTTCTGTTCCTGTGTTAGTTTGCTGAGAATAATGGCTTCCAGCTCCATCCATGTCTCTGCAAAGGACATGATCTCATTGCTTTTTATGGCTGCATAGGTTTCCACAGTGTATATGTGCCACATTTTCTTTATCCAGTCTATCATTAATGAACATTTGGGTTGACTCCATGTCTTTGCTTATATCCATGGATGTGTCTTTAAAACAGAATGATTTATATTTCTCTGGGTGTATACCAAGTAATGTGATTGCTGGGTCAAATGATATTTCTGGTTCTGGGTCTCTGAGGAATCACCACACTGTCTTCTACGATGGTTGAACTAATCTGCATTCCCACCAACAGTGTAAAAACCATTCCTATCTCTCTACAGCCTCACCAGCATCTGTTGTTTCTTGGCTTTGTAATAACCCCTGTTATGACTGGCATGAGATGGTATCTCACTGTGATTTTTATTTGTATTTCTCTAGTGATCAGTGATGTTGAGGTTTTTTTCATATGTTTTTTGGCCACATAAATGTTGTCTTTTGAAAAATGTCTGTTCATGTCCTTTGCCCACTTTTTAATGGGGTTGTTTTCTTCTTGTAAATTTGTTTAGGTTCCTTGTAGACTCTGGATAGTAGATCTTGGTCAGATGGATAAGTTGCAAAAATGTTCTCTCGGTCTGTAGATTGTGTGTTCACTCTGATTATAGTTTATTTTGCTGTGCAGAAGCTCTTTAGTTTAATTAGATCCCATTTGTCAATTTTACTTTTGTTGCAATGGTTTTTGACATTTTTGTCATGAAACCTTTGCCTGTGCCTATGCCCTGAATGGTATTGCCTAGATTTTCTTATAGAGTTTTTATAGTTTGGGATTTTACATTTAAGTTTTGTTGTTGATGTTATTGTTGTTTTGAGATGGAGTTTCACTCATGGCCCAGGCTGGAATGCAATGGTGCAATCTCACCTCACTGCAACCTCTGCCTCCTGGGTTCAAGTGATTCTCCTGCCTCAGCCTCCTGAGTAGCTGGGATTACAAGCACCCACCACCACACCCAGCTAATTTTTGTATTTTTAGTAGAAACAGGAGTTCACCATGTTGGCCAGTGTGGCCTCAAACTCCTGATCTCAGGTGATCCGCTAGCCTTGGCCTCCCAAAGTGCTAGGATTACAGTCATGAGCCACTGTGCCCGGCCTACATTTAAGTGTTTAATCCATCTTGAGTTAATTTTTGTATAAGGTGTAATTAAGGGGTCCAGTTTCAATTTTCTGCATTTGGCTAGCCAGTTTTCCCAGCAACATTTATTAAATAGGGAATCCTTTCCCCATTGCTTGTTTTTGTCGTGTTTGTTAAAGATCAGATTGCTGTAGGTGTGCATCTTATTTCTGAGTTCTCTATTCTGTTCCATTGGACTATGTGTCTGTTTTTGCCCCCTCTGCATTTCTGAGCACTTTGTTCAGATTAATAATATTGTATTTATCGCATAGTATTTATTGTACTTCCATTCATTGTGCCCCAGGCTTTGGGTGAGGTACTAGGGATAAAAAGGGAATGCCCATTCTAGTAATAAAGATAGAGTGATGTATGCCATTATAGAGATACATGATAGTATAATGAAGGCACAGAGCTGGCACTCAGCCTCACTTGGGAATAGGTGGGATAAGGAAGACTTGCCAGTGTTACAACAAATTAGCTAGTTTTTAAGGGATAAGAATGTTAACATTTGCACAAAGGCTGACAGAAGGAGAAGCCTATATGTAAAGGCATGGTGGTACTTTGTCTTCCTTATAGACTATGAGCAAACTTCAGTTGTGCTCTAATTTTGCTTTGCATAGTGTTAGCAGGAGGTGGATCCTCTGTATGCTTTGCTGATATAAATTTAATTGTTGGCCTTTTCTCTCATTTTCTTTATTTCATTTTCCACTTAATCTTCTCAAAGGGGTGAATGCAATATCAAATTTTTATGGATTCATAAACATAGCTACAAAGCCATTTTGAATAATCTTTCTCCATGAGCAACATTACCCAGGATCTCTTTTTTTAAGAATCTCTTTATTCCCTTGTGATCTTTTTCTACTGACCTGTCAAGTAAAGACAATGGTGAGGTCTCTTAAATATAAGCCATTCACCTGCTTTGAGTTGTTTCATCTAATATTTTCAGTCCTTAAATGTTCTCCTGAGTGACACTCTCAAGTAACTGTTAAGTGGAACTTCTCCTATGACCATGAGCTCAGCGGCTTATGATAGATGAAAATTTTAGATGAGTAATAGGATTCTGAACAGATTATTCTTCTGTGACTAGGGTCTTTTATTACTACTTCTTCATTCAGCCTTATTTGATTATAATCTGCCAACCACGTGTCCCTTCTCAATTTCCTCCAAGTCCACATTTTCTCAAACTACTACCTCCTTAAGATTTCCCCCAACACATTTCAAAATCTTCACTCTTGAAGAAATGTTGTGGCCAGGGATATTTCTAAATGTATCAAGTCTTTAAGCCATCAGAGAAATTCTCCTTGGAATGAGCTTTATATTTAAAAGCCGAAACTCAGACTTTTTGAGGAGATTATTAAAATCATATGTCAGTTTATCAGTAGCAGTTAGAATTATGAGATGTTTACCCTAGTTAGCATCTATTTCTGTTTCATTTTTATTCTGGGACTCCACTATGGTTAGTTAATCCAAGAAGGGGTTTTGTTTAAAGGAAGGCTTGACATGGACTCCTGATTCTGTCTGTTACATTGTTCATAGTAGAAAAATGTCTGCCTATTGTAGCACCCCTGATGGTTCCTCTAACCAGCATATGAGAGACATGTCTACAGTTTGTCTAATTTGGCCTTTTTCTATCAGGAATGATCCTTGTCATTGCTCCTTCACAGCTCAGTGTTTTAAGTCATTGTTTGTCTACTGATGAGTAACTTTTAGGGAACTTCAGAGACTTCAGATGCTTCATATCTGCCCCTGCAGAACTCACCAACCTTAAATGACCACTTTGCATTTAAATGTCCTAGATGCAACAACATATGTGATATCTCTTGTTTAGACAATTTAAGATGGTCATAAGGTTGCACTGTTATATCACCGTGACCTCGTGCCTTGACCATAGATTGAAAGGATCTTAAATTACTAATGTTGCATTGAAGAAAGATGAGTTTTGAGTTTTCAACAATAGGTACTGGTTTTATTCTTGGGATAATTTTAGGCCCTACAATCTAATATATATGGTGCTCATATGTGTGTCCTATGAGCTTTTTAGAGAGGTAGTTGAATGTGAACAATGACATGTGGACTGGATAAGAGGAAATTAAAGCCACTTTCAGAGATGCACTGAGATGTTCTGGCTTTTCTAAGAAGAAACAGAAAGATATGCCATCTATGTGCTTCAGGGACTTCTGTCCCTAATATTGCATATTAACTAGTTTCTCTGTAACCTTTTTCTTTGGGGCCACCAGTTCTCAGTGTCTGGCATAAACCCCTGTACAGTGTAGAGTTCAAGCCTCCCATTGCATCAGCATTTCTACATACCAATTCTAGAAGGTAGCATATGCATAGTCTACACTGTGAATGGACTCTAAAGTTGTATAGCCATTGGTCCAGTCTTGAGCCCCAGACAAGAATAAAGCCTTCTATCCTTCTCTGAAATAACACTTTCATTCTTAATATCCCTCTTTTCATTCTGTTTATCTTTTTTTCTTCCTTTTTTTTTTTTTTTTTTTTTTTGAGATGGAGTTTTGTTCTTGTTGCCCAAGCTGGAGTGCAATGACACAATCTCGGCTCACTGCAATCTCTGCTTCTGGATTTAAGCGATTCTTCTGCCTCAGCTGGATTACAGGCATGCACCACCATGCCCGGCTAATTTTGTATTTTTAGTAGAGACAGGTTTCACCATGTTGGTCAGGCTGTTCTTGAACTCCTGATCTCAGGTGATCCACCCACCTTGGTCTCCCAAAGTGCTGTGATTACAGGTGTGAGCCACTGTGTTCAGCCCTCATTTTGTTGATCTTTTTACAGTAGCAATTACACAGTCATTTGTTTAGCAATTTAAAAAACATTGGGAACCTACAAAGTGTCAACTACTGTTTATATGCTATATGTTAGGGATACAGGGATGAATGTTAAGTTCTTGCCCTGGAAATCATGTGAAGGAGAAATATATGAAAAATGTTATAGCACAGAAATGTCGGAGGTGTGACAGAAGGTGGGTGTTTGCAGTGTCATGTAGAAAGGATATGCAATCTAGAAGAAATGTGTCAGAAAAAGATACAAGAAAAAGTGACCTCTGAACTATGCCAGCTTTACAGTTAGCAAGGTGTGTTTATTTCCTCTTCAGTCATCAAACAAACATAAAATTGCCAAAGTGATAGAAGCTCTAGAGAGATACAGCATGTTGTGATAGTATATTTACTGTAAAACTGTGTGTAATGCCTGCTTTGTGTCAGGTTTTTACTAGCTTTTGGCAAAATATAATACAGATATGATTCTTATATACGTGGGAAAATACAATAAGATTTGTATTAGCTTTTGGCAAAATATAAGAAGATATGATTCTTATATACATGAATTTTACATTTTAGTGGAGAAGACACTCATCCACATGGAATGATAGTAACATGGTGAGTGACATGAATAGGGTCATTAATTATGCTTTGGGGAGCAAGTAAGCAGAGGGACTTCTCTGGCTCTAAGGGATCAGGATAATCTCCCTCAGGAAGCTGAGATCTAAAAGAGAAAGAAGAGTTAGCTAGGATGATAGGTGGTGCTTGGCGACTATAGAAAGAAAATGTCCCAGTTGCAAGGAACAGACTGTTCTGAGGCTGTATTAGGGTTCTTCAGAGAGAAACAACCAATAGAGTATATATAGACATATAGAAGGAGATTTATTATGGGAATTGGCTCGCATGATTATGGGGGCTGAGAAGTCCCACGATCTGCCTTCTACAAGCGGAAGAACCAGGAAATCTGGTGGTATAATTTAGTCCAAGTTTGAAGGCCTGGGAATAGAGGGAGCTGCTGGTGTAAGTCCCAGAGTCCTTAGGCCCAAGAATCAGTAGCTACAATGTCCAAGGGCAAAAGGAAATGGATGCCTCAGCTCAAGAAGAGAAAGAAAGAATTTGTCGTTCTCCACCCTTTTGTTTTGTTCATATCCACAACAGGCAGGACAACTTCACCTGCATTGGTGAGGGCAGCTCTTCTTTACTTAGTATGCTGATTTAAATGCCAATCTCTTCTGGAAACACCCTTGCGGGTACACCTAGAAATCATGTTCTACCAGCTATCTAGGCATCTCTTATCTCAGTCAAGTTGACACATAAAGTTAACCATTGCAAAGGCAAAGGTTGAAGAGGAAGTTTGGTGTGTTCCAGGAGCACGAAAAAGCCTAATAGAGGGTGTTGAGTTGCTCAGAAGGGAGGGGAGATGGCAGGAAGTGAGACTGGAAAGGTAAGGAAAGGACTGGATGGTGAAGTGAATGCCTTATTTGTTTGCTTTTCTCAAGGAAACTAAAATTTGTCCTGAAGACAGTGAGGACTCCTGAAGGGTTGTAAATCAGAGACACTCCTAATCAGATTTACGTAACAAAAGATGAGAGGATACACTGGAAAAGCAAAGACAGGAGGCAAGACATCTAGTTAGGAGACTGCTGTGGTAACCTACTCAGGGTATGATGACAACCTAGATAAGGTGGTGGCAAATGAGGAAGAGGAAGTCATCCTCATCTCAAGAGAAGAGGAAACTCAACAACCTGTGACAATAGATTGGAAAACGGTAAAGGAGAGGGTTTTAAAGGTTCATCCTTCACTCTTCTCCACCATATTCTCCTCCCCCAAATTTATGACCTTCTTGCGGCAGATTTTTTTTTTTTCTACTTCTTCCAAGGGTAGATTGCTGGACTTTAACTTGAACCTACCAAATTAGACCCTTGGGCCCAGGCGTTGGTATTTTTCACAGCTTCACCGCAGTTGACTCCTGTGTACGTGAAAGTGTGAGGGTCTGTTGTCCAGCACTATACAGATTCAGAGCACAGCACTCCGGGCATGCATGCAGCTCTTTAAGAGCATCTGAGTCAAAGTCCCTTTAGCCTTAAATAGTTCACTTGCCTAACCAGGTGAATTCAGAAGGAGTTTTCAGCTCTTGGGGTACATAAGGGTATCCCGTCTTAAAATCCGAACTAGGATGGAGCCCATCTAACACTATCACCTAACCTTGCAGGTGATGTCTTCAAGACTTAAGAAAGTAGCCCACCTTCTGTAGTTCTCAGGAGACAGCACTGCTGAAATCCCACCTCCTATTTCCCCCGAAATATGAAATAAGTTTTCTTAGGTAGTCCCCAAAGGATAATAAACAAGTTGCTTTACACAGAGACTGCAATTTCCTGTGCTTGGCAGGTATAAGGGCAAAGTTATCATTATACCACTCCCTGTGAATATAGAAGAGGAGAAAGAAGATAGTTGCTTCAGCTCTAAAAGGACAGTTTGGGGATTCATATTTGAAAAGATTAAAGTCTGTCAAAGTTAGGCAGCAGTTTTCTAAGTTATTAATATCTAGCATTAGCATTACATACTAGTTTTTATTTCTATACAAAGGCATAGTCTCCCAAATCTTCACTTTATTACAAATGGAAGTCTGGAGCTAATACTGATTTTATACCTGTGTGCACACTTCACATTTTATTAATAAATTCTGCATTTGGTTTGTACAGTAATTTTGCAAAGTAAGTGTCATGGATACCATTCTACAGATGAAGAAATGGAGGCCCAAGAACCCTAATGCCTAAGGCCACACAGCTAAAAAAGGTTTCTATCAGTCGGATTTCCTAGAGAGCCAGTAAGATATATGTACATGAAGAGAAGGAGATTTATTATAAAGAATCTGTTCACGTGATGATGGAGGCTGAGAAGTCCCAAGATCTGCAGTTGTTAAGCTGGAGACCAAAGAAAGCTAATGGTTTAGTTTCGGTTCGAATATAAAGGACTGAGAACCAGGAGAGCAGATGGTGTGAGTTTCATTCCAAAAGCTGGCATACTCAAAACTCAAGAGGAGCTGATGTTTAAGTTCAACTCAAGGCAGTCAGGCAAAAGGAGTTCCCTCTCTTACTCCTGGAAGGTCAGCTGTTTAGTTTTATTCAGGCTTTCAACTGATTGGATGCAGACCATCCACACTGGGGAGGGAAATCTGCTTGACTCCCTTTACCAATTCTAATGTTACTCTCATCCATAAACACCCTCACAGATACACCCAAAAAATGGTTTGACTAAATATCTGGGCACCCCATGGCCCAGTCAAGTTGAGACACAAAATTAACCATCTCAGTGAGTAAGATGACTAATTGCCTCCAAAGGCCCTGCTCTTTCCTCTCCACTGTCTCCCTATGCTGTGAAGTATTTCTTATTTCAAAAATATGTTTTTTCCTTTGCAAGAAATTCAAGATACATTTTTAAAAATTAACATTTGAGACTATTCAAATGAAAGATTTAATAGCTTGCTTATCAAAACATAGTTATCACCCTCCATCTTCCATTTTCCATTTTTTGCGCTGCTAAGAACATGTGGCGGTTGATTTTGCTGAGATGCTTCCTGCATATCTGAGCTATTGGGTCCCTAAGAAATCAAATTTGTTTGTTTTTGAACTTGGCATCATAATGAAGCAGAGATGTCAGCATAGCATTTCCTAGTGCTGCCAATATCTGAAGTAATCTTAATCTTGTTAGATCAATAATGTGAAATTTTTCTAGTTGCCATTTTAATTGATTTGGCATAAATGAGTGGGCAGAAATTTATTAACAGTGACCACAAAGGTTTGAAGTATCAGCTATGTAAGAAGTGCTATGGCTTTGATTTATACATCTGAAGACTCACTCTTTCCAAGTAATATTAGGGAAACAAACCTAATGTTTAGTGCTAAAAAAAACTATTAAACATTGGTGAAGGTAGTATATGGAGATTCTGAAAACATAAAAGAAGTATTTGCATATGCGTTTCAGTTCTTCCCATTTCTATCATGTGGTTGGTTATAATTCACAGTTACTGTAAAGTACTTTATGTGTGCATTTATTCTTTTGTCTGTGTATCAGAAAATTTGACTTTTCTTTCATCATTTGTGTCCCTAAAATTCAGATCACACCACAGAAAAGAGGAAGAGATGAAATAATAGAGCAACTTTTATTGACCTCTGTTTGATATATTTTTTTAATTAATTCTCTCAAGATTTCAGTATTTGTTTTGTTAGGAAAAGAGTTTTACTATAATAATTTTGGTCTATCAGGATTTGACATGTATTGAAGCAAAAATGTCTCTAATTTTCTATTTTTAAAATTTTTAAATATGCATTACCTTTTGCACTTTCCTGTTCCTTTTCTTTTTTTTTTTCCTACTTCTTTACACCACTCTCCCTCCCTTCATCCCACTCCCCACCCCCACCAAAGTGCTCTATCACTGAAAACCTTCCTCAGCCCGTAGAAGAGCTATTAGAAATTTATTAAGGACCAGTTTCTGCTTCTTTGTCAGGGACAATCATTTGTTTTAGAGCTGATTTTCTGCCTTAATTAAATGAAAATGTCACTCTGTCAAATGAATTCATTTATATTTATTAATCCAGTTCTCCAGGCTTGAATTTCTTAGTAGGAACTTGGGCTCATCACATTTGCTCACAGAATGAACTGAAAAATGTCTCATATTCGTTTTAAAAACTCACAAATTATTACTCCACTCTGTAAAAGTAATATATAAACAAAGCTGTGATTAACAAATATGTGAATGGTTTTCTTTTCTTTTTTTTTTTTGAGATGGAGTTTCACTCTTGTTACCCAGGCTGAAGTGCAATGGCACAATCTCAGCTCACCACAACCTCCGCCTCCTGGGTTCAGGCAATTCTCCTGCCTCAGCCTCCTGAGTAGCTGGAATTACAGGAATGCACCACCATGTCTAGCTAATGTTTTGTATTTTTAGTAGAGACGGGGTTTCACCATGTTGACCAGGATGGTCTCGATCTCTTGACCTCGTGATCCACCCGTCTCGGCCTCCCAAAGTGCCGGGATTACAGGCTTGATCCACCGCGCCCGGCCATGAATGGTTTTCTTATGTAGATGCTATTTAGGTGCATATAAATGCATATTTGGTTACGTTAGTGCACACCTGTGTACCTGTCTATCCTAGGGCAGGAAAGTGATGACGATCCATCAGTACAGTCCCTTAGTATTTTAAGAAAGTGTCAAAGCTAATATTTTAACCACCTGTGTGTTTTTATTTGCCTTTTGAAAGTGCTAATTGATGATTCAAATTTTAAATGCTACCCAATCTTTACCTCCAAAAATTGTAAAGGATTACTTATTGAGTATGGTCTTTATATCTAACATTGTAATATGTATGTTAAAAGATTATAAATTGATCTGTTATAAAAACACATGCACACGTATGTTCATTGTGGCATGGTTTACAATAGCAGAGACATGGAACCAACCCAAATGTCCATCAAAGATAGACTGGATAAAGAAAATGTGTACATATATGCCATGGAATACTGCGCAGCCATAAGAAAGAATAAGTTCATGTCCTTTGCAGGGACATGGATGAATCTGAAAACTATCATTCTCAGCAAACTGACACAAGAGCATGTTCTTGTGTCACGTGTTCTCACTCATAAGTGGGTGGTGAACAATGAGAATACATGGACACGGGGAAGGGAACACACACTGGTGTCTGTTGCGG
The DNA here is from genome assembly GCF_049354715.1 of Callithrix jacchus. NCBI lineage: Eukaryota > Metazoa > Chordata > Mammalia > Primates > Cebidae > Callithrix > Callithrix jacchus. The sequence continues at coordinate 79,051,436 of NC_133517.1, forward strand.
GGTGGGAGGACTAGGGGAGGTATAGCAGAGGGTGGGGAGATTGGGAAGGGTTAAGATTAGGAGAAATATCTAATGTAGGTGATGAGGGGATGGAGGCAGCAAACCACCATGGCATGTGTATACCTATGTAACAATCCTGCAAGATCTGCATATGTACCCCAGAACTTAAAGCAAAAAAAAATGACCTGATAATGCATGAATATATGAATTCGTGAATAGTTAATTGCTCAAAACGCAGTGATATTGTGAAGTACCTGTCTCAAAATCTGTGGTCAAATGCAGGTATATAAATATAATTGCCTTGAAATCTTTGAAAAGAAAAGATTAAAATGGAATAAACATATTTATTCACCCATTAAACAACTTTTGTTGAGTTATCTACTATGTTTCAGACCAGGTAGTGGGAATCAGTGATGAACAGTGCATCCTGAACCCATGCTTTTATGGAGCATACAGCACCTAGCTCACAGTAGGTACTTGGCAAACTGAATGAGAAAATAAGTGAATTAATTAATCTTGCAAGAGAAAGGGACAGCAGACTGATAATTATTAAGTTATTAATTGCATTAAGTCCTCAAAGGAGAATGTAAGGACTTGAGATTGTATAGTAGGGACTGACAAAGTCAGGGCTTGGAGAGTAGGAATCAGGGAGAGTATTTTCAAAGGGGAAACAAGGATGTTAAGGTATTTTGCTAGAGCAGGGGGTAGTCGTGAGGTGACACTGGAGAATTACTCCAAAACTAGACCACCAGAACGTTTAGGTTATATTAAACATGTGGGCCTTAACCCTAAGAACTTTAGACACTCATGGAAGAGCTTTAAGCAGAGATGTGACATGATCAGATTTCATTTTGAGATTAAGCCCTTCCAAAAGGGCAGCATGCTAGTTATTTTAAGCTTTCTGCTCTGTTTCTCCAGAACACATACAGAAAGGGGTAATACTACCTTGAATTCTTCAAGAAAAAACAAATGCAATTAAAGAACTTCTTTGTCTTAATGAAATGGTAGAAACTGGCACTGATGTTTTCCTGGCATGAGTAGAGTTTGCTTTAGACTTTCTGGTCATCTCACAACCGTAAGTGGAAACTCCTTACTCATTTACCCTTTGTGGCAAAATCCCTGTGTCTATACATGGCACCTTTGAGTTTCCTTGCACACTTTCCTTCCTATGAAAATTATTCTTTCACCTCTACCTTTTTGTTTTGTGTTTTGTTTTGTTTATTTATTTATTTGTTTGTTTGTTTTTTCTTTTACCTTAAGAGATCTGGAGACAAAACTTGTTTTTAGAGGACCGGAAAGTCGAGTTTCCAACAATATAAAGAATGACTTCGTAAAATAGGCAGTTTTAATCTTTACATAAACCGTCCTTTTGTTTTTCTTTCTGTATCATAGTAAGAGTTAAATTATGGCTTTGCAGTTTCTGTTATGAGAGGCAATTGTACTGGGAGTCAGTTGGTCCCTTGGGTTAACCTGGCATTGGGGTCAGCAACTGCCAGTACTTTTGTTTCCTCATCCTCAGAATAGCTTCTGCTAGATACTAAGATTTGCAACACTAAAGATATTGGAGACACTTATTACTTAGATTCCAGGGAGCCCACTCTTTTCAAGCCTTGGGCTTAGAAGGAAAAGGTTGAGAAAGAGTTGAAGAATCACTCCTTATCAGTGGACTTCTTTACACATTGATAAAGAAGATGTGTAAGGGATAGTGCTAAAACTAAAGCCAAAAAAATACCCAAAAAATATGTACAATTATGAGATGTTAAAATTCAAGGCTTATAGAGACTGAAATTTGTTTTCAAGGTAATGGCTAAAAAAGCAGAAGATAATGGTAAGTAGGACGTTAGGAATGATTTGGACTTCATGAGAGGCAACATGAATGTCACTAACTGGCCACTGGTTGTTGGGAAAAAATCTGTGGTGAGAAGGATGTGAGACTTCATGGGATTTAAAAGAGCGGTTACCATTGTCCAGTGCTAATAAGTTGTGTTGATACAACTTAACACATACAGTTAAGTTGTATTAAGGGCAATAAAGGAAACATAAAATGAAAAGAGAGGCTCTCAGTTAGACTGGGGATTGATAGTTACCTTTAAGTGGTAGTAAGAAGGAGAAATGTGGTCTGGCCAGATGAAGTATAGGAGAAGAGCAAGCACATAGGTGGAAAAACACATGCTAAGCTCTGAGGCAGGACAGTTTTTTCTTTTCTTTCGCTTTCTTTTTTTTTTTTTATTTGAGACAGGGCCTCACTCCATTGCCCAGGCTGGAGTCCAATAATGCAATCACAGCTCACTGCAGCCATGATGTCTTGGACTCAGACAGTCCTCCCACCCCGGCCCTCTGAGAAGCTGGGACTATGGGTGTGTTCCACCATACCTGGCTAATTTTTTTATTTTTTGTAGAGATGGTGTCTCACTACATTGCCCAGACTGGTCTTAAACATGGGCTCAAGGATTCCTCCCACCTTGGTCTCCCAAAATGCTCGGATTGCAGGTGTGAGCCACTGTGTCCAGCCTGAATTTAGCATTTCCTAGGAATTGAACAAAGAGCGCAAGCTGAATCAGAGTTTGAGAGAGAGTTATGTGGCTGGGACACAGGCAAAGACTGGGTCCCCTGGAGCCTCAAAGCTACATTGAGGATTTAGAATAGAATACCAAGAAGTGCAATGAGAAGCCATTAATGAATTTGTTTTCAGTTTTATTATTTTATTTTTGGCAATAATATTTATTTATGGAGTACAATGTGATGTTATCCATATACTGATTGTAGAATGATTAAATTAGGCTGATTAACATATCCATCATCTCACATAGTAATGGTTTATTTGTGATAAGAACATTTAAAAATCTACACTTTTAGGCTGGGCATAGTGGCTCATGTCTATAATCCCAGCACTTTGGGAGGCCATTGTGGATGAATCACTTGAGATCAGGAGTTCACCTAAGGTAACATAGTAAAACCTTGTCTGTATTAAAAATACACAATTAGCTGGACATGGTGGTGCATGCCTCTAATCCCAGCTACTCTGGAGGCTGAGCACAAGAATCGCTTGAACCCAGGAGCTAGCAGTTGCGGTGAGCCTTGATCATGCCACTGCACTCCACCTTGGGCAACAGAGCAAGACGCTGTCTCAAAAAATAAAATCTACATTTTTAACAATTTTGAAGTATACATCATTATTAATTATAGTCACCATGCTGTGCAATAGATCACAACAATTTATTTCTTCTGCTTAGTGGGAACTTGGTACCCTTTGATTATCTCCCCTTTAAATTTTAAACAGAGGAATGATGAGATCCTATTTACATTTTCAAAAGATTATGCTGACAGCTGTGGGGAGATGGATTGGATGAGAGTAGATATGATACCCAGAAGGCCAGATAGTCCAATTTTGCAGAAATGCAGAAGAGAACAGGTGATAGTTAGAACTGAGCGAATAGGGGTGGATCTGTTGGCAGATAGTATCAATAGAACTTGGTACTGGAGTGGATTTGGGAGGAAAAGGGGGCTTCAAGAGTGAGTGCAGGTGGTTGGCCTGAGCAGCCACAAATGCAGAGACACCTGTGCTGCAGAAGAAAAAGCATGAAGCACAGAGTTTTCCTGGAAATGAGAGAGGTCAGTTTGAGACATGTGAAGTTTGAGGTCCCTTTGAAACACCTGAGAAAGCAGTTAGATGTCTGAGTATGAAGCTCCAGTGAGAGACCAGTGTGAAAATGTAAACCAAGGAATCATTAGAATATCTGTATCAAGTATGCCGTTGGAGTGGTGCAGTCACTTGATCACTAGACATTTCTGCCCTTCACTCACATTAGGTTTTGTTTATCGTCAAGTAAGAGAGCTGGAGGTGCAGGCTCAAAGCATCCTGTGGGTGCTTCCCTCCCTGAAGTGCAGGTGAGTGAGTGTATACATCATGATTCTCTTCTTGCGAAGTTTTGTTTGAATGAATATCAGAAAAGGGCTTGAGAGGGACAAAAAGCTCTACTGAGGAAAAGAGACCACAAACAGCATTTCAGTGCCAGGTGGTGGTGCCCTACACCAGCTCCCATTTCCAGCATTATGTTTGTCAACAGTGGAATAAACTATCACAGAGTGGCTCACTGTGGTCTTGGGAGTCAAAGAATCTAAGTTGGCATCCCAACTCTGTCACTCACTATGACCTTAGGCAAATGGCAGATCTCTCTCTGAAGGTAGGTTTTCTTTTCAACAAAATGAGAAAAAAAAATACCTACCTCAGAGAGTTGCTCTCAGGATTAAGAAGGATATTTTTCCAAAGTCATTATTAGCACCGATCTCAATAAATAGTATATAGTAAGTGATTTTACTTCTGAGAACATACAGACATTAATGTAAGGATGAAGTATGTATTTTATACGGCTATTCCAATAAATCAAACACTGAAATTTTGTGAAAATTCTCAAGCCAGCAAGATAAGAGAGGGGATCATTTAGGGTATATAGCTTTATCACTTCCATTAAATTGCTTCAGACACAGGCTAGTATTTTTTTGTCAACTGGAATCACAGTCAAAGGTGTACCAATATCAAAAGACAGTTTTCACTTTTTGTGAACAAGTCTAGTGGGTGGTGTATGTAAGCTTCTGTATAGAGATATGAATTTTTACCCTTTTAATGATTTCCTTTGATCAGACTGTCTAGCTTGTTGGATAATCATTTCTAATATTTTAGAAAATTCTTTCTGTGTACATAAAGAGGATGTTTTAGAGGATAGAGAGTTTTTTAGTTTTTCTGGGATGGGAAGAATCCCCACCACTACCTCCAAACTATCTAGTCTGCCTGCCTGCTCTATACCTTTGCGGTAATTGTCAGTAGTTCCTTATTTTAAAAAATCATTTTCATTTCCATAGCTTTTGGAGAACAGGTGATATTTCGTTACATGAGTACGTTCTTTAGTAGTGATTTGTGAGATTTTGGTTCACCCATCACCCAAGCAGTATACACTGAATCCAGTTTGCAGTCTGTTATCTCTCATCCACCTCCCACCCTTCCCCCCAAGTCCCCAAAGTCTATTATATCATTCTCATGCCTTTGTATCCTCATAGCTTAGCTCCCACTTATGAGTGAGAACATACAATATTTGGTTTTCCATTCCTGAGTTACTTCACTTAGAATAATGTCTCCAGTTCCATCCTGGTTGCTGGAAATGCCATTAATTCATTCCTTTTTTTATGGCTGAGTAGTATTTCATCATATGTATATACACTACCATTTCTTTATCTCCTTGTTGATTGATGGGCATTTGGTCTGGTTCCATATTTTTGCAGATGCAAATTATGCTGATATAAGCATGCATCTGCAAGTATTTTTTTTCATATAATGACTTCTTTTCCTCTGGGTAGATACTCAGTAGTAAGATTACTGGATCAAATAGCAGATCTACATTTAGTTCTTTAAGGAATCTCCACACTGTTTTCCATAGTGGTATTTTTAAATGTCCTACTGAGAAATATTCATGGTTATTATCCAAGTCAGATAGTATGTTTACTAAGTACCTGCTGGATGCCAAGCACTCTACGGACTCAAATGAATGAAGCAAGGCAGACTCCTCTTATTTCTGGATTCTGCAAATGTGATTTAACTGGAGAACAATACAAGAATATCTACGATTTAATTCTCATTTGCGCCATGTATAATTAAGTGTTCTGGAATACCTCTGAGCAGTAGAACTTGTGAAGTGATGGAAATGTTCCAGTTCTGCGCTGTCCAGTATAGCAGCCACTAACGACACGTGCCTGTTGAGCACTTGAGTTGTGGTGAGTGTGACTAGGAGCTGACTTTACAATTTATTTTAATTTGTATAACCACAGGTAGCTGCCAGCTGCCGTACTGAACAGCATAGCTTCAGTAATTCTGAGGAGAGATGGTGTGGACTCCCAAGAATTCAGAAAGGGAAGTAGCCTGAGCTTAGACACAAGGAGGAAGTTGGAAGAAAACTCCATTTAGGGGCATGAGCAAAGGCTAGGAGGAAGGAAGAGGTATATGGTTTATGAAAATTATAGAGGAAAAGGAATTGAGGGAACCCAAGATGAGAGAAGCTTTCTGAATATATTCAGGAAGAAGGTTCTAGAATCTAGACCATTCTTCTACTTTACATGTTTGTTGTGAATATTTTACTAGCACCAAACCTCTCATTATTTGAAATAGGGGTTGTGTAGTGTTTAACTTTTTTATGCCTTTTATAAATAAATGATTTCCACAGAGTCATCATTTGCAATGTACAAGTTGTTCATGGAAATTTTTAATACCAGTCAGATGGGAATCTAAAGAGAATTCAAAGAGGCGATTACTTAGCAGAGGTTAAAGGAACTCACAAGGGTTGTTAAGTCACCCCAGAACAACCAAGGCAGAAGCCTAAGTGGCAAAAGTGTGGGCATGTGATAAGGAGCTCTGAGCAGAGCTGGAGCCTTGGAGGAGGGGTCAATTGCCTGCCGGGAGGGAGGAACCATTTCAGAGCCCGGCAGCCAGTGCCACAACCATCAGGTGCAACCGGAGAGGAAAGAGGAAAGAATAGACTCACCTCTCACCTCCTGCCTCCCACTGATACCACTCACTGGCTAAATGCATCCAGAAGCTAGAGGGTATGGGATGCAGGCTACATAGTCCACAGGGCCCAGCACTTCCATGGCACAGAGCTGGACTAAAGAGGCAAGAATGGATAGCGGGGGAGGGGCGGGGAAAGGAAATAAACCACACTCATTTCCTCTCTTAATGTTTAAAAAAAATTGTCTTAGTTTGGGCTGCTGTAACAAAACTACCATTTTCTGGGTAGCTTAAATCACAAAACTTTATTTCTCAGGGTTCCAGAGGCTGGACAGTCCAAGATCAAGTTGCCCGCAGACCTAGTGCCTGGTGAGGGCCCTCATTTGTAGCCAGTTGGCTCACTTGGAGGAGAGAGGGGAAGGAATTTCTCTCCTGTCTCTTCTTACACAGTGTTAATCTCATCCTAAAGACTCCACCCCCCGTGACCTTATTACCTCTCTAAAGCCCTGTCTCCAAATGCCATCTCTGAGAATTCAGGTTTCAACATAGAAATTTTTTTTGTGGGACACAAACATTAACTTCATAGCAAATACTTAAAGCAGTTTAATATCTAATGTTGGTTAAATTATGACAAAACCATACAATGATATGTGATGCAGCACTGAAATTACATGTAATGGCAAGAGAACGTGCTCAATAGATATTAAGTGAAAAGAATATGAAAACATCACAGAAAGATCAAAATATTGTATTTAGTAGTGTATATACAATAAAATATAAGTATGTAATTTTATACATACAAAAAAAAATAAATGCAGCAATGTTTTAACAGTGGTATCTCTGGATGGTGGTTTAAGGTGATTTTTATTTTCTTTGTATTCTCTCAGGTTTTCCAAATTTTCGAAAGCAACATTATTATCATATTTTTAGGATGTGGAACAGTGTTTCTGTTGTTTTATGACATACCTGCAGGGCTACGTTCAGTAGAGAGAGGTATATGGCTAGGTCCTTTTTATTAGTCATTTGCTGGCTCTACAGTTAGCATAGGTCTTTATGTGTACCCCTTTCTACAGTGACCAGGCACCTTGCCTGCATTTCTTATTGCATTAAAAATGAGACGAGTCAATAAAATGCTCTTCTTTTAAAATATTCCTCTGAGGAACCCTGAGGTACTGGAGAGTGGCCTGATTTCCTATTGATCTTTTTATTGCCTCAATTATTTTCTCAAACACAGTTAATTCAGATTCCCACCAACCACTTTTCCCCATTGTCTATTACATTTGGTCTCAGTTAAATATGAATCTTTGGTGACACTTCCATTACTAAATTGACAGTCGTATAATGCTTTATTGGCATCTGTAAGAATGGTACATATTTCTTAGGGACCATGGAGATGGTAGGCCTTTTTCTTTTTTTCTGAACCACCTAAGCATAGCTGGTTGTGTGTGCTCTTGTAATTTTAATCTTTAAAACAGCAATCCATCTGTTTCATGGTTTTATTCTTTCCTAATAGAGAGAATTTCCCCTTGCTGTCTTACTGATCTACAACCATTTGACCATGATGGACTCTTGTAAACGAAATTATCTCCGTGATTTGATGACTTCTCATATTACTTTTCATTTCAGTAAATCCACTCCCTGTTCCAGGCTTGCTTTTTAACCTTCATCTGCTACCGAATTATTAGTTCTTGGATGATTGCTTCAACAGCATTACTGTAGTACTTGCTTGTAGCAGATATTAATAATACTAAGCAGTTTGTAAATATGCACAGTGTTAAATGAATAAAGGATTATTGTTGATAACTCTAATTGTACTCGTAGTTTTGCTACTCATAAGTTAGGATTCTTGTGGTTGCAAGGAACGGAAATCAACTCATGGTGGCTTTGACAAAACAATGGGTGTTGCTTGGATAGTCTTAATGTACATACAGAAGGAGTCTTCACCAGGGCTTCAAGACAAAGAGTCAGCAAGGCTTCGGGAAGAATGAAAACTGCAAACTGGAAAACCAACAAGAATTCAGATGATCCGCTCTCATTTTCCCTTGTTTCTGCTTTTCTCTCAATCTATTCTTCATTTTTTTAGATGCATTCCGCAGGTCAATTCACAGAATGGCAGAAGATGACTTCCTACTCCTTTCAAGTTGACTGGCTGTGGCCAGAGCCCTCAGAACTCTCTCAATTTCTTAACGTTCTGCTCCCAGAAAGGAACTTGGGCAAGTTTCTTTCTTAGTCTCACTAGAGTATGTCAATTTTATATACACATATATAACCTGATAACATTGTTGTTAGGTTGGGTTGACATACTCTAGTGAATGGTTAAACCATGACAAACCACAGCACAATGAGGTAAGTGCTATGATTGAGGCAGCTACAGAGGAGGTTCTGCCACTCCCTACTATAGGACCTTGGGCAGGTTCCTTTTTTTTCCTAGCCTCACTTTCCCGTAAAATAAAAGGAGTATGTTCTGCCCCTCCCCATCCCAAATCCAGATTCCCTGGACGGCAACTCTAATTGACCCAGCTTTGATCCAGTCAGCAACAACCGAAGGCAGAGTTGAGAAATAAGTCCCTTGCTGCCTGGAGACATCTCCTGTCCCCCGTGATCACTGTGAGATGATCAGACCATTTCACGAAGTGTCGACTATAATTCATGTGTAGTTGGTGCCTTCATTGTACTTAATAAATTACAGAGATACAAATTTGCCAAAGTAAGCATCTTTTTGCATTAATATTTAGAAGAAAAAGAACCATATAGCTCATAAGGATGTAGCCAAGGAAAAATTAAATATTGGAGACTCATGTCCCATGTGGTGAGAAAGAGTAGATTTTGCATTCTTGACTTAAGAGATTGTCATAGAGACATTTCAGGAAGAGGCTTGGATGTGATCAAAAGAACTGAAGTAAAATATCAGTATGAATGACACTGAGAAAAGTAAAATGGAAAAGGACTAGCTCATAAGAGGTAGACAGGTTTCCCATTGTGAATATGGCTGTTTGGGTACAGCATTTATTAAGAATCTACTGTATTATGATCTATACACCAAACCACGCATATTTTATGAAGCTCGCATCCTGGACATGAGAACATCTGTTTTGAAGCAATCAAAATACGGTTAGCCTTTTTATGTGGGCCTTATTGCATTGTATCCCCAAATAAAGACATGTAAGGTAGTCATTCGCTTCATAGACATTTGTCTAACACGACTAAGCCTCAAGCAAATCCTAGGCACTGTGGTTATCAAACCTACCTTTAAATGAGTATTAGTATTAATTAAAATCTGTGGCTGGCACTTAGTTAAGCACTTCACATTCTTTTAACTCGTTATTCTCACAATATACACCAGGAAGTAGGTTCTTCTGTAATTTCCATTTTATAGGGAGGAAACAAGGCACCAAGACACAGGAATCACAGGGGCTGGAGCTTGACCTCAGATCTATCTGACTATAAAACCCTTGGTTTTATTGTTTTAATTAACATTGCTGTCAAGTTAGGGTTGACATACACTATAAATGGTTAAGCCATGACAAACCGCAGCATGAGGAGGTAAATGCTGTGATTGAAGCAGCTAGAAAAGGAAGTTCTGCCACTCCCTACTATGGGACCTAGGGAAAGTTCCTTTCTTTTCTTAGCCTCACTAACCAGTAAAATAAAAGGAGTAAAGGACTGATCTTACAGGTGATTGTATGGAGGAAGAGAGCGGATAATAGGTGAAGGGCTCCCACAATGGTAGCTTTTGTTTTTGAGCCAGAGTCTCACTCTGTTGCTCAGGTTGGTAACAGCTCACTGCAGCCTTGACCTCCTGGGCTCAAACAATCCTCCTCCTGTGGCCCCTTGAGAAGCTGGGACTACAGGCAAGCACCACTACGCCTGGCTAGCTTTTCAGTTTATTGTAGAGATGAGATCTCACTATGTTACCCAAGCTGGCCTGAAACTCCTGGGCTCAAGAGATCCTCCCAGCTTGGCTTCCCATGGTGCTGGGATTACAGGTGTGAGGCACAGTGCCCAGCAGGTGGCTCTTGTTATAATCCACAAAGTGCTCTGTACTGTGAAAATAGGTACTACCTGAAGGAGTCAGACAGAACTCAGGTAGGAAACAAGCTTTGCTGCACCTGATATTGCTAGGTAAAGAGACAAAGGTTGGACGTTCAATGTAGAAGGGTCTGGAAATGAAGGTTCTTCATTTATTCAGTGCACTTTTATTGAGCATATACTATGTGCCAAGTACTAAGCTTAGTGTGTTAGTTAGGGGTAGATAAGCACAGCATCATGGAAGCCTGTGGAATGTTCTAGATCCCAACTTTAAACAATAGAATAACGTGAGGAAGGCAGCGAACAGGAAATACCTTTGGGAGCAATTATGGACATGACAAACCTAAGATTGTCTCAAGGAGAACCAGTTTCTTCAGCAAGCCCTTTCAAAGTTCTGTATTCAGCATTCAGCAACTGTTTCATCACACCTTGTACACTGAGGGGTCCCCCTCCATACATTTACACCCACCTGTGTCTACATACTACAAAATAAATCACTGTCCTTCATTTGCCAGGATGGCATGGCTGACTTTTCATATATCTCGATGAAGGATTATTCAGTTATACAGAGCATTCTTCAACTGGAGATAGCCTGAGAAGGGTAAAAAAAAGTGTTAAGGCATATTAAAAATTGGCTTATTCTAGTGGCAGTTTGTCACTTTTCAATTTGGCATCTTTCCCTGTTCTTTTTTCTACCATGAAGATGTGTATGACTCTTGATTCAGAGGGGATTTTCTTATGAGGTACCTTTCTCCAAGCCTATGGATAAAATTGCCAGGTTTAATTCAAGGCTGTTTAGAGTCTTGCTCTATTTACAGTCAAAAGCAGATCACTTCTGTTCTTGGCCTCGGTCCTAGACTCCCAGGAAATTAATGGTGCCTCTTGGCCTGTGACAGTCTGCATTTACTCCCTGGAACTGGCTTCTGGCTTTGACTGGCCTTGGGTGTCAGGGCTTTCTTGGCCCAACTCTACCTGGGGCTGATCTGGTTCCCTCAGGCCACTCTCATCTGACCAGCTCATCTATAGTCTCTGAAGCCATAAGATTGTTGTCTGTGCCTTCCTGTGATTCATAGCATGGAGCAAAGGATCAAAACTGCTTGAGCTGGAAAGAACTTCATTTGCTTTTTTTAAAAAGTAATAAGCAATCAAGCACTGTGACTCACACCTATAACCCCAGCACTTTGGGAGGCTGAGACAGGTAGATCACTTGAGGCCAGGAGTTCGAGACAAGTCTGGGTGACAAAACCCTGTCTCTACCAAAAATTAGCTGGGTATGGTAGCACATGCCTGTAGTACCAGCTACTCAGGAGGCTGAGGTGGGAGGATCACTTGAGACTGGGAGGCAGAGGCTGCAGTGAGCTGAAATGGCACCATTGCACTCCATTCTAGGCCATAGAGCGAGACCCTGCCTCAAAAAAAAAGCACATTTTGTAGCAGTGTTAGTGTGTACTAAGCACTGTTCTCATTTTACAGGTAAGGAAGCTGAGACACACTAAGGTTAAGGAGTTTTCCCTACAACTGATCACTGGCACAGCTGGGAAACTAGCCCGAGCAGTCAGATTCAGTGCATGCACTCTTAATCCCTGACTGTGTGGCTTTGCCAGGCTTAGAGGTAACCTAGTTCAACCTCTGATTAAATGAGTTATTATATTTAAAAAAAGCTCTTAACACACAGTAAGAGCTATGTAAGAGCTTATTATTACTAGTGTGTTTAATGATGGTGAAAACTGAGGCCAGACAAGTGATGGAGCTTTATCCATTTAGTCCAGGATCTCCCAAACTTTATTCTGTAGAACATTTGTATCAACAGGATGTTATAAGTGTTCTTTTTAAAACATATATTATTATGGTCAAATAGTTTGGAAAATATACGTTTAAAAAACAGCCTTTGTAATGTAGTACTTCTCAAACCCTTTAATATGCTAATATGCGTTATTAATCTTCAAAAGGTAGCCATTTTTTGAAGACTTTTCCCACTTTTCCCCACATTTTCCACATATTTGAGATCATTGTGGAGAAAGCAGTTAACATAGAAGGGCTTAGATTGTTTTCCTTAGAAAGTCCTGATCGCAAGGTTGGCCCCCGCTGTTGTCTAGAAACTCGGGTTTCGGTAGGGTTCCCACAGCTCTCTGACCAGAATGCTGCACTGTGCCTGAACTGTTTGTATAAACAGCATCATTTATGCTGAACTCTTGCTTTCCTGCTGGGAGCCTAGAATTTTGATACATGCTAGGAAGGATCCACAGTAAAAACCTTGGGCACTGACACTGGGCCCAGGGCCTCATGCCTGTAATTCCAATGCTTTGGTAGGCCAAGGCAGAAGGATCACTTGAGCCCAGGAGTTCAAGACCAGCCTGAGCTACACAGCAAAACACTATCTCTACAAAATGATTTTAGAAAATTAACCAGGCATGGTATTGTGTGCCTGTAGTCCCAGCTATTCAAGGAGGGCCATGGGGTTAAAGGGGTACAAAGGCATGAGATTCCCATGTGCTGGGAGTTTGGGGCTACAATGAGGAATAATTGTACCACTATACTCCAGCCTGGGCAACAGAGCAAGTCCCTGTCTTTGCCAACAACATCAACAGCAGCCACCTTTGCCACTGAGTCTCTGATGAGCTGGCCTGGTAAACATTTCACATGTGTTGTCACGACTCCTTGTTGGAGGAAGTCAACACATCCTGTGTGACTCTACTAAGGAAGGACTCTTGTTTGCTCACACATGGTTTTCTCTGGACCCTGTCCCAGGTGCCTTTTCCTTGTGTTGATTTTGCTTTGTATCCTTTTCTGTAGTAAATCTTAGCCATCAGTACAACTGTGTGCTGAGTCCTGTGAGTTCTCCCAACAGAACCTGGGCTGCTCTTAGAGACCCCCATCACATCCAGAAAATTATTTCCTTCTCAGTGCCTTTTAACATCTCATGGGTCATCAGGTTCAGGATGCAATGTAAGCCCTGAAAAACTGTTCAATCCCATAAGTTAGAGGCAGAGATTAGCTCACATAATTATTCTGGGCTTTCGGTGAAAAACGTTAGGGTTCTGAAGGCTCATGTGGAGTAGCGCCTTCTTCCTGCCTGGGACACGTAGATTGAATATATATTGAGAGAGCAAAACTAACTGGTACAATTCTGTCATCTTTCTGGGAAAGATAAGCATGGAAACAGCCTCAAGACATAACCATCCTTTATGGTCTTCCATTTTTAGACTTAGCTCTTTAGCCCATATTAAAATTATTTGTATAAATGTATATTAGCATGTATATAAAACTATAATAAAATTATATCCAGTTTTCTAAAGTTTGTTTACTACATCTAATCAGAAAACCCTACTAAAGGGATTGTATGGCTTTTGGGGTCTCATGCCTGAGCCTGGGACATCCCTCAATAATGATGATTTCCCTGAGTTTATTTTATAGAATAAATAGATGCATCAAGGGTCTCTGGAGAGCAGGTAGGCTGCTGCAGTGCAGGAAAAGCCGAATGGAGACGGTGGTTGTCCCTAGCATCCGTTCTCCCAGCACCTTTCCTGATCCTCCGCCCCCTCCTCCTCCTCCTCCTCCTCCTCCTCCTCCTCCTCCTCCTCAGCTGACTTGTCTTCCTTTTATGTATTTTCCAGATACCAAAAGTTATATTTGCATATCCTCTACCATGGGTGGAGAAATGTGTCTCCTGCAATCTAGCTGGCTCCTGTCTACTCCCCTACTTTTTAAGCCTAGGCCAACCTACCCTGTCCTTTGACCTTATTTTCACGGCTCTTGACCTGTTTCCAGTTAATACAGTCTTACTCCAACAAGCCACCAGGGACTAGTGGTTTAAATGGCTCCTTGCACCACCGGCTAGTTGAACAGATAATTCTCTAAGCAGTTTGTCTTCCTCACTGTCTCAACACCCTACACTTATGCTTCATCATGCCTTCATTTATGTGTTTCTTCTATGTCTTTGTCCTTTTGGACCGCTCCAAATCTCAGCTCAGATTCTACTCTGTCCTCTGTGAAGTTGGCCCTCCTCATTGTACCATACCAACCTTTTTGAATCTGTGAATTCTCACCAGTATCTCTGTCTATACCGTACACCTTGGCATATATCACTTTATTTGCTTCTAAAGTCATGCATCACTTAATGACAGAAACATGTTCTGGGATATGCATCATTAGATAATTTCATCGTGTGAGCATCACAGTATATGCTTACAGAAACGTAGGCGGTATAGCCCATTACAAACCTAGGATATGTGGTATAATCTGTTGCTCCAGGCCACAAACCTGTACAGCCTGTACTGAATACTGTAGGCAATTTTAACACAATAGTGAATATTCATATATCAAAACATGTTGAAACCTAGAAAAGGTACAGTATAGACACAGGATAAAAAAGTAAAAATGGTACCCTCATATTCATTTACTATGAATGAAAACTGCAAGAGTGCAGGTTGCTCTGGATAAGTCAGTGAGTGAGTGGTGAGTGATTGTGAAGACCTAAGACATTGAACGCTACTGTAGAGTTTACAAACACTGTACACTTAGGCTACACTAAATTTATAAACATAATAATTATACTGTAATGTTACAATGGCTATGATGTTACCAGGTGATAGGAATATTTCAGCTCCATTATAATCTTATGGGACCTCCATTGTATATGTGATTCAGTTTTTACTGAAATGTCATTATGTGGCTGACCATACATCCAAGACACAATGATTGAGCTCCTGCTGAGAGTCATTCATTACACTAAAAAATGGAGATACCAAAGAGAATAAAGCAAGTCCCTGCCCTCAAGGAGTTTACTGTCTAATTGAGCTATGACATGCTGTGTTATACTGTCCTTTATCACATACCAGCGCTATTATCCTGCATGAGAGCTGGGGACTCTTCTGTGTTGTTTCCATTTCCAGAGTGATGAATGATCTATAGGAAACAATGGTTACGAGCTCAGGAACAAATCCAGTTCATATCCCACTTCTGCATTTTACTAGCCAAATTAGCCTCTCTTTCCTCATCTCTAAACTGGAAATAGTTATATCTACCTCTTACAATGTTGCAAGGTCTGACTTTCATAATGTTTATAAAGTGCTCAGCACTGGACCAAGCACACACTAACATAAAAGGAGATGGTACCTATAATTTTTAAGAAGTTGGCCTATGATGCAAGCCTTTGTGATGTTTTCTCCCTGGAACTCTGACCCCTGGGAGATTTTTCCTAGTGGGTAAGGTTCCAGCATTGTCCTGTCAACCTTCCCACATTAGGTTCAACCTGAGCGGGATGGGGGAGTTAAAACAGAATGCAACAGTGAGTCAGAAAGTCAACAATGAATACAAAGACCTACAGGGCTTCCTTTGCACAGGGACATGGATTTCCATATCTATGTTTGGCTTGAAGTTTGCTGTTGCTAGCTTGCTTATTTTCCTGGCAGTCACTAGAGGCAGAATGGAAGCTCGAATTCAGGAAGGAATTTCCATATAATGACCACGTACTCTGTGCCAAGTTCCACGTATATATATGTACATTCTCAATCTTTACAACCTCCCTGCCAAGAAGATATTCTTATTCCCCCTTTATCAATCAGAGAGCTGAAACTTAGATGTTAAGTAACTTAACCAAAGTTGCACAGCTAGCCCAATATAGATTCAAAGCTTTTGTCCATTATATTGAGTGCCCCTCAGAAGTCGTGGCCTAGTCTGGCCTGATCTGTTTGCATTTTCTCCTCTACACAGTGCACCCCCACTTGGCCCAAGGGGTCTATGGGAGACCTGGAAACTTCACAGTGAGCTTGCAACTCTATTGTTCTAATATACTCCCCTTTAAGGCCAGGATGAGGTAAGGAAAGCAGAAGGCTTGGCCTAAAATGTAAAGAGGCACTTACTCTCAAGTTTATGTATGTACAAGACCACAAATTTGCTCACTCTAATCCCAACCCAGCCCCTCCTGTTGATTGTCCTGGGAGGTGGGATACTCGAGAGGAAACCACAAAGACCTTCATTGTCATGTTAACCAAAATAGGGCCGGGACTCGCTTGCAGGCTGCTAGATACTACTCCCCTGTCAGTTTTTGCATGGCACCATTTTCGGTTAGCATCTGTCCCCAGAACTATTTTCTCCCCTCCAAACTACCTTTCTTGATTTTTTTTTCACCAGATTTTCTCTCCAAAACTACCGTGTAGCCACATAAGCAGGAAGAGAAAGAGCTTTATCACTGAGATCCTCCATCAAGGCGAGAAAACTGGTTTTAACCCATTTGCTAACTTTACTCTGTTGGACGTGGCTAAGTAGAGGAGAATTGGGGAAGACTGGTGCACAGGGTGAGCAGGACCTGCCTCCTGAGTGGGATGTGGGGAATTGCACTTGCCATTGTTGGAGCCCAGGCCAACGCCCCTCATCTTACAGATGAGAAAACTGAGGTCTTGAGAAGGGAAATGACTCTTGTGAGCTCACTTAGTTGGCCAATAATAAATTAGAGCTAGAACCCCTATTTCCTACTCCTAGCACATTTTCCATACTGAGTCAGGGAAACAGGGCCCACCCTATACATTCTTATCTTGACTGCATTGCTACCACCTCCACCACCAACTCCTCAAAGGAGGCAACATCCTGACTAAAGCTGTGCCCATTTTTCTCTCTGTCAAAAGCCTGGTCATGTAATTGAATACCAGCAATGCAGTTCATGGCCCACCTACATCAGAATCCTCTAGTGTAATTAATTGAAAGTGAAGATTCTTGGGACATTTCCTAGTCCTTCTGGGTCAGAAGGCAGTTCTGTCACTAGCGTTTGAGAACTACTAATCTGGATTTGGGGCTATTTATATCAGTGACTTACTCAGTTTCTGGGATTCCTTTTGGTTTTTTTATTTTTCCTGTGGGGCATTAAGTCAGTACTTCCATCATCATCTTATATTGCTAGTTCTTAGTCAAATTCAACAAGAAATGAAACTCACTATATTCTTCATCAGACTGTAATTTGGCCAAGACAGAAATGGGAAAAGGGAAATTTCAGAGTAGGAGACATTTGATATTCTCCTGTAGACATGATAAGAGTTATATAGAAAGATTCCTTATCTACTGTTGGTGGGTTTCAAGTCTCTTATCAAAGACAGTGAAATGCTTTTAAGATTTTTATTTTAAGTTGTAGGCAAAATAGTTCCCAATAATGACAGTCTTAATTTTTTTTCTTTTTGATGGAGTCTTGCTCTGACACCCAGGCTGGAGTGAAGTAGTGTAATCTTCACTCACTGCAACCTCTCCCTCTGGGGTTCAAACAATTCTCGTGCCTCAGCCTCCTGAGTAGCTGGGATTACAGGCTCCTGCCACCATGCCCAGCTAATTTTTTTGTAGTTTTAGTAGAGATGGGATTTCACAGTGTTGGCCAGATCGGTCTCAAACTCCTGACCTCAGGTGATCTACCCACCTCAGCCTCCCAAAGTGCTGGGATTACAGGAGTGAACCACTGTACTTGGAATTTTAAAACTGTTTAATAAGAATTTAGTTTAGTGCTTTAAGCAGAGGGTACATATTTGTGGGCACGGACAATTTCTGTGAATATGGATATCTGCCACACAGAGGGTTTCAGAAAATTTGAATTAGTTACCAATATTTAAAACCAGATTTCAACAATTTAAAATATAATTGTTTACCTTCTATTTTTAAAATTTAAACTATTTTCACACTGAGCCTGTCATATACTGCGTTTGTGCCCTCCCAAAATTCATACATCAAAACACTAATCCTAATGTGATGGCATTTGAAGGTGTGGCTTTTGGGAGGTGCTTAGGTCTTGAAAACGGCGCCCTCATGAGTGGGATCAGTGCCCTTATAAAAGCTCCCAGAGAGCTCTCTCACTTGCTTTCTGCTCTGCAATGACACAAGGAGAGGTTGGCATCTGCAGCTCAGAAGACAGCTGGCACCAGAGCCTGACCACACTGTCATCCTGATCCCAGACTTTTAGCCTCTTGAACAATGAAAAATAAATTCCTGTTGTTTATAAGCCACCCAGTTTGTCTATGGTGCAGCCTGAACAGATTCAGATATAGATTCAGTCACACAATGCAATAATGTGGCGTATAGAGGTGCTCTCTTAGACTATGGCACATAGATGTTTGTGAATTATTTAACGTTTATTTACTTGAGAGGTGGAGTCTAGGTTTGCTCCTCTGGGATCTGGGAAGGCTTGGTGACTGCTCTTATCAGTGAAATACGAGAAGTGAGGCTAAGCTGGGCATGCACGGGCTCACTTTCTGTCTGTTGGGACATGTGTTCAGGGCAGTGAGGCACCATGTCACAAGGCCAGCTACCCTGAGACCACCATGCTGTGAGAAGGTCAAGCCACAGGAAGAGGCCCTAGAGGGAGAAACAATATGGAGAAAGACAGAAAGGTCAAGGAGCACTAAGATGCCTGATGCACAAATGAAGAAGCCATTCATTCATCATCCCCCATGAGGTGATGTCACAAGGATCAGAGATGAGCCACCCAGCTGAGCCCTGCAGAAATGCCCCACCCACAAAAGTGTGAACAAAGTAAAATGATGGTTTTAAGCCACAAATTTAGAATAGATAACTGAGACAAGAAAATTTCTTCCCAGTGTGCTCTTTTCTAACCCCTGTTCCTTTCTCTGGCTTTACTTTATTTGTTTTATATCCTGGCTCCTGTAGGAATTTGGGTTATAATCTTCATTTAAATTGCAGCCTAGAGAGCATGGAATTATGTAAGGTTTTGGAAATAAAAGTTTTTTTGAGGCAGAGTCTCACTCTGTCACCCAAGATAGAGTACAGTGACACAATCTTGGCTCACTGCAACTTCAGCCTCCTGGGTTCAAGTGATTCTCCTGCCTCAGCCTCCCAAGCAGCTGGGATTATAAGCATGCAGCACCACGCCCAGCTAATTTTTTATTTTTAGTAAAGATAGGGCTTCACCATGTTGGCCAGGCTGGTTTCAAGCTCCTGGCCTCAAGTGATCTGCTCTCCTCAGCCTCCCAAAGTGCTGGGATTACTGGCATGAGCCACCGCACCTAACAGGAAATTAAAACATTAAAAATAATAATATACGTATATATATGTGTGTATGAATATGTACATGACAAAATTGAGTTGTAAGGGCAAGAACGATACAGAGAGCAAATGAAATGTCTACTTGAAATCCTTCATCTTCGTGGGCCCCTCGCTCAAAGTAAAGAGAGCATAAGATCAAGAATTTGTCATCCCTGGCAATTGGTTTTCTAATCTATATAAAAGCAGCTCCCATTCATCTTTGACATGCATTAGTCTATGAATGAGACAGTTCAGCTTTTGCATTTTTTCTTTAGAGTATATATTTGTGTATCTTGCAATGTTCTGTAAATTTATTCCATGGCAATACAGCCTGTGGGGCAAATGAAATGTCTACTTCTTTGCTGAAGCCTGTGCCTTATTCATCTTGGACCTCCAGCTCTCAGTAAATGTTTGTTGAATAAATGAATGAACAAATGAATGTGTGTTAGTCACCGAGGGTACAAAGACAAATGAGACATAGTCCCTGCCCTTGAGGAGCTCACAGTCTATTGAACACAGGCAGCAAATTAAATACTGGTCATGCCTCCTGGGTAGCACATTCTTTTATTCAGCAACACCATTTCATCTGTGCTTGCCCTCTGTTCACACCCATACCCAGATGAGACTACAAGATGTGTGAAAATATGCCTTGGAGGAGCCCCGACCAGGGCAAGGGGTTGCAAACCACCTGCTCTGAAGAGACAGCCTCTCAGTGTTGAAGTGAGTTCATGGGAAGGAGGAAGAGAGGACCGCCCCATCGCAGCTGCAGGAACAGAGGCACAATTACTCAGAATCACCCTCAGGGACCCATCAGAAAAGCAAGAACAAAATCACTGCCGCATCATTCCATCAGGCTGTGCTTGCCCAGACTGCAGAAACGCCGTGAGGCCACTTGATCAGCACCACTCCTCAAAGCTGCGGCTACAGCCAACAGATTCAGGACAGACAACAGAGTTTTGCTTCATTTTTTAAAAGAGATGTGAGGAAGGCCCTGATTTTAATCAGCCTGCTCCACTCCTACCTACCCTCCCCAGGCCTCCTCATGCATTTCGAGGATTTGTCTTTGTTCCTTCTCTAGCAGGTTTGGCAGAGTTTCAGCTTGTACATTTTTCTTTCTCTCTCTCTATTTCCTTTTCTTTCTTTTCTCTTTCTTTTTTAAGACAGGGTCTCATTCTGTGACTCAGATTAGAGTGCAGTGGTACAATCATAGCTCACTACAGTCCTGACCTCCCCAGACTCAATTGATCCTACTGCTGCAGCCTCCCAAGTAGCTGGGACTACAGGCATACACTACCAAGCCTGGCTAATTTTTTTTTTTCTTTTTTTTTTTTTTTTTTTTTTTGAGACGGAGTTTCGCTCTTGTTACCCAGGCTGGAGTGCAATGGCGCGATCTCGGCTCACCGCAATTTCCACCTCCTGGGTTCAGGCAATTCTCCTTCCTCAGCCTCCCGAGCAGCTGGGATTACAGGCACGCACCACCGTGCCCAGCTAATTTTTTGTAATTTTAGTAGAGACGGGGTTTCACCATGTTGACCAAGATGGTCTCGATCTGTTGACCTTGTGATCCACCCGCCTCGGCCTCCCAAAGCGCTGGGATTACAGGCTTGAGCCACCGCGCCCGGCCCTAATTTTTTGTTTTCTATAGAAACAGCATCTCCCTATGTTGCCCAGGCTGGTCTCAAACTCCTGGCTGGGCTCAAATAATCCTCATGCCTCAGGCTCCCAAAATGCTGGGACAACAGGTGTGAACCACTGTGCCTGGCCCTCTTTCTTTCTTTATGAGTTTGTTAGTGAAATAGGACAGAGCAAAAGCAAAGATGTTTGTTTAATCTTAGAGATAAGTGGCAGCTCATTCTTTATTCTCCCAGTGAGCTAGAGTATTAATGTCAATACACTGATATGATCGACATTTTACAGAGTGTTGATTAACATTAATTTGGGTTTTGGAAGATTTCTACTTGTTTATGTTAAATGACAAGAACATGAGGTTGTCAGGAAATTGTTAGGGAGGGATGCCTTTGCTGTCCTGTCAATTTCCAAGCAACAGGACTGTGTTCTATAGCCCAGGGAGGCCAAGCTATCAGTAAATGGGTTTCTGTGTGCAAAGCAGAACTTAGTGAAATACTTAACCAGTAGTTAATTTGCTGCCTTTGCTGATAGACTCTGAACGCGTTCAAGTAGAAATCCCATAAAAAAAAAGTAGAAACAACAGCAATGGCAACCAAACTCCTCTCTTCCTCATAGTCTAAAAGTTTATCAGCATCTTAATAGTTTGAGGAGAAAAGATTATCTTTATCAGTGTTCATTTTCTTCTTTAATACATTGTTTTTTAGTCCATTTCAACATTGGAATACAAAATTAAACATGAACTCACTGTCCTGGTAATTAGGCAGAAGGATAAAAATTGCTATTAAATATTAAAATTAAATATCTGCAGAAACTAATAACAAGTGGTTATTAACTTGCACACCTAATGTACTGACTTCGTGCTTCATTCCGTTGTAGCTGAAGAGATTCCACTTTCAAAAAGGGAAGAACTTACGTCTTTGGGAAAACATAACTTGTTTGCTAATCTTTGTTTCTGTCCTTTTCAGTTTCACAACCTTTCTTTGATCTGTAGGGTAGTTATACATTGTGCTTAGCTGTTGAATGTTTTCTGTGTGATCTGCTATCCTGATGATTTCGGTATATTTATATCTGGAATCTTGTGGCCCAAGACTTCTCTCTTTAGATAGGTGCTGCATTGTTAAGTGAGTAAAAACTGTACAATAGTCTCCCCTTATCTGTAGGGGATGCCTTCCAAGACCCCTGGCATCCTATGTATAGTATGCATGAATTTCTTTTTGTTTCCTCACAATTTAATGGATAGAAGGTCCTTTCTTACCATAGATCTTAGCAACTTCGGCATACATTTTTTGTTGTTGTTTCCTTATTAAGTTGAGAACTTTCGCTCTTTCACTTAATCACTTTATTGCATCTCTTTATGGCATATCCTAATTGCCAGCACCATTACTCTTGAGCTTTGGAGCAATTACTCAGTAAAATAAGAGTTACTTTAACAGAAACACTGCGCTATCAGGACAGTCCACCTGAGAACCAAGATGGCTACTAAGGCAGGGAGTGTCTACAGTGTGGACACGTGCTGAGTTTATGTCTGCCTTTGGGATGGTGCGTGAGAAAGCATGAGATGTTATCATGTCCTTTAGAATGGTATGCAACTTAAAACTTATGGATTGTTCATTTCTGGAATATTTCATGTGATTATTTTCAGACTGAGATTGACCCTAGGTAACTAAAACTACAGAAAGCAAAAATGTGGCTAAGGGGGCAATACTGTATTGCCCACCCTGCAGGACATGACTAGAAGGTAAAATAAAGAAAGCATGTCAAGACAGCATGCTTGGTCTCCCTGCTTTGGAAGGGTCTGAATCAATCAATACCTTAAAACCCAGGACATGTACAGGGACAGTGATAGGCAAAAGCAGAGCTGGCGTACAAAATGGATGACTGGTTCCAAGCCAGCAATTGCTAGGACTTGCTTGGTTTGCATAATCTTGTCCCTTAATCTAGAGCACTGAAAATTTCACATGGACACAGTATGGGTAGAATTCCTGAAGCATAAGGCCCTTTGTTCCTCAATTCATTAAATTAATTCTATCATGATAAAAATCATAGACCCAAAAGAAACTTTGAAAGGTTGTATTGTCCATACTCCTGATTTTAGGTAAAACCATGTATGACCTATCCATAGAAGAGAGCAATTGTGCCTGTTGTTAAGCTTTCAAAAAAATGATGGCATGTGCCTGTAGTCTCAGCTACTAGGGAGGCTGAGGTGATTGCTTGAGCCGAGGAGGTCAAGGCTGCACGTAAGTGCAGAACCTGCCATAGAAAAGGCCCTCAATACATGTTACTTCCCCGTTCCTGTTTTACCTAGCCTCATTGCTTTCCTAGTGCCAGAGGAAGAATATTCAATGGCTAACCATTCCCTAGGGTGGTAGATAGCAGAGCACAACTGAAAGATTCGGCACACACTTTAATGGGAAACTGGCTTGCGACTCTCGGAATAGCAAGATAAAAGGAGAAAGCATTTAGTATGTGACACTAGGCTGTGGGAGAATCAGTAGTTCCTAAAAACCCTTTGCCAGGTACAATTTGACTTTGTACTTGGGACTCTGGACAAAGTAGCTTTATGTCCAGTTCTCTAAATAGTGAGAGAAGACAGTTTCTTGGAAAACCAACTTCAACTCCTTTTCAGTATTTGTCAGGGTGGGGGTGGGGGCAGTCAGGAAACATGATCCTAGTGGAAAGCTGTGAGCAATATACACAAATGGAAGAGAAGGGAAGTCTGCATTTGTGAGTGAGTTGACGATAGCAGTCCTGGATGAGCCACATTGGGAGCATTGCACAGTGGGTAGAGGACCTTTGTGGTCTTGGATGTGTATCTGAACAGATGCAGGAAGTTCTTCCTTTAGTGGCAGCTGTACCTTCACCAGGGCTGGGACGTTTCTGGACCCACAACTGCAGTGTGATACAAAGATCGTCAACAGGACACAGGAGAACATATTTGAAAGAGATCTAGACTTGAAAACCAATCTCAATGAGCACAGTAAAGTTAACTGGGATTCTCACACCATGTTTTCGGGAATGGAACTGGCTGACAAAAGGTTAGAGTAATTTTCAAATGTTACAAAGAGCAATGTTTACAACTTCAAAAAAGGGAGAGCTGGGCATGGTGGCTCATGCCTGTAATCCAGTTCTTTGAGAGGCAGAGACAGGAGAATGGCTTGAGACCAGTTCAAGGCCAGCCTGGGCAACATGATGAATCCCTGTCTCTGCCAGAAATACAAAAATTAACTGGGCATGGGGGTGCATGCCAGTAGCCCCAGCTATTCTGGAGGCTGAGGTGGGAGGATTGGTTGAGCCTGGGAGACTGGGGCTGCAGTGAGCCATGGTCACTCCACTGCACTCCAGCCTGAGTAACAGAATGAGATCCTGTCTCAAAAACAGAATAGAAAGGGAGGTTCCAAATGATGCTCAAATTATGGGAGGTGTGATTCCAATCTGAGAATAACTTCCTGATAATAAGAGTAATTTATTAAAAAGGAAGAGGGGGAGGGAGGAGATGGGAAGAAACAGGGAAGGGAAGGGGAAGAGGAAATTGTGGTGAATTTCCTACAAATCTTGTATACAAAGGCAGGCATCTCTTTACTACAAAATGAGCATAGTCATTCCTGAATATCAAAGAGCTGGGTTTTGTCTTTCCATCATTGTTTCATGCACCAAAGAGATATTGTGTACATAACTTATGCCAGGTACAGTGCTGAGGTCTAGCGTGATAGGAATGACAGACACAGGCCAGGTACTCAAAAAGCTAACCTACTGGTGCCTGATGCTCAATTACTGGTTGTTGAATAAATACATAAATAGAGATATGTAATCAGATAAATTAGAATACAACAACATAAGTATTAATAGCTTCTTCCATTTCTAACTATGGGAGTGCTTTGCAGATGTGCTGTTTGGGCTACATCTTGAAAGACAATTATTGGTTTGCAGGATCGGTACTGACGGGATAGGACACACACACAGAGACATACCCCCCGCCCCATACACACATACACCAGGTGGGCTATTTGGCCACTGAATACAGTGTGATTGGATTACAGGTTATACCATAAAGGTTGAGAAGGTTAGTGATCACAGAGGAGGTTAGAGGAGAATGGAGTACATAGACCCTGGTTCTTTACAATATCTCTTTAGATCTTAGTGACTAACACTTTACTGTAAGTCAAATCCTTCTGTATTTAATACTCCTTTGACCTGTCCTGAAAATGGGACACTCCTTCTTGGCCTTGACTTGTAAGTTTAAAAAACAAAAGAATTATTACTTATTCTAAAAGACAGGTATTGGTGAAGAAATTCAACTTGGGAATATTCAACATCAGCATCAGCTATTTGTGAACATTCCTTCTTTTTCAGAAGTGACACACTTGGGATCGTAATACAGAAAGCTGAGGGTGTTGGCGTCTACCCAGAGAGTGGTGTGACTTGGTGTAGGAGGTAGATAAGAAGGATTTTCAGTGCAGCTGAAGCCCCATAACACAGCAAACTTGTCACTGAACCCCTGTTAACTTATTTTGTTGCATAAAAATCTCAACTGTGCACAGGGAGGAGGTGACTGTTGGAAATCAGAAGTTCAGGGAACAAGCCTCCAGCAGACACTGGTTTCAGAGCTTAGGTTCTCTCCCACCAGGAAAAGAGTTGTGAGAGAAGGAGGGAGGAGGTGGGAGCTGGAGTAAATCAACTCAGAGAAGCCCTCCCTGCAATAACTATATGTGAGTACCTTCTGTTTTTCAGGCACTGTGCTAACGCTGGAAGGCAAATAGCACACATTCCCTGCCCTTAGAGTCCCGTGTTTCTGTCATGAGACAGACATTTCCTTGGGGAGACAAATGACTAAGCATGAGATAAATATGAGGTCACCAAAAGGGGCCCCTAACTTCCCTTAAAAGGGGGAGGTTCAGCAGTCAAGAAACAGGAGACTCCAAAACTGAGACTAAACAGGGAAAGCATTCCAGAGATGCTGGTGAGATTCAAGAAATGACTTGTTTGGTATGGCTGGAGTTTGTAGTTTGTAATGGGGCAAGTATGAGGGCTGAGACTGAAGTAGAGAGAAAAGCAGAAAAGCATATGTTACTACAGTATTGAAATGTCAACAGTAAACCCTCAGAGCCCTGCAAGGGATGATCCTGCAGCAGAGCACCCAGTGTCACACGGCTGTGAGCCCAGGTCCCAGGCCCTCTGCATGCACACACAGGCCATCATCCCAGGGCTCCTTCCTATCACTGCAATGCTGTTGCTGAAAAAAGCAGGGACGAGCACCATTGTAAAGAGTAATCAGTGTTGTGACTAAATAAACAAATGACACCTGCACATCCTGTTCTGAGAAATGAGTCAAATTAGCGAAACAAGTTGAATAATCACTGCCGATGCCAATCTCAGCCATGGTAGCAACGCTGGTCATTTCTAGTTTTAGTGAGTGGCTTCATGATCAGTGTTCATTCATACAAATGAAGGAGAATTTTAGGTTTATGTTTCATTTTCAGTCACACAGGTAATGCATCATTGTCAGGGAATTAAATAGTTTTGCAAAAATAAAAAGCCTAAAGTTACTCTAAACATAGAAATGGCCTAATATGTTGGTTTTATACACTTTCAGTCCTTCAGAAGTACATATATTTACAAAAGGTATTATTCTCTCAGTTTGCACTTGACTTTTTAATTTTTTTCCCTTCGTCCCCATTTTTTTCTTTGAAGGGGGAGCTAGTTTTGCTATATGGCCTGAGTTTGTTGGGTTTTTTTTAATTTCTTTCCCTCACCCAACGTGAGGAATTTGGATGGTGTGGGACCTGTCTTAAGTTCCTCTGATAGTTACTGTCAGATGTTTAATTAATACTAACACATGTTTAAAATCTGTGTCCTAAACCTTGGTTTCTCAAATTACGAATATTAAGGACAATCTATTGATTCCCACCTGTGTACACGTAAGACATTACCATACAGTCCTCCTTCAGCTTCCCACACATACTATCCCAGCATTCCAGTTTTTGTGATTCTAGTTTAAGATTGTTGTCCCAGTCTAGATGAACTGAATTATTGATTCTCATATGTGCAGACCTCTTGTTTTAAGAATAATATTTACATTCTTCTTAGAAATTGTTATTTTAAAATGCTTATATTCCTCTGTTTCCACACTCTTAGTTAGTCTCAGTTATCATGAAGGACAGCAGCACTCTAGAGCCCTTCCCTGGCTGAAAATATCTTCTTGCTGCCTTCACTTATTATGGACAGCTTGGGCCAATAAAGAAATTCAGGAATCATAAAATCACCATTCTCCTTGAAAACCACTTAGACAAATGCCATTGACATCTTTGTCTTTCAGGGGCTCTGTTTCTTTGTACAAGACTTTGAGAAGAGTCTTTTCCTTAGAGTTAATATTCAGTAGATCCAAGCGATTTTCTAATTTCAGTATGTCTATAGTAAATCTTTTTAAACTAAAGATATTTTTTCATCTAAAGGAAATTTTCTTCAGTATAAATTTTTGAAATGGTTTCTGTTGCCTTGGTTCTAATTGCTGCCTCATCTACTGTGTATACATCTTCATCTGCTGTGTATACCATGACCATGTTCTTTTTTTTCTTTAATTATTTTCACTTGCCTTTTTCCTGCCTCTGAACTCTGGTGACTATCTCAAGTATGTGCTGACCTTGTGAGTTTCTAAACCAGATTAATCAGATGATTCAGCATCATCTCAGGATACTTTTGCAAATACAGATTTCTTAGCTTGATCCAAGACTCACTGAATCAAAATTTCCTACATTTGACCCTAGGAATGTATATTTTCATGTATCTTTCCCTGCCCTTCATATTTCTTCTTTTTTTCTATTTGCATACAGTCGGCAGGTACATGTGCAGATTTCTTACACACAGGTGTTGTGTAGTGGTGGAATCTGGCCTTTTAGTATACTCGTCCCCCAAATAGTGAACATTGGACCTAACAGGTAATTTTCCAACTCTCCCCTTCATATTTCTCATGATTACATCACTTAGGGAACCACTGTCCCACTTTCCTAGTTTAATCTGTTTCATTAAGGGGTGATTTTCCTCTTTACTGCTTTTCATTCAGTTTTAATTTATGCAATGGAATTATTTGCTTGTTTATATTCCTTTTATGAGATACCTTTTTATCTCAATCTGTTGCCTCATTGCCTGCCTTTCTGCAAGTTTTTGTTTTGAATAATTACCTTGAGGATACATTAAACCTTTGTATTTCTCTTCTGATAAATCTCTTCCAAAGTATTTCACTATATATATATATAATGACACTTTAGGTTCTGGGGTACATGTGAAAAATATGCAAGATTGTTACATAGGTGCATACATGACTATGTGGTTTGCTGCCTCCATCCTCATCACCTATATCTGGCACCTCTCCTTATGTTATCCCTCCCCAACTCCCTACCCTCTGCTGTCCCTCTCCTAGTCCCCCCAGCAGACCCCAGTGTGTGATGCTCCCCTCCCTGTTTCCATGTGTTCTCATTGTTCAACACCCACCTATGAGTGAGAACATGCAGTGTTTGATTTTCTGTTCTTGTATCAGTTTGCTGAGAATGATGGATTCCAGATTCATCCATGTCCCTACAAAGGACACTAACTCATTGTTTTTTATGGATACATAGTATTCGATGGTGTATATGCACCACATTTTCCCTGTCCAGTCTTACCATCAATGGGCATTTAAGTTGGTTCCAGATCTTTGCTATTGTAAACAGTGCTGCAATGAACATACATGTGCATGTGTCTTTATAATAGAGCAATTTATAATCCTTTGGATATATACCTAGTAATAAGATTGCTGGGTCAAATGGAATTTCTATGTCTAGGTCCTTGAGGAATTGCCATACTGCCTTCCATAATGGTTGAACTAATTTACACTCCCACCAACAGTGTAAAAGTGTTCCTATTTCTCTGCATCCTCTCCAGCATCTGTTGTCTCCAGATTTTTTGATGATTGCCATTCTAACTGGCATGAGATGGTATCTCAATGTGGTTTTTATTTGCATTTCTCTAATGACCAGTGATGATGAGCATTTTTTCATGTTTTTTGGCTTCATATATGTCTTCTTTTGTAAAGTGTCTGTTCATGTCCTTCACCCACTTTTGAATGGGTTTGTTTGTTTGTTTCTTGTAAATCTGTTTTAGTTCTTTATAAGTTCTGAATATTAGCCCTTTGTCAGATGGGTAGATTGCAAATATATTTCCCATTCTGTTGGTTGCCAGTTCACTCTGATGATTATTTCTTTTGCTGTGCAGAAGCTCTGAAGTTTAATTAGATCCCATTTGTCTATTTTGGCTCTTGTTGCCAATGCTTTTGGTGTTGTAGTCATGAAATCCTTGCCTATGCCTATGTCCTGAATGGTTTTGCAAGGTTTTCTTCTAGAGTTTTTATGGTATTCAAAGTCTTTAATTCATCTGGAGTTAATTTTAGTGTAAGGTGTCAGGAAGGGGTCCAGTTTCTGCTTTCTGCACGTGGCTAGCCAGTTTTCCCAACACCATTTATTAAACAGGGAATTCTTCTTCCATTGCTTGTTTTTGTCATGTTTGTCAAAGATCAGATGGTTGTAGATGTGTCGCCTTGCCTCCGAGGCCTCTGTTCTGTTCCATTGGTCTATAGCTCTGTTTTGGTACCAGTACCATGCTGTTTTGATTACTGTAGCCTTGTAATATACTTTGCAGTCAGGTAGTGTGATACCACAGCTTTGCTCCTTTTGCTTAGAATTGACTTGTCTATGCAGGCTCTCTTTTGGCTTCATAGGAAGTTTAAAGTGGTTTTTTTTCAGTTCTGGGAAGAGGGTCATAGATAGCTTGATAGGTATAGCATTGAATCTATAAATTACTTTGGACAGTATGGCCATTTTTACAATAATATTGATTCTTCCTAACAATGAACATGGAATGTTTTTCCATCTGTTTGTGTCCTCTCTCATTTCCTTGAGCAGTGGTCTGTAGTTCTCCTTGGAGAGGTCCTTTACATCCTTTGTTAGTTGTATTCCTAGGTATTTTATTCTCTTTCTAGCAATTGTGAATGGCAGTTCATTCTTTGGCTCTCTTTAAGTCTGTTATTGGTGTATAGGAATGCTTGTGATTTCCGCACTTGATTTTGTATCCTGAGACTTTGCTGAAGTTGCTTATCAGTGACAAGAGATTTTGGGCTGAGCCGATGGGGTCTTCAAAATATTCAATCATGTTATCTGCAAATAGAGACAATTTGACTTTCTCCTTTCCTATTTGAATACCCTTTATTTCTTTTTGTTTCCTGATTGCTCTGGCTAGAACTTCCAATACTATATTGAATAGGAGTGGAGAGAGAAGGCATCCTTGTCTAGTGCCAGATTTCAAAGGGAATGCTTCCAGTTTTTGCCTATTCAGTATGATATTGGCTGTGGGTTTGTCATAAATAGCTTTTATTATTTTGAGATACGTTCCATCAATACCTAGTTTATTGAGAGTTTTAGCATAAAGCACTGTTGAATTTTGTCAAAGGCCTTCTCTGCATCTATTGAGATAATCATGTGATTTTTGTCTTTGGTTCTGTTTATGTGGTGAATTACGTTTATAGACTTGCATATGTTGAACCAGCCTTGCATCCCCGGGATGAATCCTACTTGATTGTGATGGATAAGCTTTTTGATATGCTGTTGCAGTCAGTTTGCCAGTATTTTATTGAAGATTTTTGCATCTATGATATCATGGATATTAGCCTGAAGTTTTCTTTTTTTGTTGAGTCTGCCAGGTTTTGGTATCAGGATGATGTTGGTCTCATAAAATGATTTGGGAGCTTTTTGTATGTTTGGGATAGTTTCAGGAGTGGTAGTAGCTCTTCTTTGTATGCCTGTAGAATTCATCTGTGAACCCATCTGAACCTGGATTTTTTGGTTGGTAGGCTATAAATTGCTGCCTCAATTTCAGCCCTTGTTATAGGTCTATTCAGGGTTTTGACTTCTTCCTGATTTAGGCTTGGGAGGGTGCAAGTGTCCAGGAATTTATCCTTTCTTCCAGGTTTACTGGTTTATGTGCATAGATTTTTTTGTCATAATCTCTGATGATAGTTTGTATTTCTGCGGAGTCTGTGGTGATATCCGTTTTATCATTTTTATTGCATCTCTTTCATTCTTCTCTCTTTTCTATTAACCTGACTACTGGTCTATTTTGTTGGTCTTTTCAAAAAACCAGCTCCTGGATTTATTAATTTTTTAAAGGGTTTTATGTGTCTCTATCTCCTTCAGTTCTGCTCTGATCTTAGTTGTTTCTTGTCTTCTGCTAGTTTTTGAGTTTTTTTGATCTTGCTTCTCTAGGTCTTTCCATTTTGATGATAGGGTGTCGATTTTAGATATTTCCTTTCTTCTCATTTATTGCTATAAATTTTCCTCTAGACACTACTTTATATGTGTCCCAGAGATTCTGGTATGTTGTATCTTTGCTCTCATTGGTTTTGAAGAACACCTTTATTTCTGCCTTCATTTCATTGTTTATCCAATCAACATCCAAGAGCCAGTTGTTCAGTTTCCATGAAGTTGTGCAGTTCTGAGTTAGTTTCTTAATCCTGAGTTCTAATATGATTGCACTGTGGCCTGAGAGACTGTTATGATTTCCATTTTTTTGCATTTGCTGAGGAGTGATTTATTTCCAATTATGTGGTCAATTTTAGAGTAGGTGTGATGTGGTGCTGAGAAGAATGTATATTCTTTGGATTTGGGATGGAGAGTTCTGTAAATGTCTATCAGGTTTGCTTGTTCGAGGTCTGAGTTCAAGTCCTGGATATCCTTGTTAATTTTCCTGTTATTGATCTGTCTAATATTAACAGTGGAGTGCCAAAGTCTTCCACTATTACTGTGTGGGAGTCTAAGTCTCTTTGTAGGTCATTAAGAACTTACTTTATGTATCTGGGTGCTTCCATATTGGATGTGTATATATTTAGGATTGTTAATTCTTCTTGTTGCATTAATCCTTTCACCATTATATAATGCCCTTCTTTGTCTCCTTTGATCTTTGTTGGTTTAACATCTATTTTATCAGAGGCTAGGATTGCAACTATACTGCTTTTCTTTGCTCTCCGTTTGCTCGGTAAATCTTCCTCCATCCTTTTATTCTGAGTCTATGTGTATCCTTGCAGGTGAGATGGGTTTCCTGGATACAGCACACCAATGAGTTTTGACTTTTTATCCAGTTTGCCAGTCTTTGTATTTTGATTGGGGCATTTAGCCCATTTACATTTAAGGTTAATATTGTTATGTGTGAATTTGATCCTGCCATTTTGATGCTAGCTGGATGTTTTGCCCATTAGTTAATGCACTTTTTTCATTATGTTGATGGTCTTTACCATTTGGTACATTTTTGGAGTGGCTACTACTGCCTGTTCCTTTTTATGTTTAGTGCTTCTTTCAGAGCTCTTGTAAGGCAGGCCTGGTGGTGATGAAATCTCTGAGTAATTGCTTGTTCTTAAAGGATTTTAATTCTCCTTCACTTATGAAGCTTAGTTTGGCTGGATATAAAATTCTGGGTTGAAAGTTCTCTTCTTTAAGGATGTTGAATATTGGCCCCCACTCTCTTCTGGCTTGTAGGGTTTCTGCTGAGAGATCTGCTGTGAGTCTGATGGGCTTCCCTTTGTGGGTAATCCGACCTTTCTCTCTGGCTGCCCTTAGCATTTTTTCTTTGATTTCAACCCTGGTGAGTCTAACAATTATGTACCTTGGGATTGCTCTTCTTGAGGAATATCTTTGTGGTGTTCTCTGTATTTCCTGGACTTGAATATTAGCCTGCCTTGTTAGGTTGGGGAAGTTCTCCTGGATAATATCCTGAAGAGTGTTTTCCAGCTTGGATTTATTCTCTGTGTCACATTCAGGTACACCTATCAAACGTAGATTAGGTGTTTTCACATAATCCCATATTTCTTGGAGGCTTTGTTCATTTCTTCTTACTCTTTTTTCTCTAATCTTGCCTTTTCGTTTTATTTCATTGAGTTGATCTTCAATCACTGATATCCTTTCTTCTGCTTGGTCAATTCTGCTATTGAAACTTGCCTATGGTTCGTGAAGTTCTCCTGTTGTGTTTTTCAGCTCCATCAATTTATTTATATTCTTCTCTAAGCTGTTTATTCTCATTAGCATTTCGTCAAACCTTTTTTCAAGGTTCTTAGTTTCTTTGCATTGGGTTTGAACATGTTCCTTTAGCTCAAAGAAGTTTGTTATTACCCACTTTTTGAAGCCTGTTTCTGTCAATTCATCAGACTCGTTCTCCATCCAGGCTTGATCCCTTGCTGGTGAGGAGGTGTGATCCCTTGGAGAAGGAGAAGCATTCTGGTTTTGGGGGTTTTCATCCTTTTTGTACTGGTTTCTTCTCATATTTGTGTATTTAACTACCTTTGGTCTTTGTCGTTGGTGACTTTCGGATGGGGTCTCTGAGTGGACATCCTTTTTGTTGATGGCGAAGTTATTTCTTTCTGTTTTTTAGTTTTCCTTCTAGCAGTCAGGCTCCTCTGCTCTAGGACTGCTGGAAGTCTATTCCAGACCCTGCTTGCCTGAGGATCACCTGCAGTGGCCTCTGCATTCTTGCTGGAAACGGCACTCCAGAGCTGTTCCTATTTGGCCGTCTTTTCTAGCAATCAGTATATGATTGTTTAATCTTTTGTATGTTATGTTTATTTCTTCTGTTTGTGTTTAGGAACATTTTTCATTCCATGGTGGGGACCTACTTTATAACTTACTCTTTAGTGGTATCTTAGCTGACTTCTCTGTATTCCCAGCCTCTCTTAAGTTGTGATCTGCATGATGTGTATTTACATAGTAAGTTTTGTCATTCAGCAGCCCAAGGAGCATGGAGAAGAGTCACAACTTTGAGCAGCCCCAGCAGTAGAGCTTTGCTTTCACATTTTTCTATATATCCAGGAACTCTTGCATCAGGACCCGTGTCTCCATGTCTTATGTATACTTAATCCAATGTAGCTATGTCTCATGTCTTAAGTGAAATGTCTACCCATGCAAATTAGCTAGAACGTATGTGGGTTGGGACGATGTCCTGTCCAGTTCTGCAGAATCATGATTCTATTTTTAGGATTGGTCACATTGGTCACAACTGAGTTAGAGAAAAATCCCCATTTTCATGGGAATTTTGTGTAGTTAAGTCATGTGCATTTTCTTTCCTACACTACACATTACATGTTGTTGCATACAAGCAAGTTCTTCCTTCTACAAACTGCCCTGGCCCCTGGATCTCAGTCCTTATTAATTTTCCCATAGATGTTGGAGGAAGTTCACAAAAAAGTCAAGTAATAGCCAAAACTATACATAAATCCATCATTCATTTGCAGTTATGATGACATAAATTGTGCTATATCTGTGCATTGGAAGATAAAACCTAATTAGCCATGTGCATCAATATAGATAAATGTTAAGAAGAAAGTTGAGCAGAAGAGTCAAATAATGGAAAACATGCTGTAATGACCCATTCACATAAATTTCACAAATCAGGCAAAGCTAAGCAGTACATTGTTTACACTAGAGATATATACTTAAGTGATTGAAGTGGTTGTTTTTTCAGTGGATAATGAACACAAGTACAGCATAGTGATTACCACAGGTGGAGCATAAAGGATGGGGATCAGGAGATGCACTCCAGACCTTTGAAGATGCTACTAATGTTCTACTTCTTAAGGTCAGGAGCTAATGAACGGGTGTCTGTTTTACTGTGACTTTTTATAGTAATACTAATTTTTAAATGATTTTTAACTTAAGTTTTGATATAACAATTTCATTTATAATAATTTTAACCACAACAATTTTAATAACTCCTTTATATATATGATGATTTATAATATGAAAAAAACTAAAAGAAAAATAAACTAAGAGAAAAATTTGCCAAGACTGGCCACTCCCTGTCTCTTCTGTAGGCCACTCTACTGTGGCCTTAGATGACCTTATGTCCCAGATAGTAAAGGGGCTTCCCCAGAGTACCATGTTCCTTCCATTCATGTATGTTGCCCAACTTCCTCATTTAGTGATTTTTTTTATACTTTTCCCAAATTTCTTCTACATAATCTTCAGTAAACCACAGTGCTACACTCTTAGGAGGTGATTTACATGTCTTTCCTCAATTTGAGACTGTTTACATGGCATCTAATACAGGTTTCTAGATGCTTATAAAATTCCTTCATAAGCATTTTATATTTAAAATCTACTTTGCCACTAAGAGAAGCTTTTTCTTATTCGTCCTCCTGTTTGGATTACTTAAGGTAGGAAGATGGGATGCTTGCTTGCATGTGAGATCTTCCCTTAGAAACAAAAAAGGTAGGTAGAGTTATAAACATGACAATATGACCCATGATATGACTACGAACAAGGAAGAGCATCATTTCAACAGTGCTATGTGTGTGCCATCATACTAACAGATGAGACCAGTGAGACTCAGTGAGTTCCATGACTTCTCACTCTTGATGTCAACGGCAGAAGCTAAACTCAAACCCAGCCTGAGATCCACCCTCTGTGCACTACATCACACTGCCTGCTGCTTCAAGTATGTGGTCACCTGAAGTTGAAGACACATTCAGTCATTCAGCATGTATTTGTTGAGTACCTCCTATGTGCCGGGCCTGGTGCTAAGGACACAGCAACGAACAACACATACCTTTTCACTCCTATCGTCACACTTAAAATACAGAATAGAGCATAATCATTAAAGAATTGCACAAATCATTATTAAGTAACAGTTGTAAAGAAATTGCTTTATAATTGTACATAAGGAGGGAATCTAGATTGCTAGGTCATGGAAAGGATTTATTAATGAAGCACCCAGTAATCTGAAACGCAGTTGAAAAACTAGAAAAGCAGAGAAGTAGGAGAATAGCAACATAATAGAGGGCACAGCCTGTAGGAAGAGCCCAGAGACTAGATAAGTTGGAGTGAAGAAATTAGCAGAAGTGCAAAGTAAGGAAGGTCCAAGGGAAGCAGTACTTGGTTTTGGTTTCTTCCTAAAAGTAAGGGCAAGCTTCTGTGGGGTTTAAAGAAGGGAGGAGGCATGGTCATATCTATTGGTTGTCTACTCAAAAGAGGTGAAGAGAGCAGACCATGTTATTCTTGAGCTAAGATATAATCAGGAATTATTGATATATGTGAACTGTCTGTTACATCGTTATATATTTGATTATAAATATGTAGTGTCTACAATAAGACTCTTTAAATGGTGAAAATGTGTCACCCATAGTCTGCATTTTGAATATGGAAAAGAGATCTGGCAAACCTTAAAAGACATCCCTGGCATTCACATCTTTTCAAGCTGAAGATTTGTCTTCTGAATGGGAGACGTCAGGACCTTGGTGCAAGCCCCATCGATCAGGCCATCTTTACCAGTCAGATTTACCCACCCTCCTGCCAAGGGGCCTTGAACCCTGAATACTACTTAAGATCGTCAAGGGGCCACAGATATGTGCCATATGTCAAAATAAGTAGGTCTTTATTTTGAATCAACATTTTATTACCTTATTCCATGATTTTAAAAGAATCCATTTAGAAGTTATTTTAAGTACCAGAGAATTAATTTCAATGAAACTTCACTTGATTTCCTGCCATCTTTCCACCCTTCCCCTGACATTTATTTATTTTTCTTCTATATAATGGGAGACAGCTGATTATTCTCCAGAGCAATCCACATGGAGTAATGGTTTGACACCTGTTTATGGGGTGTCTATGGCATGGGGATACTATGACTTATGCTTTGAATGTGAATGATAAAGACAGATGAGTCAGGTTTTCTGCTTTCAGGAGGCCTTAAGCCTCAGAGGAGGAAATCAGAGCATCCCAAAACATTGTGATGAAAGGCTGTGGAAATGGAGAACACATTCTAGATTTTCAGTAGCAAGAAAGAAACCAAGCGCACTTTCAATTACTTGGATCTCTGTCAGTAGGAATTATTTATTTTTTTTAGGAGGTTGTTTTAATAACAAAAACAAAAAGCTGCAAGCCCATGCTCCTGAAAAATCAATCACATTACAATTCTGGGCAGTCCATTGTTGTATTCCCTATGTAATTCCCTCACCGAATCCATCTTTTTAAACAAATCTTTGAGGTAGCAGTGCATCTGTGGGGGATCTCTTATGTGTATGTCAGCAGGCCCCTGCGTGGTCACTTTACAGAAGGGACCAAAATAGCTATTTTCTAGTTGCTTTCAACATTAATTTGCTTCACTGTAAATGGATGTAAAGCTGGCTATGTTAAGCTAATTATATCTAAGCATTTATATTTTGCTGCTAAATGGAATCATGTAGAAGGCATCCACCTGCCCCAAAAGAATGAAAGATGTAGCCATAATAAGCATTTCTTAATTAGACATTGCACCTTGCTGTCTTTTATGGAAAGTGATTTATTAGGCCAGTTTTGCACCCCATTGCCATAAAGTATCTGACTAACTAGGGAAACATATGTGGGTCCAGCAGGATTAAGTTGTGTTTGATACTCAGGACAAACCCCCAGATACCTTAAAGTAACAACTCCTTAGTTGGAGAACTAGAGGGAGGATGGTGATCAATTCATATACTAGGCATCAATTCATATACAGATTTAGAAACTTTTAAATTCCTCATAGATACACAATCCTAAATCAGATGAAATGGCTGTCTTTCCCCCTTCTTGGTATTCGTCATCCTACTGGAAATCTAAAGTAATGTAAGTCACTCAGTCATCAGAGCAGACATAGAGTATAACCAGGGATACACTTTGGGTGAAAAAATAGATAATCTTCCCCAAGCCTCCCCCAACTTGTGACCCTGAGTTTTTGGCTCCTTTTAGGAGGTGACATTTCACTGCTTTCCTCTAAGTCATGGTAATTTTATGTCAATCCTGGTCCTGGAACAGTTCCTTATAAGAAAACTTAGTTGTCATTTGCATTTTAGATCCCTGCAATGGATTGGCAGGCATTAGAGAGTTAATCCATCCTCTAGCGATAATTCATAAATATATGCATATATCCATCCAATTCGACAGTGTAGCAGGGTGCTATTATTAAGAAATTGAAGCACCAGGTGTGATTAAATAAGATCACACATTTCATTCTCTCTTTAATTTCACATCATTCTTCAGCAGCTGAATCCATGGGCTCCCGGCATGAAGTCAGCCAGCACCATGCATTTTTAGTATGCTCAGCAGAGCGCTGGCAAAATGTTTCCAAAGTAAGCCACCCTGCTGGGCTGTTGTGAGTCAAATCTGGTTTTTGCCTCCAAATTATTCAGTATTGCTAGACGCAGTTTATTAATCCATTCATCTCCCTGGAGAGTAAGACTTCTGGTACTTTTACATCATTGATGTTCAATTTCAGCTAAAAATACTTTTAAAAATAGAGAGGACTACAATCAAGGATAAAAAAACAATTAGGCTGCCAGGGTTCTGGGGTTGAGAGCAATGAGGAGACATTGGACAAAGGGCACCCACTTCCGGTCATGATAAGATCTGGAGACCAAATGCACAGTATCATAACTATAGTTAATAATACTGCGTGGTGTACTTGAAATTTGCTAAGAGAGATTGTAAATGTTCTTACCATGCACAAAAAGAAAAGATAACTGTGTGAGTTGATAGATATGCTAATTAATTGGATTGTGGCAATCATTTTACAAGGTACACATATGTCAAAACATCACATTTTATACCTTAAATATATTCCATTTTTACTTGTCAGCTATGCCTCAATAAACCTGAGGAAGCAAAGAAATAACTAAAAGAAGTCTTTACAGCTTCCCCCTCAGTCTTTCCCCTTGTTTCTTCTGCAGCTCCCCTTCCACCCTAACTCTGCTCTAGGATTAGGAGTTGGAAATGACATTAGTACTTTTCCTTTACAAGCATGTCCCAAGAAGCTACATTTGTGGCATTCCTGATGCTATTTAAAAAATGAAATTAGGGTAAGGAGACAATTCTCAGATCAGGGTTCCATTGTCTCATCTCTGTTGTTTAGCAGCAGACAGCAAGACTAAAGCAGCATCTCTGTGCTGAAAAGCAGTCAGTGGTCACGTGCATACCCAGCATACCAATAAACATCAGCATAGATGCATGCTCTGGAGAGAAGAGTAGCCGTCCCTTCCCAGCCATGTTTGCTCTTCCTTTGCAACAAGAGGCCAATCCCTATGGCCAGTTGTGAGTCAACTGCATAGCATGGTATAGGTTAATTCATTCCATAAATACAGATTGATTACCCATGTGCCAGGTGCTGTTTGAGGCAGCAGTGAACATACATAATTACTACTCTGATGAAGCTTACCACTGTCTATGGTACGACCTCTGCTTACCACACCATTCTCATCTTCTCACCCCAGTGGACTCTGTTAACATCTAGGCATATAGAATAACTTACAGTCCCATGAACACCATGCTCTTTCCTGCTTCTGTTTATTCTGACCTGAGTGACTGGGCAACCTCCCTTCTACCCCTTTGTCTGTCTAACTTCAAGCCAAATGTCAGGTCTCACTTCCTCCACATGCCTTCCCTGGCCTTACCCCTACTTTAAGTTCACAGCAATATCTTCTGGTTTGTTTTTTTTATCCCAACTATAATCTTTTCAAGGGTAGGGATGGTGTCTTATTCATTATAGTTCACCTTCTGTTTGAGATGTAGTGGGTATTTAATAAATATTTGTTGAATTAATTATTAAATTCATTTATATCCTTGAATACAGTCCACATGCACTCGTTTGCCCTCCAGGTAATCCTTGTAAGACCCACAAGCTAGCTCTTAAATAGAAAGCAGAAAAATTGTGACATTTATAATCTTGATCACCTTAATTGTAGTCAGAATTAACAACTCCATGTACTTTCTTATGAAAATCACCTTCTCTCCCCGGTATGCTTTTTAATAAGAATGGAACCCCCTTGGCAAAATTAAATTGGAACTGTTAGAAATATTAGGTGGTTCTTTGTTGAAATTTCTTCTGGAGAATTTTCAAGCCTGTGCCTTCCTTACTGAATAAAAATTAAAATTTATTTAAAATAAGGAGAAAAAGAAACAGACTTATAACTATTAAAAATAGACATGCACATAGGTAAAAGTTAGAAGGCACCAGGCAAAAATGAATGAGCTGTCTTTGGGTAGTGGTATTAAGGGTTCATATCACTTCTGTCAAAATGTTCTTTAGTATTTTATCATTTTATGGAAAAAACATTAAAAAGGAAATAATAATCTTAAAAGAAGCCTCTATGTATAGGTTTTTATTTTACACATATG
The DNA here is from genome assembly GCF_049354715.1 of Callithrix jacchus. Lineage (NCBI taxonomy): Eukaryota > Metazoa > Chordata > Mammalia > Primates > Cebidae > Callithrix > Callithrix jacchus. The sequence goes on from NC_133517.1 coordinate 79,091,789, forward strand.
AGTACAAGTGAATTAATTAAAGGTTTTCCCTGTGCAAACAAACACTGCCAGCGATGTTGTGTTGTACCGATTTTTTTGTTTTTGAGATAGGGTCTTGCTATTATCCTCATTTTACAGTTTTCTTACTGAGGCATAAAGAAGACAAGTTCTCACTCTGTCACCCAGGCTGGAGTATAGTGGTGTGATCTTGGCTCACTGCAACCTCTGCCTCCCAGGTTCAAGTGATCCTCCCACCTCAGCCCCTTGAGCAGCTGGGACTACAGGCGTGTGCCACCACACCCAGCTAACTTTTATATTTATGTTTTTAGTACAGATGAAGTTTCGCTGTGTTGCTCAGGCCCATTTTAAACTCTTGTCATCAAGCAATCCACCTACCTCAGTCTCGCAAAGTGTTGGGATTACAGGCATCGGCCACGATGTCGGGTGTAGATTTTTTTAAATCTCAGACCTTTTTTCAGCAAGACATTCATGCATTCATTCAACAGATACTAAACATCCTAGGTCAGACATTCTACTAGATACTTGTTTTCTCCATAGTAATAATGATGACAAATGTCTGCAGCACTTGTCACCTCCCAAAACTGTTCATTCCCATACATTAGATCTTTGTCTCACAATTGATAGTATAGATAGGGCATATGTATTAGTTAAACAAACTCTAGCTGCTGTACCAAATATATTCCAAAAAGTTAATGGCTTCGTTCTTTCTCATTTAACAGTCCTAACCAAAGGCTACAGGTCAATGGGTGACTCTCCCCCACAGTCATTTAGGACTCCAGTGTGACAGCAGCTCTACTATATTTAATGCGCCATTTTTGAGATTGCTCCAGTCCTTGACATTCCAGCCTGACTAAAGAGTCTTGAGCAAGTAAACACAGGTTGCAAACATCACTTGGTTTACATTCTGTTGGCAAGACCTGAATCACACCTGCCTCAAGGGAAGTTTCGAATTACAGTCTTGTTTTATGAAATAAAGAATGGATTTTGGTGAATAGCTAGGAGTCTCTGCCACAACAAGTATTTTTAAATTGCTATCTGTAAGATGAAAAAACCAAGGCCCAGAGAGGTTGACTTGCATAAAATCACCCAGTTGAACATGAAAAGTTAAACAGGAACTGGAAGCGTGGCTCCTGAATGCTAGATTAGTGCCTCTTCAAGAACTTGGATAGCAAAATACTGGCTTGGTGGAAACATTACTCATGGAGCTCATATGTACTGCCTACATGAATGTGAACTGTTATACCACAGCCCAGAATTGTATATGCAGGTCTTGCTTTACTTGGTTCAGCCTAGGATGGAGAGAAGGGTTCTTCTAGTACGTGAAGAAAAGCTAAATGCTATCTTGTAAACATTTTAATGTAAGCAATGTGTTTGGCTTTCCACTAGCTCCAGAACACGACTGAGAACAGACTAATGAAACCCATACCTACGTCAAAAGCTGATGCACTGCCCACAGGCACGTAGCCAGGGATCTCCCTTATAACTTCAGTTGCTCCCTATTCAATGGTTCATTTAGTGAATATTTATCAAGAGCTTATTATGTGGTGGACACGTAGCAACAGAGGGGACCCAGACAGACACAGCTTCCATTATCATGGAGCTCGCTACAGACATAAGAACTAATAAAATGATCACAAATCATGATGAAGAATGCTAAGAGAGAGAGTAATTGTGGGAGGCCTATTTCAGAGACACCTCTAAGAAGGATTTCTGAGGAGGGAGTTGTTAAGATGAGTCCCAAAGGGTGGAGGAGTCAGTCAGGTGAAGAACAGGTGGGAGAATCTTCCAGATTGAAAGACAATGTGAGCAGCAGCTCTGGGGGAAGAAAATAATGTGGTACATGGAGGAATGAAGGCATTCTGTGTGACCAGGGGTATTGAGTGAGTGCAAAGTGGTCAAGATAATAATAGCTAAAGTATTCACAACCACCTATTAGATGACTTCTTATTATCATCCTCATTTTACAGAGAAGGAAATTGAGACCTAAGGAAGTTAAATGGTTGAATAGCTTGCCTAATGTCACATAGCTCATAAATAGAAAGGCCAGGATTTAAACCCAAGGAGGGTAGCTCCAAAGTTTACCCCTACACACGGTATTATGCTGTCACACTGCCATAGTAAGACTCAAAACCTTCCACTATTCACAAACAACTTTTCTCTTTCTTTTTATTTTTTCTTTTGAGATGGAGTTTTGCTGTGTTTTCCAGGCTGGAGTGCAATGGTGTAATCTCAGCTCAATGCAAATTCCACCTCTCAGGTTCAAGCAATTCCCTGCCTCAGCCTCCCGAGTAGCTGGGATTACAGGCATGCAACATCATGCCCATCTAATGTTTGTATTTTTAGTAGAGATGGGGTTTCACCATATTGGCCAGACCAGTCTTGAACTCCTGACCTCAAGTGATCCACCTGCCTCAGCCTCCCAGAGTTCTGAGATTACAGGCATAAGCCACTGTGCCTGGCCTACTTTTCTCTCTTTAAATAAATAAATAAATAAATAAATAAATAAATAAATAAAACCTCTCTTCTTTCTTAGCAAGGGGTTCTTAACCTGAGATCCCTGGATCCCTTCCTTTCTCAAGGAACCATGGATAGAATTCAGGAGGGCTGATGAATTTGGATAAGATATATATATATATATATATATATATATATATATATATATATAATATGTAATGTATATTATATATAATTTTTATATGGTATATATTATAAATAATATATACATTCATCAACGTTTTGCTGAAATTCAACTTTTTCTATTATATATGTAGGGTACAAAACCTCAGTGTTCTTTGCAGTACATGTAACTTTGTCACCAAATCACAGTCATTTTTTTTATCATATAAAGGTTGCTGAAGATATCTAGAAATATTACTTGCACTCATCACTACTTTCAAATTATGGTATTATTCCTGCCAATAATTAATGGATTGACAAAGATGCACATACATTGTTCTGTCATAGTTTTTTATAAAACTATTTTGATAAATGATTTTTCGATATAACAAATTGATTTTTATTTTCCTATTATCCTTTTTGCATTTAAAAACATTCTTGAAAGAAACAAACAAAGAAAATAAAAACATTCTTGAAAAGGGATCCAGAAGGTTTAGCAGACTGCCACTGGAGTTCATGGCACAAGAAAACATTAGGGTCCCTTCCCTTAACCCTTTCCATCTTTAAGCCCTCCTTTCTCACTATGCTAGATTTCTAGAGTTGTCCATACGAATTACCTGCATTCTGCCACATCCCATTTATTCCACTATCTGCTGTTTTTAGACTTTCACTCCCAACTTCGTTTCACAAGGTAGGCGTTCTGATATAACTGTAGTCCTCTGAAGTTAAATCAGTACTATGCAATATTTCCTTTCCATGACATCTGTAGAATTTTGTCACAATTGATCATTTTTTTTCTTCAAGGGATTCTCTTGCTTCAGCTTCAGGAAATTCACTTTTCTCTTTTCCTTATCTACTCTGCAGTTTCTTTACAAGCTCCTCCACTAATCACTCCTCACTCCTTTAAAAGTAATGATTCAGTGTTCTTGGTGAACCACACCTACTCCTAAGACATCAAGTCCACCAATATGTTGATGATTCTAACCCTAGTGAGTTCTAAGCTTCCCTCCTGAATGCCAAGCTGTCCAATGAAGATTTTCACCTTTCTATCCCACAGGCGTCTCAAACTCATACACCAAAGTTAAACTCATGTATTATCTCAACCACCAAACCTGCTCTTTTCTCCCGCATCTGTATTTTGATTATTGCCATCAGCCCCTTCCCGATCACTCAGGATCACCCTCAGTTTGTTCCCTCTTTCTCATTCCTACTTCCTGTTGGTCTGCATCATGGAGGAAGGAGAGCTGATCTGGCCTGAGAATGATGTCCAGCCCTGGGAGAAAAGCAAACATTCTAAGTATAAGGGTTAGAAGTCAGGCACAGTGGCTCACATCTGTAATCCTAGCACTTTGGGAGGCCGAGGTGGGTGGATCACGAAGTCAGTCGTTAGAGATCAGCCTGGCCAATATGGTGAAACCTCATCTCTATTAAAAATACAAAAATTAGCTGGGCAGGGTGGTGGGCACCTGTAATCCCAGCTAATCGGGAGTCTAAGGCAGAAGAATCACTTGAACCCAGGAGGCAGAGGGAGGCAGAGGTTGCAGTGAGCCAAGATCAGGCCACTGCATGCCAGCCTAGGCAACATGGCGAAACTCTGTCTAAAAAATTACATAAAAATAAATAAAAGCAAAAAAAAGGGTTACAGCATAGTATCAATTTATAAACCCTTGGATTTTCTCTGTAGTTTTAATTATCTGGATTACAATTTCTGCTAGGAGTTTGATAGCTCAGTTATGAATTAAAATTCAAATTGTAGTGGATTGCCTCTCTTTCTCAGAGTGGAGCATGTTGAAAAACAAGCCACCTTCCTCTGCCAGTGTCACACAGAACTCCTTCCCTTGCTGGCTAGGGGTGTCTGACCTTTTCATGATCGGAACAGGTAAAGGCAGGTAAGTGGGTCAGGAAGCTTCCTACTTGATGAATTACTCATAAGCCGACCCTTGCTTTCGAGGGCTGACAACTGTTTGCTCTTTGAGGCTTTCTTTAGACACTGCCACCATCCCCCCCTCCCCCCACATTACTGGAGGTGGCTAACCTATGGCAAATGCTTCTGTACCTTTCTACACGTTTGTTTCTGGAATATTCATGGTGTATAAACTATATTGTTTATATTGCTGGAATACTTTGAGTATTCACCTCCAGCTTTATGGCCGAGGGGTGTTTTTCCATTTAAGAGGCCTCTCTCATTAGTCCTTCACTTACTTCTCCATACTAACTTTTTCATGCAAGATGGTCCAGCTTTTGCCCCAAGAAGTGCTGCTGTAGCCCTTTCCATGCCAAACTTGGGGGCAAACTGTCTTCAGCATTGAAATCACTCATTTAGTCTGCAACCAGAGCAGTTAGCGAGCCACAGCTTCAGGCTCTTTGCATTTCTCACTTTGTCCCTCAAACTCCTAGAGACATATGTCACCTTGTTTGAGAGTCCCTTAAAGCCCCCTCCCCAGGGTTGCAGTCAGAAAGGATTGCCTCCTTCTTCTCTCCCTCAAGTAAATATAAGCAATTTAATATTTTTTCTATTTCAATAGCTTTGGGAATACAAGCAGGTTTTGGTTACATGGATGACTTATATTGAGGTGAATTCTGAGGCTTTAGTGCACCCATCACACAAGTAGACTACGTTGTATCCAATATGTAGTTTTGTATCCTTCACCCCCTTCCCACTATCCTGAGCCTCCAAAGCTCTATATATCACTCTGTATGCCTCTGCGTATTCATAGCTTAGCTCCCACTATAAGTGAGAACATATGGGTATTTGGTTTTCCATTTCTGAGTTACTTCACTTAGAATCATGGCTTCCAGCTCCATCTAAGTTGATGCAAAAGACACTATTTCATTTCTTTTTATGGCTGAGTAGTATCCCATGATACATATACCATATTTTTTATCCACTCATTGGCAATTGTGAATAGGGCTGCAATAAACATATGTGCACGTGTGTCTTTTTCACATAACTTCCTTTGGGTAGATACCCAGTAGTGGGATTGCTGGATCAAATGGTATAAACACTTTGAGTTCTTTAAGGAATCTTCAAACTGTTTTCCATAGAGGTTGTACTAATTACATTCCCAGCAGCAGTGTGGAAGTATTGCCCTTTCACCACAACCACACCAACATCGATTGTTTTTTGACTTTTTAATAAAGACCATTCTTATAGGAGCAAGGTAGTATCTCATTGTAATTTTAATTTCCATTTCCTTGATGTTTAGTTATATTGAGAATTTTTTCATACATTTTTGGCCATTGGTACATGTTCTTTGGGAATTATTTGGTCACGTCATTTGCCTACTTTTTGATGGGATTATTTGTTTTCTTCTTACTGATTTAATGCAACCAACTTAAGAGATGAAGGACTCTTGCCCGCTTTTTTAAATCGAAAATCTCCCTCTAAAACTTTTTCATTGAAGTATACCACAGAAAAGTACCCCAATAATAATTGTGCAATTCTCCAAACTTTTACAATTTGAATACCTATGCAACAAGCACACGGATCAAGAAATAGAACATTACTAGCACCCCAGAAACTTCCTTGTTGCAGCCTTCCAGCTCCTGCCCCACCAAAGATCAATACAATGCCAGATTCTAATAGTAAGGAGTAGCTTCATCGTTTCGTACTTTATATAAGAGAAATTGTACATTGTGTACCCTTTTTGTCTGCCCTCTGCAACATTTGCATCATTAGATTCATGTATGTTGTCTGCAGGACTCAATCATTTATTCATTACTCGAAATTGTTCAACAGTTTATTTTGCATTCCACTATTCTGGTACTTAACTAGTTCCCTGTTTGGAACTACTCTGAATATAATGGACATGTCTTTGGGACATATTTGTGCATCTCTGGTGGTGCATACTCGGTAGATTTGCTGTGCCACAGGACAGGCAGATTGTGTTCATACTAATTCTCTTGGGCTATGACAACAGAGTACCCTAAACTGGGCAACAACAGAAACTGATGTTTTTATAATTTTGCGAGTTGGAAATCTAAGATCAAGGTATCTGTAGAATGGGTCTCTTCTGAGTCCTCTCTCCTTTGTTTGTAGATGGCCGTCTTCTCCCTGTGTCCTCATATGGTCTTCCCTCTCCTGTGTCCAAATTTTCTCTTCTTATAATAACATCAGTCATATTCAATTAGCGCCTATCCTAATAACTTCATTTTAATTTAATTACCTTTTTAAAGTTCCTATCTCTGGCCAGGCATGGTGGCTCACACCTGTAATTCCAGCACTTGGGGAGGCCAAGGCAGAAGGATCACTTGAGGCCAGGAGTTCAAAACCAGCCTGGGCAACAGAGTGAAACTCTATCTCTGAAAAAAAAAAAAAAAAAAAAAATTAGCTAGGCGTGCTGGACAAAGCGAAACCCCATAGGGGTTTAGGATTTCAACATATGAATTTTGCAGGGAGTAGACACAATTCATCCCATAACACATATGTTCAGCTTTAATAGATTCTTCCAGTACCTCCAAGTGGTTGTACTAATTAATACTCCATCCAGTAGTCAATGGGAGTTGTAATGGTTCCACATGCTCCCCAAATACTTAATATTTTGTTTGTTTTAAACAAATCTTTCTTAAACATAAGCTCCCAAATTTTATATGCTGCTGATATGGCTGAGGGTCAAGATAACAGAATTGGCTTTCACACCTCCCTTGCAAACCTTGTCTGTTAGTCGTCAGCCTCCTTTCAGTATGTGACATCTGTTGGCTTCAAGTCTCAGGGGCATTTTCCTTCAAATAGCATGTGAGATAGTTCTAGAATTTGTTTTCTATGTCATGAGACAGAAAAGTAAGCTGACAACGTTTGTATCATTTACTTTATTTTTGAAATTTGTCCCTCCTCCAGCATTTCAATGACTCACACCAAAAAGAAGATGGCACCAGAAACCTCTAAGCAGTTAGATCTCTTCATTCTGATGTTGGGACTGTAGCTCTCAGGGGGAAACCTGGTGATAACTCCATTCAGCAGATGCTGCCCCCACCAACCAGCACCCCTTAGAAGTTTCTAACAGTCCCACAGTGGTGGATGCTTTTTCTGCCTGCAGCAGTTTTTGCTTCCTCAGTCCTTTCCTAGGTAGGTAGTTCAGCTTTGGGTTCCCTGCACTGTCTCTAATGGGAGGCTTCTGGAAGGTTTTTTTTCTAATCTGATGGCGTCTAAGATGCTATGAGGTTTATTCCAAAATAATTATTTTAAGACACTCATCCCAAGCTCTCAAGGAACCACATACGAGTAACAAGTCTCTGATTCATCGCTCTCACTTCCCGTGATCCCATTCCCAGTGCCTAATTCCTGACAGACTCCATGGCGCTCTCTTGGCTCAGAGGAACTTCTTCACCCCACAGATGGCTTACCAAAGGGTAAGGTGATGGATCTCTCACTCTCTCCTGGGAAAATCTAAACTCAGGAATTTAGGAGATCTGAAGGAAGCTATTTATGCAAATCACAGTAATAGCCTATAATTTCAAGGTGAATATCTATGTTGACCTGATCTTTTGATTATATGTGGTTAAGTTTATCTTTAGGTATCAGAGTTTTAAAACTCGAACTCAGGAATAGGACTTTACACTTTTTGGGAGTTTTGTTGTTGTTTCAGATGAGCTACAAAATGCAGTTGAGTTACCAAGACCAAATGGCAGTGATTCCATATGAGCATGTCTCCACAAGAATAAAACACTAAGCCAGTCTTCTAAAACTTTTGGTCAGAAACAAAGGAAAAGAATATTTCTGAGAGGCGAGATAACGTAATTATATATTAAGTATGGGCAGGAAGACACCAGGTAAATGTGTGCATGAAATTAGTTTTACTTGACTTAATGCATAAGGCAGAAATAAAAAGTTATTAAGAAGTTTCTTTTGGAAAAAAAAAACTATTGGACATTTGTTCCAGAAAAATGAAAATCTATGTTCATACAAAAACTTGTATAGTAATGTTCGTAGCCATTTTATTTGTCATAGCCAAAGACTGGAAACAATCTAGTATCCTGTAGTGGGTATTAGGCTAAATAAACAGTGGTACATCCATACCATGGCACACCATTTTGCAATAGAAAGAAACAAACTATTGAAGCATGGCAACAAACTGGATAAGTCTCAAGGGAATTATGCCAAGTGGAGAAAAAGCCAATTTCAAAAGGTTATATACTCTATGATTCTCTCTATATAATATTCTAGATGATGGCAAAAATATTTTGGTTTCCAGGGGTCGGGGATGGGGAGTGAGTGATGGATGTGGCTATGGAAGTGTAGCACAAGGATGTTCTGTAGGTGTCAGAACATCTCTGTATCTTGAGTAAAGTGACGTGATAAAATTTTATAGATATGCACACACACATACACACACAGGTGCTTCTAAAATTGATTGATTATACCAATGTCAGTTTCTTCATTTTGATATACACAGGACCTCCCTGTACATTTATCTGCAACTTCTTGTGAATCTATAATTATTTCAAAATAAAAAGTTCAAAAAAGAAGAAAGCTGGTGTATTTTATATCTTCAGGTTTCCACTGGCAACCACTGAGTCACATTACCCTGCTGAACAAATGGTATTTCAATTTTGTTTTATGCTATAGAATTTATGAATTAAAATAGTTGAGCAGATACAGAAAAAAATGCATAGAAAATGCCAAACCTATATTTGTTCCTTGATTTTAAGTTAATGGGGATAGTGAGATCTGGAATTAGGAACATTTGAAGATGTTTAGAATTACACTTTATTTTACATTTAAGCAAGATTAAAGACACAAATCATCTCATCAAGAACCTTGACTTTAAATCTCTTCCAAGTAAAAATTCAGAATTATTCATCAGCATGAGATCTCCCCTCTATCTCCTCTCTCCCTCCACACACACATACACACATGCACACACATACGCACATGTCAAAAAATACCCACATTTCAATACGAGATAATCACGAAATTTCTATCAGAAATGAAAACCTTTATACACTTCAGCATTTGTTTTTTTCATCAAATCATAGAAACCAGGATAAATATTTGAGACTTAGGAAAAAATGCAATAATGGGATCACAGGAGATGTTCTCTTCAGAGGTGTGTAAACTAACTGTCTCTGGTTCACCTTTACCCCCAGCTAGAACTATCTACCTAGAAGAACCATATTTCTCTTTGAAGTCTCTTGTTATACATTCTGTCTGTTATACCAAAAGGTCCCAATATAGCATGCTTTCTATGGATAGAGAGAATTCTTTGTTAATTTTGAATACTTCTTAATAAACCTTAGCCCTTTGGGGTTGCCAGTAGAGTCACTTCAGGAAAGTACCCACAGGAAAGGAAGAGGGAAGATTGGCAGGACTCACATTCACATCCTGGAAGAACTCCAAAACCACCACTGCAGCTGTGGCTTTGTGCTTGGCCAAGTGGATAAATATAAGTGAAGAAAATACAGATTAAAAGTTCTCTCAAATTGTGAATTAGCAAATTACCATCAGATTATCCAGTTTTCCTCCCTGCTGCTCTCACAACTGTATATCATCAGAGTTTTGAACTAATATGTCAATACAGGGGCATAACATGGCTTACATTCCACATGGATTTCTCATTTAGATATGTGAGTGTTTAGGAGAGAAAATACCTTCCTTAAATCCCACAGCAGATATATGACAGAGAGGGCATCTCTTAAATGCTTCCTTTTAATGGTTTTGCACCAGTGGCTCTTGATGGAGGGAAAACTCCAATCTTGAGACCTACATAATATAATCTCCTCTTTGTGGATGCAAATTCTCAATTTTTCTATGGTTGTCTCCCTACCAATGTGGTTTAGTAATCTTAAGAAAGGACAAGATTTCTTAGTAGTAACTATGGGAATACTGTTATTTCATTTAATACCAAGTCAAGGTAACTAAGTTTCCCTTGCTCAGTCTCTATATCATTTGTGAGTTTAGTCTGGAAAGATCAGGAATTTTGAAGTTCACACAGCCTTTGAACCCAGCTCTGATTCTTACTAGATGATTCTTACTTAGACTCATTATTAATCTTTCAGAGCCTCAATTTCCCCAGTTGTACACTTTAGATAAAATCATTATCAAAAATATTCTTGTATTAGATATAATATATTAAAAATACATAGAGCATGTCCTGCCTGGATATTCACTCTACAAGTGGTTTAATAAAAGCTGGAGTTAGAGATGGGCACAGTGGAGATGGTAGAAGCAGATGCCGAGGGATGAATATACATATTTAAATGAGGAGGAGAAAAGACTACCCCCATATCAAATGATATTCTAAGACAATATATAAGTAAATGTTGTAAAGACTATAAGAGTTTAGACAACAGAACAAAAGATAAGAGAAAGTGACTTCTTGAGATGGGATGTGATCCAGACCTGGAAGGATGTGAGAATCTGAGCCATGGAGGGGAAGAGGGCAGCCTTTCAAGTAAAAATCAGCAACAGAGGCTGCAACTAATAGATTTTTGTCTATGAACTTCTGAAGTATTCAGAGACAGGCGTAGTGTAGAGCAGCAGAGGGTGTTTATATTTGATGCAAGAACAGATAAACAGCCAAAAGCTCTGCAAAGCTATATAATATGATAAAAGTAGCAATTGCTAAAGATTATGAGAGCACTGCAGGGTGTGTGGGGAAAGGGAGAGACCCCTACATGGTGATTAAAATAATCCAGATATGAGATGGTGAAAATGTGTAAAGGTGTAGTGATCCCAGGAATGCAGAGGAAATAGCAAGATGCAGGCATATTTCTAAGGCAAAAAAAGGTTGAGGACGCCAACTGATGTCAAGCCCAAATATGAAAAGAATCATAGGATGGTAGTAAAGACAGAACACTCAAGAGAAGATAGATAATTAACTGCTTTTTGGACCTGTTGAGTGTGAGGTCATAGTAAAACATAAAACTAGAAATAATTGACACACTGTTGGAGATATGATTGGAGGTGTTTAAAGGAATTAATTAGAGAAAAAGCCTTTGTGGTCAAAAAAGGATGGTTATTATTGAAATCAAGTGAAAAAGTAGCTCTCTCAGGAAGAGAAAATGCAGAGCTGAGGAGAATAGAGTTTCTCAGAAGGAGGTGTGTGGTACGGAGATGAAAGTAGAAAAATAAACCAACAAAGAAAACCAAAAAGAACGTTCTTTTCTGGGAGACTTAATGAGGGCCACGGCCACTATATAGACCCCAAGTGCACATGAGCCTCAGAATTTATGTATCATTTTCAATCATCTAGACCTGCTTCAAAATTAATCTGAAACTTTGCATAAGCCTAGCACAACTATATCTTACAGAGATGCTCTAAATAGAGCAGCAAACTTTCTATAAAGGGCCAGACAGTTAATGTTTTATGCTTTGTGGGCCAGATAGTTTCTGTTGCCACCACTCAACTCTGCTGTTGTAGCACAAAAGCAGCCATAGACAAATGTAAATTAGTATATGTTTGGCTGTGTTCTTATAAAATTTTATTTATTAAAAAAGTGGGTGAGCTAGATCTGGCTGCAGGCCATAGTTTGCTGGCCCTTGCTCTCGAACGCATATGACCGTAACCCAAGTTTCATTTTATTTTCTTCTGAAATTCTTTGATCATATAAGGAAGCAGTGGTGTAATAAAAAGAACAAGGATTTTGAAGACTGCAGATTTTCCCTGCAATCTGATAACAGCTATAAGTTCTGTATCAGATGCTTTGAGCAGTTCGTGAAATTTTTCTAAGCTTGCCTTTGTACTTATAAAATGAGACTAATTATCCTGACTTCACAGAGCTGCTGTGAGAATTAAATGAGGTAACAGAGTACATTTAGTACACTGTTGAGACTAGCCAAATGCTTATTCCTATAAACATGCATTAAAATCTTTCTGCTATGTCACAAGTACCAATCAAGACACAGAGGATACAAAAATAAAAAGATACAGACCCTGCCCTCAACAAACTTTCTGTCTGGTAGGAATATTAATCAGGGCTCAGGTGAAGGAACTAGAAACCACATGAGTTATTTTCAGCAGAAAGTATTTAAAATAGGGAATTAGATGCTTTTAACATTGTTGGAAGGGCTCAAAGAAGTCCAGGTTCTTCTCTGGCATTCTAGAAATGACTTCTGAGCAAGACCACTCATCTGGCATTATGAGGACAACAACTCTCTGCCTCACAAGGGAAGGCAGGAATTCAGGGGAATACTAGAAAAATCACTGAAGTCAAGAGCATACTCACCTTAGCAGTGATCCAGGGATCAGAAAACCACAGGTATTGCAACTGCCACAATATACCCATGAAGTCCTGGATGTTCCTCAGAGTGCTGCCACATAAAACTCAGTGTCTTCACAGCTGTGAGTATGCAGCCTCTACCTTACTTTCTCTATCCAAATCTCACAAAAGACTATCTAATTTCCTAAACCTTCAATCTAGCTGCAAGGGAGTCTTGCAAATTTAGTATTTGGCTTCATAGCCTCTTCAGTACAATGAAGCATACTAGAGACAGACTGGAATAGATATTGAACACCACATACTCATTGAGATAGAAAAACAAGCATATAAACTGACAATATTAGGTCTGAGGCATGAGTGGGAAGAAAAGGAGATCAAACAGAGGAAACAGGCAGTATAAAAAAAAGGAGTGATTTTTTTTTCTAACTAGAGAGGCAATATCTGGGGTTGGAGGATGAATAAAGAGGTGCATAGGAGAAAAAATTCTGAGCAGGAAAAACAGCATCAGCAAAAATGATAGTGCCTCTTTCCATCCTCATTCTTGAAAGTGACAACAAACATCTTGGGTGTAAATTTCTTGTTGCATAAGGAAAGTAGGGGAAGCTTTAAAGCTTTCTTTCCTTTAATAATTATTTTTTTTATTTTTATTGCATTTTAGGTTTTGGGGTACATGTGCAGAACATGCAAGACAGTTGCATAGGTACACACATGGCAGTGTGTTTTGCTTCCTTTCTCCTCTTCACCCACATTTGGCATTTCTCCCCAGGCTATCCCTCCCCAGCTCCCCGCCCCCCCGCTGGCCCTCCCCTTTTCCCCCCAATAGACCCCAGTGTTTAGTACTCCCCTCCCTGCGTCCATGTGTTCTCTTTTTCATCACCTGCCTATGAGTGAGAATATGTGGTATTTCATTTTCTGTTCTTGTGTCAGTTTGCTGAGAATGATGTTCTCCAGATTCATCCATGTCCCTACAAACGACACAAACTCATCATTTCTGATTGCCTAATATTCCATGGTGTATATATGCCACATTTTCCCAATCCAGTCTATCTTTAAATACCTTCAATGGTCTCTGCAACCAGAGAGTATGTTTCAAGAATGCAGGTCTCTTGTGTGTCATGGATACAGGGATGTGCTGAGAGGAGGACAGTAGGGAGAGAGGAATTAATGTCCTTAAGCATGAGCATAAATTGTGATAACACAATATAGGAATATGGGACTAATGTCATCAGAGACCCAGGAACTAAGTGAAGAAGGTAAGGGGAGCCTTCATGGAATTTTTAAAAGAAAGAGTAGAATTCTAAGCAAAGAGAACTCCCTAAGCAAAGGCCTATAGGTTGGATTTTTTTTAGGCTTCTGAATATATAAGGGAGTTGTCATATTCAAGTCTAAAAGAAGAACTTAGGAATAATCTTTAAAGTACTAAAAGTAGATCTACCATTTTATCTGGCAATCCCACTACTGGGTATCTACCCAGAGGAAAAGAAGTCATTACATGAAAAAGATACTTGCACATCCATGTTTATAAGAACACAGTTTACAATTGCAAAAATATAGAACCAGCCCAAATGCCCTTCAATCAAAGAGTGGATAAGTAAAATGTGATATATATATATATATATATATATATATATATATACACACACACACACACACACACACACATACATATATATATATACACACACACACACATACATATATATATACACACATACACACACATATATATACACACACACACTATGGAATACTACTCAGCTATAAAGAAGAATGAAATAATGGCATTTGCAGCAACCTGGATGAAATTGGAGACCATTATTTTAAATGAAGCAACTCAGGAATGGGAAACCAAATATTATATGTTCTCACTCATCAGTGGGAGCTAAGCTATGAGGATATAAAGGCAGGAATATAATACAATAGACTTTGGGGATTTGGGAGAAAAGGTGGGAAGGGGGTGGGGAATATAAGACTACACATTGGGTACAATGTACACTGCTCGGGTTATGGGTGCTCCAAAATCTTAGAAATCTCCACTAAAGAGCTTATTCATGTAAACAAACACCACCTGCTCCCCAAAAACCTATTGAAATAATAATAAAAGATTTAGGAATCAAGAAGGATCTGATCCTTGAAGTCTTTGTATCACCAAAAATTTGAGCTTATTCTATCTATAAGTAATCATTTGAATTATATTGATTATTTCCAGAAGCATGACCATAATCAAAATAAATTTTAGGAACATTTATAGGCTAGTGTGACAAGCAGAATGCAGAATAAAATGGGGAGAGGCTGCAGGCGTGTTAAGCAGCTATTACAGCTTGCCATCTGTGCAGTGGAGGGGTCTGAACTGAGTTGTGATGGAGGAAGTAGAAAAAATATCGTGTGTACAACATATTCCTTTTTGAAATGAAAGGCATTTTTTTAGATTCAAGTCTGAAAAATAAGTGACATCGACTTTTCAACATCTTTATTTTCAAGAATTTTACTCACACATTTAGCTGGGAAAATACTGTGTGATGATGGCCCTGATGCCTGGTAGAAGGAGTAAGTATTGCTCATATCTCGCCACCAACACTTACCGGTTCTGCTGGGGTCAGTGACTTAATTTCTGAAGCTCATTTTCCTCCTCTGCAAAATGAGGATGAAGCAGTGCCTAATACATAGGGTAGCTGTGGAAATTAAGTAAGAGTATTCATATAAAGTGCTCAGCACTAAGAGTATTCATATAAAAGTGCTCAGCACAACACATTGCATATAATAAATGCTCATATAGTAAGTTTCATGGTATCTTTGCCATTGTCATCATCACCATCAATCATCATCATGTGGGGAAGGTGAAGTGAGGGGTTGTAGAAGAGTGGAAAGAGGAAAATTCAGAGCCAAACAACCTGTAACAGGTTCCTGGCAAGAAACAAATGCAATGTTCAAATGACTGAGTGATTTGGAGAATTTAATGAAGAAATGACTATGTTTTCAAAACTTACAAGGATAAGCTGTAGAGAAACAAAAAGTTAGCATACTACCTCATCCTAGTTAGAAAAACAGGCATTACCAGTTATCAGCATGAGGTCTGATGTTCTCTCTAGCAGAATGGGAAGAGTTACAGGAACTTGGAAGAAGATAGTCATGTGGAAAGAGCTAGCAACAAGGGCTGTGACCTTTGGTCAAGGGCAGCAGTCATGACCATCTGCAGTGAAGAAGGCCAGGGGGAAAAACACCCTGACCTCACCCTCCTACTTCTTTCCGGTCTTTTCCCAGCACTTCACATTGGCAGAACCCAACCCAAACAAAAGCCAGAGGCAGAGCATCCCATGAGATATTCTATATAGGTCAGCATCTGGGAGCACAAAGCACGACGAAGAAGGGTATAGAGCAAAACTGTACAGAGGAATAAACAATGTATTTAGCACACACACTCACACACAGCTTTAAAGCTGCATTGTAACTTTAGGCAAATTGCTTAATTTCTCTGAGCCTCAGGTTGCTCACTGTAAAACAAGGGTAAGAGTAATAATTACGCAGGTTTATTGTAAACATAAACTAAGATGATGTCTGAATTATGCCTAGCAGAGCCACAGGCATGTGGTAGACATCAATTAATGTTCTCTAATCCCACCTCCAGCTGATGACAGTTCTCTTCACTTGTGGCTGTTTTACAGCCTTCATGAGCTCCCCAGAAGCAATGTTTCTCATCATGTGGTCCATAGACCATGTGCTTTAGAGGCACCTCGGGTCCTTTTGAAGAGACAGCTCATGGCCCCCACCCCATCCAACTAAATCATGAGTGGAAGGTTATGAATCTTCATTTCAGACAAATTTCTCCAAACGATTTTCACACACAATAACGTTTGGGAACTACCATTCCAGAAGTCCACATTTCTAATCGACTCCCACTTGAGTAACATATAGGTGACATTTATGCTTGGCAGTCATTAGGTGCAGTTACAGCCCATCAGGTCCATGAAGAGGGGCTAGCAGACAAGGACATTAATGTCCTGTCTTGTGATGTTAGGTCATGCTAGTTCTCCATTTTACTGACTTTATTAATACCCAAGGAACAATGTTCCCAGGCTTTTAATTAAAAATTCCCTAACATGCAGGCTTTAATCATTTTCTAGGTTGGATATCAGCTTGGTCAGTGGCCAGATCTTACCCTGCTTTCAGAGAAAGCTTAGTAGGCAAAGCAGAAGCTGTTAAAAGGCATAAAGCTTTTTGAAAGCTTCACAGATGAGCATACATCAATTCCAAGTACAAACAGGAGGAGGCAAAATCTTAGGATAAGATCAGAAGATCAAGGACCTTGCTTTAATTAAGTAAAGAAAGGTACAAGAAAGTTCATCAGCAGTCTAGGACAGACATAGAGCTCATGATTTGGATCCTGAATTGGTTAGGATTCAGCTGCAATAAGCACAGACTCAAAATAGCAGCCGCTTAGACAAAAGAGAATTTTATTTGCTGCTCATGTAACATTGCAGAGGTAAGAAGAGCTGGGCTGTGGTGGAGCTTTACTCCAGAGTTCTCAAGGACTCAGGTTCCTTCTAGCTTTTGGTCCTGCCCTCCCTAGAATGAGGTCCTTGTCCTTGTGTTCTAGGATGGAACTCCAGTGGTCACATTTATGCTCCAAACCACAGGAAGAAGAAGAGAAGAGGGTGCAGAGGGGATGGAACAGCTGAGTTTTAAAGAAGGTTTAGAGTCGTCCATGCAACACATCTGGTTCCATCACTTTGGGCTGAACTTGTTCACATGGCCATGCTAAACTACAAAAGAGGCTGGAGGCAGAATCATAGCTAAATATTCTTATTAGGTGGATTACATGTTGAGGACAACCAGGAGTCACTACCTCATGTTCTGTGCCCTAAGAAACACTGAACCTTCTTTCTCCAGTAGAAGATTCATCAGTGAGGTTCCAGTCAGGAACACTGATACCACTCCAGGTGTTTTTAAAAGAAGGAACATAATGCAGGGAATTGACAGCACAATTGATAAAAGACTTGAATCTTGAAACTTAGAAATGATGCAGCCCACAGATTAGCAACAGTAGGATGTTTCTACCTTCCCTGAAGCTGGAATGGCAAAGGACAATGCAGAACCTCAAAGTAGCAGGCTGCCTGGCAGAAGTTGGAACCCAGTGAGCTATTGCAGTAAAAGCTGGAACCAGGAGGAGATGCAGCTACTAGCAAAGACACCACCAGAAGCAAAGTGATAGAGAGAGATATTCCCTCTTCTGCCCCTTGGTCTCCTTCCAGTGCTTCACATGGGCTAAAAATACCTGGAAGGTGTAGCGCAAGGGAGTCTAGGCTATGTCATGTCACACCAACAGCATAGGCAAAGAAGGAAAAAGCGTGGATCTAAAAGCAAACAGGTGAGTGATTGGAGCAACACCCAATCCCAAGTTGTGAACCTGGCTAGATTAGTAATCATTGGGACCTTTCTAGACATCATTTCTGGATGAAGTTGATAAATTTGTAAAGGAAAAGAGGGTACAGTCCTTCTATGGAAAGCAGGAACTCACACAGATACTTGTACGCAATGTTCACAGCAGCATTAGTCACAATAGACAAAAGGTGGAAGCAGCCCAAATGTCCATCAACAGACAAATGCATAAATGATATGTGGTATATACATACAATGAAATACTCAGTGTTGGAGTTCACTCAGGGTGGCTGGTGAAATATTAGAGAAAAAAGATTATAGTCTCTTTTGGAAAGCCAGAAGGTTTTAGTGGAACTGGCTGAAGGCAGCCAGTTCATTATGTTAGAATTTTAAGTCATAGGGTAAAAGATTAGGGACAATGAAAGCTTTCCCAGTTAAGTCTGTTTACCCCACATCCCTTTGTCTCTACTCTGTTTACTCATGTAAACTTTGTGCTGGATGGTCCTCTCAGGAGGAGGTCGAAGGGGACTCACCTGTTAATGGTATTTACTCTGGGCCCCAGAACCAAAAGCTTTTATCATTCATAAAATCACTCTTTTAACCATGCTAATTATCCACAAGCATGTTGACTTAGAACCTCTGTTATTAAATCTATACTGAATAAATGTTAAGAGGACAGGAAGTCATGGTCAGTTGGCTGTAATCACCCTCTGAAAACAGTTGACAACCATCCCTAGCCCACTCGAAATCATTGTACTGCGTGTGAGAGTGCATTCATTCATCCATCACTGAGTACGGTCTGCAGGACAGACCTCCACAGGTGTTGATCAGCATCTCAGGTGGTGACCCCAACATGACTGAGGTCTCAGGTGGTGACCCCGATATGACTGAGGTCTCAGGTGATGACCCAAATGTGATGGAGGTCTCAATTCAGCCATAAAAAGAAATAAAAGTCTGATTCATGCTATAACACAGATAAATTTTGGAAACATGCTCAGTGAAGTAAGCCAGACACAAAAGGATAAATATTATATGATTTGATTTATATGAGGTACCTAGGTTAGGCAAATTGATAGAAAGTAAAATAGAGCTTTTCTGGAGCTGGAGGGTAGAGAGTGGAGAAGAATTATTTAATGGGTTCAGAGTTTCCAGTTGGGATGAAGAAGTCCTGAAAAGGGATAGCAGTGATGCTTGCACAACACTGTGAACATACTTAAAGCCACTGAACTATACTATCTTTTTTTTTAGATGTAGTCAGTCTTGCCCAGGCTGGAGTGCAGGGGCACAGTCTTAGCTCACTACAACCTCTGCCTCCCAGGTTCAAGGAATTTTTGTGCCTCAACCTCCTGAGTAGCTGGGATTATAGGTGCCCACCAACATGCCTGCTTAATTTTTGTATTTTTAGGAGAGGTGGGGTTTCATGATGTTGGCCAGGCTAATCTCGAACTCCTGACCTCAACTGATGCACCTGCCTTGGCCTCCCAAAGTGCTGGGATTACAGGCGTGAGCCACTACAACCCGGCCTGAACTGTACATTTTTAAAAGGTTGAAATCGTATTTTTTTTAAGTTTTAAAGTGTAAGTCATTTTAAAGAAAAGGCTCTTATGCTTTTCAAATGTATTTACTGATTGCAAATCCCTCCTGGAGAAGATGAATGTTGGTAGTGAAATAGAAGCTGCCAAATGGACAAAGCAGTGGGATCAAAAGACTAGGAAGACTTAAAACCCAAAGCAACACCCATCTCTGTTTCTAAAAATTGTTGTGACGTTTCAAAACACTTTCTCACTGAAGAAATATTATCTCCCCTTTTCCCAAATTGAGCTTGATACGACCATGAAGCATAAGCATAACTTAGTGTGAAAAAGCAGAGGCAAAATCAAAAATTCAGGAAGAATCGAGTGTCCTCTCTTCATAGGGAGCCCCTGAAGACTTGGAATAGGTAGCTTCACGAAAGAATAGGAGAAGAGCAGAGAACCCTGGCCCACAAAAGGTCCTTTGAAGGATGGAGATAACTAGGAAGGCTCAATTTCTAGGTACCATGTGAACAGAGAGTAGAAGGGAGTCAGGAAATACTCAGCTGTGTCAAAAGCAGCCCATAAATGTGATCAAGGATAAGCACTTGAAGATGGTTGTTGGCTTTTATAGCCAACAGTGCAGAGGTCATTGCCTGCTTAGCTAAGGCCATTTCTGTGAAAGGAAAAGGAATTCAAACTGGAATGGGATGAGTAGAAGAGTCTTTTCTGCATTTCTTCCCTTGCTGGGCTCAAGAGAAGCAATAAACAAACTCTATTCCCAGAACTATCCTGACAACATTGATGATGGCGGTACACAAATTAGGAGGTAAACACAAAGCCATGTTAATTTCAGGCTCCATTAGAAACACAGGCAGGGAAGAAAAAAGTCAACATCTGCCAAACAGAAAAGGTCAAAATACGAAGAGAAAGAATCTTTCTGTTTGAGATCCTAAGAATGTCCTGCCAACAATGAAGGCAGAGGAGGAAGATTTTGTTTCCTCTTTCTGTTTTGTCAATCATAGAATTCTAAAACAAATGCTCTTGGTAATGCCTTCTCTAATCAGATTTGTGGAGTAGAATATGGACTGCATGTTCTCTCTTCGGGTAAAGGAAACCATACAGCATTTGCAATATCACCACAGGATTCCATTCCAGAGCTGTCTTCTATTTGTCCCTAACGTACAGTTGTTGTTCTTGTTTATAAGAAACTCCAGTAATGTTTATGACTTTAGCAGGATGCATAAGTATTATTCATTTGAGGACTCCACAACTTAAGTTGTCTCTGACATGAAATTGGCACAATGTGTCAAAGAGACCTCGGGCCTTTCAATCTCTTTGCATAACGTGTTGCATGCTCCAGATCAAGTCCAGGAAATGCACACATAGCCTTTTCTTGCTTTCCTGTGTTGAAGGAGATGAAACCAGATCTTTTCTAAGTTTCTTTTAATGTGATGGCAGTGAGCATTCTGGGTCTTTGATGATGGATGAACCTTCATTTATAAATGTAAAGCCATATGTATTAACTTAGTTTCCTTCCAAGCATTTTGTATTAGTGACTATCACATATGGCTTTATAATGCTCCAATACCAGATGCCTAGTTGCACTTTGATTTAATACATGCTGGGAGAAAAGACATATGAGAATTTCACTTCAACTCCTTGCCTAGATAATAGGTCAGAGGTTCTATCCCACGTGGAGGTAAAGGATTGGTCTTGCTCATTTCTTGGGCTTCTCTCTGGATTACATGAGCCTATGTTATCTTTTTCCCAAAAGTATTAAGTTTGAAGACTTGATGACAAAGTGCAATTAAAGCCACCTTTCCTCCCCCCAAAATTAAATAGACATTTTGAACACACATACACATTTCAACATCAACAGAGTTCCCTTTTGAGCATGGAAATATAGCCATTGCTAAATTACATTATTGGACTGAACTCCAGGTATTAGTTACAGTGGAAAGTAAGAAATTGTAGGAGAGTCTTTTCTTAGAAACAGGACATGGATTATGGCCTAGATTTAATTAAGTGTTGCTTATGGCGCTGTGAAGGCTGATAATTATATTCAGTTTAGCCCTTTATTATATATCATTTCTTGATATTCTCCAAATGTTTTAAATATGCTCGTCTTGTTTTCTCTAGCTCTGTTGTAAGCTCTTTGAGATCAGAGCTAATGTCACACAGTACATACTCAATAAATACCTTATAAATAAATTTATGAGCAAAGGACTAAATGAATGTGACTACAGATTCAAGATCGTACTGTTCACAATACAAGATGTGACCTTAAATATTCAAGAAGAGTGAACAACTAGAGGGGAGGGGTTTTTCCTGTTGTTCCCTGAAAGACATCCAAATTCTCCTGAAGCTTCCATGAATAAGATGGAGGTTTAATTTTTCTCTCTCTCTTTTCCTCTGCTCTTTTAATCTGTTCCAGCAAAAAATTTTCAAAGATCTGGTGCTAGAATATGTTGTGAGGAGTTTTACCTTAATCTAGTATCTGTGTATTTATATACTGGGCTTATTCTAGGCCCTAGTCTAAGCTTTTTTAATTTTCTCAGTTTTCACTGTCATCTTAGTGTATTACCTTTGCCTTCTTTGTGAAAACCTATTAGGATGCCTGTTTGAAATGAGATGTTTCTGAAACACTGGTCATGGACTGTATCTGTAGGGAGTTTCTGTAAGAATAATATACAGAATTAGCAGCAGTAATTCCATCTGAGAAGTGTAGAAATGCAGAAGAGGAGAGTGTTTACTTTTATTCTGTATTCATACATATGGTTCACTTTTGTTCAGGAGCCTATAAGACTTTCATAATTTAAAAACTAACTAAAAATAAAATATATCCAACACAACAGATGCCATTTTAGCAGGTCTGAATAATAATTCATGAACTATTAAGGCAGTTTGCCTATACATACATTTACCATAAAAAGAAGAACAATTTGATTGTTTTAAGAGACACGTTTAATGAATCTAGTCCTCTAGCTTTGAAAGCAACTTATAGGTGTCCATGATTGAATACTGGCTAGTGATTCATCCTGGCATCCGTTTATGGGGATATGATGGCTGAGCTGCTTTTGTATCTGTGTCTTTTGGCTTTGAATAACCCACCCTCAGTAAGCATGTTAATAAGAAAGAAACTGTTTCAGCCAATGGGTCAAGAGAACCATTTCCATCATGGCAGCTTTTTGTATTTTTCCTTTATGTTTTTACTCTAAGTAGTGTTCACGGTTGTATAATAACATATGCTGCATGTGATAGGTCCCCATGCTGACCACAGCTTGCTAATTATTCACATCCAGTGACTCTACCATCTTTTGCTCTTTGCATTTTCAAAGTTTTTCTTTCTCTCTAAGGTTTTCATGTAGCTTTTGTCCCATGGTTTTATTCCCATCTTGTTTATATAATCCTGCTTCTAATTTGTTGTTGGCATTTCTACTCTGGCTTGTTTTGAGTTTCTGCAAATTGTTCAACTACTGTCAGTCATATTTAAACCTTTTAACCTTCAAGAAATGCTTACAAGTGCATAAAATTATTTGACTCCATAAATGAATGCTCAAAAATGCATGCACTTTTTATAACCATCTTTATGCATCATGTTAAAATGGGTAAGATGTGTTTACATTTGCACATTGTAGAAATTGAAGGTTTAATTCCCAGTAGACTAAATGCATACGTACTCAGAAGAATATACAGTTTTACAAACATACACTACCTATCAGTAATCTGTAACATTTAAGAATTAACAAAGAAACAGGTGAAAAAGACTGGCTAGATAGTCACTTATCCTGGTGGTTCTCCAACTCTAATGTACATTAGAATTGCCAGAAGGGCTTGTTGTAACACTGATTACTGAGCCACTGGTAGGTCTTCATTGGAGCCTATGAATTTTATTTCTAACAGGATCCCAGTATATCCCAATGCTCTTGATCTGGGAGCGCACACTGAAAACCACTGCCATCCTGTTTCTCATCCTGAGCACTCAGAAAGACTGCATTTCCCAGCCTCACCAAGTCACTGGGTTCTAGCCAGTGGTACACAATCGCCACTTCTAAACCTGACCATAAAATTCCCTGCATGGACCTTCACTCTCTGTTGCCCCTTTTCTGGGCAACTCTGTAAGCC
This sequence comes from Callithrix jacchus, assembly GCF_049354715.1. NCBI lineage: Eukaryota > Metazoa > Chordata > Mammalia > Primates > Cebidae > Callithrix > Callithrix jacchus. Next base: position 79,115,578 of record NC_133517.1, read on the forward strand.
ACATATTAAAGATGGCAACTTGTCAAGATGGAAGGTGTCTAAAGAGGTCTTAAATTGACTTCATAGACACAAAAAGTAGAACAGGGAATACGAGAAGGTAAAAATTGTGGAAGAAGGGAGGGACAGGGAGAGATCTGTTAAAGGATACAAAATTACAGCTAAATAGGAAGAATAAGTTCTAGTGTTCTATAGCACTGTGGGATGAGTATAGTTAACAATGACATATAGATTCACATAGCTACAAGGAGGGTGTTGAATGTTCCTAACACAAAGAAATTATGAATGGTGAAGATGATGGAAGTGCTAATTACCCAGATCTGATCACTATATATTATATGTATTGCAGCATCACTGTGTACCCCATAAATATGTACAGTTATATTTCAATTAAAAAAATAAGGAAAAAAGGAGTAAGGCTTTGTATAACAAGGAACTGAGGTTTAGGGGCAGCATTGCCAGATTTATCCCAGTACACATGATTTTCATGTCATCATGACATGAACCATGCCCAGCTTTGAGGAAACTTTCATTATGGTTATTAGAGAGGAGAATGAATCAATACACCATTCACTACCCCACATCAATGACAACAAAAAACTAAGTTGATTTCAATAGACTCAGCCTACAGCCATATGTCTGTAGGCCATGAAGAGATTTTTGCCAGTTTTTCCTAAGATCTTCTAAATCCATCTTAGTATATTTTTGGGTCATCTTCCATCTGAACTTATCCAACTGCCTCATCCTTAGATTCCTATATTCTTATCTTCTCAGACTGGTTCTGCTCATATCTTTGCTCCATGTTGGATGAGACCAAGGCACTTTTCCTCTCATTCAAAATCCATTCATTACTGGACAGCTCTGCCTTGCTTCCCTCTATTCCTCGCTTGTCTTGTTCTGCCAATAAGGTCATCCCAGAATTTCTGACCCTATCTTGATTGGGACAGAATTCCGCCTTAGGAATCTTCACAATAAAGCCAGTGGACCTGCAGAGACCCACATCTTTCATCACAGTCATATGCTGTGGAGGGCAGACAGCCTGCCAGATAATCCCTGTTCCTGAACCCTGTAGCTAGTCCTACTTTTGCTGAATCTCTTACCTCGCTGCTTTCTCTGAACCCTGCCTAAATGTACATGCTCCTCTTCCTTGCCTCCACCAACCTCACTAAATCTGACCACTAGCCTGCCTGAGGACTCTGAGCTCCCAGGCTGTGGTACCCTATTTGTTTATCAGCTCTCTCCAGAACTTCCCATGTATCCTACTCTATGATTGAAGGAGTCACTAGTCAAACTTCCTTCTGTTATGCAAATGCATTATCATTGCCCCTTTTGATGTCTCCCATACTCAGAAGAGGAAAAAAGGCAATGATTTTTCCCAAATATAGGAACATTTACTTCCTTTAGCCCCTTTGCTGCTTCACACTAGCTTATTTGAAACCAAGGCCCAAAGATTTATATAAAAACAAACAAAACAGTGCTTATTGTAAGCAACCATAAAAAATCAGGCTGGGGACAGTGGCTCACGCCTGTAATCTCAGCACTTTAGAAGGCTAAGGAGGGTGGATCACTAGGTCAGGAGATCAAGACCATCCTAGCTAACTCAGTGAAACCCTGTCTTTACTAAAAATAAAAAAATTAGCCCAGCGTTAGTGAGCTGAGATAGCGCCACTACTCTCCAGCCTGGGCAACAGAGCGAGACTCTATCTCAAAAAAAAAGAATTTCAATGTTAAAAAGAATACACCAACAAAATGTTTCAAAATACCAACTACTGTTCTAAGACCATCTCAATAACTATTATGTATCCATTTATACAGTTATTTATTGCTATGTCATTTAAATATATTTATATTTTTCTGCTTACTGTATTGTACATTGATGCTTCGTTTATTGAAACAATTCAGCCGGGCGCGGTGGCTCACGCCTTGTAATCCCAGCACTTTGGGAGGCCGAGGCGGGTGGATCACGAGGTCAAGAGATCGAGAACATCCTGATCCACATGGTGAAACCCCGTCTCTACTAAAAATACACACACAAAAAAAAAAATTAGCTGGGCATGGTGGTGCGTGCCTGTAATCCCAGCTACTCAGGAGGCTGAGGCAGGAGAATTGCTGAACCCAGGAGGTGGAGGTTGCAGTGAGCCGAGATCACTCCATTGCACTCCAGCCTGGGTAACAAGAGCAAAACTCCATCTCAAAAAAAAAAAAAAAAAAGAAAAGAAAAAGAAACAATTCAAGCAAGTGTTGCTTGCAGGATGAACATCTCTATGCATAAATCTGTGTGCACACACCTTATATTTCTAGGTAGATGCTTAGCAAGTGAATTTCTTGGTAAAAGTATATAAACAATTCATGTAAATGCTGCAAGAAGTAGGTAAAATAATTAGATATGGTTATGTCTGGGTGGCAGCTCACTCAGATAGTCAGAAATGGGGCATCAGAATCAAGTGGGATTATCTAGCCAGACTCTTTCACATCTTTTTTTTTAAAAAAAATCTTAAATATTACAGATTACTTATAGGTAGTGCATGTTTATAGCATGGCATATGCTTCTGAGCATGTATGCACTTATTCTACTGGATATTCAACCTACAATTTCTATAACTTACAAATGTAAACATATCTTGCCTATTGTAAAATAAACACAATGCATCAAGTTATTTATAGTTAGTGTGTGCATTTTTGAGCATTTATGGAATCAAATAATTTTATACACTTATAATTCTTAAAGGTTAAAAGGTTTAAAGATGTCTAAAAACAAATGAACTATTTGTCTGTTTCCTATGAGCCATACATCCAGCAAGGAACTACACATGTATGTGTGACATTCACAATAAATCTATGAGGTAGGTGTGACCACACCCGGCCTCTCAGGCAAGAAGGCTGAGGGCCAGTGGGGCCATCACAGAGCAGGGAGCTGAAAGAACCCTCTCTCCAACTTCATCTCACTGCTTTCCGCTCCCTTTAGGCTTTCCCACATTTCTTTTTCTGCTTCTACAATGCATAATGCTGTTTTTGGTTATTAGCACTGCATTTGACTTATTCTATTTCTGAATTATAATGATTAAAAATAAACATTATTTAAAATTTTGATTTTTTTCAAGAATTATTTGTCAAAATTATGTGATTGTTTTTCCAAGGTACAATTACACATGTTAAAAAAAAGTATATGAACATTTTAGAGAATTCATATTCTATACCCATGTGAACAAACTAACCCTTCTGAAAATGTATAGTAATTTACAAATCTCCCTCAGGGGTGTGTAACACTGCCATTTCTGTAACTACCTCTAAAAAAAATTTTGAATCTTTTCTAATTGAGAATACAATTTTAATTGGCATTCATTTTACTAATATTGAATTGTTTTCACATCTTATTTACTGGAATATATATATGTATGTGTATATATATATATGTGTGTGTGTGCGTGTGTGTGTGTGTGTGTGTATATATATGCTCTTCAAAGGAATATACCAAAGTTTGTTTATCCAATGTATCTGCTCTTGTGAAATTAGTCCCTTTGGAAAGTGGTGTCTCTTTTCTAGTGATCATGACCTTGCCTTAAACATTGGGATAACTTCTTTTTCAGTGACCATCAGGGCTTTAGTGACATTCTTTTGGATAGTCTCAGGATAAGTTATATCAACAAGTTGGGGATATCACAAACATGCAGAGCAACTGCATAGTGATAACCTCAGTTTTCTTCTGAGGCACATAAACCAGCCATGAATGCAACTGTCAAAAAGGTATTCTAGTTACATGGTGAGCTGTGGTGAACGTGAATGGAATAAATGTCTGACTCTTGAAAAGTACCAGTCATTTGAATACATCCATCATGGAAGACTTATTTCTATACTCATCATTTCTCAGGCAGGCCTCATATTTAATATATCTAGACTAATTAATAGTTGTCTGTCAGTCTGCCCGTCAATATGCCATGCAACCTTAAATATGCAGCCATATATATCAGACAGTTAGAAATTTGATCATAATTGTCAAGTAGCGTGTTTTAGACCAGAATGTCATTCATTCTTAGGATTTGTATCTATTTTATACACTGTTATATACCAGGTACTTAGAACAGTACCTAGCACAGAGTAAGTGGTCAACAGATATTTGTTGAATGCATGATGAACAAATGAATGAATGAGTGAGTGAATGAACCAACATTTAATAATTAGACATCAAGAGCAGAGCTTAGTTTTCCTTATTTTGTTGGATAATACAAAATGGCAAACACTTTTGGATGATATAGATGAGAAATACACAATAAAGGTAAATTGGCACAGTGTAAAGGCCTGTTTCCATTCCAATTTTGACTGTGTCAGCAAATAGCTGCTACATCATTCTTTCCACCAATGTTGACTGGGTACCTACTATGTGCTCTGCACTTCACCAAGTGCTGGAGATGCGTGAAGAGTGTAACACATGCAGCCTGTGCCTTTTGGGGAATTTACAATCTATTGGGAAAAAAGATATTAATCAAATATTCTTGGAAATAAATAGGAAATAACAGATATTTTTATGTGCTAAGCATTTAAAAGAAGAGGCCAACCTGGCATGAATGATCAGGAAGGCCTTCCTTTTCTGAGGAGGGGATATTTGAGCTGCATCTGGAAGCAAAGCGAACAGTTTGAACAAAAGTTCAAGCAAAAACTGAAAGCATTGTGCATTGAAGAAATCAAGAACAAACAAGTGAAGGGCATCACAGAGAGGTGTTGGAGAACAGTGAGATAAATCTGGAGAGAAGGTTCTTGTAGCTTTTTGCTTTGTGATGGTCCCACTGGCCCTCAGCCTTCTTACCAGTAGTGTGTGCATTGTCATACTTACCTGGTAGGTTCATTCTGAATGTCAAACCAACATGTGTACTTCCTTGCTAAATGCATGTCTACAGGAAATGCTCTTAGGGTCATTTTACTGTTTCTTCTATTACCTGTATTTTGACTTTATAAAAACAAGATCTAGGTCCTATATTTTAATGAATTGCCTTAGTGCCCATCCCCAGTGTGAACTGCTTAGAAAATGCTCAATTGACCAGGCACAGTGTGTCAGGCCTGTAATCCCAGTGCTTTGGGAGGCCAAGGTAAGATGCACACTTGAGGTCAGGAGTTCAAAATCAGCCTGGTCTACATAGTGAAACTTCATCTCAACAAAAGAAACATTAACATGATATGGTAGCACGTCTGTAGTCCCAGATACTGGGGAGGCTAAGGTGGGAGGATTGCTTGAGCCCAGGAGGTTGAGGCTGCAGCGAGCCGTGATTGCACCACTGTACTACAGCCTCCTCAGTGACACAGCAAGACCCCCTGTTTCAAAAACAAAAAACCTCAATCAATGACAGGTGGGGTTATCATTGCACTTATTAAACAGTCTTCTGTGTGCTAGAATATAACATATTTTTTTCACCCAGGCTTTTATTTGATAAAAGTTACTGTGAATTTACAATACTAAATTGAGTTTCCAACATCTGATACTTTTATATATAGAATTACACATCTTTATTATTCATTGATGTTTCAAATTTGAACGTGCAGTTTGGACATTATTTTATTTTCATATTTGCAGAATATTGGTTAGTTCAGAGTTTGAAAGCATCTCTAAGCTTTATAATGATAAAATATATATTCTATACATATTGGATTGCAATAAATATTTGCATCACAGCATTTTTTATAGCAATGAGAAAAGTATATGCAGAGATTAAATAAATGCATAAAAATAGGCTTTCACCAATAATTTGCAACTCGAACAACAAAGCAATAATTTAGAGTTCTGACCTTGTAATTCAGCTGATTAGAAGAAACCAATTCTTTTTATTCCATATTGTGTTGTCGCTAATTGATGGAGAATTCTAAGTGAATTGTGTGCCAAAAATTGATGAGTTCCATTCCCTTTGTGTCTAGATGACTTGTATGTCCTATTTTCCCAACTTTCATTTAAAAGAAAAGAAGTTTGTTTTCTTCTAACAGCCAACACTGTGAACTAGAGAGACATCCTCCCTATTTCCTTCTCATATAATTATATAATACAGTTTCTGCTTTCTAAACGTTGTTGACGATTCTGTTGACGGTATACACAACATAGTAACTGCATCCCAGTCTTCCTTAACTAGATGAGCCTAATCAGTTGTAAAAATTCCTGTTAATCAGATAAATGAAAAAATAAATAAAAATAAATTTTTAAAGATAAATAAAAAATAAAAATAAACAAAATTCCCGTTAATCAGATTAATGTACCCAGAACCAAGCAGATACTCAAAAAGCAGATAACAGGACAAAGGATGTACAAAGTATCACTTTTCATTGTATTACCCTACATGATTATTTTTATTTTCTGATTATTGACAGTAGATGTGAGATAATATTTATACTCTGCATATTACAAGAATTTTTAAAAATATTTTACTTTTTGTGTTTTTCATCCTTCTACTTTTACTAAGAAGTTAAGTACCTGTTTATCCCACCACTCCATCCCTCTTACAAATACAGTGTCGTGTACTGGCCTATTCATAAAGTATTAATGTCACACTGAAAAATATCTTTTAGAGACAGACCCCCTGACATGTAACTATTGATGATTGAGGAGCTTCAAGGCACATGAGGCATGCCCAGCCCTACTGTTGAAGAAAGCTGCTGAAGCTCTTCCGCTGGGGAAGCAATTAACTTTATATTCCATTTGCTGATGATGCCACTTGCCTAAATTGATCTTGTTTGTTAAACTCATGCCAGTCTTTTCAGCGTGCTCAGCTCAGGGGAAAGTCAGGCTATATAGTCAGGCTCCAGTGCTTTTGGGTAGAAGTGAAAATATTTGCACTCATCAAACAAGAAAATGGCATTCCTGGCTGTCAGTGTGGAAGGAAGGGCTTTTCTCTCCAGTGTTGCGTGGCAGACTCTCTGCTGGTGTCCCTGAATGTCAGCTCATGCCTCATTGCTAAGTAAGTATTTTCCCCACCTAACCTGACAGGTAGACATGTCTGACATGAAAGCAGGCTGCCCTCATACTGGGGAGCAAGGATACCCCAAACTTGGGGCCAGTTCTGCTAAGCTGAGCCAGTTTTGCTAAGTGTTACTTCAGTTTGGCTGTATTATTAGCTTTGAGATATGCCTTGAGTACCTTAGCGATCCAGTGTGAGAATGGTTCGCTAGAGCTGGCTTCTGTTTGACGACTGGTACGCGGTACCACATTTTTCCCACTAGCAAGCCTTCATCTCTTCCTGACACATCTTATCCATCGATGGGAATCTGGATTTGCCAACAGATTGGTTATGAAAGGAATTGGGATTCCCTGAAGAAGTGGGCTTTGAGCCCCAAGAGTAGGGAATGTCACTTTGAGACCTATGACCTGGCTGTGCATAGTGGGTATTTGGCATTTTGCATCTTCAACTGGCTTCCAGCAACATATATCTGGCTCCAATTTTCACTATAGTGTTAAAATTTAAATAAATAAAGGGAAACTGGGTGTGGTGATCCTAAAGAAGATATTATTTCCTGATAACACAAATTGCTGAGGAAAACCATGTACTTTTAAACCAAATATAAATTGACTTCTCTATTCTTCTGTTTTCGATTTTATATACTATCTTTTCATTCACAAATATTGATTAAATGCCTAGCCTGTATAGCCACTAATGTCAGCAAAAAAAAAAAAAAAAGACATTTTTCCTGGACCTAAGAAGGTAACCATCAAAGTAACTTTCCCTTCAGTCGTCATGAATCATCAGAGTTGGTTGTATTAAAATCCGCAGCTTAACACTTCACACTCACTGTTTTATCTTGTCTAAATGTCCGTGTTCTAAATTTCAGCATCTCTTGTATAAAATTAGGGGAATAGGTTCAAATAATCCTTAATGTATCTGGAAAACATTCAACTAGTTTCTGCCATTAGCACCTGTGTGGTCTTAGAGATGTTGCTTAATGTTTCTGAGCTTCAAACACAGCATAAGACAAATGAAATACTGCCCAATTTGCGAGGTTTGTTGTTGATGATTGTTTTAATGGATTGAAGATGAAATAAAGTCTAGACTAGCCAAGTAGCAGTGCTGAATAGAGGTAGCTACTATCACATTGTTTTTTCTATGAATCTGTGAATACTGCCTGTGATCCACGGACTCCAGAATGTGTGTGTGTGTGCGTGCGTGCGTGCGTGTGTGTGTTTTGCAGTTTTGGCCATTACTTTATTATTATACTGTTTATTTTTCCATAGGTTATTGGGGTACAGGTAATACCTGTATTTAGTTATATGAGTAAGTTCTTTAGTGGTGATTTGTGAGATTTTGGTGCATCCATCACTGGAGCAGTATACACAACACCATATTTGTAGTCTTATATCTCTTGCCCACCTCCCACCCTTTCCTCCAAGTCCCTAAAGTCCATTGTATCACAGAACACATTTCAGTCAGCTTACCAAGATTCCCTGATTCTAGCATGCAGCCATTTATACTGGGCAATAGAATTCAATTTCTAAAGCATCTCCCTGTAGCCCTTTTCCTCTTTTATAAACTCACAAGCAGAAGCACAGATAAGAAAAAAACATATATTTGCTTTCACCAGGTAAAACAGGAGCATGCTTAGGATTTATTGCTGAGTGCCTAACAGGTTGTCAACAACGAGTCAGCTGCTTCTTGTTGCCCTGACACCTCCTTCCAAAGTCACTCCATGGAAGTCGCTCTATGGAAGGAACTTTGGAAGGAAGTATCAGGGCAACAGGAAGCAGCTTGTGGTTTCAACCAAGAAAACACATGATGGTTTACACGGGTCTTCCGTGTTCCCCTGACTTTTTTCTTCTGTGTTAGAAAAATGACAAAGATTTTTCTGTGAACTAAATAATAATAGATGAAATAGGGAACCTTCAGGAAGTTAGTAAATACTTCCCTTTAGAGCTGAGGACATGCAAAATCCAGACCCCTGAAATATCAGCCAGACCCTGGAAACTCGCCTGATTTGGGTTCAGTGAAGATACCAAGAATAATTAGACCAAAAGGGGAATTCTGTGTTCCATTCCCCAAGGATGATTATTGGTGACTTTCCATGTCATTCTTTTTTCCACTTCCTGCTTTTTTTTCCCCTCTGAGAAAATTGTTTACTAAATGATGGAAAAGAATGGAATAGAAGCAACTAGGCAGCCGGGCTAGAGGACAGACCTGAGGAATGCCTCTGGTTTTTCATTTACATCCACCAGATCTCTCTCTTTTCTCTTTATCTCAACAGCCAAATGAAAGAAGTTGAGAGTTTTTTCTGTGTATTGTTACTCTAAAGAAAAAAGAAAAGGTGTATGTATAAAGATAAAGTGAAGTTTATTTGTTAGTGTCCTTAAACACAGTGAAACAGTGTCAAACTAGGAAAAGACTTTTCACGTTTTCATTGTACTAGGAACTGTGCACAATTAAATCGAAAAATAAATTTGTAAGCGAACATTTCAGTTAAGCTGCTTATGAAAATAATTAGGCCAGTGAAGCAAGGAGCAGGCCAGCCAAGGAAATGGTGAGTTTGGTTAGAAAGCTCTCTCTGTAAATATATACAGAAATGAAGGGGAAAAGAGTTGTAAAGGCATAGCTTTAGTAAATAAAAACGTTTCTACACCAAAATTTAAAAGACACTGGAAAAAGACTAATTTGTTTTTTAAATACATATATTTGCAGTCATAGAAATCCTGAACTGGAAGGGATTTTAGCAAAACTTTTTTCCAACTGATTACCCCCAAATTCCTACTCAGAACTTACTTTCCCTATGAGTTTCACTTTTTGAAAGATTCTCTTTACAATCTGAACTTACGTAGTAATTAACTTGATTTCTCACTAAGTAATAATATGATCTCCAAATGGGAGCACTAGATTAGCATGAAATAACTAGTGATGCCTCTTCAGTTAGTTTAATTTAAGCAAAAAGCAAATGCATGTGATGTTTTGACTAATTTATGTAATCATATTATGGGTAAATATGATTTCTTGGCTTTTTCTAAGAAGCAAAAGTAGTGCATGGAGACCCACTGCTACCTTTGAGGGCGACCAATGGGTAACCATTGTTTATTCCAGCCATTTACTATATGGTCAGTTTCATGGTTCAAGACTAAGGCTCTGCAGTTGAGGACACAGTCAGGGCTAGAGTATAGGTCTCTCAATATCTAGTCTAGCACCCTTTTTGTTAAACTACACTGCTACTTAACAAACTTGTGAGGCTGGGGAGTTTTTAATGCCATTAATTCCAAGATTTTGGAAGTGTGACTGCATTTGAAAGACCATAGAAACAGTACTGTGGTAACCCATTTTCCTCTCTGGATTTCTCATTACATTTTGTTAATATCAAATGGGCATTTTTTATTTTTGGTCTTATGTGCAGTGCTGTTATATAAGGGTTATAATTTTTACCTAGCTGATCCTTTGCAAACTTACAAGTCATTGAATCTTCCTTATTTGAGTCCTTTAGTGTAAAAAGTGCACACCCAAACCCTTCTGTTTGATTATAGAAACAGATAAGACCTAAAAAGGCTCAGAAGATCTCTCTTAAATGAATAATTTTGTAAATTTCCTTCTTTCTGATTTGGAAATGTAGCTAGATATTTCTGATCTTTCTTATCTTTTCTGATCTAGCTACATTTGGAACCCAAGTCTTTACTCTGTGTATCTCAAAAGAAGCTGGCAGGTAACTCAAATGCACTGTTGGGGAACTAATGAAGAATATTTTTAAATTAATTAAGAGCACACTAAGTTTAGAACTATGTCCTTTCAGAACTTTAAGGAGAATGCAGTTGGCATCAGAAATGTGATAATGAAAAATATAGTTACCAAGAATTAGAACAGTAGAGTATTAGCAGTCCAGATTCTGGTTGGCACTACTCTAAGCTAGAAGCCAGCATCAATGATTGGTTCATCGCACATGGCAACATCATATTTTTAAACCACCTGAGCATTCAGTGAATGTACAGAATGTGTTACTGTTGTTTTTAACAGCCCTTTAGAGAATGTGGGCCAACTAGACTCTTATCATTCACATTGCATTAGGAAAATAGAACATTTAACTACCTGCCATTTTGAGCTCCCGCTGCCAGGGAACCTACATGCTGAGGCTGCTTCAGTGGGACATTTGTGTGATCTAGCGGGCGTCTCTCTTTCAACCTATTAATTAGGAAAAGAGAAGAGGCAGATGTGATATATTAGTTGGCCCTAAGATAGATTGCTCTGAAAAATCTCATATTGGCAAGGGTGATTCAAGTTGCCAGGAATCCAAAGTTTGCTGTGTGACATCCCCAGAAGTCTGATGGGGTTTGACTGGTTTACTCCAGTAAATGAAACTGCTGAGATGACTGTCTTGAGGTGATTAATAAAGTGCATAAATCTTAACTATGGGAAGAAAAGAAGATGAATTGATGCATGCACATATTGGAAATGTAATGAAACCAAATTGAAGCTACCAGGATTTGCTAATATATTACAGAAAAAAACAATACTGTGTTTATTGTTCTTCACTGGTCTTATTTCTGTTGGCCTCAATTCAAAACTGACCAGGAAAACATGTTGGGTTTTGTTTTTCATTTTTCTAGCATGGGAGACCTGAACTGGCAACAAAGTAGGAAAGTAATAATGACATCATGTATATGTGCCCCTGGTATTTATTATTTATTTCTCCCATGTTAATGGGGCTAAAAAAAGTTCAACTTCCATCGAAGCTGCTATTGAATGCTGTTAGTAATGATGTATGAAGTTTCAGTAGTTTTTGAAGTAATTAGAACCTCAGAGCAAATGAACACTAACTGGACTCTCATCTTCAAAGTTATTTTTTCTAACTAAATAGCTCTGTTCTTCTATAATTATCTACTAGTCATTAAGAAATGAAAAATCATTTTAAATGACTAGATGCTTTATTTTTACAAATGTTTGTTCCTTGCTAGTTATTTCGGACTAATTGTAGTTTATGAGGGTCTTCAAAACATCTGAAATTGCTTTCTTAAATTTCCAGTCTCCAAAGGTTGCAAACTTTAATTCCAATAGAAAAAGAAAATGATAAGGAAGAGTGTGTAAGACAATAAAAATTAGAATTTTTGTGATTTTGAAAAAGTCTGACATTTTAAAGATCATAACAGACAGCTATGCAGAGTGGTGGCATTAAAAAAAAAAAGTTTTGTTACCACATGGACCTGAATTTGACTCCAGCTCCACTAGACACTATGACCTTTGGCATGTTATTTAATCTCTGAGCCTCAGTTTTGGCACCCATAAAATGGGAATAATAAATGTGTATGTTGCAGTATTGCTTTAAGAATTAAAGATAATATCTACAAAATCTATAGCACAGAGTCCATCATCATAGTTCATAGGTAGTATCATCACTTCTTTTCTCCATCATTGTTATTGTTATGATATAAAAATGTACTGCTCATAGACCTACTCTTGGTGTTCAGGACAGTCAGTCCATGACATCTTGTATCAAAGTGCTTTTTCCAATGGCAAGTTTGTATCTCCCAAGAACACGGGATTTAGATTAAACAGTCCAGAAAAGCAGAAGCTTTCCATGTCATTTTCCTATCCTTGGGGGCAGTCATTAGGTTAAACATGGGTAGAAAGTATGACTGTGTAGGCCACATACTTATTAGGAGCTTCCCTGTGAACCAGCAAGTTCTCAAGAGCCCATGCACTCATACATTAATGAAGGTCCACACTTTGCCAGTATCTCCCTGGGACAACAAGGAAAACAAAGGAGGTAAACAATAATCACAGAAAACCAAACTGTCAAACAACAAGGAAAACCCCTCGAGATGAGCCTGGTAAATGTCCCTTTTCCTCTAGTCCTCTCTTTCTTTTCTGTTTATTACAAATTGGTATCATGAGTTATACAGGTAAGTAAAAACTGGGCAGTACGCGCTTCTGTCAGGAGGCAGAGATGATGAATATCATGTTCAGAACTTCTCTCTAAGTTCCAGCACTAGCCCAATTGTTTTTATCAATAAATGATTTTTTTACTCTCCCTAGCTCTTTGCTCAGACTTCTCATTTTTCATTTTGCTGTTGGTTTAAAGAATATTCTTCCTTATTCAGTTTCCTGGTTCTAGGTACTAAGTTTGTTGTTTCTTACATTCCAGGCATAAAATACTTTATATATATTAACTTAAAACAACTTGATTTTACAGCTGAGAAAAAAATTGTGGGATCATAGGGATAGTATGTGCTAGAACAAGGCAGGAATGAGAGAGGTGCTTCAGGCACATGAGAGCAGGCTACCTTCCTAGATGTAGTCCACATGATAGGTACAGATTGGTGATTTCAGATGAAATTCCCATTACAGAACCCAAATTTCGATTCTGAATGTAGATGCCATGGTGAGCATTTAAACTGTTTCCTTAACCTGATTTCTCCAAACCTACTTTACCGTTCTCAATGAAATCTGCTAGTGCATAGGTGCTGATCAAGAAACACAAATCCAGCTAACTCTCATGCTGATTTTCTTCCTCCTCTGATCAATTCCCTTCCTACTCAAAGCTTCTTGGTCCTACCGCACTGGCTCCCCAGCTAAAGGGAGCATGCAGAACCCTGCCAGTTTATGACACATCGCCACAGGGATAACGGAAGAAAATGTTCTCATCTCAATAGGCTAAGGGAGTGGTAGTGTCAGCTTTTATTAGTTTTTTTAAGATGCTGGAAAGAAAAAGAGGTTGGATGGATTTCAGAAGAAGGAAGGAAGAGAGATTGCTGAAAACCAGGAAACCAACCATGCTCAGAGATTAACAAGACCCAACCAAGAAACAAGCATTATCGTCCCTAACTGCATCTCAGAGAGAAGAGCCAAACACAAACACAGCTTTCTAACATATGTTCACCCCTTCTCCCTGACCAGGCTCAGCAAGACTCTTAGATATCCAGCCAACTCTTCAGTCTTTCTCTAAGTATCAAAGAGGGTCAGACTTTTATAATGCTAATAGCTGTTAATTAGCCTACAACCATCATGCACCAGATATTGGACTAAGTCCAGTACATATAGTGCCTTGTTCAGTCATTTCAATAGCTCCATGAGATTGGCAAATTATGATTCCCAACTTACAAGAAAACCAAGTCACACAGTCAGAAAGGGGCAGATCTAGTATGGAATCTGAGCCCTGTTATTTTCAAAGGCCATGTCCATTTCTGCTATGCCACATTATCTGAAGTAAGACAGTTTTTCAAGCTTGCTGTTGCACAATAGTGAGTGTTAATTGAAGGGATGGCAGTGGAGTAGGAAAGAGGTCATTTTAGGGAAGACTGTTTATGCCACAGTGACCTGAGAAAATAGCATCGGTTCCTTATTTTTTAATGACAGCATTCATATTTTATTAAATGTAACAAACCTTCAAGCTGCTGTATGCATTATTTAGCTTTTTCTGTTTACCTATTTCTTATTTTCAAAATCCCTATATAGTCTCCAAAGTTTTATATGATCACTGTAACATGGGGACTGTTGGATCTCTCACTCTTGAGTACCCACTGTGCAGTGTGGGTAGAATGGATTTACAAACCATTCAGAGTTAGGAAATCCAACCCAGAATTCCACCCATGCAACTCATAATCTAGGCTTTTTCTTCTGGATATTGGGAAGAAAAAAGAAAAAAAAAACATGGCCAAGCGCAGAAAAGTTGAATAGGGACTCAGGAGGAGCCTGCCTGGATATAACAAGGTGTAAAAATGAGAGGGAACTTTGGCCAGGTCATTTGTCTGCCTGGGACCATATAGTTTCCAACAACGGATGAGTTTCGATTCACTGCTTTCTTAAGATTCTCCTGTAGCCCATTTCCAGAAAACAATGATGTTGCATGTATATATGTCACTGCTGGCAATTGCAACAGCATTTAGTGAATTTCACATCATAATTTCTAGTCAGTCTTGATGTTCCATTTTTGTCCATGGAAAGAGTAAAACAGACTATTTCAGATTCTTTGTGTATGAAGATTAAAAGGGACAGTGATATATCAGGCAGTCAGAATCACTCACTTGTCAATCTGTGCAGATGTTCAAAACAAGATATTCCATTTCAGTGTGAAAATTTACACGCTGATGCACATTGTTATATTGTTGGAAGAGAAGGTATGAAACCATCTCAGCCACCTCCCTTGCAATCCAGGTGCACAACCAAATGGTAAAAGACAAAGAGATTGGCTAATGGTTTCTTCTACATTTAAAAAGTGCAAGAAACCTGGAGCTTTCTTCATTTTATCATTAAGGGGGCAAAAACTGGCCATCAGGGTTACTCAATGAATCCAAAACAATATTCATGGAAGGGCACTATTTAATGAGCTTGGTGGGAGGAAAATTTGGCAGTCTTTGGAAGTTACCTTTATTTTATACATTTTATTGCCTTGAAAGCTATGACTCAGAGTCATCTTTATTCATTGAAATGAATCCACAAACCTTCTAGAATGTGATACAATTTACTTTACGGTACCAGAGGACTTCTATAAGCCAGAAACCATTGTTTCTCCACTCTTCGTATTTTTGAATGGGAACATACTGTAATAGGTGAAGTTTCTGAATGAAACTCCCAAAGAATGAGAATAGAACCCTACTTGTCAAGCCCAAGGTCCCCTGTTTAATCCTGTATTCATCTGCTCAGTCTCCTCTGTGCATAAATTTGCTCTTTGAAATCTTTGCTCATTCTGTTTCCCTCCACCTGCCTAAGTTCTAGCCATGTACAAGACACAGTAGAAGCACCTCCTCTTTACAAAAGGCACATCACCAGAGCCCAGGATGGATCTCCCTTCCCTGGAGTTCAGCGCTTGCTTGTTCTCTTGTCTTTAGCTTTGTCTTGCAAACTGGTTCAGGTATGGTCAGTGGGCTTTGTCTTACATGCTAATTCAGATTGGGAATGGCCAATTAGAGGAGGATTACAAGGCCACTTACAAAGTTTGTGGGAAAAATGCTGTGCTGGATTAGTCGTGTCTCTCTTGGGCATGGCAGCAAGGAATGGAATATTCAAGCTATGTACTCCCTTCTAAAACTAGCTCATAAGTGCTCAGAAAATAAGAATCTCTTACTTTGGGTTTTAGATCCCATGCATGCCTAATTGTTCTGACATCACAGTAGAGGTTTAGGTCATATTCACTGATGAATATGACCAAAAGCTGTCATTAATACATGAGGAATAAGATCTAAATGAGTCTGGAAACAGTATCTTGGTTTTGTCAAGAAACAATATTTCCTTTAAAAGCAAAGTACCGGAGAAGTGCTGTGTATTTTCCTTTGTGAGTACTGGTCAAATATTGAGATCATGTGAAATTCCACATGCAGCTATACTTAGAACTAGATTTTATTTATGACATGTCTAGGCGCATTGGAGTTTTTCTTATTTCTGTATTTAATCCATGAAAGCAATTGTAAAGCTCATTCTACTAATATCTAATTTGGGCTTAAATGATAAAAGAATAAAATAAACACATATATATACATATATACACACACACATATACATGTAAATATGTCTGATGTAAAAATAAAATGAAAAGATTGCAGGATACCAATAAAAACAGTCTCTGTGATAAAAACAGCCAGAGTTGCTTTAAAACCTGTATGTCTTCCTTGCATTTCCAGTCTGAATAACTGGATAGTGTCAACTTAAGCACCTTGATCCTGATTCCTGTCCAGTTTAAGTGAATTCTGATCACATTTGAGGTTCATTCTCATTTCATAAAGAATAACCACTCCCCTCAGCCCCCCTACAGTAACAGCACTCACTGCTGAGGTTAATTGCAATTTAAACTTCAACAGTTTCTTGAAGCTTAAAGCAAATTGTGTTTGAAAAGCAAGAGGAATAAATTGCAGGAGACCAAAAGGTAGGGTTTACACAGAAACTACTCTTTCTCTGGACTGTAGAAGGAAGAGGCAGGTGCTGGATCTCAGCTTTCAACCTGCTCGGCAAACAACCAACATCAGCCTATACAGGAGTGACGAGAAGAAGAAAGCCTTTACCTATCTTGAGCCCCAGGTCCTTGGCAAAATGGCAAAAACAAGGGACTTGCAGTTAGAAGACTTGAGTTCAAACTTCCTCTTAGATGTTTGACCTTAGATGTATGGCATAGCTGCTCCAAACCCGGATATCCCCTCTGAAGAAAGTATAAAAAGTGAAACAATCATTTTTTTACACCATAAGGTCATGATGGTCAGATGAGAAAATGGAAGTGAAAGGACCTGATGAACTGTCATTGAGGCAGATGAAGCTATTACCATCGTCATTTAGCTCCACTTGCTTACCCTCTTCTCCAAATAATTTGCTTTAAGACAGAGGTAATTAATGTCTGTTTTCAGTGGTTTTTGAGCTCATTTCTGCAGAAAACACCTGAAGGATGCAGCTCCTGTCTGTAATCTTGGTTTTCTATCCCTAGCTGGTGGAAGCAGAGGTAGAGTTTGAAATGACCCACTAGTAAGAACGAGAGATCTTAATGTAAAGAAAACAAGTGAGCAAAGTTTGGAAAGGGTAAAGGACATGTTAGTTTAGAAACTGGGGAAGGGCTTTTAACTGGGAAGGGCTGGAATCATATTTGGCAGAGGACCTGCGTTTAACGTGACCACGACTGAGGCTACTCAGCACTCTACCAGCTTGTCTCAGAGCCTGGTTTAGAACTGTTCTCCACGCCCACACCAAAGTAGATTTTGAGCAACTTCTGGATTTATCATGCAACTTAAAGAGAAGACTGGCATGTGGATGACACATTCTCACTTCTTCTGGTCTAGAGATTGTCACTTTATGCCAAATGTCAGCAGCTCTCTTCGTAAAAATGCCTAGTATCTATTAAAAGTCATCCATTCATTCACCAAATATTGATTGCATACCTGTTCTGGAGTCAGCCCTGTGTTAGATGACAAGTCAGGGGTGAGCCAGATGGAAACAGTCCCCGTCTCACAGCATCTGCATTCCAGGCCCTCAGAGCCACTGTACGTGGAAAAGCCATTCCAAGGAAAGGGGACCACCTCCCCTCTAGACACATGCAATGATACAATTTCAAAAAGCACTCGGTTCTAGTCTTCATGGCATCTCAGTTCTTTCCTTCTTACTACTCATCATGGGATCTTTCTCATTTTCTGTTTCCTAATATGTGAAATTGAAGGCCAAAATGAGTTATCTGAGGATCCTTTCAATTCCAGAATAACATAATTTTTGACATTAGGAAAATGTGTGCCTTGCTTTCTATATTTGTCAAAGAAAAATGGTGATATTTTCCTTGCTGGTACAACTAGCTCTTTCTGAAATTGAATTCATATAATATGTGAATGAGTTTTAACAACATAAAACATCCTCATAAACTTAAGATTCTACTAAGACTATGAGTAGGATGTCATCATTAATATGGGACAAACAAGGACATCCTTGCTATTTCTGCTTGAGGACACAGAATTCACTCTGGCCACTTAAAATGAAAGCATGGAGATACTATGCTGGTGGCTGGCGTACCCTGCAATTATTAAGAACTCTTTGTGATCATGGTATCTCCCATGCCATTGCACTCCAGCCTGGGTAACAAGAGCAAAACCCCGTCTCAAAAAAAAAAAAAAAAAACAACTCTTACTTCTAGAGAACCTCCCCCACCAAAGTGCTTGAGGCCCGGTGTATATATAGTAATACAGTTGAGATAAGTCTCAGTTGCCTAATGAGAAAATCATTTCCATCTATGTGTATTCCCTGGAAGCTAGGCTCAAACCAGTTTCTCATTTCTGAAGAATGCTTTTCTCCTTCCCTTTTGCTGCTGCTTGGAGCTTCCTTTTGGAAGGTGATGTGCTATTGTTTTATTTCTCCTAAGTTTGATCATTCAGAGTCATGGCTCTGGACTATCATGTATTATGTGTGATAGTATTTAATGGCTCACTAAATACTATCAGCAACATTGTCCACCTTCATCATATTTCTATTAATACAGAGTCACCCTGGAGGTATCAGTGATGATAATTTTGTCCTTGATTCTATCTCACACTCAAGCTTATTCCTGCCCACTTAGCACAGAGTGGTCAAAGCAGCTGATTGCAGGTAAGTTCAGTGCACTTTGAGTGACTGTGCTCCTCTCCAAATTACTTGGCAACAAAATGGCACTAAGGGAATGTTTTGTATTTACTGTGACACAATAACAACTGGACTAAAAAGACTATTTTGACTAAGAACAAGGACATTGTGCTATCGTTTACACTGGGGTTTGCTTTTGAAATTCCTTGTTCAGCTAAAGAAGATGTTATGGCTGCTGTTGTTGTTTTATTGAGTAATTACAGTAGAACAAAGCCTAAAAGCATTTATTGGGCTTTGTCTCCCAATTGCCCACTCATCACCACCACCAAAAGGACACAATGGCCAGTCGCGTGTGTAAGAGGAAAGAACGTGCAATTGTCAACTCTGTATATCTAAGTAGTATTCTTTAGAAGGGAACCATTTACAGACCAAGAAACTTGCCAACATGGTGCATGTGTGTCCTTGTGCTTTTGTATGTTGTGTCTGAACTCAAGTAATCTACTCCACCAACTACCTCTTTGGTAAAGTGAATCCCACAGGGCCAGGCTGTCCATCTCCCATAATTTGCCCTGAAAAGAAACATTTGAAATCTCAGATGCATGAGAAACAAGATTGTGCTGCGTGTAAATCAGCAACAATGCATCAAATATGCATGTCCAGATCATAACATGAAAATAGACTTCTAACTTATTTCCTCTTATGCATACAAAGCACTGACAATGCACACCACAATGTCGAAACAAGGAAGTGGTGAGCAAATTCGTAATTTCAGTTCTATAAGTGACAGCTGTATCCTGGCTACAGTTCAACGCATAATTCAAACGTGGGCCAGAAATGAGTGATTCAAACAATGTGTTAAGAGATGTAGTATTTGCATCACTTCTCACGTAACCATGTCTTCTTAGTGTTGATCGCAAACATTAATGAGAAGATGGTGATATCTGATCATTACCTCATATTAAAAGACACCCAGGCACACCCAAGTTTGACCTAGATTTTCTTTCCAGTAAAAAGCATGGGAAGGTGTTAAGGTTTTTTTTTTTTTTTTCATGTGTATTCAATTAATAATAAAAGACTATTTTTTCTGACCAGTAGAAAGTTTTCTAAAATAACAGAACTAAGCACCAGCTGATTGTAATTTATATTTCAGAAAAACAATTGTTATGCTTTCTATTCTAGCAAAGGGAAAAGTTGTCAGGGGTGAGCAACTGAGCTTTTTGACCACTTGGAATTCATCTTCATTTTTGCATCAGAGGCTGAAGCAGCTCCAGATCCAGATGTGCAGTTGGTTTCTGTTCAACTCCAACTCCTTTGGGGGAAATTACACTGAATTGTGTCACTTTTTTTCCTGAATACCCAGATTATGTGAACACACCCATTTGATTTTTAATAGCAGAGCTAGGAAATCCCACTGGGAAAGCATGCTAATACTTTTTTTTCTCTAAATTGTATTTTGGGGCAAATCTTACACAAAAAAAGATTTAGAGGCTTTTATAATGTCGGGTATGACAATATCTTATATGAGTCACTTTGCAAATACACATGGCTACATATAATGGGAACGATGCACCTTTACTTCCCCTACTTTATACTGCCATATTGGTCTCCTCGATCATGTATGAAGCCTCAAAATAGAAAACTTACCCAACTTAGTTTGTCCTCTGACCCTTTAATTTTAGTCATGCAAAATCTGACTCCTCCTTATATGTCTTGAGAGTGAGCTGGCTCTGAGTATGTTGCCTGGTTTTGAGCAGCAATGGTTATATCATACTGATGAACACTTAACAGCACCAGATAGTCAAATGATCAATGAACACTGGCCCGTGTCCATAGTTACGGTTTGTTCTCTAGGCTGCCCTGATGCTGAAGCTCTCTTGAATTCACTTTAAACATTTACTTTGAGCTGGAGAAAGAAGGATATGTAGAAAGAGAAGGAAAGAGAGCCTTTTTCTTAACCCTTTGTGAGTGTTAAAGCACAGTGATAAAATAAGGCTAGCTTATCTATGGCACTCTTGGGTTACTCATGAGAATTGGCAAGGTGGTGGCCTTCAATAACAGTTGAGGCTTAGCCTGCATGGCTACATGGCTCTTGCTTAAATAAGTGAACTCATGAGATTCACTATGTGAACCAACATCAGGGGATTTTTATGAAAGGCTTAATTACTCTCACAGGTTTAAAGAGTGTTAAATCTGAGCTATTTGGTCAAAAGTAGAAATGACCATTAATAAGAAATTGCTTGCCATTAGAACCCAAATGAAGGCTTGCTTTGAAAGCATTTGTGTTATCACTACTTATGTTTTCCCACAATCTGGACCCTTTCTGGAGTCAATAAATACCATGTTTGCTAACGGAATGTGTGCTACCAATTAGCAGAATTCTAACCAGTGCTGGGTAAATAACTGAATTGTTTGCTGTGGAAATTACCATGAAAGACTAACCAGGATTGTTTTTCCCAGCTCTGAAAATAATTACTCAGAGCTCTCTATCTGGTGAAAGACAGCCTAATTTAGGAAAGAGGGCATGGACTATGGAATTAGATGGGCAATGTAATAACCTCAGCATGTAGTCTCAGGTACCTCATCTATGAAATAGTGATAGTAATAACTATTTCATGGAGTTATTTTAAGGATTAAATAAAATCAGTATATGAAAACTATACATAATAGACAGTATTTTTTAGTATTAATTCCTTTTGTTTCCCTGATTCCTAAATAATATCATTTGAGAATAGAATTCTCCTTTTTTTTTTAAACTCAGTAGTCATACAAATCAAATATAATACATTTTCATCTTTGTCCCAGGCCTGCATAAACCTGTTAAAACTACATAAGGAAATAATTGCATCAAAACCAAAGTATAGTCTTCTGTTTCTAGCAAGATGAATGACCAGATGTTTACAGAAAACCCTTCCAGTATGCAGTCAAATATGCTAGACTATAGATAAAATGATGATAATAAAAGATAGATGAATGGAAGATAGATAAATAGATAGATAGCTAGAACAGTCAAGTAAAGAAGTATCCATAAATCTCTACTTCACAGAGATAACAAACACTGGAACTGGAATTCTGTGGAGGAGGTTTTTGAACTTGAACTATGTACCATTTGGGAGAGAGAGAGACCAAGTTAAGGCCTGGGTGGTGAGCAGAATAGCAGGTTGAATCAGATATCCTTCACGAAAAGCCAGAAAGCTAGTAATCCAAAGGGTGACATGTAGTAGGTGAATTAGGAAAACAAAACAAAACACAGAATGCTTGTTTTTCATGGTTCCAGGTGAGGAGAGTATGTGTAGTCTAATTTCTAAGCTTTGTGGAAAAATACTGGAGAGAGAGGCTTCAAAAACAATGCTCAGGATGTCATGAAAGAATCCAGGTGTGGTGGCTCACACCTGTAATCTCAGCACTTTGGGAGGCCGAGGTGAGTGGATCACCTGAGATCAGGAGTTCGAGACCAGCCTGGCCAACATGACAAAACCCTCTGTCTACTAAAAGTCCAAAATTAGCTTGGCATGCTCTCACACACCTGTAATTCCAGTTAATTGGGAGTTTGAGGCAGGTGACTCGCTTGAACCTGACAGGCAGAAGTTTCAGTGAGCCAAGATCACACCACTGCACTCCAGCATGGTTGACAAAGCAAACCTCTGTCTCAAAAGAAGTCAAGAAAGAAAGGCGGCAACAGAATAAATATAGAAAAATGAAACAAATATTACAAAACAAAGTTGTAAAAGCAAATCCAGATATTTCAATCAATAAAATAAATTCAACTGCTTTATCCTCTCCCATTAAAAGATAAAAGTTGTCAAACCATATTAACCCAGATATGCACAATCAGACAAAATCCAACCAAATGTTGTTTATGAGACACACAAAATGGTTGAAAGTTAGAGATAGAAATTTTGTATTCCAGCAAATAAAGAACCTTCCTTAATATAATAATATCAAAAGATAAAGACAAGTAGTATACTAAAGAAAAATAAATGTATTGCATTTTCTTCAAAGTTAACATTCTTCAGGAAACTATAATGCTGAATTTATGTGTACTGAATCTTATAGCTCCAAATATTTATGGCAAATTAACAAAATTAGGATGTGTACAGAAACGTACAATTCTACAATATAGTAGAAATTTTTTCTTTTTAGTAGGATATAGAAATCCAGAACAATCCAACGAAGATTATATGGCCTTATATGGAATACTAGTCCAACAACTGGAGAGTAGTTATTACTTTGAGGGGGAGATATAAATTTTATAAAAAGTAAGCATGTTCTAGAGCATAAAGAAAGTTTCAACAAATTTTAAAGAATCTGTTTTGTATACACATGCACTCATGTTTATCACATCACTATTTACAATAGTGAAAACGTGACATCAACCTAGGTGCCCATCAACAGTGGATTAGATAAAGAAAATATGTTATATACCATGGAACACTATGCAACCATTAAGAAGAATGAAATCATGTCCTTTGCAGCAACGTGGATGTAGCTAGAGGCCATTATCCTAAGCAAATTAATGCAAGAACAGCACTAAATATCACGTGCTCTCACTTCCAAGTGGGAGCTAAACACTGGGTACTCATGAACATAGAAATGGCTGCAATGGACACTAGGGATTACTAGAGGGGAGAGAGAGGGATGGGGTCAAAGGCAAAAAAATTAGCTATTGGATACTATGCACACTACCTGGGTAATGAGATCATTTGTATCTCAAACCTCAATATCACATAATACACCTGTGTAACAAACCTGCACATGTATCTCCTGAATCTAAAAAGTTGAAATTATTTTTTTAAAGTAGACTTTTGCATGTGAGTTTTATCAAATATTCCATTACAAAACACATAAATTATATCATGTAATAGAAAAAGAAGGAAATTTCCCAAGCTTATCTTACAAGGATAGTATTAACCTTGGATCCAAAACTAAACACAAACAGTGTAAGAAAATAAAATTACATATTATTTAAATGCTTAGAACATTAACAGGTAAACACAACATTGACACACCATCCTAAAAATGTTTTTTTAAATGGTAGAGCATAATTTTGTGGTTATCCCTGAAAACAAAACTAGAAAATTCGTAATTCATCATATTAACTTACTAAGGGAGAAAAACTGTGCCATCTCAATAAATATAAAAAAGTTATTCAATAAAGTTCTACAACCATTCATGATCCGTTTTTAGCAAAACTATGAATGGATTGAAACTTTCTTAACCTGATAATGTATGTCTATAATAAACAAACGGATCTACAACCATTCATGATCCGTTTTTAGCAAAACTATGAATGGATTGAAACTTTCTTAACCTGATAATGTATGTCTATAATAAACATAGCAAACATCACTCTCAATGGTGAACTATTTTTAAAAGCCCCTTCAAAATTAGGAACAAAGCAAGGATGCTTGCTATCACAACAGAGAATAATATCAATGTAATTCTGAACGTTCTAACTAACCTGCAGAAACATGGGATAGAGGGTAACTTGCATACCAGGAGACATGCACAAGAATATTCATAGCAAATTTGATTTTCATAGCAGTAAACTGGAAATCACCCAATTATTTTTTGACTTAGAATAGATATATCAATTTTTATGTCTTTATATAATGGCTTCCTATACAGCAGTAAAGCAAATGGACCATATCTATGTCTATGTCCACATAGATGAATACTATGGAGCAAAAAGCTAATCACAGAATACACATGCAGTAACATTCCATTTATATGCAGTTTATATAAAGTTTACAAATAGGAACATTTAATGTATATTTGAAAATATGTGTAAATTATAAAGAGAAGTAAATTACGAACACAAAATTCAAAATCTTGGTTACATCTGAGGAGAGCACAGGCAGGGGATGGAGTTAGGAAATGGCTCGTATGCGGTTTTCTGTATGCTAAGCTGATAATAGACACACAGGCATTTTTTATTATTGTTAGTTAGACTCTACACTCTACATTTTGTATTGTCTGACATTTCACAATGTATAAAACAAAACATCATTATGAACGTGGATGGAATACACATTCTTCCTTGATATGCTGTCCCATTTCTCTGTCAAAGGCATCATTTCTAGAAAATTGCCAAAGCCATATGCAGGAAACCTCACTGAGTAATGATTTAAGTATTGTCCATTTGTGCTTATTTGGTCTGAGGCCAAATTCTCCTATTTTATTTTTCTTTACATTCTTCTGTATGAAACTGTGTCCACACTTTCACTTATAATGGAATCATAGGTCCATGTAATGAAGCACTATATGCTCAATTTGGTCATTTACAAATTTCTTCCCTGAGCCACTTTCTCACTGGTAAAGCAGAAAATGTAATACCTGCCCCATACTATGGGAGTGAAAATTAAACAAAATGATGTCAACCTGGGATTTACTGAGCACCAAATAAATATTAACTAATATTGATTGTTATGAAATGCAGTAGCTTATGCAGAGTACCACACAATGATGGGCACAAAGTAGACACTGGAATTATCACAGCTACTTTTAGTGTCAGGTCCAGGCTTTGCTTGTTTTACTTTTATCATGATCTTTTGGAGATAACTGTTCCTACCTGAGGACTGTACTCGTTTCCGTAGGACTCATTCCTTGAGGCAGGTCCTCTAGTTTCCCATCTGTGTGCCTATACTGACTAATACAGCTCATTGTTGCTGGGGTTCAGAATGTTCACTGGATTGGATCAATCCCCCTCTTCCTTTAAGGTCATGTGTTGACAATCTGTTCCACAACAATCCTTATCCACTGTCTCAGAGTTCGCCATGGGACCACCCTGGGAGGGTCTCCTGAACCCTGAACTGTACTGTCCTCTATCTCTTAAGCTGTTTAACCACCTACTTTGTCCAGTCTGTCATTGTGGATCTTTCTCTTAAATAAAATTCGTTGGGGAAACTTATATAAAAGCTGCTACACAGATGACATATGAGAGATCTTCAAAAATTAGTTTTGTTTCACTCCCTGATACAGTTTGGCTATGTCCCCACCCAAATCTCATCTTGAATTATTGTTCCCATAATCCCCAGGTGCCATAGAAAGGATGCAGTGGGAGGTAATTTAGTCATGGGAGTGGTTGCCCTCATGCTGTTCTCATAATAGCGACTGAGTTCTCATGAGAGTTGATGGTTTTATAAGGGACTTTTGTGCAGCACATCTGCTTGCTGCCACTATGTGAAGAAGGACATGTTTGCTTGCCCTTCTGCCATGACTGTAAGTTTCCAGAGGTCTTCATAGCCATACCAAACTGTGAGTCAATTACACCTCTTTTCTTTATAAATAACTCAGGCTCAGGTATGTCTTTATTAGCAGCATGAGAACAGACTAATACAGTGAATTGGTACTGGTAACGTAGGGCACTGCTATAAGGATACCCAAAAATGTGGATATGAGTAACAGAAAGAGGTTGGATCAATTTGGAGGACTCAGAAGACAAGAAAATGTACGAACATTTGGAACTTCCTGGAGACGGGGAGGGCTTAGGAGACAGGAAGATGTGAGAAAGTTTGGAACTTCCTAGAGACTTGTTGAATACCTTTAACCAAAATACTAAAAGTGACATGAACAATGAATTCCAGTCTGAGGTGGTCTCAGATTGAGATAAGGAACTTTTTGGGAACTGGAGTTAAAGTGACACTTGCTGTGTAAAGTGACTGGCAACATTTTGCATCTGCCCTTGAGATCTGTGAAACTTTGAACTTGAGAGATTATTTAGGGTATCTGGCAGAAGAAATTCTAAGCAGCAAATCATTCAACAGGAAACAGAGCATAAAGTTTTGGAAAATCTACAGGCAGATGATGCAATAGAAAAGAAAACCCCATTTTTCTGAGGAGAAATTCAAGCCAGCTGCAGAATTTTGTATAACAAGGTGCCAAATGTTAATCACCTAGACAATGGGGTAAATGTCTACAGGGTAAGTCAAAGACCTTCACTGCAACCAGCCTCTCCCATCAAGGCCTCAAGCCCAGAGGCATAGGAGTGAAAAATGGTTTGCTAAGCTAGGCTCTGGGCCCTCCTGCTGTGTGCAACCTCAGGACTTGGTGCCCTGCTGTCCAACTACTCCAGCCATGGCTAAAAGGTACAGCTCAGGTTATTGCTTCAGAGGGTTTAAGCCCCAAGCCTTGGCAGCTTCTACATGGTGTTGAGCCTTGTGGATGCACAGAGATCAAGAATTGAGGTTTGGGAACTTCTGCCTAGATTTCAGAGGATGTACGGATATGCCTGAATGTCCAGGCAGAAGTTTGCTACAGGGGCAGAGACCTCATATAGAACCTCTGCTAAAGCAATGGGATTGCAGCCCCCAACAGAGTCCCCACTGGGGCATTGCCTAGTGGAGCTATAAGAAGAGGGCCACTGTCCTACAGAACCCAGAATTGTAGATCAACTCACTGCTTGCACTGTGAGCCTGAAAAAGCCACAGGCACTCAATGCCAGCCCGTGAAAACAGCCAGGACAGGGGCTGTACTCTGCAAAGCTATAGGGGCAGAGCTGCCCAAGGCTGTGGGAGCCACCTCTTACATCAGTGTGACCTGTATATGAGACATGGAGTCAAGGAGATCACTTTGAAACTTTAAGGTTTAATGATTGCCCTACTGGATTTCAGACTTCCATGAGGCCTATAGCCCCTTTGTTTTGGCCAGTTTCTCCCATTTGGACAGTGTATATACCTAATGCCTGTACCCCCATTGTATTTAGGAAGTAACTAACTTGTTTTTGAGTTTTCAGACTCATAGGTAGAAGGAATTTGCCTTGTCTCAGATGAGAATTTGGACTTGGACTTTTGAGTTAACACTGAAATGAGTTAAGACCTTGGATGACTGTTGAAAGGATATGTTTGTGTTTTTAAATGAGAGGACATGAGATTTTGGAGGTGCCAGGGATGGAATGATATGGTTAGGCTGTCATCATCCAAATCTCATCTTGAACTGTAGTTCCCATAATTCCTGCAGGTCATCAGAGGTAATTAATCATGGGACAGTTACCCTTATGCTATTCTCATGATAGTGAGTGAGGTCTCGTGAGACTGATGGTTTTATATGGGGCTTTTGCTCAGCACTTCTCTCTCCTGCCACCATGTGAAGAAGGACATGTTTGCTTCCCTGTCCACCATGATTATAAGTTTCCTGAGGCCTCCCCAGACATGCTGAACTATAAGTCAATTAAATCTCTTTCCTTTCTAGATTACTCAGTGTCAGGTATGTCTTTGTTAGCAGCATGAGAATGGACTAATACACCCTCTCTTTTTTATTGCATTTTAGGTTTTGGGGTACATGTGCAGAACATGCAAGATAGTTGCATAGGTACACACATGGCAGTTTTGCTGCCTTCCTCCCCTTCACCCACATTTGGCATTTCTCCCCAGGCTATCCCTCCCCAGTTCCCCCCACCAACTGTCCCTCCCCTATTCCCTCCAATAGACCCCAGTGTATAGTACTCCCTTCCCTGTGTCCATGTGTTCTCATTTTTCCTCACCCGCCTATGAGTGAGAATATGCGGTATTTCATTTTCTGCTCTTGTGTCAGTTTGCTGAGAATGATGTTCTCCAGATTCATCCATGTCCCTACAAAGGACACAAACTCATCATTTTTGATTGCTGCATAATATTCCATGGTGTATATGTGCCACATTTTCCCAGTCCAGTCTATCATCCCCTCTTAATCTCATATTTTTTCTATACATTCAAGTAGTTTATAGAATTCCAACAATGAATTCTGTAAGAAGAGATGTATTAACTTCCCCGTGTTCCATTTGGTTTAAACTTGGAACTCCTGTGACCCTCACTTACCCAATAATTATATTCAAATGATGCAGTAACCCCTTGGCCTTCTCATGGTATAAACATTTTATCTTATCTCTTCTTTTTTGCTTGTTCGTTCTCTGTTCATTTGCATTCTTTCTCACTGTGATTTAGGATATATGTGTTGTTGTCTTCTGGATTATAAGATCAAATGCATGATCTAAAATATGGTCATCGATGTGCAGATGAGATCACTGGAAAATTATCTTAATTGATTTTTCTTTTAATATCCAAGCACTGGAAATACTAAAAGTCAGCACACAGTGTGTTCTATGACTCCCCAACTCCCGCCAAAAAGCCTAAATAAAAATGAGGAATGTTTTCATTCAGTATCCTATGTGCAAAGCAAAAATATAATCCAAATAAGCATTTAGAAGAGAAGGCTGAAAACTCAAGACCATCATATTCTATGGGAAATGTACATTCTAAATATAACAAACATACAGAGTGAGGTAGGAGAAAAGAAACAGGATGGTAATGATATTGCTGGTACTAAAGTCTACTCAGGAAATAGAAATATATAGAAAGAGGAGTCAGCCACTTCTTGGGCATTGATCAAAGGAAAATACACAAACATATATAAGGTAAGAGAGATCGTTCTATTTTATAACATTTTCCTTCTGATTCTAGGTGATTATATAGCTAGTCTACTCCTCCACCCCCAAGATTCTGGAGTATTTTGGCTCATGTTATTTGCAATGTCCATAAACTCAAAAACGTTAGTACTAAATGGGATATGAAAGTACCTCTAGTTATTGTTCAAGAAACCTCAAATACATTTAGGGAGCAGACAGCTCATGGGAATTGTGAAGCAGCCTGGCCATGGTTCTGTAATAGGAAGTAATGATCACTGCTGAAACCTCTAGCTTGTTTTCTTCTCTTCCACCATCATTAAAAGAAATCACATTCAAAAAATAAAATGTATTGTGGCAGCCACTAAATATATCTGCTGACCCCCGTTTGCAAGCCTAACAACTCCCATTACACAGATGAGATATGCCTATAGTAGAGGTGATTTACCCAGCCAGGGTTGCACACATGCGGTGGAGATGAGTTTTGGATCCAGATCTGTACACAAAGATAGATTCCATCTGCAAATAGGAAGGAAGGTGTGTGCAGGTGTTTTATGCAAATGATTCTTGCTAACTGGAATAAAACAATTTAGGTGAGAGGAATATAGAAGTTTTGTAAATACTACCAAAGTATTGGGGTCAATAAAAGAGACCAAAAACTTGATTGAATAAAACATCTTGCTTCCACCTCATTGCATCCTTGTCCATATTGATCAGCTGTAATAGAGCATGACAGAAGGTATTGATTGACTGAGGCAATTCTCAAGTATTTGGAACCTGAAAGCAGCCATAGACTATTAAGAAGGCAATGCTCTATGGAAGCCTAAAATTAGAAAGGTTAAGTGAAAAGGGGACCTGGGCATAAGGTGTTTAATATCTACATCAATCTGGCAGATGACTTACTTGAGGCAGAATGGGCCTCATTTTCTTCACATATAAGTTAGAAATAAGCATATGTTGGTTATTGTCTTCTAAACAGCTGTTGATAAAAGTGCCTAAAATATTTGCCTAGGATTCTGTGATATTGATTTCTAAAACACTCTCAAAAACAGTGAAAACAGGTCGAATGCACACTTCTACATTTCTTCCCTGCTTAAACACACACACACACACACACACACACACACAGAGAGAGAGAGAGAGAGAGAGAGAGAGAGAGAGAGAACAACAGCAAAGAAAAATGTTAAAGGCATAAATTCACCAAGTTATGGGAAATAAACGGAAGGATAACAGTACAAAAATTCAGATAGCTGCAAGGTGATAGATCCATGGTTCATACATTAGCAAGATAATGATATCTGAGCTAAAATAAAGAAGATTATTGGAAAGTTTGAGAAACAATCAGATCCCCAGATTCTTTTTTTTAACTCCCTATATTTAGGAGACTACCATGCTCACACCCTGGTTGGTGGCTGAAGATTTATCCTAAAGAAGGTAAAATAGAGTCCCTGAGAATGGGATTCACCAGTCATATATGAGAGCAAGGCTCCAGGAGAGATTTTTCCAGGAAGATAAAATTGACAGAATACCTGTATCATGGGGGAAAAATTTTTTTTGAGACAGAGTCTGACTCTATTGCTTAGGCTGGAGTGCAGTGGCATGATTTTGATTCACCGCAATCTCTGCCTCCCAGGTTCAAATGATTGTCATGCCTCAGCATCCCAAGTAACTAGGATTATAGGAATGCTCCACCACACCCAGCTGGTTTTTGTATTTTTCATAGAGATAGGGTTTCACCATATTGGCCAAGCTGATCTTGAACTTCCAACCTCAGGTGATCTGCCTGCCTTAATTTCCCAAAGTGCTTGGATTACAAGTATGAGCCACCACATCAGGCCCTGAATTATGGAATATGTTGAGAGAGAATTTAGACAGCTGGTATAGAATATTTAGAAACCAAACAAATTAAAGAACAAGATTGTCATTGCTTCCCAGGAAAACAATAGTCATGCAGGAAAGGAATTATGATGGTAGTTTACTTCATTCTCGGCCTTAGATAGCATTTAAATAGTCAAACTGAAGAGTAAACACTAAATATTGATTTAATGAAAATTACAGTATGGAGATGAAAGTGTGGGATGGAAAGGAGAACGTGTGAAGTACAAGTGGAGGGAGGAAAGTTAAATCATCTGCCTTCATAGTGGGAAGCAGCAATCATTTAGAGATATGGAGGGATATGCCAGAATAATCAGTTAATTAGTTAATTTGGTTAGGGGTTGGAAGGGGAGAGATTGTAAGTTGTTTTTTTTTGTTTTGTTTTTCTGTTGCCCAGGCTGGAGTACAGTGGGGTGATCTCAGCTCATTGCAACCTCTGCCTCCTGGGTTCAAGCTATTCTCCTGCCTCAACCTCCCAAATAGCTCAGATTACAGATGCTCACCACCACACCCAGCTAATTTTTATATTTTTAGTAGAGATAGGGTTTTGCCATCTTGACCAGGTTGATCTCAAACTCCTGACCTCAGGTGATCCACCAGCCTCATCCTCCCAAAGTGGTGTGATTACAGCCATGAGCCACAATGCCCAGGCTGTAGGATTTCTCTATAGCAAACCTTATAGAGAAATTTGATTCTTTTAAACTGTAAGCCTTTATATCTTTAAATACACAGGCACACGCACACACACACACACACACACACACACACACAATAGATGGGAAATGCTGGCAAACTGTATAATATAATAAAGATTTCCAAACTCATTAGTAAAAAGGAGGTGAAAATATGTGCTAAAAAGCCAAATCAGTGAGAATATTTGACTGAAGAGTCAGGTGAGGAGGAACCAAGAATTTTCTTCTCCTCATCTCATTTTTCCTAGCAAACCCACTCTGTCCACATGCTACTGAGGTGATTTCTTTGTGTTGAGCTGATGAAATGATGTACCCCAGCTTGGGAATGGTAGGAACCATATATTTTGGGCTTCTCAGATAATCTTTTTAAAATAGCTTTTATTTATTCTCTACTCTTGGTTTTATTTCTTTAGGATAAATTTTGATCTTGCAGATAGTAAAATTATTTTCTGATAATCATGGCATCATCATAAAGACTTGGGAAATTCTTGGGTGTTAATGAAGTCTAGTAACATACCTTCTTCAAACTGAATAGTGTATATATATATGCCTTTTACTTAAAAAGACTGAGGTAGAGGAGGCAAGAGTCAATTACTCATGTACCCTAGTATCTTACATGATATGATGTTTTATGGTCTTCAATATAGAGCTCTATGGGTTTGGGCTTTTGAATTTACAAGTACAAACTGTATATGTTATGTACAGCAAGATATTTTGATATATGTATACATAGTAGAATGGCTAAGTCAAGCTAACTAACATGTATTATCTCACAGTTATCATTTTCATAGCTAGAGTGCTTAAAATATACTTTCTTACAGTTCCTAAGAATATAATATATTGTTATTAACTTAGTTATCATGTTGTAAAATGGATCTCTTAGATTTATTTCTCCTGTTAAATTTTGCATCATTTGACTAATATCTCCTCAACCCCTTCACCCCCTAGCCTCTGGTAACTGTTACCTTTTTACTCTCTACTTCTATGAGTTTCAATTTTTTTAATTCCACAAATGAGAGAGCTCATGCAGTATTTGTCTCTCTGTGGCTGGCTTATTTTACTTAATGCAATGTCCTCCAGGTTCATCCACATTATTGCAAATGACAGGATTTTCTCCTTTTTTTAAAGCTGAATAATACTGCACTGTGTATATATACTACATTTTCTTTATTCATTTCTCCACTGACCAACACTTAGTTTGATTTTATATCTTCACTTTTGTGAATAATGCTGCAATGAACATGGAAATACAAGTATCTCTTCAGTATACTGATTTAATATCCTTTGAATATATGCCCAGAAGTTGGATTGCTAGATTATATGGTAATTCTACTTTAGTTTTTAGGGAATTTCCATACCATTTTCCATACTGGTTGTACTAACACCAGCAGTATGCAAGGGTTTTCCTTTCTCCACATTCTTACCAATATTTATCTTTTGTATTTTTAATAATAGCCATTCTGACAGGCATGAGATGTGATATGGTTTGGCTTTGTATCCCCATCCAAATTTCATCTTGAATTTTAATCCTCATGCATCAAGGGAGAGACCTGGTGGGAGGTGATTGGATCATGGGGGCAATATACCTTATACTGTTCTTGTGATAGTGAGTGAGTTCTCACGAGATCTGATGGCTTTATAAGAGGCTCTTTTCCCTTGACTCACCACTCTCTCTTGCCTGCCACTATGTAAGACATGCCTCTTTCCCTTCTGCTATGACTGTAAGTTTCCTGAGGCTTCCCCAGCTTTTTGGAACTGTGAGTCAATTAAAACCCTTTTCTTTATAAATTACTCAGGTATGTCTTTATAGCAGTGTGAAAATGAACTAATAAAAGGTGATATCCATGTACCTTATTGTCTTATATTGTATAATGTCATACAGTCTCAGGTATGTCTTTATAGCAGTGTGAAAATGAACTAATAAAAGGTGATATCCATGTACCTTATTGTCTTATATTGTATAATGTCATACAGTCTCAGGTATGTCTTTATAGCAGTGTGAAAATGAACTAATAAAAGGTGATATCCATGTACCTTATTGTCTTATATTGTATAATGTCATACAGTCTTGAATATGCAGCCCTAGGATTCTTAGCCTTTTTTTCTTAACCTCTTTATCAGTCATGAGACTTTTAATCTCACTAAATCTGTAAACCCTCCCTTCAGAAAAATTCCTATATACAGATTTTACATGTACTTTAAGAGAATCACAGGTTCTTTCAATGCCCATTCATGAACCACTTAAGTATCCATGAGCCTACTCTAACTCTGATCCATATTATTTATCATACTAGATTCTAAATTAGTATTAAAATAAGGGACTGAATGATTCAAAGAGAGAGAATCTAGTTCCAACTGATTTATTTGGTGAAAACAGGAAGGACACACAACCAATAAACTATTTTATCTTACCTCTTTGATATTCCTCTTGGAATAAGGATAATTGGTTCTGGATCACTTTCCTTTCTGCATTTTAGATTGTGTCTGTTCTTGTAGTCACCTCCATTTATCCTGAATCAATACATAAAGAATGTCTTCTCTACTGTCCGAACTCCTGAATTTCCAGCCTCAACTTGTAAAAAATGCCCTCAACAGTATCTCTTGCCATCCTAAAATAAATAAATAAATAATGCTCCATTATGCCTCATTTGTTCTACATATTCAAGATTGCCATATGGCTTCAATGGATGTCTAGTGAAAATATATTTAATATCTCATAAAACCTACATAAAGATGTCAAATGTCCATAATTAAAGATGAATCCTCTTTGAGATATTGCTTTACCAATTAGCCACCTGGAGCTGTCTGGCCAAATCCTAATCAATTTAATCAATTAGCCAGTCGTGGGTGTTTTTAAGATGTACAAGTCCTAAAGAGAGTTGGGAATACTTAGCAAACTTAGTAGTGATCATAGTGCTGAGATAACTGAATTCAGGATGTTCTCATTATGAAAACGCCATATTGCAGTGCTGTTCCACTCCCTTAGGAAATCACCATTGGAAGTAACTGAGCAACATTACCTAAGCCCTGTCCTTCGCAGGATAAGAGAACTTGCAGTGACAACAGAGTAGCAGCAGAGTAGGTAGAGGTCTTGAGAAGGTGCTTGCTGAATTCACCTTGCTCTCTCAGTGATCTCTTCGTTTCTATAAAGGACAATCATGTCTCAACTTAGATTCTCAGCTTGCTCTGCTATCAGGTCCACAAAATGTCATTGTCACTTTCTTGTCCATCAATTCTCCAGCCAGGTAGGAGCCACTGAGGGATATGTAAACTTTGGTGTACCTTGTCTCTGGGAGCATTTGTAAGACAATGCAGATGCCAAGTCCCATTCCCAGAGACTTATATCCTCACTGTAGCACATTTACTTCTGTCCTTTCTTCCCCTGGCATTCCATCTTCACTCATTTCACTGTTGTGCATATGGCAGCAATATTATTTTCCCTCTAGTGGTTTTCCCTCCCAGCTTTAGAGGACAGTCAGCTCTGAGTATCCCAAAGACTTTGTAACAGGTTACCAGAGCTTGCAGAATATTTTCCATAAAAGCAATTTCGTCTTCCCTTTTTGGCTTTAAAATTGAAAAGACTACTCCAGTACATGATTATTCATGTCATTAAAGTGGAATATGAGAACATTCTTTAGTGCAAAAAAATTTGTGAAAGATGGCTAGCAGGCCAGGATTTGAGAATATCCTTTAGTGGGACTTGGGAAGGATGAAGAGAGATGGAGGAGGATGTATATTTGTACTACATAGACATATCAGAGGGTGGGAAAGATGCCAATAGAACAAAAGCTACAGAGATAGTTACCCAGGAACCATTTGCCTTATCTTTAGAGAGTTAACTAGATTATATTGATGTTTCCAAGTGTTGTTAAGAAATAGAGTAAGAAAGTTGGACATGAGACCTAAAATAAACCTAAAACTTACGTTTAGAAACAACAGAATGTTGTACTATTTCAGTTGCAATGGAATACAACTATGCTTTCATGAAGTAAAGGAAGTCTCAAATTATATGATGAAAACCATCACCTCATGGCTAAGTAGAGGAGCACTGGGTGCATTTGCAGTTTGTGGAAGCTTTTTAAGGACTGTTTATTTACTGTCAGCACTTTACTGAGGGCACCATTTCCATCTCCCCTGCCTGACAGGCAGGGCCAATTGCTGTCCACATCTCTGGTGCTGCCTATATGTGAGCAAGAGTGCTCACCATCTTCTGAGCACTTACATATACAATTCTTCCATTGTATTTTCACATAGGTTCCTTTCGTGTTTGCTGGAGTCTTTCTTCTGTAGTTGCTCTGCCTTTACCATGGAAGTCTTAACGTTGAGAAGCTAGCAGCAATGTCTTTTTCGAGTTTTTTTCCTCACTATCTTCCAGTGACATTTAGGGCACTAGTGTGAGTAAAAAGCCAGCCTGTAAACATAGATATTGACTCACTAATAGATTTTTTTTCTGAGGTACATGTGTCTGGTGCCTCTAAACCAAAATCTCTTATTTAACTTCAGTAAAACGTGTGTCTGAAGAGTTTCACATTTCCCAATATCCGGTACTTAAAACCATGCCAGATCCCTAAAAGCACCTGATATTCTTGTTCTAATTTTGTTCTACTAAGTTTGACAGTGAAAAATCTCATCTTTCTGTACCCTCTGTTATTGTTTTTATGTGTCCACACATAAAGATTAAAATGAACACTTATTTGAATACTTCACTTCTGTGAGGTTCTATTCTTAACACTTTACAACTTTTCTTCCAACCATCGCCTAAAGGAAGTAAAGACATTTTGCAAACAGGAAAACTAAGAAAGGGTATTTCACTAAAACTGCTTTAAAATATCAAAAGATACATAGCTGGAGAGGGAATAAGAGATAAAACAAGGGTGGCAGACACTGATGGCTGCTGAAGCTGAGTGATGGGCAATGTGGGTTCATAGCACTATTCTAATTTTGTATATGTTTGGGAGTGTCTATAAAGTACAAGTTTTAAAATTATTAAAATAAAACTAATGAGTTAAAGAAAACTTTTTCAGAAGAATCAATCTCTTCTATGTCTAATCTTGGGTTAAAGTTATTGGAGTGCCTCCAGCTAGTATAGAAAATACTCATAACAACTGAGCCTTATTCTAGAAGCCTATTAAAACATTGACTGGACAAAGAAAATGTGGCACATTTACACCATGGAATACTATGCAGCCATAAAAAAGGATGAGTTTATGTCCTTTGTAGAGACATGGATGAAGCTGGGAACCATCATTCTCAACAAACTGACACAAGAACAGAAAAACCAAACACCATATGTGGGTGTTGAACAATGAGAAAACATGGATACAGGGAGGGGAGCATCACACACTGGGGTCAGTTGCGGGGGATTAGGGGAAGGACAGTGGAGGTGAGGAGGTTTGGGAGGGATAACATGGGGAGAAATGTCAGATATAGGTGATGAGGGCATGGAGGCAGCAAACCACATTGCCATGTATGTACCTATGAAACAATCCTGCATGATCTGCACATGTACCCCAGAATGTAAAGTACAATTTAAAAAAAAAAAATACCTTGAGTAGTATGTTTCCAACTATTATTACTTATCATGGCCCTAAAGTCTTCAGATCTCCTTTAGTTTTCCTCCTGAGTATTCCACAGAAGCCTATTTTATACCCCAGGAAGACGTAAGGGGATGTCATTTCAAATGCCATGAAATAATCTTTGTGCTGTGTTTAGTTGTGATTATGCATGCATTTTTTCAGTAACTCTTCTCCATTGTAAACTGCTTCTTTTCCATGTTGTCTGTGCTGCCACCTCATTTTCTTGTTGTTAACTGAAGAATTGCTCGCCTGTATTTAGACTTCAGATGGGCATCTGCTTTATACTGTTCCATCTGTTCTGCATTGTAGTTTCTTTGTAATACATTAGGTGCAGGGTAATATTTAAAGAGACAGTCAAGTTAGCGTGGGCCTTGAGTTTTCAATCTCTTACAGGGAAGTTTCCCTGGACTGTTGACAAATGTAAACGGTGTTTTGTTTCCATGCTGAAATCACTTTGTGTTTGAAAATCTGTGAAATTGCTTCTCTTTTATTCTTTGTTTCTTGGCCTTGGTGTCATCTCAAAACTAAGTAATTTGGTCTCTCTGGACAGACTGTGAAAAGTCAAACACCTCCACACCAGAATAGCTAGTAGACAGTGTGTTGAAAATGAGAAAGTTCCTATGGATTCACCTGCCTCTCTTTGAGACTAGGGTTGAGTAGCTGTTGACCTGATGAAGGACAGTTCCAGCCTGTGACTTCTGAGTCAGCACACTCAGATTCAAATCCTGCCTCTGTCTCTATTCACTTAACTTGGTATCCTCTAGATTTGTTCATGTTGTTGCAAGTGACAGCATTGCACTATTGTTTAAGGCTGAATAGTATTCTGTTGTGTATATATACCACATTCTCTTTATCCATTCATCCGAGTTGGACACTTAGGTTGATTTCATTCTAGACTATTGGAGAAAAAAGATGTCAATTTAAAAAACAAAAGAAATTGAAAATCCTACCTCTACAACTAGACTCCACCAGGTTCAGCCTCTGTGCTCCGTAAAATGACAGGACTCATACCTACCTTGTGGTATTGTGGTAAAGACACACTTTGAAATGTTTCCGGTGTAGGACTTGTCACCTATTTCAAAAACTTTATAAGTGGTCAGTAGCAATCATTACTATTAACTCTGCCAGTCACTGAAAGCATGGGAAAGTACAAAAAAAAAATCATGTGTTTTCCTGGTTGCCAAATTAAGTTGAAACCAATTTTCACATTAACAGCAGGCATTTGCTAACTTAGAAAACACAGCTACCAGTGATGTTCCAAAAGATGGTCTTTGAGGCTGAGGATCGTTTAATGTGTCATTTTCACTTTGGGTGGAAACTTTTGCTGAAATGTGAGAGTCTTGCTGAATTTAATTTTTCCTTTCTTGACTCCCCAGCTATCATTATGTGTAGCCTCAGAGGTGGAAGTTTTCTGACTGGGGCTTGGTTAGGATGGAAGTTTCATGCTTTGATTTTTGTTTTGTGTTTGAGGTTGCTAATGAAGAATTCAGGAGAAGAATTGTTGGATGCTCTAGGGAAAAGCATAGACGTCACCTTATTTCTGTTGTCTGTAAAGTTGAAAATGACAAAATGCAGCAGTGCTAATAAGTGGTACTGTGTCTAGTTGAGCTCAAGAAAAAAAATCACTGCTTCTGAGGAAATTGGAGCCTTTGATGAAAACAGCTTTTTTGACAAATGAAATATTTGAAGACTAAAATTTTATTGTAACATCTGTATTCATTCATTTACGCTTTTAACAAACGTTTGCTGAGCATCTTCCCTGGGCCAGGCACTTTGTTAAAGACTGGAATACTAAAATAAGTAAGATTATTGTGAAAGGAAAGAGTAGACTCGATTTATATAATTTGATAAGAGTTTCGGAAATTAGCTGATTGCAAATGTATACATTGGATTTAGGTGAAGTCACAAAAGCTGGTGCAGTACCTCGGGGGTCATAACAGCAGGGAGCTGTTACCACTCCTTGGTCTAACTGAACAAAGGGAAGGGGGATGTCCTTCAACCTGGAGAGAGACCAATAGAAAGAAAGTCACCTCTGGGAGATGCAGGTAACACAGGATATCCTGCCAAGGAGGTGGCCAAAGAGGATAGACTCCAATGTCACTCTTCTCCTGCCTTCTGAAACTCCTGATGGTACTGCCCATTAGCAAATCCCCACTGGGAGGTAGAAGGAAAGGGTACCCATTAGTATAGTCCACAGAGGTCAGGCCTCCAGGGCATGAAGCAAGGTGGGAAATTTGGAGAAGGGAACTGAAAAGAGCAAAGGGAAGAATCCAGCACAACTAGGAGCTTCCTCAGGATACTCCATACTCGATGCAGTGGTAGAAGACTGACACACAAGCAGATACCTTTTAATAATCCATAGTAGTTAACATTGTACTGATATTTACAAAATAACATAAGAGTCCAGATAATAAAGCTGCTAGCTTCAGTACTGGGGCAGGTAGAAGGGGCTTTTATCCTGCATCTCAAAATATGAGTATGAGTTTTTCTGCTGATGAGAGAAGAAGGAAGAATATCATAAGAGACAGAAAAAAAAGGCAAGTACATATATCACACAAATATATAAAGCTTATTTAGAAATCATCAGCATGACCAGAGCATAAGGTATATGAGATACAGGTAATGGGTTTAGGATTTTGTGAGATTTTGTTTTGATTGTTGGAGAATATTATCCAGAACTACCACAACATGTTTAATAAGCAAGTATAAGATACTTCTGACCTGCCAGCTTCCTGAGAGGAGACGTCTGTTTTGTTCACCATTGTGCATGCAGCACCTGAAATAGCATTTGGCATATGTTAGGAGCTCAATAGCTCTTTGGAAAATAGATGAACTGGCAAACAAAATAACCCCTCTATCTTAACCTAAGTCTCATGTATTTATTTTAATGTATTAACATTAAACTTAAAACATACTAGCAACCATAGTATTTTGATTCTTCCTTTTTTGTTCTAGAAATAAGCATATCTAAAGAATGGTGGTTTTGTGAAACAGGTGAACAGTGGGGAGTAAGGACCTCTCTTCTTCACTGAAAACATCCTTTAGGCTTCTGTTTCTCAGCTCTCCTCGTAAAGTAAAATTGTGCTCTATCCCTCAGCTATCTCCTGAGGTAATCATGAAGATCAAATGAGATCAAAGGGGCCTTGACAGATAAAATGTGCCGGACAGATAGCATGCATAGATGCCTCCTCCTCCTGCAACAACAGAAAGTGAGAGGGGCCACATAGGTGCATTTTTCAAATGATTAAATATGTTCCACTAAACCAGCGTTTCTCAATCTCGTCACTATGCACACTTAGGATCAGAGACTTCTTCGTTATGAGGACCTGTCCTGTGCACTCTGTGATGTCCTGCAGCATCCCTAGCCCCTACCCACCAGATGCCATTGGCACTACCGCCACTACCATTCCCCGTTGTGACAATCAAAAAAATGTATCCAGGCCTTACCAGATGTCCCTCAGAGGGCAAAATTGTCAAACCACTACATTGAGTGTTCCTTTTCAATCATAACCATTCTATGGAAATCTTTCCGGAATATGTTGGTCACATTTCTGGCCTGTTTGACATGGGCTCCTGGGTTGTTAAGCTATAATACTGGCTATAACAATTATAGCATCTTTAAGACATGTTAGAATTATATGCCTACATCTCTAGTCTGCTATGATTTTGTAGGCCTTGTGTCTGTATTTCATGGTTTTTGTTTTCACTCTCACTCACCCTGTGTGGCTGATAGCTGTCATTTCCCTAAAAGCATCAAAGTGTACTGATTTGCTATATCTAATCTGCTGCGGATTTTTTTTTAATTTTTTATTGCATTTTAGGTTTTGGGGTACATGAGCAGAGCATGCAAGACAGTTGCGTAGGTACACACATGGCAGTGTGTTTTGCTTCCTTTCTCCCCATCACCCACATTTGGCATTTCTCCCCAGGTTATCCCTCCCCACCTCCCCCTCCCACTGGCCCTCCCCTTTTCCCCCCAATAGACCCCAGTGTTTAGTACTCCCCTCCCTGTGTCCATGTGTTCTCATTTTTCATCACCCGCCTATGAGTGAGAATATGCGGTGTTTCATTTTCTGTTCTTGTGTCAGTTTGCTGAGGATGACGTTCTCCAGATTCATCCATGTCCCTACAAACGACACAAACTCATCATTTCTGATTGCTGCATAATATTCCATGGTGTTGCGGATTTTTAAAGTGGTCAGCCACTTTTCATAGAATACATCTAAAGTGAGAATCCACAGTCCCTGAGTTTGGGTCTGGGTGTGCAGGAGCCTGGCAGATGAACTTGGTTTATTTGAGTCAAGCAGAGGCCTTCTCATTCCTCGGTTCTCAACTCTTCTTCTCTTAGAGGCTTCTGCCAGACAAGGGTAGTATCACTGTGATTGTCACTAATGTCACTTTACGGTGTTACCTATATCAACTTTTCCACATTCTCAATTTAGAATAAGGGAGGAATGGAATGTCCGATAATAGTTTAAACATTCCCTCATTTGTATACAGACATTTCAGGGAGTAAATATTCTTTTATTTTGTCATCACCCTTCTTGTACCTGCTTCCATTTAGAAATTATATGGGGGAGGAATGGATCATGATCTATGAGGCTACACAGTCCGGTATGATCTAGGCCAATAAGATGTTGTTTTATATTTTAAGTAAAATTCAGTGTATTAGCACCTAACATAGTGTCATGATGCCAGGCACATAAATAGTAATAATAATAATTGTGTAGGCACTCAAATAGTAATTGTGGAAGGAAACATGAATGAATGACAGAAATATAGTCTAACTCCTCAGTTGCCAATATGAATAAACGCATATAAGGTGTGGCAAGCCACAGATAAGGACTTCAAAAATCCAGATAAGGAAAGTGGTTTATAATGAAAGCACAGGCTAATCTTTCATGTTACAGATAGAGAACTGTAATCGTCTCAGAGAGAGGGAAACTGAAATGACTAAACTTCAGCCCATTTCCTGTTCTGCTGCAGTTCTCTTTTAAGTTCACAGATTGGGAATGGCCCAGTACATTCCAGCTCTTAGCACATACTCACCTCCTTTTATTTTCTCCATTGCAAATGCTTGTGCCTTTCAGTGGACAGAGAGAAAGGTCAAGACTCTCAGCGTCTGCCTGACACCAGTAGATAGAATCTCCAGTGTCTAATGGCCTGCTTAACCAGGCTGTTAGGCTATTTCTGTCTGCTGTAGCAAGGAATATTCCCTCGTGCCAGAATAAAGCAACCTGTAGTGGAACACTTACCTGAATGGTAAGCAAGGTCAGGAGAAAGCATTTTATTTAAAAATGGCTCTGTACATAATAAAAAAGGGATCAGTGTCTAATATGACTCTGAACACCAGGAGAAGAACAGAGTTTGATTTGCTGCATTTTTTCAAGGTCATGACTGGTCTTAACAGTCCCTATTGGTGACAGACTTCTAAATGTGATTCTGGACCATCCAGACCCTCCCCTCAAGAAAGAAAGCTAAGACTGATCAATTTCCACCACCCAGTAATATGAAACCTGAGACCATTCTGGTAGCAGATGATCCTCAGAGATGGGCCCAGGATGCAGGCTAACCTGTGAGTGTCCCCTGAACTGAATGACCCAGGGATGCGGTAACTTGTAATTGTGGATTCCGTACGGTCATTCTGGGGAGGAATTCTGTGGAAGAGAAATCAAGACAATCTGACCTGACCAGAGTCAAGAAAATAGCCAGTCCCTAAAGATAAAGAAATTCTTAGAACACAGTAACCGTCTATTGGTGTTTTCAAAAAGGCAGCTGAGTTGCAAATGATCTCTGTGTATCTCTTGATTTCTGCCATCTCAACATTTCAGATAGGTCACTGGTTAATTGGGCTGGGTTAATGGTTCTCTTTTATTATGATGACTTTTAACCACCTTCCTGGCAGAAGGTGTCCCATTAAATCCTGGACAGCTGTGGGTGAAAGATATAACTTCTCTGGCATTTAGTTGCCCCCAAACAGAGCAAGAGTAACAAGGAGTGAATTTGTAACATGGTGGGTATTTAGCTGTGTTTTGTCTACATTCATAACAGAGAGGAACCGTCAGTGGTTCTGAATGTCTTTTCTAATTGGATGACCGCAGAGTCTGGGACAATGTCTTGAGGCCAGTGTGTTTGCACCATGAGTCGGCAATAGTGTTATATGATGACTCAGTCTCAAGTAGAGCTCAGGGTTAGAAACCTAGTAGGAAATGAGGGCTGCAGAAGTTTAGCAAAAGTAAGAGTGTTACAGTTGCTAAATTCTGGACTGAACTCTTAAAATCTGCTTGACTCCAAAGTATCCTAAAAGATTCCTTGAACCAAGAATTCCATAGCTACAAAAATATATATATGTCTTATGCAGATATATTACATTAAAGAGATCCTGATGCTTATTTTGTAATCATTTATCAAACACCGCTAGGAGCTGGCCATTTACATATATGTGATTTAAGAGTTTTTCACTCTCCTTTAAGATTTGAATCATTATCTTTATTTTAAAGATGGTAAAATGGGAACTTCTTCCCCATTAGTACTTTATGCACTTTGAACTGAAACTTGACCTATACTGAGGCTTTCTCTGGGAATGGCAGAACTTAAATTGGAGAATGGGTCTTCTGATTCTATTATGTTCATTTTATCCTAGATAAAGTTCTTCTTATATTTATAGGTTAAATTCTTTTTTGAGGGGTAGCCTGGGAAACTGAATACCAGGAATAACACTGCCTCAATCAGGAAATATGTTCTCACAGCAGTGTGAAAAGGAGTTACTAAAACATAACCTATTTGTAACTTGTAGGCTAACCATATGTATTTACAGTAGTTATATAGAATGAGCTCTGTATGCATTAAGTAAATATATATGCACATTTCCATGTATATAGTTTATTTATGTACTGTTTATCCATCATACCCAGAAATATTTTGTGAGCGATTAAATATTGAAATGTTAATAGCAGCTGTTTCCAGAATAATTCAGGGTAACTTTATTTTTGTTGTTGTTGTTGTTGTTCATCTAAATTTGAGGGGAATGGAGCACAAGCTATATTTTTTTATAAAGACAAGAAATAAAGGATAAGGCCCACACCTGGCTCTTTTTAGATTCAGAGAAGTATTTGATTTTTCCCTCCTTCTGTAGTCTTCCCCCACTGCCCCCAATCTGTATTGGCTTCATCACAGTGATGCAGCTTAAGCTATGGATTTGAAGGTGATTCTGTGAGCTTATTAATTTAAAGTCTGTGCAGGTGTTAGGATTCCAAGGCATCGACTCAACAGAATCAAGCCACATCATGATAATTAGGATTGAGAGAACATTTGGGAAAGGCATTGGAAAAAGAAATAAGGGAAACCAAATGTAAGGAGTAGAAACGCCTGATCTGTAGGACCCTCAAGCAGGAGACATTGGTTTTCAGGAGGGGATGGCAAGTAGAGAGGTGAAACTAACAAAAGAAATCACT
Organism: Callithrix jacchus; assembly: GCF_049354715.1. Lineage (NCBI taxonomy): Eukaryota > Metazoa > Chordata > Mammalia > Primates > Cebidae > Callithrix > Callithrix jacchus. The sequence continues at coordinate 79,160,488 of NC_133517.1, forward strand.
GTGGGAGAGAAACTAAGGGCAAATTTCAAAGCATGAGAGGGCCCAGAGAAAGATGGAAAAACACAGGACAAGGAGACTAAGAAGGGACAAGTCCTGAGCTGAATGGTGGAAAGCTGGAGGAACAGCATGGCTGTGCAGTGGGCCCTGGAGTGTTTGAAAGGCCGGTTATGTGGTGTGGGCATGTAGGAAGCAGAGGGACTCTCATGACTCATTTGTCATGGGAAGAAATGGGGTGGGGAAGGGGGAAGTTTGTGTGGGAGGAAGGAGTGAGGCCCCAGGACAGAGGGAATGGAAACAATTTAGATACGTGTTATTAATTATTGTCTCCAAAAAGCCTGGTGTGTTGAGATGGATGATGACACGGGAGAAATGACTTAAGATCATTTCCAGCATAGCTCGCTGTGTCTTTCCATGCGGCATGAATCAAAATCGCTGGAACTTCCTCGTTTCCAGCAAGGCGGCTGCAGCGCTGATAAAGGCTATTGGGAAGATTAAGTGTTACATCACTGCCATTTTTGCAACTGTTCTTCACCCTCCTGTCAACCCCCTGGCTGAAAGACCCCAGGGTGGAAACGTTCACTGTAGCCTAATACTTGACAGATAGGGAATTGACTCTAGAATGATTTTTCAAAACTTAAGTTATATTCTGAAATAAGTGGTTAATGGCCCCATTCCCATCACCCTCCTGTACGTCTTTCATCTTTTGTGCACAACAGATGTGGCCAATTTTCACACAGATGAAATCTGCTTTACTTGCAGGAGCCTATGCTCTAAGTATTATTATTATTATGGTGGTGGTTTGCCAGTGTCATTTACAGTTCACCCATGTCTAAAAAGTGTTTGAGACAATTTTCTTGGATACAATAGAACCTTTCAGTAAGAATGAAATGTAAGAACTCTTTAACAGAAGAGGGTTATAAACGGCAAGCCCAGGTGTTACATTTGCCATTCTGGGCATTTTCTTTCTGGTGCTTAGCAGGCACTCAGTAAATATGTTGGAATTAAGCATAAATGCGTTTTTGATTTCTCAGAAATCACCTCTGTGTTGCCTTTCAATGTTACATCCATTGATCAGATTGTCTTTCTTTTCTGGGACCTGACCTTAGTTAAAAGATGGTTTAGTTGGTTAACTCACATTTATGCAACTAACTGAACATATGCTAAACTTGAGAGATCATGCCAGGCATGGAAAATGGACCACTCCTCCATGTCCTCATCTTAGCTGCAGTGACATCAGGAACACAGTTTCCTAAAATGCCTGCCATTATCAGCATTGAAACTAAAGACACACTGATGGCCTGCTGTTTACAAGGAAACTCACTAGGCCCTGAGATACAAAGAGTTTATAATAGATCCTCATAAATACAAAAAAGTAGGGCATTCTATTTTAAAATAATGGTAATATATAGCACACAACATTATAGTTTAGGATAGTTTACTGTAGATTATTTAATCATGGCACAGAAGTTGTACAGAATATGCATTGCCACCATTCCCATTTTGGCAGTGAGAAAACTGAATTCTGCAACTCAGAGCCTAGGAACATGACTTCCTCTAGATTTCATCTTCACACAGAGGGAAAGCTAATAGTACACTGCCTTTCTGCTAGTTTCTCATTGAAATACCAACCATACCCACTCTACTTAGTTTTGCTAGACACAAAGATTAGGTACATTGGATGTGTGTGATCTCTAATTGGCTCACAAAGAAATATCCAGACAGTCTTCCATCTCTCACCAAGGCAGCCACATTGACCAGGACATTCTCCTACCTCCCTAAGAGACTTCAGGTCTTCCCAACCAATGCTGTCTGTGATGGACCCTGGCTCAGCTCAGATTTGCTCTACATGGGATCCCTCTCCACTTCTCAGCAATGCTACCACACTCCACTCATCTCATGCCGTACTCAGCAGGAATGCCCACAGGCCTGGGACTGCTGCCGGGACTGACAGAGAAGCCAGGTTCTTACAAAGGATAAAAGGTGGGACTTGTCTTATCCCCCAGGGTTAACTTATATTGCAGCTTTTTGGAGGCAGGACAAACTGCTTGGGCCACCAGTAAGCTCCCAGCACCTTCTACACTCGCTGCTCATGATAGGCAGTACATCTGTGTTTGGTAAATGAAAGGTAGGGAAAACAGGAAAGGGTGGGAGAAAGAAGAAGAGAGAAGGAAAAGAGAGAATGAGGGAGAGAAAGGAGGGAGGGAGGAAGAAAGAGAAATGGGAAAAGCAAGAAGGGAGCAAGAAAATGAAACAAGCAAACAAAGGCAGCTAGCAGGATGTGCTGGAGCAGAGATGACTGCTAATCAAAATAAGATAGCACTACCCGGACAGGATGAAGATGATAAGGTGCTCCTCCTGGTTCTGCCAATGACAAGCTGTAGAACCTCAGACAAGTCACCCATCCTTTCTGGACCACAGAGAAAGGCCTCATTTGTAACAGGAGGGATGGGACCAGATCTTCAGACAGACTCTTCTCTCCATGAGCATCCGTATCTCCATCCTGGTCCTCCAAGCATCAGCAAAATCTTCCTTTCATTCAGCACTCTGGCCCAGACCCTCTGCTTTTTCCTGTCTTCATTTCTTATCAGGCACATAAGTGCTTAAATGAACATAGGGAAGAAATCACAACTACAGTTTTCATAGAGGCTAAACTGCAGAACACAAAAAGGATTCTAGAAGGACAAATCTTATTTCATTTAGCCTCTTCTTAAAGCCACGATATCTGCAAATGCAAACCTTAGGTTCTGCCCTCTACGGCACCCAGGCAGAGCCTGACTAGGAAACTTCAGAGAGGAGAATGTAAAAGGAAATGTAGATATTTATAATTGAAGTATCTTTCCCCTTGGGTATTTCTTCCTTTTTTTTTTTAATGAAAATTCAGTCAACTGAATATTTGGTTCCCCAAGGAAAACTCCTCAGCTGTCGATTACGCTGAGCATGCGAGAGAAGCTCTGACAAGAAGATGACGCCCGCTCTTGGCTAATGATCACCTTGCTTGGGATCAGTGAGAGACAAGGTCTTTGAGGCTGGCCTCCTTTCCTCTGTGAATTAGGTATTAGGTACAGAGTATACCTAAAAGCATTTTGTGCAAGCCTGCAAACCAAATGGTTGCTGGATCCAATTTTGCACAGCTATATCAAATACGTTTAATTTCCCCATTGAAGGTGCTTGCTTTTAATTCTGGGGCCAGCAATGCAGAACAGTTTTGCAGATTGAATTTCCATTCCAAGAGAGAAGTAGTCGGGGGAGAACTTCTAAAGCACGTGTAACCAAAGAGCAAAAGATTTTCGGTGCCCACAGCGAAGGTGGGGCATAAAAAGATCTAGCGAGCACTAGACGGACAAGAAAACTTCAGGTGCAAGATGTCCATTGTCACCTCATTTCAAACCAGCTAATCGCCTTATTTATAACCAAAGCAGGGTGGGCTTTGGTGCCCTGATTGCAGCAGCAGGATTCTGCTATCCTTTGAGATGCCTGGTGCTTCTCTGTGTTATGTGTGGACTGACACTTGGCTGCCCAGTCCTACAACCGCTACTACAAAATGCACCTGAATAAGGTTTAGTTCTAAGACTAAACTCAAGAGTTCTTAGTAACAAGCATAGATCGCTTCCCTCAAAAAAACGTCTCCTGATTTCTGCTCCTCACTCACAACCACTTGACAGCTCCTCCTGCTTCTCACTCGTCAGGCCCTATGCTCATATCTATGACCACAACTGTAGGAAGGGCTAGTGTTGCCTCAGGATTAAGCAATGCAACCTTGGGCAAGTTACCTCTCTGCATCTTGGTTTCTGTGCATTTTAAATGGCAGTAATAATAACAGGGTGGTGAGGATCGAGTGTGAAGGACTTAGAACACTGTAAGACAAGGCAACTATTTTGTAAATATGGCAAGTCTGTGTAGGACAGACTCTTTTTGACTCCTTAGGATTTACCCCAGTGCCCAGCATGTTTCACAGCTTCGAGGAAATCAGTGTTTATTGACTGACTTTTGATGTCCATTTTTTGGCCGGGCACAGTAGCTTACACCTGTAATCCCAGCACTTTGAGAGGCCGAAGCGGGTGGATTACTTCAGGCCAGGAGTTCGAGATCAGCCTGGACAACATGGAGAAAAATACTAAAAATAATTTTTTTTAAAATTAGCCAGACATGGTGGCAGTCACCTGTTGTCCCAGCTAGATACTCAGGAGGCTGAATCACTTAAACCTGGAAGGTGGAGGTTGTAGTAAGCCGAGATGGCACCACTGCACTCCAGCCTGGGTGACAGAGTGAGAACCTGCCTCAAAAAAATAAAAAATCCATGTTTTGCCTTCCCAGTATTTTATACTTTAATCCTTGGGGTATTTGGGGTTATTCACCACAGTTAACAAGTTTAGATTGGTCCTATTTGAGTGTCCATGCTGCATGCCAAATACTCTTTCAGGTGCTTTGTATAAAATATTCTATTCCATTCCTACTTATATCACTGTCTTATTTTTCCCATTCTTAATATTAGGAAAGAGGCTCCGAGAATTTAAATAACTTGCCTAAGTCTGGTAAGCTAGTATTTGATAAGCCAGGATTCAAATACAGGGTGTCTTATCTCTGTTCCATGAGGCTCCTGAACATACCAGGGATCTGGTAATTCAATGATGTGTTGGCATGCCCTGACTGCCTCTGCCTGCCTGCACAGACCACTCTCCTCACATGATCATGGAAATTCCTAATTAGCCTGACTGGCTGAGCCTCCCATCCCAAAGGCCAGAAACTCGACCTAAGTTAAGACCCAGGTGAGATCTGCTCAGCCTGATCTCCAGCCTCCCATGCATAGCCCCCACACCACACCCGGGGTGTGAATTCACCTGTATTCACTCAGAGACTGCTGCCTGCTCACAGTCACCCAAATAGCGATGAGGACAACAGCATGCCTTACTTAATGCCTTTCCCAGGAACGTCTACCTATGACTCAGAAGTTCATGATGTTGTTGAAAAATAATCCTATTTATAATTTACATTGCATCTAAAATTATTCTAAGTGTCTGTGGCTGCTGCTTAGAGCAAAAGCAAAGGAGGCCTGTTTTCTTACAGACAATACCCAGGAATCCTGAAATGATTGATTGCATGTCTTTTGTTAGTGAAAAGCTACCTGTCATTAGAATTACCTTTCTTACTTCCTATAGCATGAAATCTTTTAGAAGATACTATTGTATAGGGTATGTAAAATAACTTCAGAGACCAGAAACCACAGCTGAAGAAAATTGTGTGTGAGACTGGGCATGGTGGCTCATTCCTGTAATCCCAGCACTTTGGGAGACCGAGGCAGGCAGATCATGAGGTCAGGAGATCGAGACTATCCTGACAAACATGGTGAAACCCCATCTCTACTAAAAATACAAAAAAAAAAAAAAATTAGCTGGGCGTGGTGGCATGCACCTATAGTCCCAGCTACTCTGGAGGCTGAAGCAGGAGAATCGCTTGAACCTGGGAGACAGAGGTTGCAGTGACTCAAGATCACACCACTGCATTCCAGCCAGGGTGACAGAGGGAGACTCTGTCTCAAAAAAAAAAAAGAAAAAAGAAAAGAAAATGGTATGTGATACATACCTACATAAAGTCAACTCTTCAAATCCGTGGGTTCTGCATCTATGGATCAACCAACCATGGATCAAAAATATTTGGGAAAAAAAACTTCCACAAATTTCCAAAGAGCAAAACTTGAATTTGCTGTGTGCCAAATACTAGATTGAATCCAGGTGATGAGGCCACTTGTAGGTGTTCCATTAGGTATTTATTATAATCTAGAGATGATTTAAAGTATATGGAAGCACATGCATATACTGGAGGATGTGCATAATGAACACATTGGATCACAATGAAGGATCACAATGAACAGAAATGGAAGAGTAGTTTTTAGTGTAAGAAAATGATTAATCATTTGGAATTAGGCTATCTTTGGGGTAAGCACTCACAGTACCTATAGTATATAAATTTAACGTCTCTCATTTCCAAATACTACATTGAATCCACATATCCACATAAATGAAGTGATATGTAAGCATTGTATTAGATATTATAAGTAATCTAGAGGCGATTTAAAGTATACAAGGGGATGTGAATAGGTAATATGTGTAAATACTGCATTGTTTTATTTCAGGGACTTGAGCACTCACAGATTTTGGGATCTGTGGCAGATCAAGGAATGACTACACACACATACACACACATATACATATATACACACACATACAGATACATACACACACATACACACATATACACACATACACACAAACACATATACACACAGATTTACACACATATACACATACACACACATATACACACATATACATATATACACACAGAGATACATACACACACATATACACACATACACATATACACACATACAGATACATACACACACATACACACATATACACACATACACACAAACACATATACACACAGATTTACACACATATACACATACACACACATACACACACATATACACACATATACATATATACACACAGATACATACACACACACATATACACACATACACATATACACACATACAGATACATACACACACATACACACACATACATATACACACATACACACAGATTTACACACATATACACATACACACACATATACACACATATACATATATACACACACATACAGATACATACACACACATACATATACACACATACACACAAACATATACACACAGATTTACACACATATACACATACACACATACATGCACATATATGTACACACATACAGATACATATACACACATACATACACAAACACATATACACACAGATTTACACACATATACACATACACACATACACATATATGTACACACATACAGATACATATACACACATACATACATACACATATATACACACACATACATATACATACACACATATACACACAAACACACATATACACACAGATTTACACACATATACACACATACACACATGCACACACATATATGTACACACATACAGATATATATACACACATATACACACATACACACATACAGATACATACACACAAACATACACATATAGACACATACAGATACATTTACACACATATACACACATACACACAAATATATACATATATACACACAGATACATATACACACATACACACAAACATACATACACACATATATACACACACATACAGATACATATACACACACACATATACACACATACACACATGCCTTTTATTTTTAAAATGAAGTAACTGTTATTTTGGCAATGGCAGCAGTTCTGTTCAACTGATGGTTCTTAAGCATGAACAGATTCTCATAAATAAAGAGGGCTCATAGCTGTATTGATCTTACACTGCATTTGTTTTAGAGAGTTGAGTATTTTAAGATGGTGTATGTTAACAAGTTGAAGAGTGCTTTTATACGAATGCTTTCTGGGGCTTTTTGCAGTTAGTACTGATCATATTTTAATTGGCTTCCATTTGTTCCATTTGTTTTCGGAAGAGGGTGTACATCTTCTGATGTTTAAAAAAAATAAAGTCACCTACTCAGTAATCATTTTATAAAATAGCGGCCAAAACAGACAGTAAGCTAATGCCTGATGAACGAATGTATACTCATGATTGCCATCAGATCCTTCCTGTGCCCATTGCAGTCATCAGACATCAATCTGACCAACATCAGATTGCCGTCAGATCCTTCCTGCACCCATGGCAGACATCAGGCATCAATCTGACCAACATTCTTCTCAACATCTAGCCTCCACCAATCCATTAGTGTTGGCCACCAGCTTGACTGCTGGACTAACAATCCTTTTGTCTCTCCACAGTCAGAGCCAATGTTCACATGAGAGTAGCCAAGAATAAGAACAGGACTCCATGTGTAATGTGGAATAATGAAGATAGAAATATTTGCTCTGGAAATCATACCACATGATCCCTATATTGGGAACAGAAGTAGAAGAGTAGTGTTTGGTGTAAGAAAATGATTAATTATTTGAAACCAGACTATATTTGGGATAAGCAAAGTACAGTTCCTACAGTGGAAGAATTTTATGTCTTCCACTAGTGAAATGTCCCTACCAGTCCGATTCCAGAGACCCTGTCCATTTCTTTAGTGACTTTATTTCTTACCTGAACTTCTGTAACAATCTCAATTAACAGTGAACTCTTTGAGGGCAGGATTTGTGTCTCTTTGCTTTATTCTTGTTGTATGTGAGTACCTGGCACCATTTGGCATAGTGACTGAGCATGAATGAATTAATCCTCCCAATAAGCTTCCTGCTTCCAGTGCCTTTTCCTATTTTAATCTGTCTTAATTTATAATATTAATAAATCTTTTCCTAATTTTTTAATTTTAACACTTTGAGAGGGCAAGCCAGGCAGAATACCTAAGTTCAGGAATTCAAGACTATCCTGGGCAATATGGTGAAACCCCATCTCTACTAAAATACAAAAAATTAACCAGGAGTGGTTGTGCGTGCTTATAGTCCCAGCTACTCGGGAGGCTGAGACACCCATTCTTTTAGCTACTCTGAAACACGTTATTATCAACTATAGTCACGATGCTTTGTAATAGATCACCAGAACCTAATCCTCCTATCCAACTGAAACTCTGCATCTTTTGATCAATGTCTCTGCTTTCCCTATCCATTCCCCTCCTTGTCCCCAGCCTCCAGAAGCCATCATTCTACTCTCTGCTTATTTGAGTTACTTCAACATTTTTAGATTTCACATGTAAGTGAGATCATGCAATATTTATCTCCCTGTGCCTGGCTCATTTCACCTAGCATATGTCCTCTAGGTCCATCCATTTTGTTGCAAGTGACAACATCCTACTTTTAAAGCTTGCCTGCAGTCTTGCTTTCTGTAATCTTATCCTCCATATTCAGCTATATGCAAATGTAGGCACATCACTCTCCTGCCTAAAACTTTGTCTCCTTTTCACCTACTGAGGAAAACTCAGGCTTCTCTTCAGCCACGTTGCCAGTCACCAGAGCATTACACTTTACTATCTAGTAACACTAAATTATTTTAAATTCCTCACAAACTTGTAGTTCCTGAGCCTCTACACATGCTGTTCTCTCTACCTGGAAATCCTTCCTCACCTAACTCTACTTCATTTTTCAAAACTCAGATAAATGATCATTTACTCGGAAATCCTTCCCTGTATCCCAGAGTTGAGGGTCAATGCCTCTTCTCTAAAATCTCATATCATTCTATTTATATTTATATCATAGCACTTACCAAATATTAGAATGATATATGTTTATGTCTCCTTGAAATGATGATGATGTTTTTTCTGCATGTTACAGAAAATCCAACTCAAACTGGAACGTATGAGTACACATAAATGAAAATAGATAATGCAAGCTTGAAGTGCAGTTTGATTTAAAGTTTCCTAGATTATTGGGTTATATTTTTCTGTGTTTCTCTTGATCCTGTCTTCCTGGCTAACTTAGATTAATGCCTTCATGGTATCAAAATGATTCCCACATTTCCTAGCGTAAGTTTCTTCACTGATACTTTGATGAAAAGAAAGAATTTCTCTTCCTCTTACCAGCAGACAAAAGCTCTACACTTCCCCTCATTGTATCAATGAAAGACTCGTGCCCATTCCTAAACCAGTCACTGATGCATAAGAGATAGGAGTGTGATGATTGGCTCAGGCTTTTTGGCTGGGAAGTTCAAGTCCTTGCAGGATGGGGAAAATAATAAAAGATACTTTGGAGACCACTGACAACTCTCCTATTAGACCAGGCTCCTAATGGTCATGCATTTCCTGCCATGTTCATCTTTGGGTTCTCAGCATATAGCACAGTGTCTGATACCTGCATAGTAGATAATCCACAAACATCTGCTTAGCCGGTGAGAACTGAGCCTGCCTGGAACTGAGAAACACATTCTATACCCACGCTCACCTCTCCACTTTAGCTCTGAGGTGCTACCACCATGCTGCCTACCTCCTGCAGCTGCTTCTCAACCTTCTTCTAAATGAATCCTTCTGCGTAAAATGGGTTCCCATGCCTCTTAGGCTAGTTTATATTTTCTCAAACAAAATTCATCTTAACCCCTCCCCTTCTGATCCCAGAAAGATCTACCTGTTTAGAGGCGCTCTGGGGCTTCCCTTACAACTGGAAAATTATGTGATAAATTCAAGAAGCTATCACCAGAAATGACGGAAACATCAAAAGAGAATGGTTTGCCAGTTAGTCCCTTTCATTAAATATTCCCTGAAGGCAGCTGCTATGTATCTTTGATTGTTCCTATAAAAGAAAGTAGAAAGAGATTAGACTTTGGAAACAGGTCTGGGTCAAATTCTGGTCTGGGTCAACATTTCTTCCCTCTGTGAAATGTTGGTCAAATAATTTCATCTCTCTGAGCTCAGATTCCTCCTGTATAAACAGGAATAATAATGCCCACCTCCCAGGATTATGAGACTTACATAAAATGGACTGGTAATGTGGCCGGGACAGTTTATGGCCAAACTGATACACTCCCTTCCTCCCCTTGCAACATCCAGAGTATATTACTGGTAGGCCTAATGGTTTTGGTTCCATAATTCCCATTTCAAGTAATCTAGGCCATGGAAGAAGCTCACTGTTACTGGAGAAGCTCTTTTGAAAGCTGCACTGGCCTCAGTGTCCAATCAAAGAAATTTGAGGCTTCTTAATAATCTTTGATATCTTGTCTCCAAAGAAACATAGTTATCTGTCTACCTTGGCATGGCCCTGGTTTTGTTTGCCTGTTGAAGCGGAAAATAAATGGCTTGCCAGCTGTGGTCATGATGTAGACCTAGATATGAGATAAGATGGGTGCAAAAGTGAGGATTGCTGTGGAGTCATAAAAGCCTTAAGTATTCTCAGGGTTCCCTTAACTCTGGGCTTCCACACATGCTGCCTCTGTGATATAAAACTCAGCCTCCTCTCCTATTTCCAAAAATAAACCCTGCTGAGAATGTGTGCCAGGAAGAGAAGTTGTCTGTAGACCTCAAACAACTTCAGATTTATCATCGAACATCCCTGTTTATAAAACCCTACACAGGGCTAGTATCCGGTTATTCCTTCAGATATTTATGGCTTCTTTTGGTTTCTCTCTATAAATTCTCCTTCTCCTTTCCTAGTTTTCACTCTACTTTCCTTCTGGGCACAAAACAAAATTCCTCTCACTGTCTCACTCAGGGTATTTTATCATCAACTTTTAGGATTTTGACCACTAGTCCTCACTCTACCCTGTAGAGTTCATCACAAAATTTTATCAAACATAGATGGTTCCCTCCCTCAAAGGAATTTTCATTTTAGCTGTGATAATCATTATGAACAACATATGTATTTTATCTACGAATGTGATTGGATTTTATTTCTTGTAAAATTTTACAGAAAGGGCCACACCATGGAAAGGACTGCAAATGTTTCAAACTCCCAGTGATTAAAAAACAGAAGCCAATGGCATTATTTGACACGTGAATGGAAGAAGACGGATATTTAAGTGTTACTTGCGAATGGATTTATAGTAGCGGGGGAAAGCTGGCGTTCCTAGAGACAACAGTCTTTAGCTCCCCACTAAGACTAGGTTCTGAAGCCAGACTGGGTTAAATCTTCAATCTGGTACTTACTAGCTATGTGAACTTGGGCAAATTTTTAAGCCTCTATGCTTTAATTTTCTAATCTGCAAATATCGATAACCAGAATACCCATCTCAAAGGGTTTTTTGGATAGTTAAATGAATTAACACCTTTCTATATGGGCAGTATGTACTCCAATAATGGCTCCTGGGTGAAGTAAATCAGGGATCAAAAAGTCATGATGTAGTCATGCTGAAGACCTGGATAGATTGATGTGAAAGTCAGTATTGCTGTGGATTCTAAGAACCTTTAAGTATTCTCAGAGTTCCCTTAACTCTGAGATATAAAACTCAGTTCTCTCTTATTTCCAAAAATAAACCTTGCTGAAAGTGTGTGCCAGGCAAGAAAAGTTGTGCTTCTTGGGGGAGCCAAGGAAATAAAATCATTGTCCCAATGTGCCATTTTCTCTCTCTTCATGCAGACTTCCTTTCTTTTGGTAAATACAACTGCCAAAAGCTCAGCTCTTTAAAGTTTTACACCTCTCCATTTCCATGAGAAGAACAACCAGAAGGTTTGTGTCATCTTTCAGGGACATAATCCTTCAATGTTTCACACTCCGGGTGTGTGCGCAGATTACTGAGGCAGGAAAACATGACATATCTCCAGGATTTTTAAGTAATTTTATATGAAGTTATTTCCTTCATATAAATGGGATGCAGGTCCACTGTAGAAAGTCTAGAATATACAGAGAATAGGCAAAAGAAGATAATAAGCAAAAGAAGAAAATAAGAGTCATACCTTATACCAACACCCCGAAACAACTGTTAATATTTCAGTGCAAATGACTTTGATCTTTCAAGTGTATATGTGCACCTGAGTATATAGTTTTTTTAAAAAATGGAATCATGTGGTGCATGCAGGTTATCTTTTTGCACCTTAGGTGCACAGAGTTGAGTTAGCAGTGCTACTTGATTCGTGGCAGACCATGCTTTCAGCTCTTTCAAGGACTCTTCTGGATTTTTCCCTTCCTTGTTTTCAAATTTCACATCTGTTCCCCACCCACTCATGCAAAAATGCCAATGCACTTGATATATTTTTAATATATATTATTCTTTTGAGTGTGGATATATTCATGATCCATACAAGTGATATTGTGGTTTAAGACCTCGTCGTTTTTCATTTTTATTCAACTCTCTGAAATCTAACCATGTTGCTGTGTGTACATCTAGCTCGATGTTCTGCTTGATGCCTAGCATCTCATCACATTTTACTTAGCTACTAACATAGTCACATACATGTGAGTTGACTCATACAAATAACTGGGAAGAATTTATCTGCTGTAGACCAAGGATGGAGATTCCTGGGTCATAGAGCATCTGAGGGCCTCATTTTACTCCATGCTGCCGGATTGTAGCCCAGACGGGTGAACCATTGTCTACTCTCTACAGTATGCATGGCATTATCCAGATTTCTAATATCGGCCAATCTGATGGATATAAAGTTGTATCGGACTGTTTTAATATATATTTTCTGATAATCAGAGACTTTGAGCATAGCATCATACTCCTTAGCCAGTTAGATTTCCCATTTTGAGAGTAACCTGTTTAAATTCTTAGATTTGGTGGCAGGAGTGGGGATGTGGCAAGGGCAGGGAAGGGATCATGTCTTTTTTTTTTTCTGGTTATAGCAGTCCTGTATCATCTGTAGGAAATATGTTCTAAGACCTCCCCCCAACCAGTGGATGTCTGAAACCACAGAGTTTGTTCCCAGGCATACCTACCTATAATAAAGATAATTTATAAGTTAAGCATAGTATAAGATTAACAACAACAACTAATAATAAAATATGACAATTATAGCAATATACTATCATAAGAGGAGTGTGAATCTCTGTCTCTTTCTCTCTCTCTCTGACAATATCTTATTGTACTGTACCAAGGCTGACTGAAACCATAGGAAACGAAGCCTGAGATAATGAGAGACTACTGGTATGTGTCTGACTTTCTTGCAGTTTCAAGATACCTACTTTCAGGTTTTCTGGCCTATATTCTGACAATCTGTCATCTTTGTGTTAACTTTCTTTAGTATCTTTTGCCAAATGTAAATTCTTAATTATTCTTTTATCCATACACTTTTATTATTTACACTTATGGGGCCAAATGTGGTGGCTCATGCTTGTCATTCCAGCACTTTGGGAAGCCAAGGAAGGTAGGTCGCTTGAGCCCAGGAGGGCAAGAATAGCCTGAACAACATGACGAAACCCTGTCTCCAAAAAATATATGAAAGTTAGCCAGGTGTGGTGGCATGTGCCTGTCGTCTCAGCTTCTTGGGAGGTTGAGGTGGGAGGCTACCCTGAGCCCAGGGAGGGCCAGGCTTCAGTGAGGCATGATCGTGCCACTGTGCTCCAGCCTAGGCAACAGAGCAAGACCCAGTCTCTAAATAAATAAATAATCAATTAATTATACTTACAGCATGTATCACTCAAATGTCATTGTTTTGTTTTGTATGTTGAAGGAATGCTAGTAAAACCTGGTCTATTAATTATATAATTTCTTATAACTGGAATGTTGATATAAATTGAAGGTGTTTAAATTATTTTTAGAGTACTTTGTTGATACCATATCATTTGATTTTTGTGAAAACTCTTTGATAGATGAAGAAACTGATTTGACTTCAATGTAGTGATGTGCCCAGGTTCACATAGCTCATCAGTTGCCAAGCCAGGACAAACAGGCAAATCTCTTGTCCCCACGACAGCAGTATACCTATGGGGCTTGTCAAGAGTCAGGATTATTTCCAAAAAGGTATAATCATCTTAAACTTCTCCATGAAAGTCACTTACCACCTAAGAAGATAGTCACATCAAAATGTTTGTTTTGATAAGTATGGATTGACTTACTACTTTGGTCTAAGAAGTAAGCTCCATGGTCTTAAAACAGGCAGAGGTATTAGTATGCTAAAAGGTTACTTACCTCTTTGAACACTGTTGTGGGAAATAAGTTTTCTTAATGAGTCCTGTTCTGAAAGTGATGAGTACAGATAATTTATGGTTTTCAAGGTAAGCCATTTTCTATACTTGCCCTCAGATTACAGAGATAGAATGAACCATTGGGCCAAGAAGAACAGAAACTTGAGTACGAAGAATGGGAAGTAAGAAGAAGTTTCTAATCACTCTCCCATCAGGAAATGTCCTTCCAGAAAATGAGTATGTAGTTAACTTTGACCTCGGTGCAGACCATAAAGACAGATGGGAGAGAAATATTGGACTCTGGCCCCTAAAATCAATGAATACTATCCCAGGGATGGGACTAATGAGCTGGAGGTCAGGTGGTTGCTTGTAAGGGAAGGTAAAGCCAAGCTCTTGGCTCCTGCTGGTAAAGGAAAAGGTGATTGAATGACGGGGTGATAGAGGGCTCATTCTTCAGTGTAATCTTAATTACATTACAAAATGCTGTTCATCAGCATTTTGTGGACAAGGAGAAAAAAGCTCAGTCAACTGCTGGTTGACTCTTTAATCTTGGCATGTCCTTCAGCACCACAGGCAATAGCAGGCCAGACCTGTGTTCTCTGACTAAGCATGTCTCCCTCGTAAAAAGATTCCTTTTGCATAATCCAATTAAGCAAGGCTTGTAGTCGGCACTTTTGAAGAATCAGTATTTTAAATATTTGCCAAATGAGCTCAAAAGATTATAATAACAATAATTATAGCTTCCATTTACTGACTGCATACTAGGTGCCAAGCATTGTGTTTAACAAGCAGCATTTCATTTACTCTGGGGAAAAAAAGAACTCTAAGGCACAAATATCATTTTTACCTCCATTTTGCAGATGAGGAAATTGAGGCTTAGAGATGTGGAATGAGTTACTCGAGGTTATAAAGCTAATAACTGGCAAAACAGGAATGCAAATCCAGAACTGCCTGATTCCAAAGATGAATTTCTATATTCTCAAATTGTGTATGAGTTATCCACTGCTGCTTAACAAATTACTTGAAAATTTAGCCACTTAAAACAGCAAACATTATTATCTCTTATGGTTTCTGAGAGTCACATATGTATGAGTGGCTTGACTGGGTGTTTCTGATGCAGACTTTCTTGAAGTTTCAGTCAGTGTGTCAATCAGGGCTGTAGTCATCTGAAGACCCCACCAGAGCCAGAACATTTGCTTCCAACATCACTCACATGGCTGTTGGCAAGAAGCCTTAGCTTCTCTTCATGTGGGCTTCTCTACAGGGCTGCCTGAGTTTCATCTATAAATAAAGGTATCCTACCGGGATTTTAATGAGTATCACCTGAGATAACCTATGAGCTAGTTTGAGGTAAGGTGAAGCAAGCTGTATAAATTTTGGATAGTATTATGAATAAATGAATTTACTGCAGTCTTGCATAGGATATTCAGGAATATGGAGATATACCTGACTCCACCAAAAGAGTGGCCAAGATGATGCCTAATTACCTCCATGGCCTGTGAAAGCCCCACTCTAATAGAGACGGCATCTTCTCCAGGGCTGCCTATAGGGTGCAGAAGATGAGGAAATCTGCACACTGCCCCCATGAAGATTCCAGTGTTGTGGCTGGGAATCTCTGTCTCCCTTTGTGTTAGCTACATGAAAAAAGAGGCACTTTTACTTACAGAAACCTGGTGGGTGTTAGAAGGTGAGTGCCCAAACCCTTTAGTGTCCTAGCCCACATATCGAGATCCGAAACCTGGATGAGAAGAACAAATGGTCTGGGTAGACAGTGAAGCTGGGGCTAGCCTAAGAGCAGAGTATGATGGAAGATCTTAGTTGTAAGACAAACCCATCTGTGCTCGTATTTGCTAGCAAGAAACTGGTGCCCATTAAGGTTCTGTAACCTATAGAACAAAATATTTTGTATGTAGTGCGCCTAGAAGAGTGTCTGGCACATAATAGGCGTTCAGACAATAGAAGGGTCTTGGTAGTTTTGTTATTATTGTCATCCTTCCAACTTCATATGACTGCTTTGAGGATTAATACATGCAATTATTTGTTTAAAACCTTATTGTTCATTAGATTGTAAATTCCATTAGAATAGAAACTTTGTATATCTGTCTATTTACTACTGTATTCCTAGTGCCTAACAAAGAGAAGATAGCAAATATTACATGTATGAATATATCTAAATGTAGAGCGTTGTATGTACTAGGTGATCCATGGTTGATAATTATCAGCATTATAATCATCACCGTATCATCTCTGTTACCATCATCATCATCACCACCACCACCAGCACCACCAGCATCCCCATCCTTCTGGCATAAGAATATCCCAATGTGATAATCCAACAATGTTCTCAGTCTATGATAGTGAGAAGTAATTTCCTTTTCTACTTCAGGTACCTTTAGTTCACAGAAGAATCTGGGTGTTTTCATTTATCCTGTGGTAACAAAACACCTGCTCCACCATATTGGTATAATTGTTATGGCTTGAGGAAAAAAATGTATTTCTAAAAAAATCTTAACTAGTCCTGTAATCAGAATTCACCCTAAATCTCTTGGAGTGATAGTCCACTGGTGTTAAATCCCATCTTCACTATTTTCTGTGTGACCTTGGATAAGTTACCAAAACTCTCTGGATCATCATGGCCTCACTTCTAAAAGGACAAAAGTAACCAAATTACCAATAAGGCTGTTGTAAGGAATAACAGATGCTTTCTGTCAAATCTCTTGCATGTGTCCTTTCCATGGTAGATGCTCAATAAATATTTATAGAACGGATGTGTTGACTAGATGATTGTTATAATTTATGTCTGTAGCTTCACTACTCATTCCAACAGCTGAGTCAGCCAGAGAAGATAGCCTTTGAAATTCTAGGGACCTCTGAAGGGGTGTAAGATACAAGTTCCAGGACTCACTGTGACTTTGGGCAAGTCCTGAGATATGATTCAGAGTCTCAAGGGTCTTATCCACAAAATAGGAGGAAATTTTGTTTGCACAACAATGAGAATGCACTTACTGCCACTAAACTATACACTTTAAAAATGTTACAATAATAAATTTTAATTGATTTTATCACAATAGGGAAAACAAAAAAAGGACAACTCTGGCTAGCTAGAATACTAGCTTTCTGGATACTAAGGCTTGAGACCAAAGATATTAGCTAGCATGTATAATACCTTACCTATGCCAAGCACTGCTAAAATGTTGGATGCATGATCTCAAGTAACCCTCTCGGTGGTCCTATGAGTGAGATATTATTATTCCTACCCCCATTTTATAGATGAGGAAACAGAAGCTTAATGAAGGATTTCTAGAGCTGGAGTTTGAAGCCACGTATGTCTTTTTAGAGAGCTCTTGTGCTTTACTACTTAATTTTCTAAAGTTTTTTGTTGTTCTTCTTGTTGTTGTTGTTTTGACAAATCACAAATGTAGGCAGTTCAAATCTTGGTCACATGAGCTTGGGTAGAGAAGGTGGTATTAAGACCTGTTACAGTTTAGGAAAGGCCTCATCTACTTCCATTCTTTGATGCTCCTATGTATTGGAACAGAGGAAGAAGAGAAAGGAGGAGATGGAAGAGAAGCAACAGAAGAAAACAATGCCAAGATGCAGTTACCAATATGTTTCTGAATTTTTTTATGTTTACATTTGATTTTTATATTTGCATGATTTTAATGACAAAAAAATACTTTATTGGGGAAAGACATCAAAAGTCCCAATGAAGGTCCTACCAGATTAGAAAACCTGAGCTTATGGTCCAGCCTTCTGCCTCCAGCTTCCCACCCTCCAATTCCTCTCATAGTAAGGGGCCTTGGGTGGTGTGATATCACCTCAGCTGACTCTTGGAATTCCCTGAGACTCCCAAGCTTCTCTTCTTACAGCTGGAGAGAGGAACAGCAAATCCAAGGCTCCCATCATATTATTAGTTTGACAGGACATAGCTATTAGGACCACAACCCAGGAAGGGTTGCTCCCCGGAATCCCCTCCAATGGACTTGACTGATTATTAAAATAGTTGTGGTCATCCTAGTTATAACAATAACAGCAGTTAATACATAGAAGGCTGATAAATGTGCTCTACATAGCTCATTAGTTTATCCCAACGATTTGGTAAGGTAGGTACAATCATTAGTCATCTTTTTTTTCCATCTTTTTCTCTAAGAGACAGGGACACCTAGAGTAATTTGTCCAAGGTTGCAAAATTTTTAAGACACAGAGGTAGAATGTAATCATGGACAATGTTAACCATTTACGGAGAATTTATAATGAGATTGTTGCAAGGATTGAATGGAATAATTTACATAACCATCTAACCCAGACCCTGACACCGATCCTGTGGACATGGTATTATAACCACCATCCTCAACTTACAGATGGGAAAGGCAAGACTGAAGGAAGTCAAGGAACTGACAGCTATTACACGGCTCAGAGGTGGCAGAGCCCTGGGGTCAGTCTTGTGCCAAAGCACAAACAATGTCCGTTCTGCCCTTTGGCCTTCTCAGGGGCTGATTAGAAAAGGTGAAGGTAGATTTCCAGCTCTTTACGGCATCACCTTGCCTGGCTCCTTAATGGTTCTGCACTGCGACTTTCTGTTGTTTCTGTTTTCATCCAAATAAAGCATAAGAGAAAGTTCCAGCCTCCTAAAGCATAGTGTGCATCTTAAGGGCCAAATTTGATAACAAAATGTATTGTTCCATTCAGTCTCCATATGAAATTTCTTAAAGAGCATGGGTACCATTTGTGCTGCCTTTTGTAGGCACGAGTTGCAATTGCTTTTCAGCATCCTTATAACAACACAGAACAATTCCGGCCAGCCCAGGCAAGGTTTTCTTCATAATTGTGTCTGTAATAATCCATTATTTTATATTTATTTCATCAGTTTTGACAGTTCACAAGAACACCTATAATCTTAAATCCAGTAATCAACTGTTTCTGAATTGCCCCATCCTAAATTTAGGCCTCACACTTGGTAATTTAGCTAGAGAGTTTCATTGGTGAGTGCCACTTTTTCATGGTTGACGGAAAGTGCTCCTATTTGGGCTGTGTTTAATTCTTGTTATTTAGCAAGTTGAACTGTACACCACAGAGTTTAATAATGCAGGGTGTAATTGCTTTAATGCTATAAAGGCCCATGGCTGCTGACTTCCCCAGTCTTCACTAGAGCTCACTGGCAAATGAGATGTTGCTGCTCAGTGGGGCTTTTCTGCTTTCGTATTTTAAGAAAACAACTATCGTTGCAGTGTGGCATTTGTAAAAAAAAAAAAAAATCTGTTGAAGAGATGAAGTAGTCACAAGCTGGAGCTACTCCTAACTGCTAATATCCATTGATTGAGGACTTCCTGAGTGCTCGGCATTGTATATTAGTTTATGTGATCTCACAATAACCACAGAAGGTAGGTACTATTACTACCTCATTTATAGAGGATTAAAGAGATTAATTTATAGCACGTGACATAGTTCACCTGCTCCAGGATCAAACATTTGCAAATACTATTGTGTTATCTTTCTGGGACTACTTTCAGCTCTTTTTGCAGAGCATTAAGGAAAGAATGAGAGAGACAGAAAGCTCCACATGTTCTTATGAAAAATAAAGAAAGAAAGGAAGTCCCAAGGGAGTTGTGAATTCTGGATGTTTATGTGCCCATTTCCCAGGTGGATTATCATGACACTGATCACCAGTCAGGATTGTCCTTGTTTCTTGTGCCCCATCCACTCTTCAAATGTGATCCCAACGACTGAGAACAAAATGAATTGCACTCTGAAGTGTAAAGTGTCTTATGAAGCTTTATCTAGTCCCACTGCTCAGATCTCTTTCACTTTGTAGTAAGGCTGACATTTGATTGCATGATGAAAACGATTCTTCCTTTATCAAAAAGTTTAAGCTCTGTTGGCACCAGTATATGTTTTTGTTTGTTTGTTTGTTTTGAGAGAGAGAGTTTCGCTCTTTTTACCCAGGCTGAAGTGCAATGGCACGATCTCTGCTCACTGCAACCTCCACCTCCTGGGTTCAGGCAATTCTCCTGCCTCAGCCTCCTGAGTAACTGGGATTACAGGCACACACCAGCATGCCCAGCTAATGTTTTGTATTTTTAGTAGAGATGGCGTTTCACCGTGTTGACCAGGATGGTCTCGATCTCTTGACCTCGTGATCCACCCGCTTCGGCCTCCCAAAGTGCTGGGATTACAGACTTGAGCCACCGCACCTGGCCTCAGTATACATGTTTTTAAAAATAAACTTATCACATCTGTAATCCCAGCACTTTGGGAGGTTGAGCAGGTGAATCACAAGGTTAAGAGCTCGAGACCATCTGGGCCAACATGGTGAAACCCTGTCTCTATTAAAAATACAAAAATTAGCCAGGCATGGTGGCACATGCCTGTAGTCCCAGTTACTCGGGAGGTTGAGGCAAGAGAATCACTTGAACCAGGAAGTGGAGGTTGCAGTGAGCCCAGTTCGCACCACTGCACTCCAGCCTGGTGACAGAGCGAGACTCCGCCTCAAAAAAAGAAAAGAGTAGACATAGTAATCACATGTATTTAAAGACTATATAAATGTATGTTATTTGTTAATGGACTGAGAGTGGCATCTTACCCTAAATTTGAGGTTTGTACATCTTAGACAACAGAGCAGATTTGAAGAAAAATGACAGTAGAATTGACAGTTTATTTGGATTATACCTTCTGAGTACCAAGAAATGGGATAAAATTCTAAATGTAAGCATACTTATCCTTATCTAAACATAACTTGGAATTCATCAGCCAAACAATGAACTTTTTGAGAGTACTTATGTAAGAAGAAGTGGATAAAAATCAATTCTGCTTCTAAAAATATTTACAAATCCAAAAAACTTGGCCATAGCCACTGAGAAATTATTTATTTTTAATGTTTCATTTTATTGAAATAATTAAATTGTATTATAGCTTACTTATCTCCAAAAAACAAAAATAATCACTATATATAATATCTATTATTTCTTGCTTCCATCAATAATTTCTTTTTAGGTGGAGTCTCACTCTGTCACCCAGGAGGGAGTGCAGTGATGTGATCTCAGCTCGCTGCAAAGTGTCTGTCTCCGGGTTCAAGTGATTCTCCTGCCTCAGCCTCCCAGCTAGCTAGGACTATAGCCACCTGCCATCATGCCTAGCCAATTTTTGAATTTTTCAGTAGAGACAGGGTTTTATCATGTTGTCCAGGCTAGTCTTGAACTCCTGACCTCAAGTGATCTGCCCACCTTGGCCTCCCAAAATGAATAAGTATTTCTCAAATGCCACATCAGGGAGACAGCAAGTGAGATGCAGCACCTGAGTACAGTTCTACAGGGAAAGACAAGTACTGAACACAAAACCAAATCAATATGTGTGATTTCAGATGATGGTAAATGTTGACAAATGTAAAGCAAAGTTAGGAGGTAGACAATGCCTTCTTCAAGGAGAAAAGCAGTCAAGGAAGGCCTTTTAGGGAGGGAGAATCCCAGCAGAGACTAGCAAATAAGAGTGTTTGAATCTTTTCCATGTATAAAGTCTTCACCAAAAAAGACACTGGGGAAACACTAGTCTTATCTGAAGGAAAATAATTCTTCCCTACTTTCTACCTTGCCTTAGATTTTCTAGTTGTTTTCTTTGGAAAACAATTCTCTCTCTAAGATACAAAGATCTCCATTCATCTTTCCTTTACATTACTCCTAAAGTGAGGCCAAAGAATTTCATTTGTCCCAAAGGTGAGCCAGATTTGAGCAGCTCTGCTGTGGGAACCAGTTCTACTCACAGCTATCTGGTAGCCTCTGTTTTCAAAGGCTCCTATCTGAGCGAGGCTGCCTGTCCTTTGGACTCATTGGAAAACCCTGTCCTCATAGAAACAACTTACTATTTTACCAATCTACATAATTCCCTAACCTGGCTGTTTTGCCAGAATGATACAGTATTATATGGGCCTTTCCAGTTCCCCAAACTGGGAGTGAGGAGTTCATATGCCAACCTGGAAATAATACCTTGTGCTTCTATCTTGGGCTTTATAATCTCTTTTCCCAGCCTTTAGGGAGAGGAGGAGAAGGCAGGGAAATGCCATTGGATGGGATTCTCCTAAAGGCCAGATACTGTCCCAGGCACTTGATATCTTTCATTTTATCTAATCTATCTGGGAGCTCAGGAATGTCTTCATTTTGCAGGTGAGAGAAAACAGAGGCCTATAGTGCTTAAACCACTTCTTTTAAGTTACCCAGTTCATAAGAGGTAGACCTGAGATTTGATCCCATTTCAGGTTCCAAAACCATCTCTGTATGAGTGTGTGGGTTTTTTTTTTTTGAGACGGAATCTCGCTCTCTTGCCAGGCTGGAGTGCAGTGGCACAATCGCAGCTTACTGCAACCTTCACCTGGGTTCAAGCAATTTTCCTGCCTCAGCCTCCCAAGTAGCTGGGACTACAGGCACATGGCACCATGCCCAGCTAAGTTTTGTATTTTAGTAGAGTTGGGGTTTCACCATGTTGGCCAGGGTGGTCTCAATCTCCTGACCTCATGATCCACCCTCCTTGGCCTCCCAAAGTGCTGGGATTACAGGCGTGAGACACCGTGCCTGGCCCCCGTCTCTCTTCTTTCTACTACAGAGATCCAGGAAGACATCAATTACTCCTGAATTCCAAATAATATATGGAACTCTCTACTGCTCAGCATATCCAAAAACCTACCTAATTCTCACAGCCAGTGCCTTGCATGTGAGCCATCAAAGCTACAAATTAAAGTCTCGACCAAAAAAGTTACAGTTTCTAGAAATATAATTTCCAATAGGAGAAGATATTGAAGATATTTCAGGCAGTAAACTGACTGCCTTAACCATGGGTGCCAAAACCCTATGGGGGATTTATCAAGAAGTTGAAATAAGAAACAAGACAAATACATTTAGACTTTACTGAATTCCTCGCAGTTTGGGAGGAAGAAAAATATTATTCTCTGGGAATGGTAAAAAATAGATTCATTCCTCTCTGCTATTACATGGGTCCAGCTGAGCAATAATGTACTGTGAAGCCAAATGCTCTGATAGGTTTCTCTGAGCTGTTATTAAAGTTTGCAAAATATTGCTCAGATTCTTCCTGGCAGAGTTTCAGTATTGTCTGTTTAAACTGGAATTGGGCTGGTACTCTTCATTTCTGTTAAACCTGCCAAAGCTGGTGATCCCACCGCACAAATCTCCTGGCGCCACAGCCTTCATCCAGCAAGACTGGAGACACCCCGAGAGCCTACACCCTCCGCTGGCTTTCTGACGTGACTCAGGTCAAGAATGACTGAATCAACCTTCCTCCCCTTTCTCTTTGCCTCCCTTTCTCACCCTCAGCACACCACACACACACACACACACACACACACACACGTACACGTGTGTGCACATGCACAGGCACACTCTGGCCCTTCACTTGGAGCAGGAAAGAAAGGAGCTATACAGAACAGTGCATCTGTCTGGGAAGGTGTTACTCTGCTAAAGCTGGAGCCTTAGTGTTCTAATAGGGACATGAGAACTCTTTTCCTCTGCTGATATGGCAGATGCTATTAACCCTCCAACAACCTCCCTTACTATTCCCCAGCTTTGCCCTCTACCCTCACTTCAGCCCAGCTGAACCTAATCCATGTCCTCAAATACCCTATGATCTTTCTTGCCCTGGGCTTTACTTCTGCCGATCCTCTGATGGGAATACATTTCCTCTTTCCTCTTCTGATAAACTCATTTACCCTCTAGGTGGCAACTTGGACAGTTGTCTGATCCCCCAGGATGGCTTAGATGCCCCTGTTATGTGCTTCTAAGGGGAGCTTAAGCTTATCTCATCTAATCACAACCTTGATTTTAAGTAAATGGTCTCCTAAACACAACTACCAGCTCTGAGACTCGGGAGGAGGCCTGTCTTCTCCTCCTCGTGTACAGTGGGCTAAATGCTGTAACAGGTAGACCAAAAAGATATGTGAAAGCTCCAATACACTACATTTTTATTCTTGCACAGATAACATCAGTAGGCAAGTGAACTGGTAGGCTGGATGGTCTGAACTTCTGCCATCATCAATAAGTGGCTTTCAAAGTCTTCCTAGAGGCTTTCTCCGTTCAATCTGGCCAAAAGGTAAAAGAGTATGAAGGAGTGCCTTGTGGAAGGAGGCTTTTTTTTTTAGACCAGGACTAGAAGTGTGTACATCACTGTTGTTCACATTCTCGTGGCAAGAACTCAATCACATGGCCATACCTAATTGCAAGCGATGGCTGGGTCATGTGCCCTCTGGCAACTACTCCCAGCAAAAGGTATGTGGAAGGAGGAGCATACATTTTGGTGGGCAGGTAGCCTCTTTGCTACATCCTTCTATCCCCAGTGCCTAACACACAGTAGCCAAATAATAAATAGTTGCTAAATCAATCAATAGAGTAATGAGTTAAAAAAAAAAAAAAAAAAGCTTAGGGAAAAAAACATTACCTTAATATACTCCAAGCTGTGATACAGGACCACATTCTCACAACTGCTTTGAATAAAACACTTCAAACTACCAAAGGTCAGACAGGCAGTAAAAATCTCAATTTCCTTAGCCACTTTTATTGTTCACTAGTCGAATGACAGTGCCTGGCACAGTACCCAGGATACAGGTTCTGCTCAATGAATACAGGTTGAATGAATGAATTATTGGAAATCATAGGCTATTGAGATTAGAAGTGACCTCAACATAACCATGGTTTTATTATGCTTGCCAAGTGATCTTTCAGTTCCCCCTTCCTAGGAAGTGTACTCACTCCCGGAGTAGCACCTGCCATCTTAGGTCATCCCTGACTCTAGGAAACTCCTTTCTTCCTTTGATCTAAAACCTGGCTCCCTGCTGCATGCAGCACAGAGTTGAAAGAAAGAAATTCAAATATTTTATCATCCACTCTGTGCCAGGAATTGTCCTGGGTGCATTTATGTTATTTCATTTATTCTCCATAATAACTCAGAGAAGGAAGTTACTGCTATGGCTCAGTCCACCCTCTTCCCAGCCTGGGTTGCTAGATTATTATTAATAACGTTCTAATTGTGCTCCCGTGCTTTCACTGTTGTCCTCTTATGATAAGTCTGAAGCTAAGATTATCTTTTTAAATTGTGAATCAAAAGTCTTCACTTCTCTGTTTCAGATCCCACACTGGCTTTCCATTGCACTTGAAATAAAATCCAAATTGTCATCACCCACAAGCCCACTCGATTGGGCTCCTTCCTGCCCCCTGACTTGGTCTCAGCCACTCTCCTGCTCGCTCACTATGCTGCAAGCACACTGACCTTCTTTCCTTTCTTGAATACTGCAAGGTTATTCTCACTCCAGGACTTTGCACTTGCTGTTTTCTCTGCCTGGAGCCCTCTGCCCCCAATTCTTTCTTGGGCTGACTTCTTATTGCCATTCAGTTTTCAGTATAAATGCATTTTTCTCAGTGAAACCTCTGGTCATAGAATAGTTTTCCATTCTGATCATAGAGTTGATCACAGAGCCGTTCTCCATTCTGAACTTGTCCTCTGTCCCTATACATCACGCAAATTGTGTGTCCTCCAAAGGAGCTCAAACCTGACTGCGTACATCAGACCCACTAGGGAAGCTTCCAAGAAACTGCATTGTCCCAGGAAGCTTCCCTATAAATTCTGATTTCATATGTTCTCTGGATTATTTAGGAATCAGTAGTTTGAATAGCTCTCCTGAATGATCCTGATGTGTAGCCTGTCTAGAAAACCATGTGTCAGATATTTCTGTCTGGGATAGAATACTGCTTCCATATCTGATTAGCTCTGCACCTTGGGCAAGTCACCTAGCCTGTTTAATCCTCATCTCTAAAATTGTGACAAGAATAGTATCTAAGTCATAGAGTTACTGTAAGCACTGGAGGAGCATTCCAAGTGAAGCACTTAGTATGGTGCCTGGCCCACAGCAAGCCTTCATTAAACGTCGGCTGCTATTATCATCATTACCTTCCTACTCCTTTTACTCCCTCTCCCTCTCCTCGGCAGCTCTTCAGGGATGTCAAGGCAACCATCACAAAATACCTCTCTTCCAGGCCAGTTATCCTCAGTTTTCTTTTTTTTTTTTTAATCCTTTTCCACATGGCAGATTCATATTTCTTCTCTCATATACAGATCACATCCCAGGAGGAGGTGTAGTATTTCTGCACCCCAGAACTCATAGGGGTTGAAGGCTCTGATGCAATAAATGTAGGTAATTGGGCTCCAGCTCTGAACTTCGGATGGCACTCATTACTGGCCCTGGTAGGGCAGCTGTGTGTGGCCTCTCATTCTGGGGAAGTCTTCTTATAGGAGAACTCTATGTGAGAGTGTCTGTAATGAAGGGGGAGAGTGGAGAGAGGATATGGGAGTTTTATTTCCTGAATGCTTTTCATCCTGATGTGGTAGTTGAGAGTCAGAGCCCAGCCCATGTTAACTCATTAAGTTCCTGGAGTTTGTTGTAGATTTTCAGACTTTATCATTATAGTCAACACCCTAGGAGCAAAAATAATGAAAATAGTGTTTGATGAAGTTGGAAAAGCAGGTCTCAATGTTCATAGTGAAGTTAGAAAGGAGGACAGAAGGCTAAATGTAAAAAGCAAAGTGTGCACTTGGGGGGAACATGTAAATAAGTCAGGAAAAAAGAATTCTAGACATTGTACAGGAGATACCTGTTTTCTAAGGCTTCTTTCTCTTTTTATTACTGTTTATCTTGCAAAGACAAGATAAATAAGTTTGATATTTTTATTTATATTTTTAACTTTTATTGCTTTATTTTTCCATAAGTTATTGTGATACAGGTGGTATTTGGTTACATTAGTAGGTTCTTTAGTGGTGATTCTGTGAGATTTTGGTGCGCCCATCACTCAAGCAGAGTACATTGCATCATGTGTGTAGTCTTTTATCTCTTGCCCCCTCCCACTCTTCCACACAAGTCCCCGAAGTCCATTGCATCATTTTTATGCCTTTGCATCCTCATAGCTTAGCTCCCACATATTACTGAGAATATACAATGTCTGGTTTTCCATTCCTGGGTTACTTCACTTAGAATAATAGTCTTCAGTCTCATCCAGGTCACTGCAAATGCTGCTAATTGATTCCTATTTATGGCTGAATAGTATTCCATTCCATCTTGTAGATATACCACCGTTTCTTTATCTACTTGTTGACCGGGATGGGCATTGGGATTCTTTCCATAATTTTGCAACTGTAAATTGTGCAGCCATATATGTGCAAGTATCTTTTTCAACTTATGACTTCTTTTCCTCTGGGTAGATATCCAATAGTGGGATTGGTGGATCAAATGATAGTACTACTTTTAGTCCTTTAAGGAATCTCCACACTGTTTTCCATAGTGTCTGTACTAGTTTACATTCCCACCAGCAGTGTAGAAGTGTTCTCTGATCACCAACATCCACTGTTTTTTGATTTTTTTATTATGGTCATTCTTGCAGGAATAAGATGGTCTTACAGTGTGGTTTTGATTTGCGTTTCCCTGATCATTAGTGATGTTGAGCATTTTTTTTTCATGTTTGTTGACCATTTGTGTATCTTCTTTTCAGAATTGTCTATTCATGTCCTTAGCCCACTTTTTTATAGGATTGTTTGTTGTTTTCGTACTGATTTGTTTGAGTTAGTTGTAGATTCTCTATATTAGTCCTCTGTCAGATGTATAGATGGTGAAGATTTTTCTCCCACTCTGTGGGTTGTCTGTGTATTCTTCTGACTATTCTTTTTGCCCTGCAAAGGCTTTTTAGTTTAATTAGGTCCCAGCTATTTATCTTTGTTTTTATTTCATTTGCTTTTGGGTTCTTGGTCATGAAACCCTGCCTAAGTCAATGTCTACAAGGGTTTTTCCAATGTTATCTTCTAGAATTTTTATACTTTTAGGTATTAGGTTTAAGTGCTTAATCCATCTTGAGTTGATTTTTGTATAAGGTGAGAGATTAATATCCAGTTTCATTCTCCTACATGTGGCTAACCTCTTATCTGAGCACCATTTGTTATATAGGGTGTCCTTTCCCCACTTTATGTTTTTGTTTGCTTTGTCGAAGATCAGTTGGCTATAAGTATTTGAGTTTATTTCTGGGTTCTCTATTCTGTTCCATTGGTCTATGTACCTGTTTTTATACCAGTACCATGCTGTTTTGATGACTATGGCCTTATAGTATAGTTTGAAATCAGGTAATGTGATGCCTCCAGATTCATTCTTTTGCTTAGTCTGGGCTTTGGTTATGTCCAGGTCTTATTTTTTAGTCCTGGGTCCCTTTGCTTTCTCTTAGGGTTGAGATCTACTTTTGTGTGGTGAGGCTCATTTGGGAAATGGGAAAAATAGGATCATAGATAATCATAATATTCTGTATTAATTAAATAGTCTTCATGCTCCACAACATGTTCAATCACTTCCCTATAAGTAAAAGCTAAACCATATGTTAATATTCTTGTCGGATCCAAGATGGCTGATCGCTAACATCTTGGGATTGCAGCTCTCAGTGACAGCACAGAGAACTAGAGGACACCACACTTTCAGACAAATTCTTGTTGCTCATGGAGCAGAAGATTCCCAGTGGAGGAGCCACACGGGTCACCAGCGCGACTCTTGTGGCCGGCGCAGTAGTTTCACCGGCACCTCGGCATGGCAGCTCTCAGAGCAGAGTAAACAGGGCTGGCTCCCCTTCTGATCGAAGTTTGGAGGACCCACACGGGTCCCCAGCATGACTTCTGAGGCCGGCGCAGCGGTTGTGACAGCTCAGCACGGCAGCTCTCAGCACAGAGTAAACGAGACTGGTTCCCCTTCTGATTGAGGTTTGGAGCCCCAGGAAGGCAGAGTCGCCTATTACAGACACAAGAAGGAAGCCAGACAGGAGAATCCTGGGCAGAAAAGCACCATCAATCTTAATGCCACTGTTCTGGCCCTGGGAACTAACAACTTGGATGTCCACTCAAGAGACCTAATCTGAAAGTAGGTAATTTCAAAGACGACAGGAGGATAAATTTACAATGATGGGAAGAAACCAGCATAAAAAGGCTGAGAATACTCAAAATCAGAACGCCTTTCCCTCTAAAGATGATCACAGTTCCACATCAACAATGGAACAAGGCTTGATGGAGAATGAGCGCATCCCAATAACAGAATCATGCTTCAGGGAATGGATAAGAAACTTCTGTGAGTTAAAAGAACACGTTGTAGCCCAACATAAAGAAACTAAGAACTTTGAAAAAAGGTTTGACGAAATCCTATTGAGAATAGACAACTTAGAGAGGAATATAAGTGAATTAATGGAACTGAAGAATACAATACAGGAACTCCGAGAAGTATGCACAGGTTTAAACACTCGAATTGTTCAAGCAGAAGAAAGGATATCAGAGGTCAAAGTCCAACTTAATGAAATAAAACGAGAAGACAAGACTAGAGAAAAAAGGATAAAAAGGAATGAGCAAAGTCTCCAAGAAATATGGGACTATGTGAAAAGACCAAATTTACATTTGATAGGTGTACCTGAATGCGAAGGAGAGAATGAATCCAAGCTGGAAAATACCCTTCAGGATATTATTCAGGAAAATTTTCCTAAACTAGCAAAGCAGATCAATATTCAACCCCAGGTAATACAGAGAACACCACAAAGATATTCCTCAAGAAGAGCAACCCCAAGGCACATAATCGTTAGATTCACCAGGGTTGAAACGAAGGAGAAAATACTAAGGGCAGCCAGAGAGAAAGGTCAGGTTACCCACAAAGGCAAGCCTATCAGACTTACAGCAGATCTCTCAGCAGAAACTCTACAAGCCAGAAGGGAGTGGGGGCCAATATTCAACATCCTCAAAGAACAGAACCTTTAGCCCAGAATTTCATATCCAGCCAAACTAAGTTTCACAACTGAAGGAAAAATAAAATCTTTTATGAACAAGCAAGTACTCAGAGATTTTATTACCACCAGGCCTGCTTTACAAGAGCTTCTGAAAGAAGCATTACACACAGAAAGAAACAACCAGTATTAGCCTTTCTAAAAATATACCAAAAAGTAAAGAGCACCAGCATAAAGAAGAATTTACACCAAAGAATGGATAAAATAGCCAGTTAACATCAAATGGCAATAACCCTAAATTTAAAGTGACTAAATCCTCCAATCAAAAGACACAGTCAAAACCCAACAGCATGTTACATCCAGACCTATTTCATATGCAAGGATACACAAAGACTCAAAACAAAGGGACGGAGAAAGATTTACCAACCAAATGGAGAGCAAAAATAAATAAATAAATAAAAAGCAGGAGTTGCAATTCTTGTAGTGGATAAAATAGATTTTAAAGCAACAAAGATATAGTGGTAAAAGGATCAATGCAACAACAAGAGCTAACGATCCTAACACCCAGATACATAGAGACTTAGATTCAATGAGACAGAAAATTAATAAGGATATCAAGGACTCGAACTCAGATCCGGAACAAGTAAACTTAATAAATATTTATAGAGCTCGGCTGGGCGCGGTGGCTCAAGCCTGTAATCCCAGCACTTTGGGAGGCCGAGGCAGGTGGATCACAAGGTGAAGAGATCGAGACCATCCTGGTCAACATGGTGAAACCCCGTCTCTACTAAAAATACAAAAAATTAGCTGGGCATGGTGGCGCGTGCCTGTAATCCCAGCTATTCAAGAGGCTGAGGCAGGAGAATTGCCTGAACCCAGGAGGTAGAGGTTGCGGTGAGCTGAGATCACGCCATTGCACTCCAGCCTGGGTAATAAGAGCGAAACTCCATCTCAAAAAAAAAAAAAATTTATAGAGCTCTTCACTTCAAATACACAAAATATACATTCTTGTCAATACCACATCACACCTACTCATAGGTTTAAATGAAACATTGATTGGCCATTATTAATACCCATTTTTTTCAGAATACAGCAATATTTCCATTCACCCTCCCTCTTTCTTTTCCTTTTTCTTCCTCTCCTTTACTCATTTTTTTTTCTCTCCTTCCCTCAGAAAAAGAAAAAAAAAAAGAAATCAACTTGTAAACCTCTAGATCCAGGTCGTCAATGTCTCTCTCATTGCTTGATTTCCTTCCTTCCCTTCCCTCCCTCCCCTCTTCCCTCTTCCTCCCTTCCTTCCTTTCTTCATCCCTTCCATGCTCCCTCCCTTCCTGCTTCCCTCCCTTCCTGCCTTCCTCCATAAAAAAAAAAAAAAAAATTCTTGTCTAAGCAATGAGAAAAGTGACTTACCCATTATCATATTCCATGTTATACCAGGCCAAGCAGGAAAACCCATGTCATCTTTTTTTTAACTTTTATTTTAGGTTTGTGGGTACATGTGCAAGTTTGTTACATAGATACACTCATGTCATGAGGGTTTGTTATGTAGATTATTTCATCACCTAAGTACTAAGCCTAATACTCAATAGTTATTTCTTCTGCTCTTAACCCTTCTCCCACCCTCCACCCTCAAGTAAGCCCCAGTGTTTGTTGTTCCCTTCTTTCTGTCTATGAGTTTTCATCTTTTGGCTCACACTTATAAGTGAGAACATGTGATGTTTAGTTTCATGTTCCTGCACTCGTTTGCTAAGGATAACGGCCTCCAGCTCCATCTATGTTCTCACAAAAGACATGATCTCATTCTTTTTCATGGCTGCATAGTATTTCATGGTATATATATATATATATATATATACCACATTTTCTTTATCCAGCCTACCATTGATTGGCATTTAGGTTGATTCCATGTCTTTGTTATTGTGAATCATGCTGCAGTGAACATTCACATGCATGTGTCTCTATAGCAGAATTATTTATATTCCTCTGGGTAGATACCCAGTAATTGGACTGCTGGGCCGAATAGTAGCTTTGAAAACCCATGTCCTCTAATTCCTGGTCCAGTGTCCACCACATCTGATGCTATCAAAGATTTATGGAATGTTCTACTCATGTACCCTCTCACTGTTCCTCAGTTTTCCCTCCACACACATCCAAAGCTACCATGTTCCTCTAAATAGCTCTCATCCTAGGTTCACAGATGGCCCTTCTGGAAGTTCTTGACTCCCTTAAGCTGCCTTAGTACCTTCCCTGTGGCCCCATGGAACTTTGCTCCTATCTCAGTTACTACACAGAGCTTACTGGATTCTTAATTCTTTTTCTTTACAATACTATCTCCTCATGATGACTTTCTCCAGGGCAGGACTATGTATACACTTATCTTTGTATCTCCAGCTTCTTACAAAGTGCACAGCATATAGGGGATCTTCCATAAATGTTTGTTGAATAGTTGGATGAATGGATGGATGGATTAGTGGTCAGATAGATGGACAGAAGTTCTTAGGGTGAAATTTAAAGAAATATACGAGAAGCCAGCTTGCTATCAAAGGAGGGTTTTCTTGACTTTCTGTTAAAGATAGGATCCATCAGATGCATAATTACTTATCCATGTTCTGCTAGAAATTTCACTGCTGAAATATGTGTTTGGTATGAAGCTTCAATATGCCCTAAAAAGAAATAGCTTGTCCCAGGCAACAGTGTAATATGAGTAGCATAATGTCCAGATGGTGAGAATTTTAGTCCTGAGTTATTGAGTGTATGATTTCTTCCTAGCAACTTAGCCTCCTCATTCCTCAATGTCCTCATATGTTAAATGGGGACAACATTGGTACCTCGTGTACAAATGGTTTGTGAGGATTAAATGATATGATAAATATAAAACTCTTAGTATGCACCAGCACTTTGGACAGTGCCTGACACAGAGTAAACACTCAATGTGCTTGAGTCCTTTCATCTTCCTACTGTGTACATATGTATATCTGTGATCCAGGAAGTCTAGCTGAGTCAGCTCTGTATCTGGGGACTCAGTTCCTACAGAGCCCAATGAGGTAATTGAAGCTGCTCTGGAGACTGAACCAGGTGTAACTCACTGCATCCTTAGACAAGTTACTTCCCATCTCTGAGCTTCAATCTTATTATCTGTCCTTGGAGAGCTGCTTTGATGAATTTGTAAGCTCAAGGTCATATGCTGAGTATCCTTGCTGCGCTTGGCCTCTCCCTTCATATGAATTTGACTGTATGCTCTTTGAATAGGGGGACTGTTTTATCCTCACCTTTTTATATCTGATACCAGCTTGCTCTTTAGAAGGCCCTTGATAAAGTTTTGCTGAGTTGAAATCAACTTCCCTAAATCGCTTAACATGCTCTTTTGGGGACTTAGTTGAATTCCTGAATGCTAAGCTCCAGAAAGGTTCTGGCCCATTAACCCTATTCTCCTGCAAGCAGTTAGGAACTTAATGATCCTGCTGCCCCCCAGCATGGTACAGAGCTCACCCCTTGCAGATCACTCCCAGATCCTTTCTGGGAGCCAGCCTCCAAAAGCCCTAGCAGCACAACTTTGCTGGCAGCATTTGGGACATGAGGCCAGGTCCTCTGCAAACTTAATGGAGCGCCCCTTTTTTAGATTCCAGACAAAGCATTGTGTTCAGAGGCAGAAGCCTCTCCCAGGAGTTGTAAGCTTTTTACACCTGTGCCTACCTAGCCCAGTGCTTGGCACATAACAAACTTTCAAAAGAAGGGGAATGAATAAATGAATGAGGCATAGGTTTTCTTAGTACCAACCTCAAGATATGCAGCATTTAATATAGTAAGAAGTCTAGGGAGAGCCAATTTTACTATTTTCTGATAAAAAATGTCTTGTCCCATGAGTGATTTTATGACCTCTATAAGCATAGGGCAGGAAAGGATGCAGCAAAAGCTTTTGGTCATTTCAATAAACACTCTTTCCAACTCTCTGCCCTTTTCATGAATTCTCAGTTGAGAAATATCTGTAATAGGTGAGCAACGATAATGTCACTGAATAAAGATTGATGGAAATAAATATAAACCCAAAATGTTTTTAGTGCCAGAAATACTGTTTGCTCAACAATAAGTTACATCAAAGGACTTAACCGTTTCCCACAGAGGTCAGCAATTCTGCGAGTGATGCACTGAAATTCACACCTCTGCCAGAAGCGCTCTGCTCCTGGCATGAAAAACAAAAAGTCACATCTGTTAACGTCAATATCCCGAGGAGGCAATTTTGCCTTTTCTGATTATTGTTCAGGTGTTTCATTCTCCAAAAAGCCAGTCTCTGGAAGCTTCTTAGATCTTATAAAATTTAAAAGCTTTGTTTTAAAATTTATAAATCCCTTTTTTTTTTATTTTTGTAAATCCTTGAACTAAAAATAACGCCTGTGGATGTCTGTCCTATAGGAATCTTAGAGGTACTCCTGCTTCAGCAAACTTCACTGTTGTGCACATAATTGGCCTCATCTTTAAACAACCATGTAGCCAAAACTACATCTTTGGTTTTCTTTGTGATGTTAAAATATTGTCCTTTATTATTCCAGCATTTGTTATTTGAGAGTCACAATTTTGGAGTCAGGGTATTTGGAATTAGAAAATAAGGATAATAATAGTAACATTTGGATGCTAAGTGATTTTTCTTTCCTTACTTCTTTGAACCCTTACAATCCTGTGTGACCCGAGGGCATTATTATTTTGTTGTAATGAGGGAAAGGAGTCACTAGTCAGGGTTGGAATCCAGACCTCTCCAAAGCCTGCAGCCAGTGCAGTCCTCAGCCACTCTGAGGACCCAAATCCACTTTACCTGTTCTGTGTGCTTTAACACAGCACCTATCAACTTCCAACATACAATTTCCTTATTTATTGTGTTTTGTTTATTGGCTCTCCCCTAACTAGAATCGAACTCCATAAACACAAGAATTACTTTTTTCTGTTCTATTTGTGGATCTATCCCAAGCTCCAGAACAGAGCCTGACACATTAATTGCTCATATATTGCAATTGCTATCCTTACCTGTTTACCTATGGTTCCATGACACTCTGTTTCTCTGGCAGAAAAACTGAGGCCAGGAGCCACCTGGTGATTTACTAAGGATGACACCATGAGCAAGTTGGCAAGAAAAACAAGATCTCCCAACAGCCAGCCCAATTCTTTGTCTAAATCTCAACTCTATCTTGCCCTACTTTTATTATGCTATAAAATGAATAACTGTTTATGAGTTCATTCTCAGGCATGTTATTGCTTTTATATTGCATCAAAGATGGGCAAAAGATCTAGCCCTATTGATTGTTCTCAGAAACTCAGCTTTTCCATCCCTCAAGGAATCATTGCTTAAGGCTCATTTTAAGGAGAGGAGCCAGTGTCTATCAGAAGAATGTCTCCAGCAAGTCTACTTCCATGTCAGGGTAGGGTCACTGTAGTGATTGGTTTTAGACATCTTGAAATCAGTCATCTGAATTTTTCTGTTTCTATCCACCAGACTCCTATAGAACCTTAGAACTGACCAAAAGTCAAAGTGCTTAGACATTTTCAGCTCATGGTTGCTCAGTGAGTCAGTGTCTTCTAGGGAAAACCCAGATGCTACAGGAGATAGCATGGGGGTGACTTAGTGTGACTTTGAATGAGGCCTTGAATCTGTGGGCCTGATGTATAGGAGGGAAGTCTTAGATGAAAACTGAAGGAGAAAGTGATAACTCTAGATGTAAGGGTGTGTTAAGATAAAAGGGTTTGTGTTTGGCTTTCAGAAAAGAAGAAAGACTCCAGAGGCTGTCAAGAGAAGATATTTATTTGAGCATAAGTTGTTTTTTCATCATGAGCAACAGAGGATACCTCCTAATCCTCCTATTAATATCTCTCAATCTGCTTATGCCACAATATGTCACTCTTAGTAGAAGACTTAGCTAGAGAGATTTTTCTACTTCTAATGACAAGTCTAGTCTACTCTGCTGTCGTACCCATTCTCAAGGCTGCTGGCCCAAAGTGGGAACTTAAGTATAGTTTTAACAAGTCAGATGGCCCCTGTGCATTAAATGTGTGATCTGGATTTGATCTGTCCCATGCTCTGTTGAGAGATGCACTGTAGTCATTCAGTGCAGTGATGATGATCATAACTGGGAGTCCACCAAGAGCTCTGTACACTTTAAAAAGCACTTTCTCAACCAGGTGTGGTGGCTCACGCCTGTAATCCCAGCACTTTGGGAGGCTGAGGCAGGTGGATCATCTGAGGTCAGGAGTTTGAAAGCAGCCTGGCCAACATGGTGAAACCCCTTCTCTACTAAAAATATAAAATTAGCTTGGTGTGGTGGCACACTCCTGTAATCCCAGCTACTGGGGTGGCTGAGGCAGGAGAATTGCTTGAACCCAGGAGGTGGAGGTTACAGTGAGCTGAGATTGTGCCATGGCACTACAGCCTGAGCAACAGAAGCAAAACTCCATCTCAAAAAAAATAATAATAAATAAAAATAAAAAGCACTTTCTCACACAGTTTTAAATTTTAGATTATTATAAAATCATCCTGAGGTAATTATGGCAGAGATTCTTATCTCTGCTTTATAAATTAGAAATCTGACTTAACAGAGGTTCATAACACATCGAGGTCACATAGCTGGTAAATGACAAAGCCCAAATCCAAGGTCCTCTGTCGCTCTGTTCTTTCCGCTGTGACATTCTGCCTCCTGCCCACATGGATGTCCTGCAGGCATCTCAAATACATGTCTGACACCAAGTTTTTATCTTCTGCTCTTGAAAAAATCCCTGTCCTCCCCCTCTTGTTTTCCCTGCTGATTTAATAACTGTCCTTCCCTTAATTACCCACCCCAGAACCTTGAGGTCCTCCTGTCTTTTCTCCTGCCACATGTCTTAGAGTCAACCCAGGATTTTCTTTTCTAGATTTCAAAAAAAATGTCTTCCCTCTTAACTGTTGTCGCTGGCACTGCCATGATTCGGGCCGTCATTATCACTTACATGGCCCACATGAATGTTCAGTAGTTTAACTCTTTCATCAAATCATCACTGAAGCTCTTCTCTGTTCCACGAATTGTGCTTGGTGTGAGGGAGACTGTTCTGAGCAAAAAGCAAAACATGGATCTTATTTTCTTGGTGCTCTGGTCTCAATTAGGTAGTACTCCAATAATCACTCCAACAAATGTAAAAACATCAACTCTGACAGTTGCCACAAGGCAAGCCATATAATCCTCTACCTGCAGAACTAATATGGAGTGATATTTCTAAACCATAACTATGACCATGGCACACCCTCTGCTATAAAACTCGCCTAAATGCCCACTGCCTGCACGATAAAATCCAAACCCATTAGCCTGGTATACATGTCTGTTCATGATCTGTCTCCAAATACTAGATTAGGTTGCAAGCCACTACAACACCATTTCTCTCCCACCCCTCACTCAATTAACTCATCCTATGACTAAGCCACATCTGAGACTGTTTGTTTGTTTTTTTTTTTTAATACTTCTTGCCATTCTAGAAACAGACCTGTTCTTTCATTCTTCCACGTCTTGGCTTAAGCAAAACTCTCTTCCAGAAATACAGTCCCTCTAGCAATACAAGGAAATGGCCTACTCATGCTTCAGGCTGAGCTGAAATGACCCCTCCCACTCACTCCCTGGATGTGGTTAATTATTACTCGTGGTTTCCAACATGTTTTCCTCACTGCTAACATAGCCCTTCTCCCACTGTAATCTAATTACTTACTTTTTCCTTTCATCTCACCCCCATCCCCCAGATTATGAAACACTTTTGGGTAGAGATTGTTTTAATTAACTAATAGAGGTTTAACTTTATATTTATTTTATTTCATAGAGCCAGACCATAAATACATAATAGAGGAGAAAAAAATTTTTGATCCCTTATTTCTTTTCACTGTGAATCTCTAAATTCTCATAGGTATTCCTTTCGTCCTAATTTAGCTTCAAGAAGTTTTCCCTTTCTTTATTTTTTTAGAAATCATATGCAAATAATTCTAGAGGCCTTCATATCTTCGTATTCCACCACATGTCTTCTCTTCTCAATGTGCAGTATGTCGCCTGCCCCTCCTGTAAATCTCTCAGGCAGTTGGCACAGGACAGGTTTTGCATATTTGCATAATCACTGGTTCAGTGATCACAAAGTGACCATATCAAAATATGGAAAACGTGTTCTTTGGGAAGGATTTGATGTGTCTGTTTTTTATTTTTGTTTTTGTTTTTAATGTTTGTAAAGCATCAGGAATGAATGAAGCAACTGTCAAGTCTGTTTCCATTGCCTTTCCAAGCTTGGCCAAGTCTAGATCTTGTTTCTCGGCTAAAGTGGTTTGAATCATGATTTTTAGCAACTGGCTCCTAGAGTTTGTAACAAGAAATTGAGAAACACATGAGAATAGTGAGAACAGCTTTTTGAGAAACTGATTTTATAACATGATAGGAATGATAGAAGAAAAATGTAGTGATTAACAAAATTCTTGGGAAGAAGGTAAGCTGTTATTTAAAACGTACACTTCTTAAGGGCCTATAGATTCCTAGGATCTGGCAACTGAAATGATCACTTCTTAGAGACTATCACATTTCCTATTTTACAACCTAATAGTCACAGAAGTCATAAAATACAGAATCATGGCCAGATTATTTATGTGGATTTAAATAGTAGATAGATATATCTTTGTAAAGTGTAAAATAAAATTTAAAAAAATAAGCCAGCAGAATTGCTATAGAGAACATTATTCACCACTTCCGTTCTGAACAGCATGACAGTGGAACTGTACATACCAAAAGGCTCACTCACACTGGTATGTGCCGAGAGATATTGATTCTCTCAGCCCTAGAAACAGAACTCCCAGGTTGGTCCCACCGTTCAAGAACAGCCTCAACCATTTACCCAGAAGTCCAGGCAAGTATTACCATTTTCAATGTAAGCCATAATTTTAACAAGAGTAGTAAGTACTTGAATGTCGATGATAAGGGTATCATTCAGGTAAACGGTGGAAACTCAGGGATAAATTCTGTCTCATCCATAACTGTGTAACGAACTACCTTAAAACCTTAGTGACTTAACACAACCACTGTTTTATTATACCTCACGATGTTGAGAGTTGCAAGCTAGGGCAGAGCTCAGCTGAGCAACTCTCCAGCTTCATATGGCATTGCCTGTGGCCCCTATATTGCTATTAAGCTGCTGTCAGAGCTGGTCCAAGACAACTTTACTCACATTCCTGTTGCCTTAGCAGGGATGGCTGGATGACCTGGCTCAGTTGGGCTCTCCCCATCTCTGTATATTCTTAGGGTATCTCATGTGGTCTCTCCAGAAGGGTAGTCAATCTGTTGCATTTAGTCAACAGATCAAATGCAAGCTGACAATTCTTGGACAGGCCAGGCCCAGAACTGGCATAGCATCATTCCATCATTCTCCTGGTCAAAGCAGTCAGAGGCCAACCTCCACTCAAGGGAAGGGACAATAGACCTCCACCTCTCACTAGGAGGAGATATGAAAGAATTTGTAGCTGCCTTTAATCCACCCAAGGGTGTTCAGAAAATTACCTCGTATGTTTTATTTAGGAGGTGTACTTTTGATTTTTAACATAGATGGAATAGATCATTTCTTCATTCTGTTATTTAAAAGGTATTTATCAAGCATTTGATAATTGTTGATATAGCTGTGTTGTCTACTGAGATAAACCAGGAAAACACACAGGGAAGAGTCTCTCCCCTCTAGGAATTTGCATCTAGATGTGAACACAAGGAAAATACACAGCAAGCAATTAGAGGTTATAATAATATAATTACAGTGGCAAAATGCATGTCATAGACGTGTATGAGTAACACAGACGCCTACAAGTTTCAGCCAAACATAAAAAAACAGAGTGAGGTAAGGTG
Source organism: Callithrix jacchus (assembly GCF_049354715.1). NCBI lineage: Eukaryota > Metazoa > Chordata > Mammalia > Primates > Cebidae > Callithrix > Callithrix jacchus. Next base: position 79,200,682 of record NC_133517.1, read on the forward strand.
AGCTGACCTATGAATGGCAGGAAGGGTGATGGGGGCAGTGGAGACCCAAACAGTTCATGCCACATCTAAAGGGGCAGCTTTGCTCACCTCCAGCCTATTTTGCTCTAGAGAATGTGAGACAATGATACTACAATGGCCAATTTTTCAGAGAACCATAAATCTCCCGATTATTAAATGTTGGTAAGTATTCAAATTTGGCCTACTGACTACCAGTTTTCAACCCCTAAAATAGACAGTAAATGCTTTAGGATTCATGAAAAGAGGAGATAAAGGTCAACTAGAATAACACTATTTGAAGTGTGGGCTGACAAGATATGGAATCAAGCTAAGTGTCTACCGATGGGAAAATGGATAAAGAAAATGTATGTGTGTGTATATGTATATATACATACATAGATATACATATACACATATACACACATATACATACACACACACACACACACACACACACACACACACACATATATATATATATATAACATGGATGAACCTGGAGTACGTTATGCTAAGTGAAATGAGCCAGGCACCAAAAGACAAATACCATATGTTCTCGCTTATAAGTGGAATCTAAAAGTGTTGAACTCAAAGCAGAGAGTAGAATGGTGGTTACCAGGGGCTGGGGATGTCAGGGGATGGTGGGGGAATGTTGATCAAAGAATATAAATTTAGGAGGAATAAGTTTTTGAAAGCTATTGCACAGCATGGTGATTAGAGTTAATAATAGGTTGTTGCATATCCCAAGTATATAAAAGAATAGATTTTAAATGATCTCAGCACAGAAAAAAATAAATGCGTGAGGTGATGTATATGTTAATTAGCTTGATTTAACTGTCTCACAATTATACATATATCAAAATATTACATTGATTCCCATATATACATGCAATTATTTGTCAATTAAAAATAAAAACTGAAAATAATAATAAAGTGTGGTCTGAGCCCCAGTACCATGCTGTAAACTGTTTATTACTGATCCAGAATGGGATAAATAAATAAGTTGATAATAAGAGTTTAAGTCCTTATAGCAATTGAATATCCAAGGCTGTCATCAATGTTCTTGTCTTCTTGAGTACAGAACCACCAATATAACAGAACCTGGGCTGTGAGCTGTATTTTGTGTGAGCTGCATGCTAGTCATGTGCAGTAGGACCACACGTGACCACACACTGGAGTAAAGAGGCCCATGGTGAGGCACCATGGAGACTGTGGACCTCAAATAACAGCTAGGATTGGGATAAGCACAGAGGACAGGAGGCAAGCTTTTCTAGGTATTAGGAACAGCACACCTAGAATTCAGAGTCAATAAGGTACCAAGAAGAATCAGGGGAGAGCTGATTTGCAAAGGGCGTTATGGAGGATGCAGATGGTTGGCTAAAGATTATAGAGTGTCTTGGACATAGCCTTGTACAATTGAATTTATCCTCTAAGTTTTGAATACAGATGGGCCTCACTAACTTCCTAAAATACGCTTTCTCCTTTTATTTTCCTCTCTATCAAGGCCTGATCCAAATTCCACACTCTCTAGGACTAGTCCATGCAATAGCAATCATTCCCTTTAAAATATTTAGTAAACTATTTTTTTTCTGAATCAACAGATACCTTATACTGTTAATTATTTTCTATAAAGATATTGTCTTTTCTTCCAAATATTTTGAGCACTGTCTGTACAAAAACTCCTTTACCCAGTTCTGAATCTTCCTCAGAATCTAGCACAATCTCTCACCAATACTGATATTCATTTGGTATGTATTGATGAGCAAGACAGGTAGTTTTTTTAGGGATACTGATCTGGTAAAAGTGTTTTGAATAGATGGGAGCAGAAAGTAGAAAGTTATATTCCAGATGAAGACAAATGCAAGGGCCCAAAAAAAGATGAATGTGGAGACCAGGGTCTGGCAAGGAAAAACTGATATAGAGGGTGGATATAGAGCATGAATATTTACAGAAACGTGTTATGCACACAAAGTTACATTAGCAGTTTCCTGAAATCTCACACCACATTTATACATGGCTAACATTTTCTTTATCAAGAAATGTTGAGAATAAGCTTTACGACTTAAAGAGTTTTCCAGACTGCTGAAACTTACTGTTTTAAGCACCTAGATTTTCAAAGTCTGTCACTAGGCACATCAGTTATTTATTTTATTTTATTTCCGAGACGGAATTTCACTCTTGTTGCCCAAGCTAGCGTGCAATGGCATGATCTTGGCTCTCTGTAACCTCTGCCTCCTGGGTTCAAGTGATTCTCCTGCCTCAGTCTCCCAAGTAGCTAGGATTACAGGCGTGCACCACCACACCCGCTAATTTTGTATTTGTAGTAGAAACGGGGTTTCACCATGTTGGTCAGGCTGGTCTCAAACTCCCGACCTCAGGTGATCCACCCGCCTCGGCCTCCCAAAGTGCCGGGATGACAGGCATGAGCCTCCGCACCAGGCCACATCAGTTATTTATTATGCTGTGATACTCATGTCCCTACCCTAAATAGCCCTAAACTGCTATAATGTTGTATTTTTGCTATTTCTTCACTTCTCTACCAACTACTAGTAATTGCTATCTGTAGGTCTTGGCTACTTCAGTGCTGCTACTTACTTCACAGAACTTATTCTGAGTAAAGATAAAAAGATAGTTCTCTGGAGTAGAAAGCACTCGATGACAGCTATTTTTCTTGCAATGTATAAACTTAAAGCTTTTTCACTAACATTTAGATTGATTTTTGATATTACATATATTTCATAGTGGTTGGCACACTTTTTTGTAAATAACCAGATGGTAAATATTTTGGAGTTTGTGAGTTATATGATCTCTGTAACTACTCAGCTCTTGCCTTGTTTTGAAAGCAGCCATAAGACAATACATAAACAAATGGGTGTGACTGTGATCCAATAAAACTTTATTTTCAGAAACAGGAGTGGGCTGGATTTGTCCTACAGAGGCTACAGTTTGCCAATACCTGTTTTAGATTATTAAAATTGCCAGAGCCTAATTTTTGAAATAGAAGGATTTGTCCTTAACTTGGTTTATAAAAAAAAATAACAGAAAGATCTTTTTCATGTCTATATTCCTCTAGCGTAAATATTCTTATTCAGATTGGCTGAACGTGGTGGCTCATGCCTATAATCCCAGCACTTTAAGAGGCCAAGGCAGATGGATTGCCTAAGCTCAGGGGTTTGCAACCAGCCTGGACAACACAATAAAACTCCATCTCTATTAAAATACAAAAAAAAAAAAAAAAAAAGTTAGCTGGGCGTAGTGGCATGTGCCTGTAATCCCAGCTACTCAGAAGGCTGGGCAGGAGAACTGATTGAACCTGGGAGGTGGAGGTTTCAGTGAGACAAGATTGCGCCACTGCCCTCCAGCCTGGGTGACAGAGTGAGACTCCATCTTAAAAAAAAAAAAAATTGAGATTTTTAAATCAGGCTGCAAATAAATTCTCCTAACATGTACCAATCGCAGTAGCAGCTTGACCCCCTTGTTTAACCTTCGGTCTGAGGACCAGTCCCATCTACCCTCTGCCTTCACCTCCAGCCATTGTTCCACTGCACTTTATTCTCCTTCCTAATTTGTTATGTCTGTGCACTCTAAGGCATCCTCTCCTATGCGACTGATTTCTGTAGGAAACAAGAGCTTTGTCATCAGCTGGCAAGTCCTGCGAAAGAATTACAATTTCATGAGGGTTACAGCTTTAAAGCAAAGAAAAACAACAGTTATTTGTATTGAATTCAACACAATGTTAACTTAAATGACTTTCCCCTACCTTCTGATTTCCAAATTAAATTAAACTCTAAGTTTCTAACATCTATACGCACAGTAGATAGCACTTTGCATACATGCCTATGAAAATGCTTCCTGCTTCAGTGATATTTGGAATTTTCTTGAGACAAAGAAGATACATTTCTGTAAGCCTCTTTGGCTGAACATTGCATTGCAAGATGAAAAACTTGACAATGTTGCCTCTTTGGGTAGGGATGACACTACCAAGGGCACACACTATGACGGTCAGCTAAAGTGCTGCAGAAACCATAACTTAGGCATGCAGATTGCTACCTGTTGAAACAAAAGATCTTGACATCCTGACATAGAAAGTGAACAACCGCATGAAATACACTTGGTGTCTGTCTAAAGTGACATTGTAGTTAGCCAGATGTCTGCCTCCATACGGAGCCTTCTTATCAGAAGAAAAGGGCTGATTCTAGTCCCTGTGTTTTATTCTATGGACAAGATATTCTGTTTCTTCTTCTGATTCCATTCTGAATAACCTATGACTGAGATCAATCAGTCCACAGTGATTTTTGCTCGTTTCCACTTTGATATTATTCCTTGGGACCATCAAGAGATATCTTTAAAAGCTTGACAGTATCACAAGTATATTTTCATCAAACTCATGAACTCTGCTCTCAATTTCCAAGCAGGGTACAAGACTTTGTGTGTTTATGGGGTGTGGGGTGGGGGTGCAGGGTCAATACATTGGTGTGCTGTACTGAAACTTTTTTTCTCTTGAATGTTTTTAAATTCTCTAGTTCTTTCCTGAACCCACCAGAATTAACCTAGATAGAATTAATCTTATGATATGGCCCAGTAATGGCTAAGGAATAAGCCTTTAAGAGCTCCACAGACTTGCTTAGCCCTTAATAACTTCAGTGTGTAGCATAATTATACAAGAGTTTCAGTTCAGGAGTAAGCAGATCTGGGCTGTCTTCCAGGTTCTGTTCTTTGGGATTCTAGAACAAATCTTGCTCAGAGCATCTGTGAAAATTAAGAAGGTAGTCAATTTTGATGATCTGCTGCATGGCAAGCCACCCCATAATGAAGAGGCTCAGAAAAGCAATTATTATTTGCTCATGATTTTACGATTTGGGCAAGGCTTAGCAGGGACCTCTTAATTTTTTCTGTACATACTATCATCAGGGACTGAGGATCCACATCCAAGATGTTTCACTGAAATGGCTAGCATGTTAGCACAGGCAGTTGGCTGCTTGTTCAGCTGCGGTGGCAGCTGATATTTGGAATAACCTCAGTTCCCCTCCATGTGGGCCTCTCCATGTAGCTTCACGGCTTATTCACAGCATGGTAACTGGTTTCAAAGAAGGAAGAAACACAAGTTTCCATTCCTCCTAAGGATAGGCACAATACTTATATGCTGTTGATCCAAGAAGTCTCAGGCCTGTCCCAGATTTAAGGAAGCAGGAGAGGGGAAAAGACCCCATCTCTCAATGAGAGGTAGGGGAAAAGGATGGCTACAAAATATTTGCAGCCATCTCACATAGGATATGGAGATCATTCACAGTTTTTTATTTTCTGTAATATAAATTTTATCCAACAAGATTCAGAATTAAATTCAGTGTTTATCTCTTTGCCAAAAGATGAGGTCCAGCCTCCCTCCAAGCTTTTGTACTTCATTGTATTCTCATTCTTTATTAAAAGGGAAGGGATTTGAGGTTTGTTAGGCATCTACAGGATACAAGATCCATGATATATGCTCTTTCATTTACCACATTTCATTGCATCTGAGATCCAACTTGTTTTGTATTTTAACATTTCTGAATTGCACCTTTTACAATCTAGGAAGTCTTGTAATCACTGTAGGTCACATGGCAGTCATGCATGTCTGAAGTGGTCTGTGATTGTGCGTATTTTCATCACTTCACTCAACTTCACCTGTTGAGTTTACACTGTTGAAAAACATCTTCAAAAATGTTATACTATAATTTGGCATTGAAGGAAAAATATGCCCTTGTATCCCAAGAGTCAAAGAAACAGTGCCATTAGTGAGGCAGATTTTTGACATTGGAGGTATAATTACAACTTCATGTATTTTTGCAAAGAAGCAAACTGAGCTTTGGACTACCTAGGATAGAAAGATATTACAAGTAGATGAAGGTGTGTTGTTGTTTTATTTCAGAGATACGTCCAAAATGATTACTTACCTACCACACATGAAGGTTATACTTGAAGGCATAGAAATTGTCAAGTTCTTCAGAACAGATTAGAGAAATTACTAAGCAACAAAAGGCTAATGTTATGCCTGCCATAACTATAAAGGACTATAAAGCATTGTATTGTAGTTTAATCAGCATTTTTTTTTCTTTCTCAGTGGCACATTTTTAAAAAACGTACTTTGGGTCAGACATGGTGGCACATACCTGTAGTCCCAGCCCCTTGGGAGGCTGAGGTGGGAGGATCACTTAAGCCCAGGAATTTGGGGCTGCAGTGTGCTATGATCTCGCCTACAGAGGTCCGCCGTAATCCATCCTGGGCCATATAATGAGACCCCCATCTCTCAAGTTTTTTGAAAAAAATGTATCTTGGATTTGATGAAATACAGTAGTTCTCACCAAAAATAAAATAATAATTTTTAAAACTGCAATATACACACCAATCTTCTCCTTTTACAGATGAGGAAGCTGTGGTTCAGATGGCTCACAGAAGGTAAATAACTTGACCAGTCTCAAAACTACCAAATGGGAGAATTTGTTATCTTCATTATCTCACGCTGGTTCGTTAGAATGGTAGAGCCACACAGGTTGGTAGTTCTGGAAAGACAAGAACGTTGTGCAGTGACAGCCATTCCACCTCCTGTCTCCAACAAACTTCAAAAATATGAATGAAGTGCTGCTGTAGTCCCCCCAAACCAAATGCTAACCATCTGGAAGGAAAGCTTTTCATGGGGCTGGGCCACTGCCCAGGACTCCTTCGTAATCCTGTTCAGAAGAATAGCAAATTAAAAAAAAAAAAAAACATACATGTAGAGTGTTTTATAAGGGTCTCGTAATTTTATAGAATCAGAATCACTGCTCTGAAAATGGGAATAATCTAAAATAAGAAATATTTTCCAACCCTTCAGAACAGGAGTAGGTTGAAGAAAGACTTGCCCAATTTGTTCTTTTAAAGCAGTACATTAAACATTCCTTGGCCCCTTACAAAAGAGAGCTGTGGTTTAGGTCACTGCTACTCACTCACCCTAAGGAAATGCCAGGAGCTTCCTCTCTCTCTGTGTGTCTGTCTGTCTGGGCCAGCTTCATTGTGGGGCCACCGTGGACAGCAGCAAGCCTGCTTTTTCTCTTTATTTCTACTGCAAAGATGAGAGGAGAGGCTTATAGATTCCCCCTACCATAAGGAGGGAGACTCTACCACTTCTAATACAGTCATTCGTTATTTATCCTATGTTTGTTTAGTTTAGGAAACTATGCTGATTACTTGGGAGCTATGCAAAAATGCATAAAACACAATCCCTTCCCGTGTGAGGTTTCCGTAACTAGACAAGGGGATAAGGCTTGGGCAGAATTCCCAGCCATATCTGTAAACAGCAAGGAGAGCTCCTCCCCCTCCCTTCTGCTCCCCTGGAATTTTGCCTTTCTATAATAGCATGCAGGACATCACGCAGTAGTGGTTTTTCTGCGTGCAAGTCTCTCATTAGACCATGAGCTTTCTGAAGGCAAGGGCAGGGGTTATTTGTTATTCATTTTTATAACCCCAGTGTTTAGCACAGGGCCTAGGACAGCAATCAGGAGATGATGTTTACTCCATTCGTTCATCCATTCATTCGACAAAATCACATGGAGGTTCAGAGCAGGGAGAGACAGACTTTGAGAGAGTATGTGAGGCCTTCTTTGAGGTGTAGCCAGTGCCAGTAGCACCTGCTCTTACGGAAAAGGTAGAATTTGGGCAGGAGGATGAGGAAAGAAGTAGAGACCATGTAAACAAAGGTAGGGCCATGTAGGACAGATTTAATCAATTATCATATCTGGAATGTATTGTGGATAAGGATGGAAGGAGAGGTTGAGGTAGCCATCATGAAAGACCTGGAATATTAGGTCAAGTTTTTTCTTTTTCTTTTTTTCTTTTCAAAGGAGACACCAGTAAATAAAATACCTCTCCAGGCTGCACTGCTCTGGAGGAGAGCAGTGAAAAATGATATAGGTAACTTCTCATTAGAAAGTGTACCTGTGACTTGTCTTCCTCCTTGCAAATGATGTACAAAGAATACTACTTTAACGACAGACTCCAGGTCTTGGCTGTGATACTTCCTTAGGGAGGTGGCAGCACATATTACTAAGAGCCAGAACAGGTTCCATCCTGGCTCCATCAGTTTTTAGTGATGTGACCCAACCTCTTTGTGCCCTAGTTCTCCCATTTCAAAGTGGAACTGACAATCATATCAATTTCAAAGCTGTTATGAGGCTTAAAAGTAATGATACCCGTAAACCCCAGGGGAACAGCACTTGGCACAAGAGGGTTTCACAAATGTTAGCTACTATTATCCCTTGTCTTCTGTGTGTGTTGGTTTCCTCAACCAAATAGAGATAATGCCTGTCCCAGCCCATTTCTCCTGGACCCTGACAGAATAAAAGGCAATTAAATGTGTGAAAGCAATCTGGAAGTTAAGTGCTGCATAGCAGCAAGGTATTGGTAGGGCTGTTAATTACCATATCCTTGGCTGAGGTTTGGTAATTACCATATCCTTGGCTGAGAGGTGATCCCAAGAGGCTGGGCTGAAAGGTAGGGGGGTCTTGGCTCTCTGGGTTCTCCAGGCTATTGGCCACAGGTGTGTGTCTGTGAATCGTTTCTCTAGATACAATATGTCATGGTGAAGACCTTATTTAACTGGTCCAAGATTACATAAAGATGGGAATAAGGAAATCAACTAAGCAAGAAATAAATAAGGTTTAAGCCCGGAGCCTTGCAAGCAGTGTAATTTCAAACATCGTAGTCTTGGACATCTGGGCTCTATTACATAAAATCTCATTAAACCTTCAGCTTCATAATTCTGTGTGGAACCTGGCAAATTGCAAGATCCTGCGGATGGCCACCAGCCAGTTCAAGCAATTAATCACAAGGGTCCCCAAGCAGGTTTGCGACTCAGGCCAAGTGGATTCTTTGAGGGAAAAGTGTGTACACAAAAGAAATAGCCCAATCCACACAGTTTCATAGCAACATGCTTTATGGCTCTGCCCACACAGAGAAATTATCTGTTATTATTAAGACATCTCATAACTCTTTTCTCAATGGAAATTAGTACTCACTAGCCCAGGGAAGATCTCCAAACCTCGTTAACTGCAATATAGACTGTAACCTGCTCAGAGCTGACGGCTCTAGTTCAGACAAAATCAAACCCTACCCTTTCGCCACCCTCAGCACGTTCTCATTTGGGGGAACACAACTTGAACTGAGCTCTTTTTCCTTTTAAACTTTTCTGGAATGTCTGGACATTCCAGAAATGGTTGCATTCTCCTCCGTGTTCCAGGCCAAAGGGCAAGAACCCACAAGTAAAATAACCTTGGAGCTTGCCTTCAGAATCCTGCCCTGATATGACCCAAGGGGAAAGGGCTCGTAACAAAGGAACTATTTCTCATAAGATTTCTTGCTTGATTTTGCCAACTCAAAGAGGTTTATGTAAATGAGATAATGAGGGCACTTCAGAATGTTTATAAAGCCTTTCCTAATTACTATTTTTGTATGTAGAGTGGTTCTGGGAATATGATGGAGAAGCGGGGGAAGCCTTGAACCCCTCGTAGAAGGGCAATCAAAACAAGAATACATTTACGATATGGGTGAGAGGATTTGAAGCTTCACCTTGCTGTTTAAGTTTCTTCTCTCTAAACTTTTGTTTTGTTTTGTTTTTACTAAATCACTGTCACTTTTCTCCTTTACAGCCTGGCGCCGTCAAATGTGGTAGCCACCAGGCATACCTGACCACTTAAAGATAAATGAATTGAAATTAAATAAAATTTAAAACTCATTTCCTCCATGCACCAGCCACATCTAAGTGCTCAGTAGCCACATGTGGCTGATGGCTGCCATGTTAGACCAGATATAGAACATTTCCATCATCGCACACAGTTCTACTGCACTGTGTTGCTATAGATTAAGGAACTCTGTGGCCTCCCTACTCAAGGTATGGTCCACACACCCGCAGCACTGGTATCACCTGACAACTTGTAGAACAATGTGATCTTCATTTAACAAGATACCCAGGTGATTCATATGCACATCTTAAAATTTGAGAAGCACTGTTCAAAGATATCTTCTACTCTAAGATTCCATATGGTAAAATATCATCACTGTTAAGTATTATTCATTAATACCTTTTTATCTTGCATAGCTTTGTTTCCAAAAGAGATACTCTATCTCCTTGAGAGGTGACCAAAAAAAAAAAAGAAGAAGAAGAAGGTAGTGTTTACATAGACCTTGTATTCGCCTTTAAAATTGTGCTTTACTTTTTCTCTTGAAAAAGATGCAGGATCTGGAGATTTTTTAAAAATATTTTGTCTAAAGTAGCGAATCTTAGAGAACATTGTTCCAACGAAGAATCTGTTGGATCAGACAACAGAGAAGCCATTGAGATTGAAATAAGAGTAAAGCAAAAGACAAAGAGGAGAAAAGGTAATTTAAAAAAAGAAAGAAAGGGAACTTCACTTATTTGTGCAGTTGACAAACACACAGGGCTCTATGCTCTGTGACTAAGAGAGATGGAACGTAGAAGCAATGAGAGGAATTAGAAAACATGCCACCCCATGTAACATTGTGGAGATGGAGGGACATTTCAATGGTATCTTAGATTATACTTCAAGGTATGTTTTTATGCTGTCTTGTGAGATTCACTATTGTTTGTGCCAGTGGACAGTTTTCTTCTGGAAGGTTCTATGGGCTTTTAGAGTGGCTGTCAGATTGTAATGGCTTGAGATACTTGCCTCTGTCCAGTGCAAAAAAAAAAAAAAAAAAGTAGAATCGCTGAGGTTCCCGCTGACTAATTGGCTGTACAAATGCATCCCTGCTGAGAGCATCTGGCCTGATGATACTTCTTCTAGAAATGCATCATCTCATATTCATGTGGTACAAGATGATAGCCCACTGTTGTCAGCAGGCTTCTAGCTCAAGAGAGCTATAAATCTGGGTGAGACTTTGCCACTTTTCTGGGAAATCTTTCCCAGAGACTGGAGTTAATAGATATCCTAAATGGTCACAGAGAATGTATAGAGTTTCAGACACTTGCATGGACGGACATTTCTAAACCAATTCTCATTGAAGAACAAGACGCTGGCCCCCCCAAGAAATTCTGTCTCTACTTGAAAACTGCTAATTTCATCATGTAGCTTTCTTCTTCCATACATTCATTCATTCACTCATTTGACAAACATTTCAAGAGCACCTTTGATAGTCCAGACATTCTACCACACAACAGAAAGAGAAGCAGCAGACATACTTCTTGCCTGAAGGAACTGAAGGTTCACAGCAGCGGTACTTAAAGAGAGGTCTCCAGACTAGCAATACCAGTATCCCTGCAACATTATTAAGAATTCAAAGTCACAGGCCTACCCCAGATCTACTGAATCAGATTCTTTCCACTTGGTGCCCAGAAAACAGCAGTTTACCAAGCTCTCCAGGGCATTTCTAAGCACAGTAAAGTTTGAGAAATGGTAGTCTAGAGACAGGTAGAGCATCAGCAATTCTAATAAAATATGATACAGATTCTCTTTAATAATATAGTAATGTATAATGATACAGATTTGAGACTCTCCAACCCCTGAAGCCCCCAAAACAATGCAGGATACTTTAGTGTTTAATGGAATACATGTGGTTTGATTGATTTATGAGAAACCTGTAAACAGCACTGGGATGATGAACCATGCCTGTATTCCCAGGACTTTGAAGGGGTTGAATAGCTTCTCCTGTCTGCCTCACTCTAAATATTTGGATCATTGCACTGTGTGATATCCAGGATTTGTGATATTTTATTATATGAAAAGAACAAGGCTATAAACCAAATTTTCCTGCAGTCTATACCACTTTTCTCTGTCTGAAGGAAAAATAACTACTATTTAAGTACTGGGGGAAAATGTAGGTGTGTTCATGGACTTTTGCCAAGCTGCTTTCGTGTGAATTCTCAAGGCTATGGTTAAAGAGTTTTCCAGTCCTCCCCTGGACATTCTGAATCACTGGAAATGGAGACAGGCTGGACCATATGAAAATGTTAAGAAGCTCCCTCAGATGAGGGAGCTTGAGGCAGTCAAGTTTGAGAATCGCTGGTTGAAATGTCAGAGTTCTTAAACCTCAGAATCTAGAGATTCAGTTTAACCTCCAGGAATCAGAGTCAGTTTCTTAGAGGGTTTTCAGGCTCATAGTGTAGACTAGAAGCTTCAGTTCTAGAAGAACAGTAAGTGAGGAAATACAATGTCCTTTTATTCCCCCGGGGCTAAGGAAAAGGGGAGAACCGTTTTGCACACAAGGGCATTCTTTTTCTCTCACTTTCTCAATGTGTGTCAGAAGAACTTGCTAATCACCAGAACCCTTCAGAATTCCCCAGAGAGGGGTGGCCATCCAAGCAATGAGGACTGCAAAGCCAGGCAGCCAAAATACTCCTCTGATACTTTCAGGAGCCAGTTATATTCTAATAGAAACAATAACACCAAGGGGTGAGAGGGTGGGGGTGGAGGCCAAGGCCTTCCTATCCGTACCAGGTATCTATCTACAAATGTTCCCATGGGGGCTTGAGACTTCATATTTCTCACTTACCATTTCTGGAACTAACAGGCCCTTGATATTTCATAGTCAGATCAAAGGTCATAGCCTAGCCTAAAGGCCACAGCCTGCCTTGATCACTCACCTCTCCAGATCTGGCTGTCTCCATTTGTGGAGTAAAAGTCATGGTACCTAACTACTTTGGTTGCTGCCAATTGAACACAGGTTCTTAGCATGATGCTAGGCACCTAGGAAGTACTTGGCTAATGACAGTGCTAACTGTTATGGTCGTTATGTTGTCTGTAGACTCTGTTACTCTAGGTTCTTTATAAAAACAGAATTAATAAGATGCATAAATCTATACAGAGAGATGTATTAGAAGGAATTGGCTTACTCAATTATGAAAGCAGAGAATTCCCAAGATCTGCAAATCAGAGATCCAGGAGGGCCAATAGTATAGTTCCAGCCTGAATCTGAGTCCAAAGGCAGGAGATGGCAGTCAGGCAGAAAGAGTAAATTATCCCTTACCCAACCTCTTCTCTTCAGGCCTTCAGTGGATGGAATGGGGTCCACTTGTATTAGGGAGGGCCATCTGCTTTACAAAGTCTGCCAATTCAAAGGTTCATATCATCTATAAATACCTTTATAGACAAACCCAGAATAATGTTTAACCGAATATCTGGACATCCAGTGGCCCAATCAAGTTAACACATAAAATTAACCATCACAGACTTATTGTGGTTTCCAGTTTACCAAGGATGATGGGAAGTTACAGGCTAGTATATATGTATCTGCTTTATTACACTTAACCCAAGGTCCCTGCCATCCTGATACCTATCTCACTGGAGATTCTGACCTTCATCTTCCTATAGTCAGAGGATTGAGTCCTTAATCATACTCTCAGTGGGCAGCTTTCCCTCCCTACCCCGCTGTCCTTTGTCAAGCTCTTGTGGGGCAGAGAGTGGCAGGTATGGGACCAGTGCTGCTGAGAATACATATGACTTCTCCCACCATGGGCTGGAAGCAAAGTTTAGCTTTATTGCCACGTCGTACATCCTCCTCTGTACTTCTTTTATCTTTTACCTCTCCCATACATATTAATTAATTCATTAAGCACACCTATCTACATCATCCCATCTTGATTCTTATAATGGTAAGCCTGTGAGCGTTCTGAAAGTTAGAAATGATTTAATATTAGAGGTTTTGATTACATTGAATATAAAATCAAATAAAATAAGCAAATGATGAGAAGAAGAGGGGAGTAAGCTTTGAAATTAGCCTTATTTCCTGTACATACAAGAGGCACACTAATGTTGGTTTTTATCTTGGCCTATTTTAGAGTGATATATTTGGCTCATAACCAGGAATAGAAAATAGAAACAAGGACCTGTATCTTCTAAACCAACCTCAGCACTACTGACATATTAAGCCTGATAATCTTCTGTTCTGAGGGCTGTCCTGTACATTCTAAAATGTTCAGCAGTCTAATGGGTCTCTACCCATTAGATGCTAATAGTACCTGCCCCCCACCCCCCCACCCCCACACACACATACAAGTTGTTACCTCCAGTGTCTCCAGACATTGCCAGTTGTGCTGTAGGGAGCAAAATTACACCCAGTTGAGAACCCCTGCTGTAAACACAGGAAAGATCTTAGACTGTTAGATTAAAAATGTACTGGCTTTCTCTAGATCAAACCTCTTATTTATGGCACTCCATATATAGGATTCATGTTTGATGAGAATTCTTTTATGCAAACACAGTTACTTGATTTCTCTCCTCCATTCTTGTTGGAGAATTTCTTTTCCTAACACACATTACTTATTGAGTCAGGAAAGCACTGTGGTGAGAACAGATCTAGGTTCTAGTCTCTGCTCTATGCATTCTAGCAGTGTGGCTGCGACAGCCAACGACCCTGCCCTCATTTTCTCTGTGTGCATTACAGAATAATGCAATCCAACCCTCAAAAATGGCAGTACAGATTCAAGAAGTAACTGCCTATAAAACCTTTGTAGGCATATTGTAGCTGTTCAATAAAAATGAGATCTGCTTATTGGCTATTATGCTGGGTGGGACAACCGTGGAGCTCACTTTTTTGGAATGTGCTTTTCACACCTGATGCAAATAGTCCCACACTAAAGTTACAGTTCAGACCCAACCTCAAAGTCCCTGAACTCGTTACATGAAAGACACTTTCAAATAGAAGATATAGCCCCTTCTCTCTGAATGGAAGACATTAAACAGCCCTTTTAAAGGATGAAGTCTTATTTCCCCCTTGGGCTCATGAGATGTGGGGCTGCCTGGTTATAATATCTTTTCTTCTCCACACACAGCAACCCTTCAGCCCTGGGCTGCTGAAGTGAGGAAAGGCGGGGCAGAAGAGAAAACAAAAAGAAAAAAATAAAAATTAAAAACAAAACAAAAGGTGGGGCGGGATGTAATCCATCCCAGATCTGTTACTGAAGCTTTTGCCAGGCTGGCCACTGCCTCCTGGCCAGTCACTTCCTGCCTTTGAAGTGTTTCAGACTCCCTTTCTCATGGAACTGTCTGTAATGAATGTGCTAATCTGGGAGAGAGCAGAAGCCAGAGTGTGCCCAGTGTGGCCTTGGCAAGCAGGAAGACAGTTATCTGCCTCCTGGACATTGCAAAGGCTTGACCTCTGGGCATTTTGTTTATTTTCCTGGTCCTCAGCTACAGCATTAGAACATTGACATTTAGCATTGAAACATTGATATTTAATATTAGAGCTTTGACTTGGATTTCTCAAAGGAATTTGGGGAATTCATGATAGTGATAATAATAAAACAGTAGCTATCAGTTATTTACTATTTACTAAACACTATGCAAAGTGCCATTCCTAGGAGCCCTTTTTAACATCACAGCAACCCACTGAGACAGGAATTATGACTGCTATTTTAAGATGAAGAAATTGAGATTGGGAGAAATTCATGTGTACAACATCACATGGCTGGGAAGTGGTGAGCCTAGGCTGTGTACCCATTTCCGCCAGAGCCCATGCTCCTGACCACTGGACTCAAGTGCGTCCCTCCTCAACCCAGACTCTGAAACCATAGGGCTAAATATGATGATTGATTCCAAGAATTCCTGATTCCAACAATTCTAAGAATGTCTAAACTATTAATAGTAATGGAGGCTCATCAAACAGAAATTTGAAAAGGAACCCTTTACTATGTGTTAGCTACAAAATCCATACATGGACAGCCCCCAGGATATACATCTTCCTTGAGTAGTTGATACAGCAGAGAAAGAAACCAGAGCAATCCCACTCTCCACATGCAGACCAGGACTGAATCGCATGCAAAATTAGTTGCTGAATTAAACAAACAAAGACTCTCCTCCAACTTCAGTCTTTTCTTTATTAACTTCACAACTATTTAATAAGCACTTTCTGTATACCTGACACTTCACATTGCATTAGGAGGATACACAACAATAAGACATGACATCACCCACCAAAAATAATAGGAAGAGCGATGGATATATTAAACTAAAGTGTTCACTGTGGGTTTGTTGGTAAAAATTTGAGATGCCACACTAGCTCACAGGAGAGAGTTGTTAGCTTTGTGTAGGAGGAAAGAATACTTCATAAAGGATGTGATGCTCCAGGTGGTTGTGAAAGAGGGAGGGATTGGCGTTCACTAGTGCTAGAGGGTATGTAAAGAAGACATCCTAGGCAAAAAGAAAGGATCAGCAAGACCAGGAGCAACCCCGCCCATATGCAGAGCTGGAAATAGGCTGGTATGCTGAAGCATAGGGGATGGAGCCCAGAGTGTTCCATATCAAAGACCACATGTTTCTCCCTTTTCAGAGCTAGAATTGTCTAATGCAAACTGCCATTTTGCATTTTGATCTCATGTAGATTTATATACCCAAAGACATGATTCTTGTTGCAGGTAAGTCTCTAGCAAAGTGATGATGGCAGAACCCATCACTATACATATGTGACACAAAGATTAAGGTTCAAGGGTCCAGGTGTGTGTAGCCAGGTGTAGTGGTGCACACCATGCCTATGGTCCCAACTACTTGGAAGGCTGAGAAATGAGGGGATCACTTGTGCCTGGGAGTTTGAGGCTACAGTGAGCCATGATGGTGCCACTGCACTCCAGCCTAGGCAACGAGAGCTAGACCCTGTCTCCAAAGCAGATAAGAAGAAAGACTAAAGTTCAAGGTTTACTTTTACCACATCTTTCACATACAGCCTGAGTAAATGGGGATCTCGTGTCCTCACATAAAGCCCATCTCAGCACGGTGACCCATTCAGAAGGAACACAATACTAACTGCAAAAACAGCAAAGAGCAATGAAGGATCACTGACTACCATGGAAAGATTGCAAAGACGACCCTGCCATAGTACGCTCTTTTCTTTGGCCATCCCTTTTCCCAATGCCCCAGGCATTATGGCCAGCACTGTCCCAGACATCCTATGTCATCATCTAAACCTTTAACTTGTCTCTCTATGGACTCTAGTACTATTTGTATTCGTATCTCACAGGAGTATCTTATTGCTCTAATATAAATTCGTTTTAGCCTCCGATTTTGTGTGTGCGTGTGTGTGTGTGTGTGTGTGTGTGTGTGCTCTAACGGGGCCCTTCATTGTGCTGACTGGGCTTGTGGATAAACACGGAAGCCTACTCAGAAAATGGGATGGGAAAGGCTCAGAATCTTTCTATGTTCCTATCACTCCTATATGTCACTAGAAGGAGACACATCTAAGTGTGGTGTATTAGTTTGTTTTCATGCTGCTGATAAAGACATACCAGAGACTGGGCAATTTATAAAGAAAAAGAGGTTTAATGGACTCATGATTCCACATGGCTGAGAGGCCTCACAATCATGGCAGAAAGTGAAAGGCATGTCTTGTATTGGGGCATGCAAGAGAGAATGAGAGCCAAGTGAAAGGGGAAACCCCTTATAAAACCATCAGATCTCGTAAGATTTATTCACTACCGCAAGAACAATATGGGGGAACAACCCCCATGATTTAATTATCTCCTACCGGGTCCTTCCTACAACACGTGGAAATTAGGGGAGCTACAATTCAAGATGAGATTTGGGTGGGGACACAGCCAAACTATATCATATGGATATAGCTTTGATTCTTACTAGCTGTAAGTAAGTAAGTAAGCTGTAAGTTAACCTTGGGTTAACAATACTTCTGGGCCTCAATTTTCTTATCTATAAAGTGGGAATAATTCTGTGTATCCTTAGAAGAGGATTGGACAACCATAGAGGAAAGAGCTTTAAAGAATACTGCACTCAGATTACATTCATGGTTATAAGTACTTTTTTAATAGGCTAAGATTAGATATATCTGCTTTCTCTCAGCTACAAGAGACAATTGTAAGAAACATGGTTATTTAAAGAAGCAGCAACTATGACAAACCTAGTTATCAACTCATGACTCAGGTTCCAAAGTACAATAATTAATTAGGGCTCACTATTATCATTATTCTTTTCTTGAATTGTATTTTATAGGTTATTAATTCTTTTCCAAGGTCACACGTTTTCCAGATCTGATTTTAGCCAAGTCTCAAGGATAGAGCACTGTGTCAAGTTCCTAGAAATCAGTGTTGCTCTTTGAGGCTGTACTGCTCCCCTTGCAGGTCAACCTGGACAGGACTTTACCCACACTGGTTTTTCTCCCCCTTTCAAAATACTGAAGTGCTTCTCTTAATGAAATTACAAAGTATTTATTTTCAAGGTAGTATCCGTGAGTGAAAACAATCATGATGCTTTAGTTAGCCATGGGTCAACCCTGCAACCCTGCAAGCCTAATTTTTATTGTTTTGCAAAATATTATGATGACAGTAATAAAAATTCTAGGGCCTTCATTTTCACATACAGTTCTTTTCTATGCATATGTGTAAGCTTTATATTACAGTATATCATTACTGCTTCCATGTTGCTACGTAATCATAATCATAATTAGTATCATTTTAATGACCATGTAATTATCCATGTTGTGAATGTACCATAATTTACTTAACCTAAATCTTCAACAATAATGTTTCCTCTATTATAAATAACGTCTAGGTTACATATTTGTACACATAGCTTCTTTTTTTTTTTTTTTTTAGATTATTTCCTTAGGATATACTCCTAGGAATGGGATTACTGTGTTAAGTTACATTTTTAATAGTTTTTAAATAAACTGACATTTTTCCAATTGGCAATGCCATCAGCAATAATTACTGTGTTAAGTTACATTTTTAATAGTTTTTAAATAAATGACATTTTTCCAATTGGCAATGCCATCAGCAATAATTAGTGTCCTGCTTTCAATACAACCGATCACAAGTATGTATTATTATTTGATTTTAATATACTTACATAGTACCTTTTGTTTTGCATTTTTTAAAAAATTGCAAATGTTCATCAAACACTTGCTTACAAATTGTGTGTTATATCATGTTTTGAAAAGGCAGTTAGTTAGATTTGAGAGCCAGTTAGGTCTGAAAACTGAGGCAGATATTTTTTCTTTTGCATCAAGAACACCTGCTGTGCTTCTCTCCCATTGCCAGATAGTTATGTGTATTAAAAACTAATATTGATAGTTTTCTGAGCAAAACATTCCATTGTACTCATATAATAATTAATTCTTGATGACCCATGTCTAAGGAACTGTAGGGAGTACCCAAATGAAATAACAGGAACATGAGACAATTTAAATTAGAAAACTCAGGAACATATATTCATATTTCTATACCAGCCCTCCCAAGGCCAAAAGTAGGGTTGAAATTCAAGTAGTTAAATATCTGGTTTGATTTTAACAGCTTTCTTTATCTAGTCTCTAACCTGGTCAGCTAATCTGATTTTGCAACTAGCAAACTCAATAGCTCCAGCTATTCCACTTCCAACATTTGTTTTTCTAGATTTCATTCCAAGAAATCTTTCTGATGAATGAAAGCCCCCATCTCTTCCCAAAAATAAAATGCTTCACACCATCCCCAGTCTTCCCTTGTGCCAGATCAAGCAAATGCGTGAACCTTCATAATATATGAAATCATTTCCCAAACCGCAGCCCCATCATTGGGTTGGATGCTAATTCCAGAGATCTGGTTTTACCCTCCCTTCCAGGCAGCTTCACCTATTTCTCAGTTGGGTGTCTTCCATGCCTTGCCAAATGGTAGGGGAGAAAATTCATGAATATAAACCACTGTAAATCCATCCTTTCATTGAGTAACCATCATTCTGACTAGAGCTTTTTCTTTGACCTGTGGGTGTCAAGGTTTGTTTGAATAAGATAATTGCTACATATCAGTGTCTGGAAACATAAAGGAAGGCACTTACCATATTTCCCCCTTTTTCTTCTTACAGCCTCAGCCGAGGGTTCTCCATAAACACGGTTAGCCTTGCAAGCTGCTATCCTGCCAGTTGATATGAACATGACCTGTTCCTCACAGAAAGACTAACCCATGGCACTGCCAGAAGATATCCTTGGAACGTGGACAATTTAACTGGATTAAGTGAAAAAACATCCATTCAGTAAAGATTATGGGCTTTGGAAAAATCTTACTTTGCTATGGATTTAAAATGAGGTGCATAATATACAGTGCCAAGTCGTTCCAAGTGGTCATTGGCAGACCATTAGCTGGGAAATTGCTTCCAGTTTTCATCACTGTGCATAACTCAAGTTCCCTTTGGGGAGCTGTCTGTGCCCTTCACTAGAAGTCCTGTTTTAGCATGGCAACTACTGGATTATTTTATTATGTGTGCAGATGGCATGATGTTTTAGAAAAAAAAATTACAGCAGTTCTGCAATCTCAGTGGAAGTGTTCACAATATTATGCCCTGGTAGGAATGTAAACATGTCTCGATTGTGTTAGTTACGATGTCTAAAGGTTCTGTCCAACTCTTAAGCACTTTATATGAGAACACTACACCAAGATGAATTAGCACGTTCAGCACATATGAAAAATCAAGTATTTTCTTTTTACGTCTATAACTCTTGGTGGTTTTTTTTTTTCCTGGCTCAGACTGTCCAAGACAAACTCCACTACTAGCATATCCCCAGTTGTTTGTGGTAGGTTGATGTAAATATGGCCACGATACTGTTAGACTTCACCTCCAGATTCTTTACTGAACAACTGGTTTACTTGTAGCACCAAAGGGAAGCAGAAGGGGTCTAGTGATTGTGATGCCTTAGCTTGCTTCTTTGTTCGCAGGCAAGTTGACCACAGGCACATACAGGTACTCAAATACAGGAGGCTTCTATTTGGCTAATGTAGATATTCTGTAGAAGAGTTCCTCCAAAGAAAAAAAGGGGATGATATTCTTTTAATCAAAGACCATGGAGAATGGATAGTAAGGGCAACAGAATGCAATTATTTTGTGTGGTCTGACTTTAACACTTCGGAAAATTCTAAGTCAAGTTTAAATCGCCATTCTCTTAAGAGGGAAACATCAAGTGACCCCACTATGTGCCTAGAGAAGGAAGCATCAAGTCCTATACTAGGTTCCTTGCTTCGTGTAGAACCTACTAGTCCCTTTCAGTCTTTTCTGGGATGATACCCATGACTATTTTTTTTTAACTAGGTCTTACGACAAAGCACAGCCCTGGGAAACCAGTCAACTTAATTATCGCTTATCTTTAAGCATTACAGACATGTGCATATTGACTTGCTATGTAACACTGTAGCATGTTTTTTTTTCCTGAAAATATAAAGTTGGCTGAGTGGAAAGCTCAGCGCAGTATGTTCCTGTGCCCACTGTCCCAGCCTGGGACTGACATGCATCAGAGGCTTTTCTTTAAAATATGTGTAACCACTTCTGGAACACTTCCAATGCAAGCAAGCTTGATGTTTTAGGGTATCTCCAGATACATAAGCATTGTCTGCCTCCTCTCAGGGTCTCAGGAAATACACAGCCTGTTGGAAACCACCCCCGCCTGAGATCTGGAAACCTGACAGGGAAAGGGAGGAAGGTCCAAATGAGTCAGCAGCAGGATGACTCACCACAAGCCTGGTAGGCTGCAGAGCCAGAGAAGGGGGCTTCCAACAAGGAACTCAGAGAAGTTTCAGTCACCACCAAGATCTGGCACTTGGACAGGTCAGCAGCAGGACTGCCAGGCCCTCTGCAGAATGTAGTTCTCTTCATATCCATAATTAGGAGGCCAAACTCCAGCTGCCAACATCCTTGGACACAATATTCCAATCTCCACGGCCTATCTCTTGTGGTCAGTTCTAATAGCAGGTCTTCTTCCTCCTTTCATCCCTCCCTTTATTCAGCAAGCATTTGTTGAGCATCTACTATGTGCCAAGCATTGTGCTTAGGTAACAACAGTACACAAAGCAGACTCCCCACCTGCCCTTACGAAACGGTATCTCCTCCTCTCAAACATTATCACCACCCACCTTTTCCACAGTGAAAACTTAGACAGCATTCTCCTTTTTGCAAGAGTAACCTAGGAAGAAGCACATGGCAGCAGACAGCTCCTCAGGGAGCAGGCAGCAGAATGGGAGGTAGTAAACTGCATCAGGCTCCATATTTGCACCTTTCAGGTATAGCCAGCTCTTCCAGGGCCCAGACTGAGTTGGTTCAAGCTCCCGAAAGCAGCATTCAGTTGCTTTCCTTGATATCCACCCTGGACGCCTATGTTCCCTTTCTTTACATAGGCACAACCATTCACCTCTATGCTGCATTATCTAAAGTTCCAATTCTATAACTAGTCCAGGGGACACATAATTAAGTCTGATGAAGCCTAAGAACCGCCAGGTGCTGAGATATTGTAACCTGGAATTAAGGTTTAGCCAAGGACATTCTGAGACTACTGCTGACTCTCTTGAAAAACTGGACATGCTTTTTAGTGCAGATGTTCATTAAATGATGGTGGTTCATTGTCACTTGCTTTGGCCTTTGCAAAATATTCCAAACAATTAAATAAGTAGAGTTTCCTAGTTTGTCTTTGTTTAAGCCAAACGAGTGTTGTAAAATTATTGAAAGATGATGGGTGAAGAGGGACCTAGGAGAAGGCGAAATGAAGACTTAAAGAGCCCAGTTGAAGACTGTGTCTCTAAAAATGCCTTAATGCCTTGCACATAACTCTGTGTTTGCATATGAACTACTACTCTTTTCCAAATAGTCAACCTCTGTTTGAAACCACTTTGGGGGTAGTTTTGGAAACATGGTAGCATAAAATCCAAGCAGTCAAGAGTTAAACCAGCAAAAAGGAGGAACAGCTTTATTTGCAGGCTTTAGCATCTTTATTACATGGTGGTCCTCTGTGATCTCCCATGGTTACCTTCAGCTGTGCTACACTTTCTTCCCAAGATGCGCGTATGAAATGTTACCTCCCAGAAATCCAGAAATGACTGTAGTGAGTTTTGTTTAGTAGGAAGCAAGAGATGGGAAAGTAAAGGATACATATTTTTATGTCTAAGGACTGTAACTTGTTGATGCTTGACTTTCCCCTTTACTTAAACCTATGCTACACCTTTATTAAAAGACTCACACTCAGACATGTACAGGAAAGGCACTCTAGGGAATGAACAGAAATGAATAATTATCATACTTTCCATGGTGCCAAGGGGATTCGCTTGTTTCCGCTCTAGAACTGAATATGCAGCATTGCCAGTCCTGCCAGTGTGAAAAGCAAATCACTTCAGTAGTTTGAGACCTGCCTAGGGGAATAGAGATCCTATCAACTTTCTTTGTGGGTAATGGCCTACCGTCAAATCCCTGCTCAGGCTCTGTGAGGTGTGCACCTGCAGATTTCACTTCTACCTCCAGAATCCTGGCAGAGAAGCCAGGAATCTCTCCAGAGTCACTTCTCAGTTGCTCAGACAGAGGCTAACAGTCCTTAGTCCTGAGGAAATTCTGCCATTTTTAACATTCAAGGAGAAAAGGAAAATCAGCTGTATGTGAGAATATCAACTAAGGATAAAAACCTCTAATGGATTCCCCCTCGTTACTTGCAAATGCTTTCTTTGTCTGCAAATGTCACGTAATTGATTTTGGATAGGAACAATAAAAGTCTCAAGGAAGTGGAGTTTTTAAGACCCCTTTAGCCCTTTACTTTCACCAGAACCTTCTCTTTCTTTCCAGTACATTAGCAGTTTCCTTCTTTGTGCTGTTTTCCTCTACACTCATTAGAATGATTTTGTTACTTGACAACTAGGCTTGTCAATTGCCTTAGACTGTTTTAAAAATCTAATTATTGAAAATGACATAAATTCCATTATTGCTTTAGGGCTGTTTTTATTTGCCCCTCTAACCCCTTCCAGTGCACTTTTTAGGGTGTTTTATTTTTCTTTTCATCTCTCTTTCTTTTAACATAATGCTGTGGGTAGATCTCAAGAATTCCATAAAGTACTCGACAAAAAAAACAGAGTCATCACCTTTTTTCCCCAGTCCTAACAATTTCTTCTTAAACTTGATCATGGTGAAAACTTGCTGCCCAAAAAGCAGTGGGGGTAGGGATTAATAGCGCTGACCAGTCATCTGGGAGATTAATTAATCCCAATGCAGTCCTGAGATGAGGAAAGAGGACAGGCCAGGAGATGTTTCTACTCAGGGTACCACTAAGGACTCTATTTCAAAGCCAGATCCTGCTCCTTAGTCTTTTTAGGTCTGAATCTAATCCTGAATCCAGAAGATTATTCTATGAATTCTGGTTTATGAACCCACCTGATTCCTGGCACCACTGCATAGCTTCAAGGTAAAAGAGAGCTGTGTTTCTATTATTTTGCTATGGTGGCTTTTGGGAAGATGGAGAGAATTCTTTTGAAAGCGGGAAACTTGAGGAAAAGCTGGGTAGGTTCATGGGAAGGTTCTGCCACACCTCCATATAAGGTAGATGTTTCTCATTTGGGGAAGATAGCTAAAGGGACAGTAACAGTACTGGTGCCCTTCTAGTTATATCTTAGCTCCACAGGGAAAATTCTGGGTAAGGACAAGTGCTATTTCTAAAATATAAACTTTTTAGGGTGAAATTTACCAGCAACAAATGTAAAAGGGAGGAGCCATCCATGGTAGGGCTAATTTTATACTTCTTGCCCAAGGGCAAAATGACTGAGACATGACTTCCATGAAACAGCAGAAAACGGATGCCAAAGATATCATAAAACTGAAGTTCGATTTGCCATGTAAGGCTATTTAAAAACCTGATGCACTTCAAGCATTCTTCTTTCAGAGCTTCCCTCCTACAGTTATATCAAGCACAAGAAAGCACCAACAGCATACACTTAATGTCATGTAAAAGTAACCATATGACTTGTGTTGAATTACTATTGGCTGGTTGATATATTAATAAGTGTCATAGATAGTTAGACCTTATTTCTGATCATACAAAATTCTTTTCATAACCTGGAGCCAATGGTTTGGGAGGTTTTTTTGTTGGTTTGTTATTTGTTGTGTTGTTGTTTCCCAAACCTCAGATATTTTGAGGCACCTTAGAAAGGCTCTTAAGCCAAGGCCTTTTTGCCTCATATGCAGAGTATTAAGAACAGCCCTACTGATATGAACCTCAAGGAGGGACGCTATTAAATTAATCCAACACTGGAGATACTGATGCCTCAAAACAATTAAAACACTGGAGACTCTGCTGGTCGCCTTCCACATTGTTTACAGCCTTTTAAAATTCAGTCATTTGGATCAAGGGATATAGACTGTTGGTTTCACATGGCTTTTGCCACATTAGCTCAGACACAGCTATCAAATGTGGAAGTCAAGACTGAGTGGATGCATGAGAGCAAACAGATCTGTTTTATATGATTGCATTTAATCACCACCAAATTGTGTAAAAATATATTCAAATACTTAACTCTAAAAAAAAAATTCAAAAACAAGAGACTTACTGGCTGATGCTTTCACTTAGGGTAGGATAACTGATCTTGAAGAGAGCCTTGTAGAAAACTTTGCTTGGTTAAATGTCTCAGGCACCTGGGACTTGGTCCTGTCCCATTCCACAAACAGATGATGGTCTTCTCCCATCTTCTCATAGGAGTTAGCATGGCCTCTAAAATAGAACAAATGCCACGAAAATACCTTTCTAAACTCTATAGAGACTTCCTATCCAAGTATAATTTCAAGAATATGATTTGAGTTTGAGCATTCTGGTGGTCCTTGATTCTATGATTCTATGATTCCTAAATCAATCAGTTATAGTTCTTTATGTGTGTGTGTGTGTGTGTGTGTATTTCTAGTATTTTTTTAACCACACTTAAGTGCATTTAGCATGTCTGCATTGGGAACTGCCCCCTGGCTCTGTTCCTGCTTTTGACAATCCCCATGTCCAGATCCCATACAGTGCATTTGAGAGAGGACCAAGTTTGTGTTTCCCCACATACCAGCTGCTGCAGAGGTTTTGAAGTGCCTGACCCAGTTCTTTTTCACATCAAAGAGGCCTTCAGTTACAGATGGAAACCTTAAGGATGAATGTAGAGTTGGGGAGGAAATGCATGTTTGAATGCTGGACCTTTTGTCTTTTTTTAATTTTTATTCAATTCCCACCTCAGATCACCAGAAAGGGAATCCTCTTTGGTGGGTGTTAGCCCCCACTGGAGGTAAAAGGGATTCTACTTGCTTAAACTCATGCAAATAAGCAATTTTAGGGCTCTCTGGGGCTTTGAATGGTTTCTCCAACACTACCTTTCCTCCACCAATAGAAAGATGCTGTCCTTACAAGGCGATGTTTGAGGAGATCACGGTTTAACTAGTAAAAGAAGCTCACATTGCAGAGAGCTGAATAATACCAGGCTCTTGACTTTGTACTCTGTGTCACGGTCATGTCTGGGACAGAAGGAACCAGTCTGCCGAAAAGCCAAGCCAGCACAAACATTTGGAGACTAATTCCACTCTTGTATCCCTAAATCATACTACTGTAGTTTCAGTTAACGTAATTATTTAATACCATTAGACATTTAATTAAATAGCTTTGCACAAAATTTTGGAAAAGATCAATCTTGTAACAAAATTCCATATTAACAGTAAAAGCACCTGAGAAAAGAAATATTGATCTGTTGTGGTCTATATACTTGAGTTATTCTTAGAACTTTGTGGAGATTGACACTGCTCTGATAAAAAGGAAGAAAATGTTTTGAATTCAAGAATGCCAGACTAGTAGAAATGGCCCAGTCTCTCTGGGCCATTGCTCTTCGGTGTGGGGTGCTCTCTGTCTCTCCTTAGAAGATGGGGTTGTTTGGAGGCCGAAATGAACTAAGGGAAGAAGCTGTCCTGTGCCTCCAATATCCCTTATGTGTAATTAGAGTGGTGATCTGGGTTACCAGCTTTATTCAATGATTCCTTTCCCTTACTTGAGGCTTTCTCTGTGAAGCTGTTATTTCTGAATCTCCATTCTGGGATTTACAAAGGAAATAGAATGATGAAGAAGTAACAATTAGCATTTTACACACACACACACACACACACACACACACTTTTTCTAATATATGAGGCTAGTCTGCAGAGTCCACAGCCCAGGTGTCCATTTATTTCCACCTCTTCACCTCCCGAAGATTTAGAGCTCTGTGACCCACTAAGGTAAAGAGTGCCAATCCCAGGTTGGAGAAGACCCATCAGAGTGTGAAGGTGCCAAACTGAGAGGCACAGGAAGCAGACAGGATGTCGAACTTCCTTGATGAACTACTGTGTATTGGTGTTTGTTCTAGGAAAGAAAGAGGAAGAAAAATGACACAATGTGAATTGAACATGAGTAGTTCTCTTTATAGAGTATGAGAATGGAGGAGGGGAGAATCTGATAAAGATAATGGTTCGTTCTTTCACAAACACTAACAAACATAGCTAAAAAGCACATGTCAGAACACAGAAGTCTGTAGATGGTCAACATGTTTATAGCTTCCTAAGTGAGTAGTTTAACCAGCAGTCTGAATTCTGTTGGTCTCCCAAGCGTGTTTAATTACATAAGTGTTACCTGTATTCATTTCCCACAACTATTGGGTTTTTCTTTCTTTCTTTCTCTTTTTCTCTATGCATCCTAGAAAAACTCCCAGGACTATACTTAGGAGGAGGCAATCAAATTATATGGTAAAACAAGAGTGCCTTTTCTGTTGGATGTCCACTTTAGTTTCCTGGGTTCCCAGGGCATACAATGTTTAGAAACTTTTTTCTCTAAACGTAAGAATGAGTGTGCACCACAATTTTGAAACAGCGATTTCCGTATCCTAAGCAGCTGTCAACTCGCCAATTCCCTTTGGGTCTCCTTTGTATATTCTTACGTTTCCTTCTGTTTCTGGTTGTCCTCAAAAAGAGTTGAGGGGGGCATGACTCTTACAAAAGGGATAAAAATGAAACTGTATACAGATTTTTGCCCCCCTTATATCTGTGAGCATGATCTCTATCAGGCTTGAAAATCTGCTTTATCATTTTGTATATTTGACTATTTTGTATTCAGCATTACTTGACTCCTTTATGTGCATGGCAATGTATTAAAATGTGGGATTTCTATTACCGTGTAAAAGCGTTTTGATTCTGATTTTCAACATATATCCTAGGAAAAAAAATTACATTAAACTTTTCTATTTTCTTCAGCTCATCAGCTTTGCAGAAGAAAAAGAAAAGTTAACAGCATTTCACTTCTCCTGTGTTAGCTAATGATGCAATTCATGGTGGAAAATTGTCCTCAATTATGCTGTGTTTCCTAGAGAAATAATATATGTGAAATGAATTGATGGCCTCCCTGAAGCTCCCAACACAGAATTCCCCCAGCACCAAATCCCACCAGCGTAATTGCAATGACTGGTGAATGGTTTAGTGTTGAGCACAGCTGGACGAGAGACGCCATTCTCTTCATCCCTCAGGCATGGTAACACACGAGGAAGAGAAGGGACAACAGATCTTGGCCCACTGATTTCCTCTCACCCCAGAGAGTCAATAATACGTGCTAATAATAACATGATTGATGGCATTTTCCAGCACCTCCTGCTCCATTTCTCTGAGGTAGTGACCAAATATAAGCTCTCTGTATTTTATCAATAAAAAGACTGACCTTCAAATAACACCTGCCCAAGAGACTTGAGTTAGAAACCAGAGCTTCCAGACAGCTTTGGGATAGCCAGCCTCTAGTGCAGCAGACATCTGCAATACCCTCCACCCACCTCCACGTATTTTTAAAGGGTCAAACACTTGTCTCAAACTTTAAAAAATTCCCTGAATAATATGATACACAAAATATAAACAATTAACCATTTTCCTGCTCTAAATTACCATTTTCACCCTGCCTTTTCTCAAGGAGACATCATGATGAGTACTTACAGACACTCTGACTTTACTGAATATGATGAATTGCTTCAACCAGTAGAGAAGAAACACTTCTTTCCCAGAAAGGAAAAAGCACTTATAAACTGCATATAAAAGAAAGGAGACACCCATTGCCTTTTTTATTACATGCTTACTGTAAATCTAGTGTTTGTTTTGTTTTCTGAAAAAGGTTTCCAAAAGCAAAACCTGTGATAACCTTTTAGGTTAGCTCCCTGACTCCACGTATAAACCTTCAAAATCTTTCGATATACCTTGCAAGTCTAAAAGAACAATTTTCTCCTACTTTTCTCTACATAAAGGTTTTGAACATGGAAAATGGAGCCACCTTTTTGTCGGTTAAACTTTTTAGAAGAGGTTAACATCAGAGCCCCCAAACAAAACATTCTCTTAGTCTTTACCTTTTAGGATCACTTCTAAGTATTTCTTCTCTGTCTCTTTCTCTTAATATTTTCTTCTCTTTTCCTCTGTTAGACCCTGCTTTTAACTTACCTCTCTCAGGCTCGTCTTAAAACCTTTCTCCACACGCCTTCCTCTTCCTCTATCTCATGACCTTCACCCTCCCTTTTTCTCTCCCATCTCTCTCTCTCTCTTTCTCCTCTCTCTTTCTCTCTTCCACCCCATTTACCCTTCTCCTTCCTTCTTTTTACGGTAGAGCATGTATCTGTCTTTGTATCCCCATCTCTTACCACATTATAGTTGCTCAACAAATGTTAGGTGAACTGAATTAAACTTGCTGTCATGTTTTTCCTGGCTTATTTCCCTCCTGCCTACTGAGCCTAG
Organism: Callithrix jacchus; assembly: GCF_049354715.1. Classification (NCBI taxonomy): domain Eukaryota; kingdom Metazoa; phylum Chordata; class Mammalia; order Primates; family Cebidae; genus Callithrix; species Callithrix jacchus. The sequence goes on from NC_133517.1 coordinate 79,230,156, forward strand.
CAACCTCTACAAACACTTCATTAAACAAATCAACTCATAGTAATAAAGACTACACCAGATGTGTTTTCTGAGTTAGGTGAAAGCTTTAGTTGAGAGGTTCTCTCACAGTGAGGTGTAGGCAGATTCTCGTGTATACCACTTTGCCAATACAAAGAAAAGCCTTTCTGCCATCTGAGCATTGGGGAACTCATGATGCCCTGGGCAAACATGGTAGCTATATTTGGATCAAGGACAGTGATGTCTGTGAGAAGTTCAGTTGAGATCACCAAAATAATTTTTCAATCTCAGATGATTCAGAATCTTATAAAACCTTTTTTTTGAGACCTAGTAAATGTGAAGTGCAGTGCTGGTTATCTTGTGCTAGAGAAAACCTAAAATACACTTTAGTTTCCTATTATCATTTTTGCCAAGAGCTGTCTCTGGTTGGGAGGTTTTTTCTGGTGATGATGAAATCAGTAGAATTGTTAATACTTTCTCCAATATCTATAAGGCATATAGATGTGTGTACGTTGTAAAATAGCTTTCCCTTATTTTTCACAAACATTGTGCAAATATTGAAAAATTAACTAAAAACAAGCTTTAATAAAGACATCTACAATCATGTTTTTGTTTAACACTGGGGAAATACAAAGTGGGAATAGATCACGAGAATTGTCTATAGTTGTTTCACAAGTGATGATGTTCCTTTTCTCATGAGAAGTGGAAAACTTGACAGGGTTCTATTTTTCTGTCATATTTCTCTTCTTTGAGTAATGTAACCCAAATATTATTAGGTTCCCATGGTCCAGTCTCTGCAGGAAAGTTCAAAAGGGGAATAAAAATGCATATGAAAGCACTGTGAGATTTTACTTTGTCCTTCGTGAAATTTCCAAAACCGAGTGTGTGGGTGGAGCTGTGGGTATGAGTTACACAGAAAATATCTTTAAAATCCTTCTCATCTATGCCACCCTCATTATCCTCCACCCAGAGGCAGCTGCTTCCTTCCATTTTAACTCTTCTTTCTCTCTCGAGAAGAGCCCTCCTCATTCTCAGCCCTTTTCCACTTCTGCCTCTCCAGCTCTGCTTTGCTATCCTCGTTGACATGATTCTCCCTTCCAAAAGCATCAAAACCAAACTATCAAACTAGGAGAAAAGTAGAAAAAGGGATCAGATAATACAATATTTTTTAAATGATTTTATCAATTTTTCTTGATTTTTCTTAGTAATTCCTCCCTCAGAGCTGTGAAATTGATGGCTCAAAAAAAAAAAAAAAAATGGAGGGCAACAGAAGGTTAATTTGGTTGCCATTGATGGTTTAAATTCTAGTTCCCATAAGTAAGCCTTGTGTGGCTTGAAATCTTTTCATGTTTTAACGAACATACGTGGATCTCATGCCATTTGTCCTATGTGACAAGAACTGGCCACGGTACTGGTCTAGGTGTTGTTGATTCAGAGATTAATGACACTTTTCCAGACCTTAAAGATCTTACACACTAAGAGAAATAAGCAGCTCAACAAACACTTCTTAAGTATCCTATGTTAAAATGCAAATATCTCTGGAAAGATAACTTAAGCCCCATTTATTCTCAGATGCTGGGGTTGGGGAGAGATGCTAGAATGTTTCATAATAAAGCCAGCTCTGAAAACATGATATATGTACTTTAGCCCTGTCCTAGAGACTTGGGATGCCTATTAGGCATATTAAAGGCTCTGAGAAGTCTTGCAAGAAATAATCATACACATATGTTCAGTGCAGCGCTTTCGAAATTCATCCAAGTATTGACTGTTTTCCCCAGAGAATACCAGTTTACAGCCCATAGAACAAACATTTTTGGAAATGCCATTCTAAGCCAAACAGTGCTTCATGGCAATGTTCTTTCAAGCAGATGAGTGTATGTACAGACCCTCAGGAAAGAAGTAGTGCCCGATGGACCCCCTGCGAGGGAGATAGAGACCTGGGGGTTAAAACTGGGCTAAAAACAAACCTGCCACTTCCTATTCATGAAAATGACTACAAAACAGCTACTACACGTTCAGCCTGGTTAACCTATTACATCCCAGCCCTGTCACCAGCCATGGATGGAGAAGGGGGAATAGTTGCATTACCTTGGCCAAGACTCACATCTGTCTAGATTTTAACATTCTCTTCTGGAATACTAGGGGGTTGGAATAGGGGAGGAGTCCTCCTATAATCCCTTTGCAGCACACTACTTCAGCTCCATTATAATTTTGGACAATCTTATCCTCAGCTTTGCTTTTAAAGTAAGCACATAATTCTTGTGCAGCAACTTGGATGGAGCTGGAGGCCATTATCTGAGTGAGTAACTCAGGAATGGAAAAGCAAATATCATATATTCTCACTTATAAGTGAGCTAACCTATGAGGATGCAAAACCATAAGAATATATAATGGACTTTAAGGACTCGCAGTGGGGGAGGGATGAGCACTAAAAGACTACACATTGGGTACAGTGTACACTGCTCAGGTGATGGGTGCACAAAAATCCCAGAAATCACCACTAGAGAGCTTATCCATGTAATCAAACACCACCTGTACTCCAAAAATTATTGAAATAAAGAAGTAAGCATATATCTAGAAAAATCTAGAAGCTTCTAATACACTATAGTTCACTTTCCTTCTTAATTCTAAAGAGTATGTTTTCATTTTACAAATATTTTTGTCTCACAGGTGTTACAGAAGCAGTTTTTTAAAGAAAACAAAAATTGGCACTAAAATTTGAGCAATGCTACAAGCACACAGGTCCGAAGTTGGTAACTTCGTCAACACAAACAGGTATTGATTTTTATTGGTTAAGCCAAAAATCTGTAAAAATGATTCTTGGATACAATGGAATCAGGAAAAAAGATGTCTTTCAAGGATTTCGAAAGAAAGAACAAATGGTATCAAACTTGACTCTGGATACTCTCCCTTTATTGACATTCTATTTGAAAATTAAATTAAGGGCGTTAGAGAGGGGGTCAATCCAGAGCTGTATGTTAAAGGAGGAGCTGGGTGCGGTAGGCTCATGCCTGCCATTCCAGCACTTTGGAAGCCTGAGAGGGGTGGGTCACCTGAGGTCAGGAGTTCAAAACCAGCTTGGGCAACATGGTGAAACCCCATCTCTACTAAAACTGCAGAAAAAATTAGCCAGATGTGGTGGCGAGTGCTTGTAATCCCAGCTACTTGGGAGGCCGAGGCAGGAGAATCGCTTGAACTAGGGAGGCGGAGGTTGCAGTTAGCCGAGATGGCGCCGCTGCACTCCAGCCTGGGTGACAGAGTCAGACTCTGTCTCAGAAAAAAAAAAGATCTTCTGCCTAACTCTTAAATAATGACATTTCTGAGAGTGTGTTTTTGTGTTTGTGTGCATACGCACACACGGTGATGGAGGTGGAGGCAGGAGGGAAGAGACTGGGAGAGTTTCAAAGACCTAATTCCCTTTTGGTCAGGTTTACTTCTTTTCTGACCCTGGGCAAGACAGATACGTGCCTGCCTTTGTTTTCCTCTTGTATTCATTTCTATTACATTGCAAAATCCTTAAATGATGTCACTTCATGAAAACAAAATCTTTTTTTAAAGTTTTAAAAAAAATCTATTTATTTCATTTTGAAAAACAAAGATTGTTATAATGAGAATCAGTCCTGGTGAGTATATGATATTGGTGTCTGAAACATGATTTAATTTCCTTTAAAAAGAAATTAGTTAGCATCCATTAATTGGGTGCTTACTATGGGTCAAATGTTCCTTACATCACCCCATTTAATTCTAACAATATTCTGTTGGATATTATCATTTTCCTGGAGGCCATTATTCTAAGTGATATAATTCAGAAATTGAAAACCAAATATTGCATGTTCTCACTTACAAGTGAAAGCTAAGCTATGGGTATGCAAAGGCATGGGGAGTGGTAAAATGGACACTGGAGATTCAGAAGGCAGGAGGGTGAGAGAGGGCTGAGGGATGAAAAACTCTGTACCGGGTACAATGTACACTACTTGGGTGATGAGTACACTAAAATTCCAGACTTCCCCATGATACAATTTATCCAAGTAACCAAAAACTACTTGTACCCCTAAAGCTATTTAAATAAAATAATAATAATAATAGTAAGATATTATAGTTCCCATTTCACACATAAAGAAATAAAGGCTTGGTTGGGTATGGTAGCTTACGACTGTAATCCCAGCACTTTGGGAGGCTGAGGCAGGTGGATCACGAGGTCAGGAGTTTGAGACTGGCTTGGCCACGATGGTGAAACCTGTCTCTACTAAAAATACAAAAATTAGCCAGGCACGGTAGCAGGCGCCTGTAATCCCAGCTACTTCAGAGACAGAGGCAGGAGAATCGCTTGAACTCGGGACGCAGAGGTTGCAGTGAGCATGCCACTTGCACTCTAGCCTAGGTGACACAACAAGACTTCCGTTTGAAAAAAAAAAAAAGAAATTAAGGCTTAAAAGGATTCGGTTATTAGTCCAGGTCACAGAGCTAACCCAGTTATTTCTAACTGGGAAACATAAAAGTGTATGTCCGTGTATCGAGCACCCACAAGGCACTATGCTAGACAATCTCTTGCGTAAATGGTCCTTAAACTCTTCAGGATCACAAGGTACTTTGAAAACACTGCTGAAAACTATGGATGCTTTTTTGAAAAAATGTAACCAATGCACACACCTTGGCATACATTTTCAGCGGAGTCAAGAACTTTCTGAAGCCATCTCATCTTAAGAACCCCTGCTTTAAGTAATTGCACAAAAGTCAATTGGTGAAGAACATATGATAGAAGAAACATAGTCAGCAATGACTTGGCCTTCAAGACGCAGCAAAGTTCCTCTCACAGGAAAAGGGGAGGTAGTCATGATCCATTCTAAAAGTACTTACTGGGTGCCTCCCACTGGAGGCCCTGGACTACCACAGGAAATTGTACAGAGAAAGTCTGGTCTTCATAGGGAATACTGCCCAGGAAAGGACATAGGTAAGGGAACAGGCATTTGACTTGCAGACCTCATTCTCCATTTCTGTGTTCTTTGATGCTTCTAGGGGTATTGAAAAAAACAGCTAATTCCATATTCAGTGTTTATAGTAAAAATATTTCTATTGCATAATTTGTCCCAATATGTGAAGTTGAAGATATAATGACATATTTAACAAAAATATTTTTCCTATTGCCTTTGGTGAAAAGGAAGCAAATGGACCTGGTGTTTCAAACACTGTTCCAACATCTGTCTTCCAAAATTGGTATGAATGTATTCTCTTAAAATTAGGACTTTTGATTTTTTGTGTATAATGAGAATACCAGCTATGTCTTTTTGTGCTGTTTCTCTCAAAATTTTAAACACCTTTTCTTACTCAATGTGTTATTCAATGTAACTTATATTGGGGTGAGAAGGCTATTAGTGAGAAACCAAGTAAATCCCAGTGCCCTCATATGGTATAATTTCAGGCTCATCAAGTGTTTCTTTTATTATTCAAGAGCTTTTATTTATTCATAATTTGTTTATTTCCACCAAGCAGTTGTGGCAATTCATAAGAAAATATACTATAAAATATAAAGCTATAAATAAACAAAAACCAGAATCAGAGAAAATATAGCACCAGATAATCTTTGATAAACCTGACAAAAAAAAGCAATGGGAAAAGGATTCCCTGTTTAATAAATGGTGTTGGGAAAACTGGCTAGCCATGTACAGAAAGCAGAAACTGGACCCCTTCCTGACACCTTACACTAAAATTAACTCCAGATGGATTAAAGACTAAAACATAAGACCTAACACTATAAAAACCCTAGAAGAAAATCTAGGCAAAACCATTCAGGACATAGGAGTAGGCAAGGACTTCATGAACAAAACACCAAAAGCATTGGCAACAAAAGCCAAAATAGACAAATGGGACCTAATGAAACTCCACAGCTTCTGCACGGCAAAAGAAACAGTCATTAGAGTGAATCGGCAACCAACAGAATGGGAAAAAATTTTTGCAGTTTACCCATCTGACAGAGGGCTGATATCCAGAATTTACAAAGAACTCAAACAGATTTACAGGAAAAAAACAAACAAGCCCATTCAAAAGTGGGCAAAGGATATCACCAGACACTTTACAAAAGAAGACATACATGAGGCCAACAAACATATGAAAAAATGCTCATCATCACTGGTCATTAGAGAAATGCAAATCAAAACTACATTGAGATACCATCTCACACCAATTAGAATGGCAATCATTAAAAAATCTGGAGACAACAGATGCTGGAGAGGATGTGGAGAAATAGGAACACTTTTACACTGCTGGTGGGAGTGTAAATTAGTTCAACCATTGTGGAAGACAGTGTGGTGATTCCTCAAGGACCTAGAAATAGAAATTCCATTTGACCCAGCAATCCCATTACTGGGTATATATCCAAAGGACTATGAATCGTTCTACTATAAGGAAACATGCACACAAATGCTCATTGCAGCACTGTTTACAATAGCAAAGACCTGGAATCAACCCAAATGCCCATCAATGATAGACTGGACAGGAAAAATGTGGCACATATACATGATGGAATATTATGCAGCCAGCAAAAATGATGAGTTCATGTCCTTTGTAGGGACATGGATTAACCTGGAGAACAGCATTCTCAGCAAACTGACACAAGAACAGAAAATGAAACACCACATGTTCTCACTCATAGGTGGGTGTTGAACAATGAGAATACATGGACACAGGGAGGGGAGCACTACACACTGGGGTCTGTTGGGGGGAATAAGGGAGGGACAGCAGGGCTGGGGAGTTGGGGAGAGGTAGCATGGGGAGAAATGCCAGATATAGGTGAAGGGGAGGAAGGCAGCAAATCATACTGCCGCGTGTGTACCTATGCAATTATCTTGCATGTTCTTCATATGTACCCCAAAACCTAAAAGGCAATAAAAAAAGAAAGAAAGAAAAAAGAACATCAAGACAAGGATGTAGGCATAGCCTATATACACTTTGGTCATCATTATTAAAAAAGGAAACCATAAATTTCATACCAACCTTGCAGGCCATCATTGTGATTTGATACAAAATTTACAACATCCATAAAAATAAACATGGATGTATAGTGAAGAATAATGCAAAAGTCATGTGAATGTTTAAGAACTGCGCTGAGGGCTATGCCTTTAATACCTAAGAATATAATAAGCTCAGTCTTCTCTGATGATGGGGGTGAACAAGTAGAAGTATCACCTTAGGAGACATCACATTTTCCTTCCCATGTAAGTCTGGGAAAAATTTCTTAATGTCTCTTTATAGGTGGAGCCCCGAGTGAAGCAGTAGACAATTTCCCTGCAGCATATGCAATAAAGGTTTTCAAATATCTGTTTCTTAGGATGCACCTCCAAGGCAGCAAAGGACAAAGAGATTATTGCAGCCAAGTGGAAAAAAGTTCTGTGGGGTCCAAAATAATGTGGTCTCCGTTTATGAGCTCATCAAATCTTAAGGTTACCTAAAGGATTGAGAATAAGGAATAAACAAGACATCACACTCATGCCTAAAGCCCTCTAGCAACCAACCTCAGCTAGAATAGCAATTACGTTTAGAGCATTTGTAATTTGGCAGGCACTTTAATGCATTGTTTTATTTGATCCTTCTAATAACTCCAAGGTAGGGACATTGGTCAGGACTCTTTCAGTTGCAAGCGACTAAAGCCCAACTCAAACTACCTTAAACAGAGAGACAGAAAGAGAGAGATTTATTGGATGATGTAGTAGAGAAAAACCAGGGCTGGACGGACCTTTTAGCTCAGTCTCTTAGTGTCTACAAGTGCTGCTTTCTTCCATGAATGGGAAAGGTGACATCTCACAGCCCTAGGCTTATGCAGAAAGAGACCCTCTGTCCTGACATCCACCCATCCTAAAAATGGACTCTGATTGGCCGTTTTGGGGTCACATGCTACACCTTGCCCCAATCGGAGTGTCCAAGAAGAGATGGCTCTCTAATTGGCTGCCCTGCTGTTGGGAAAGTGTATCTCCAGATTGGTAGCAAAAGGATCTCATGGAATTTTGAGGTGAGAGCAATGCTCAGAAGGCATGGAATGCAAGGCAGACAAAAACATGACAGTCTTGGCAGTAGGTATGATCTCCATTTTACAGATGAGAAAATAGAGGCCCAAAATAGAAAGTAGCAGAGCTGACATGTTATTGTGAATCTGATATTAGTTATAATAGGTTACATTGTGCTAGGGTAACCAGAAATAAAACTTAAAATTTCAATAGTTTAGCTGGATGTGGTGATATACACCTGTAGTCCCACTTACTCTGGAGGTGGAGGCAGGAGAACTTCTAGATCAAGTTTGTTCAAGTCCAGCCTGGGCAACATAGCAAGATCCCATCTCTAAAAAAAATGTTAATACAAAATGTAAAACGTTTTAATAGCTTAAAACAATTATTTCTGGCTTATCTTACATGCCTAACTCAGGTAAGGCTGTTGGGGACTCTGTTCCCAACAGTACTCAGCCTGACAGTGGAGGCTCTTGCATCTGGAAAACCTGGATTCCAGGTCTATAAGCAAAGGAAGAGAAAGGCACGATGCTGCGTCCAGTGGCTCATGCCCATAATCCTAGTACTTTAAGAGGTCAAAGCAGAAGGATCACTTAAATAAAGGAGTTTGAGACCAGCCTGAGCAACTTGATAAAACTGTATCTCTACCAAATAACTGAGTGTGGCGACATGTGCCAGTAATCCCGGCTACTCAGAAGGCTGAGGTGGGAGGATTGCTTGAGCCTGGGAAGCAGAGGTTACAGTGAGCCAACATCACACCACTGCACTCCAACCTGGCCAACAGAGTGAGATCCTGTCTCAATCAATCAATCAATCAATCAATGGGGAGGGGAGAGAGAGAGATAAAGAGGGAAAGGCATGAAACATTCACAACCATAGCCCACTAGACAGAATAAGCGACGTGGTTCTGCGTAACTGCAAGATGGTTAGGAAATGGCCCAGGGTCAGAGGTTGGGGGAAGGGAGGAGGTAGAAGGGTAGGATCGTGGTGTGTACATGGATATTTGTGAGTATTACATATTTTAGGCATTTAAATTTCTATAAATTTGTCAGACCCATAGTCTTTAAGTGCCACAGAAACAAATGTGAGTAACCAGAGTTTCTAGTCAGCCTCTCTTCCCACCTGGCCACAGTGAATGAGACAGTGACAGATATTCTAGTTCTCCAGCTGATCCTAGGGGAAAGATAACGGATTCAGAACACAACAGGCTTACAAAGCTGGTTAGTCTTGTACAGGTGTCATTTCAGCCCCCTGACCTCCCCTCAGGAGCCACAAAGAAGGGAGCCAATGTAGAGATCCTTGTCTATGGGGTATTGAGTTCAGCTGAGGGAGCACCAGCTTTAGGCTGCCGGCAACTGGGCTAAACCTCCAAAGCAATTGTACTTGGACGCTGAGTGTTGTTTCTGAATTTAGTTCTTCACGTAATTTAAATTCTCATCTTCAGTGACCACGCTAAGCTGTGATTGTGATAATAGATGAGGGTCTGGACTCCAAATCCTGCCCCATGGCCTTTTGCTGTTGAAGATATGTATGTGATGGTATGAGGGATAATTCAGATTAATCCAGGCTTTATAAGTACCCACAGTTTTGATCCAAAATTCCTGCCTAGTCCCATAGCTGCATGAGCCAGATAGTGAACTGCAAACACCCTTTTTTGCCTCTTCAGGCCTAAATCAGAATGTGACCTGGGTGCTTGGTTGGCATTGGGCCTCTTTCACCTGGACTAGATACTAGTAATAACTTCATCTTCAAAAGGTAGGGGAGAAAACCTGAGGCCAAGAGGAAAGAGAAAAGTTTTCCAAAAGAGAGCTCTAAAAGAAGATACGCTCTTAACCTTTCTGTGTCTTCTACTCCAAATACTGCCCCTCATACCTGGCCAACCACATCAGGCATCCCTGAAGATTTCCTTGTTTAGAATTATTTTTTGTTGTTGTTGTTGTTTTTGAAGATGGAGTTTTGCTCTTGTTGCCCAGGCTAGAATACAATGATGCAAACTCGGCTCACTGCAACCTCCGCCTCCCAGGTTCAAGTGATTCTCTCATACCTCAGCCTCCCAAGTAGCTGGGATGCACCACCACACCCAGCTAATTTTGTATTTTTAGTAGAGATGTGGTTTCTCCATGTTGGTCAGGCTGGTCTCTAACTCCCAACCTTAGGTGATCCGCCCACCTGGGCCTCCCAAAGTGCTGGGATTACTGACGTGAGCCACCGCCCCTGACCCCTTGTTTTCGAGTTCTTTACTTCCATGTATCATAACTGCAGAGAAACCACTGACACTCTCCAAGAATTCCAAATGTTTGCATCCATGCCAGCCATGGGAGGAGGGAGTCCTATCAACTATAAACAGAGCTGATATGCCCTCCCAACCCCCTGGGCAGAAGCATGAACAGGCAGACTGCCTCATTCTGTGCTTCTCTTTTGAGCATCCAAGGCTACTTTCAGAGCCACACTTGCCAGATGGTGAGACTACAAGGAAAGTGGTGCCCCACGTACATTAGACTTTACATGAGCAAGAAATAGCTTTGTGTGTGTAAGCTGTCGAGATTTCAGGATTTTTCTGTTGTGGCAGTTAGCATTAATTATTCTGATTAATTCAATATAAGAAATGTGTGCCCGGGCGTGGTGGCGCATGTGTGTAAAACCAGCACTTCGGGAGTTCAAGACCAGCCCGGCCAACATAGTGAAACTCTGTCTCTACCAAAAATACAAAAATTAGCCGGGCATGGTGGCACTCACTTGTATCCCAGCTATTTGGGAGGCTGAGGCAGGAGAATCACTTGAACCCAGGGGACGAAGGTTGCAGTGAGCCGAGATTGTGCCACTGCACTCCAGCCTGGGCAACAAGAGGCAGACTCTTTCTAAAAAAAAAAAAAAAAAATTCTAGTGTTTGAAAATTCATACAACAGGTTTTTATGCTTTTCAGAAAGTACTTTGTCCGAAAGAGCTGAAACTTAGTATATAACTTCTCACTTTTTGTAGGTGTTTCTTGCACGTATTTCCACAAGTATGTCTATGGTCTTTAAGCTTCTTCTTTCCTTCGCAAATGAACAAAAAGTTGCTTGGCTTAAAATAAGATTTAACACTGTCAACTGATTAATAACTTCAATTTAGTTTTTAACACTAAACATATGGGGCTTATGCTTCTTAACTCCAGTCTTAAACATTCAGTGTTTTATTTTCCACTTGTTCTTACAAAATAGTAAGATAAGAAAAGCATAAGAAAATACTGTACTCATAGAGTTACTCAAACATACCTGGATACCCAAAACTGATGTTTGACAAGTTGGGTCATGTGATGGCTTCAGGTTTTCAGATTTATGTACATTTCAAATCAGCATAAAAACAGTGGTTGAAAGGTTTCAAGAGAAGCGTATGGCAGTGTGGTTAGACCAATTGGGAGCATATAAACCTGCATGTGTATCAGCCACCTGGGCTTCTGAAAGGGCCTCTTCCTACCACACACTTGCCCAACTCAGTTTGTTCTCCACATGTCACAGAGAATGATCTATTCAAAACATCAATCAGACCATATTGCTTCTCAGTTTTTAATTTCTAACAGCATCTCCTTTGTTTTTATTTTTTATCTTATTTTATTTTCTAAAAATAGGCTCTCACTGGGTCCACCAGGCTTAAGTGCAGTGGTGTGATCACAGCTTACTGCAGCTTCAAGTTCCTGGGATCGAGCAGTCCTCCTGCCTCAGCCTCCCAAAATGCTGGAATTATACCCACCTATGAGCCACCATGCCCAGCTTCCTTCCCAGGTGGTAATCCTCAGTGGTGGCTGGCCACAGTGGCTCATGCCTGTTATCTCAGCACTTTGGAAAGCTGAGGCACAAGAATTGCTTGAGCCCGGGAGTTTGAGACCAGCATGAGCAACATAGTGAGACCCCAGTCTCTACAAAAGATTTTTTAAAAAATTAGCTGGACATGGTTGCAGGCCCATAGTCCCAGTGACTCAGAAGGCTGAAATAGGAGGATGGCTTGAGCCCAGGAGGTAGAGGCTGTAGTGAGCTATGATTTCACCTCTGCACTTAAGCCTGGGTGACAGAATGAGACCTTGTCTAAAAATAAAATCTTTAATGGCTTTCCCTTTAGACTTAATACAAATACTATGAAGCCATAAAAAAGAATGAGTTCATGTCCTTTGCAGGGACATGGATGAAGCTAGAAACCATCATTCTCAGCAACCTGACACAAGAACAGAAAACCAAACACCACATGTTCTCACTCATAAGTGGGTGTTGAACAATGATAACACATGGACACAGGAAGGGGAACATCACACACCAGGCCTGTTGGGGGGTGAGAGTAGGGGGTAAGGGAGGAATAGCAGAGGGTTGGGGAATAGGGAAGGTATAGCATTAGGAGAAATACCTAATGTAGATGATGGGGGGGGTGCAGCAAACCACCATAGCACACGTATACCTATGTAACAAACCTGCAAGTTCTGCACACATACCCCAGAACTTAAAGTGTAACCAAATGCCCATCAATGATAGACTGGACAGGGAAAATGTGGTACATATACAGCATGGAATACTACACAGCCATAAAAAATGATGAGTTTGTGTCCTTTGTAGGAACTCAAATGAATCTGGAAACCATCATTTTCAACAAACTGACACAAGAACAGAAAACCAAACACCTCATGTTCTCACTCAGAGGTGAGTATTGAACAATGAGAACGCGTAGACTCAAGGAGAGGAGCATCACACACTGGGGGCAGTTGGGGGGGTTAGGGGAGGGACAGTGGGGTTGGGGAGGGTAGGGAGGGATAATGTGTGGAGAAATGCTGGATATAGTATATACCTAAAGTAAAATAAAAGTAAAAAGAAAAAAGAAACCCCCCCCAAAAAAAAAACTCAACTCATAAACAGCTCCATAAGCCCTGCATCATCTGCTACCAACTGCCTCTCCAACTTCTCTGTCCAACACACTCCCTCTTGTTCGTGCCCAATTTTGTGACATTTGAAACGCATCCATTTATTCCCACCTTGGAACCTTACTATTCTCCATGCCTAGGCTTATGCATTACATCACAACCACACAACTGTTTCTTTCTCAACACCCTGATCTTTTCTCAAATGCCACATCTGTAGAGAAACTTTTTTATTACCCAAATAACCACTTTCCCACACGAACAAACAATAACAAGACAGTCATGAAGGACATTTATGGGACAATTGAGGAAAATCAGAATTCACTCCATGTTAAATAATGTTGTTATAACTACTATGGTAGTATTTTTTTAAATTTAGGTTCAAGGGGTACATGTGAAGGTTTGTTACATGTGTAAACTGTATGTCACAGGGGTTTGGTGTACCAGTAATTTTGTCACCCAGGTAATCAGCATAATAGGATAGGTCGTTTTTCAATTCTCACCCTCCTGCCAGCCTCAAATAGACCCCATGTTCCTTTCTCTGTGTCCATGTGTCCTCATCGTTGAGCTCTTGCTTATAAGTGAGAACAGCTAGTATTTGATTTTCTGTTCTTGCATTAATTCACTTAGGATGATGGCCTCCAGCTCCATCCATTGTTGCTGCAAAGGTCATGATGTCATTCTTTTTTATGGCTGTGTAGTATTCTATGGTGTATATGTAGCACATTGTCTTTATCTTCTAGATTGATTCTATATCTTTGCCATAATGAATAGTGCTGTGATGATCATACACATGTATGCGTCTTTCTGATAGAACAATTTATATTCTGTTGAGTACATAACAAGGGATGAAATTGCCGGGTCAAATGGTAATTCTATTAAGTTCTTTTAAAAAATCTCCAACTGCTTTCCACAGTGGCTGAACTATTTTACATTCCCATCAACAGTGTATACAATTCCCTTTTCTTCAGAATCTTGCCAGCATCTGTTACTTTTTGACTTTTTAATAATAGCCATTCTGACCAAGGTGATACGTCATTGTGGTTTGGATTCGCATTTCCTTAATGATTCGTGATATTGAGCATTTTTTCATATGTTGTTGGCTATATGTGTGTCTTCTTTTGAGAAGCGTCTTTTCATGTCCTTTGCCCATTTTTTAATGTGGTCATTTGTTTTTTGCTTGTTGATTTGTTTAGGTTCCTTATAGATTCTGAATATTAGATCTTTGCTAGATTCATAGTTTGCAAATATTTTCTCCCATTCTGTAAGTTCTCTGTTTACTATGTGGATCGTTTCTTTTGCTGTGCAAGAGCTCTTTAGTTTAATTAGCTCCCACTTGTCAATTTTTATTTTTGTTGCAATGGCTTTTGGAGTCTTTGTCATGAAGTCTTTGCCCAGGGCAATGTCCAGAATGGTATTTTCTAGGTTTTCTCCTAAGGTTTATAGCTTTAGGTTTTACATTTAATTCTTTAATCCATCTTGAGTTGATTTTTATATATGGTGAAACTAGGGGTCCAGTGTCAATCTTCTGCATATGGCTATCCAGTTATATTTATCCCAGCACCATTTATGGAATAGGGAGTCATTTCCTTATTCCTCGTTATTGTCGGCTTTGTTGATGATCAGATGGTAGTAGAGGGTGCAGCTTTATTTCTGAGTTCTCTGATCTGTTCCATGGGCCTATGTGTCTGTTTTTGTACCAGCAGCCAGCCTGTTAGCCTTGTGGCATAGTTTGAAGTCAGGTAGTATGATGCCTCACGCTTTGTTCTTTTTGCTTTACTGCTAAATTTTTTGAAAGTCATATGGCATTGTGGTTACACAGGTAAAGATCCTGTTCTTTGGAAATATTTCCTGAATTATTTAGAGATAAAATTCCATGTTATTTATAAATTGCTCTAAAGGGTACAACAACAACAAAACCAACACATGTATACAAAGAAGTACATAAAGACATGCACACATATAGGGGACAAAGAAAGCTAATGTGGCATTATGTTAATAATTGATGAATTTGGGTGATGAGAAAATGCATATTCATTGCAAACTATTATTTCAACTTTTCTGTAGATTTGAAATTTATCAACATAAAATGGGGGAGAAAACAAAGTCTTCACCCCCACTTTTTACCCTTTTATCTTGCTGTATTTTGTGTAATGTGCCTAAAATTCTCTGAAATTTTGTATTTTTTTATTTCATTGATTATTTGGATCATCTTGTTCTACTGGAATGTCAGCTCCTGAAAGTGGAGAATTTGCCAGTTATAGTATAATGAACCACTTTTCCCCAAGCATCTAGACCCAAGTAACACTCAATTAACAGTTATTGAATAAGTGAACGAATGAATGACCCCCTCAGACACACTTAACTCATGCCATGCTCCAGTCTCCTTAGAAGTAATTCAGAAAAAGGTGCCTTGAACACTTCTTGTCTCACAACAACCAAAAGGCCCTCAAAACAACCAAAAGAATCAGCAAATCTGAACGAGTGTCCTCACTCATCCTGAGGATCTGCAAAAACAGGGAGCCTTCAGTCTCACTGGGGACATTAAACAGGTCCACATACAACAAGATGACTATGAGAGCCCTTTTAACTTTACAAAAGCACTTTGGCAAACATTGCCCCATTGAATCATCACATCAGTACCACAGGATAGGTAAAATTATTTGCCTATTGACAGAGGAGGGGGCCAAAACCCAAAAGGAGCTTGCATGATTTGCCCAAGCTCCAGCACTTTTAACTGGCAGAACCAAGATTCGAACTTTTCTGACTCAGAATAATTTTTTCTTTTTACTATACATCAGCCCATCTAAAATATTATTTACAATTACTAACAGACAGTATTTTTAATTGCCAAATAAGTTATGGATATATATATAGGCCAGATATGGTGGCTCATGCCAGATTATAGTTCTGTAATCTCAGAACTTTGGGAGGCTGAGACAGGCAGATCACCTGAGGTCAGGAGTTTAAGATAAGCCTGGCCAACATAGGGAAACCTCATCTCTACTAAAAATACAAAAATTAGCTGGGCATGGTGGTGTGTGCCTGTAGTCCCAGCTACACGGGATGCTGAGGCAAGAGAATCACTTGAACCCAGAAGGCAGAGCTTGCATTGAGTTGAGATTGTGCCATTGTACTCCAGCCTGAGTGACAGAGCGAGATTCCATCTCAAAAAAAAAAAAGTTATGGATATGTATATAATATAATAAATATAAATATATAATATATAATTAAATATATACATTATATATATATATAATATTTGATAATGGTCAAGAACACATCCAAAAATAGCTCATCACATAAAAGAAAACAGAGACGGCTTGTCTAAGAGAGAGCCTTGTAATGTACAATGACAGCTACTTGCTTTGTCAATAAGATGGAGGTTCCAGGGGCACTGATTTCGAGCTAAGCCTCTGGGCCCTTTAAAGCAAGTGCTTCTGTTCCTTAATCCACCAGCTTGCCCTTCTGCTCTCCACCTCCATAAAGACAGTCAGCCCTTTACAGCGGCGGGCCTTGGAGCTCTAACGTGACAGTCTGACAACACCTAACACCTTGTAAGCTACACAGAACCCTGCCTCGATCAATACTTGGATGGAAGGCAAAGAAGTAAAAAGAAATTTCAGGCACGGCAAGAAATAGTGTTTTTCACTCAGGAGGTTGCACTCTAAACCATGCGTCAATTCTGTACCATTTGCCCAACAGGAAAGGGGAGCTGGTTGAAAAGTATGATTCCTGTCTTAATGTATCTTAGGAACTGATACATTATAGTAAGTGAAATGAGCTAGTCACAGAAGGATAAATAGCACATGATTCCACCAGCATCAGGACAAATACTATCAAATTCCTAGAAGCAGAGAGTAGAATGGTGGTCTCCCAGGGGCTGGAGGGAGGGGTAAGTGGGGAGTTGTTCAAATGGTAGAAAGTTTCAATTGCACAAGATGGATAATTGAAGTCTGTGGTATGGCAATACCTATAGTTAACAAAACTATTTTGTATATAGGAAAATTTTTTAAATGAGCTCTCAAGTGCTCTTATCACAAAAAAAGGGAAGAGAGGTAGAAGCAAACTTTTGGAACTGATGGATATATTTGTTACTCTGATTGTGGTGATGGTTTCATGGACGTATGTGCATGTTCAAACTCATCAAGTTATATACATTAAATATGTGCATATTTTTAATATCAATTATACCTCAATAAAACTGTTTTAAAAATCCAATAGTACCTTCCAGGTAGAATACAATGCCTTTTGGCCAAAGTTCAACTCAACTGATTACATTCCCATCCCAATTTCTAATGGTCTCCAATCTGCTCAAACAGGCATGCAGACTTTGACTGCTATAAAATATAGTGTTAAGCAGAACCAAAGCAATGATTAAATATATATTCTGTATGTTAAAAACCTATACTGAGGACATTCAAGACCTGTTCCAGATTTTTTTTTCTCTTTTAAAAAAGCTATATAGAGATTAAACAATATATACAATTCACCCATTTTAAATGCACATTTCAATGTTTAAAGTATATTTAAGGGGCCAAGCAATCATCAGTCTAATTTTAGTACATTTTTACAACCTGACTAAAAAAAAAAAAAATCCTGTACCCATAAGCAGCCACTCCCCATTCTCTCCAAGCCTCCTCTTCCCCGAGTCCCTGGAAACCACTGACCTGCTTTCTGTCTTTGTAGATCTGCCTATCCTGGACATTTCATATGAATGCAACCACACCATATATGGTCTTTTGCTTCCAACTTCTTTCACTTAGCATGATTTCAGCATTCATTCATGTTGTGTCATGTATCAGTACTTCATTTCTTTTCACTGACAAATAATATTTCACTGTATGGATATATTGCATTTTGTTTATTCATTCATCAGTCAATGGACTTTTGGATTGTTTCCACTTCTATGTCATAGGTAAATATATGACTGCTATAAATACTCATCTACACATTTTTGTGTGTGCAAATGTTTTTATTTCTCTTGGATATATACTAAGGAGTATAATCATTGAGTCATATAACTATACATTAATCATTTTAAGGACCTGCCAGGTTGTTTTCAAAAGTGGCTGACCCATTTTACATCTCCATCAACAATGTGTGAAAGTTGCAACTTTTCCACATCCTCACCAACGTTTGTCATCTTGCAGTCTTTTCATGATAGCCATCCTAATGTTTATGAGACGGTATTTCAATGTGATTTTGGTTTACATTTGCAGAATGACTAATTATTGTTTTGCATATAGATGTTTAGCTGTCCCAGCACCATTTGTTGAAAAGACTTCTTTTCCCTATCAAATTGTCTTGGTATCCTGTGAAAATCAATTAATCATAAATGCAAGAGTTGGGTTTATTTTTACAGTAGTATGCCTTACATACTTCTCAAAAGTGACAGTAATAAAATTGATCTATGTTATTGGTTGAGAACTAGGTGTTCCCAGAAATCTGCAAAGAAGAGAATTTGTAAAGTATGCATATAGAATAGAGTATGACATCTTAAAAATCAATTTAAACCCCCTCCACATTTTATAAAAGATACCAGTTTTCAAGTCAAAATATTAAGCTAATCTATCTAATAAAAACTAATACATATTGGACCTGGAATTTTGCCAAACTCTTTAAGTATGGCTGCCATTTCATCTTCAGAAGCCCTCTATGAGTTTAGTGTACAATCGTTTCCCCAAATGAGAAACTGAGGCCTCACCAGCCAGTAGTCACTTGTGCATTTCCAAGTCTATAATGAACTGATACCCTATGTATGATGAGTATAATTTATAGATATTGCCTAATAGCAGATATAAAAGTCTTAGTGTTCCTAAAAGGTCAGTGCAGCCCATCACAAACTTGAAATTTCCTCAAAGGTACCATGTTTAATCTTTAAATTCATGCAAAATTTTCCATCTCCATAATACATGTTTATATAAAATAAGACTTTATGTGGAAACACTTAACCACAAGTAGGGGGAAACACAGACTTCCTCAGTCTTTGAGAAAAATTACCCCGTAGAGGAGCCTCCAGGTAGCTTTGCTGACTCCTGGGGGTAGCAGTTTAGAAACGGGAGATTCCTTTGTTGTCCTTCACGTTTATTTTTCAATTGCAATTAAAATGTTTCAAAAACTATACACATTGCCTCTTGTAAACATTTCTAGAACTAGAGTGGATTTCTGCACATAACATTGGTGCAGCTGCCTGATACACTACAAGTGGTCCTGAACCATGGCTGAAAAACAATTTTCTTTGAGCAAATCTTGTTTTCATACTGGCTTACACTATACAAGTAAAGATGTATTCCCACAGGAACAACGAAATGTTTCCCCAACATGCAATTTTGAAACAATTGCATCTGTAGGGAAAGCTTTTCAAAATCACATATTTAAAAAGAAAGTGTATCATCCTTGATAAAACAATAATAGAACCAAACTAAGTCCAGAGGAGAACAAACAGTGTGCTAAAACTTAATGCGAGGATCTGCATTTCCTTGTAGAGTGGCTTCCACGAATTTGTCTACTATGTTTCTTGGACTTTAATCGTCTGTGGTTAGTTTTATTTTACTTTATGCTTTTATAATCTCAACTTTTATTTTAGATTCGGGTGTGCATGTGCAGGTTTGTACTTGAGTATGTTGCACGATGCTGTGCTTTGGGGTGCGATTCAGCCTGCCACCCAGTTAGTGAGCATAGTACTCACTAAGTAGATTTTTCAACCCTTTCCCTGCTCCTTCCCTCCTCACTATAATATTCCCTGTTTTCTATTGTTGTGTGGTTGGTTTTAAAGGAAAAAATAAATATTAAAATGCTGAACATCTTTGTGTTAAGAATGATCTCTTAGGTAATTCATTGTTAGAGTAATTGATGTGTTTAATTAGTATTCTTTGTCCTTTCGTTATAGTGAAAATTGGTTTGTTCTTGGATATATACATCTTTACGCCCAGAATTTTTTTCCTCCGGGACTTGATTTCCACAGCTGGTATGCGATTGCAGTTTTCTTACATGGCAATAGTAAGAAAAGTCCTACCAGTCAGTTGATCTTGAAATTTAATAATTTCTGAAGATTTTTTTCCTAAACTTATTACTTAGGTTAGGGCAGCAAAAAAAAAAAAAACTTGTCCAAGCATAATTCCACCCTATCCAGGATGTACCTGGCAAACTAGTGGAACAGACAAGCCAGAAGCCTGTTTGCAAGAGGACTGAAAAATATTTTGGGAAGAATACAACCTAAGAGAATGTAATGAGGAGAATCTAGTAAGAGCTTTGGTTGTTTGGTTGTTGCTATAAATTGAAAGCCTTCTCATAATGGTTCACTAAACTTTTTTTTTTTTGAGACGGAGTTTCGCTCTTGTTACCCAGGCTGGAGTGCAATGGCGCCATCTCGGCTCACCGCAACCTCCGCCTCCTGGGTTCAGGCAATTCTCCTGCCTCAGCCTCCTGAGTAGCTGGGATTACAGGCACGTGCCACCATGCCCAGCTAATTTTTCTTTTGTATTTTTAGTAGAGACAGGGTTTCACCATGTTGACCAGGATGGTCTCGATCTCTTGACCTCGTGATCCACCCGCCTCGGCCTCCCAAAGTGCTGGGATTACAGGCTTGAGCCACCACGCCCGGCCCTCACTAAACTTTTAATAAACAGATACTATACATGTGGCCAGAGTATAGGGAAACCAAGAATTATTGCTGAATGACTAACAATGCTGAGCATTTTTTAATATGTACTTGTTAGTCATTTGTATATCTTCTTGGAGAAATGTCTATTCATATCTTTTGACCAGAACAAGAGCTGATGAAGTGCCTCGGGGCCAATGACACAGTGGGGCCTGTGTAGTCACAGGAATGTGGAAAGACAGGACACAGCTTGCAGGAGGGAGGGAGACAGGGGAATAGGTACCCTGACCCCATTCTCTTCTTACGCTCCAATGGTCCCTCCATTAGCCAAACCCAACAAACATCAGAAGGCAAAAGAGCCATTGTGTATTAGTCTGTTTTGATGCTGCTGATAAAGACATACCTGAGAGTGGGACGAAAAAGAGGTTTAATTTGACTTACAGTTCCACAAGGCGGGAAGTGACAGGCACTTCTTACATGGCAGTGGCAAGAGAAAATGATGAGGAAGCAAGAGCAGAAATTCTGATAAATCCATCAGATTTCATGAGACTTATTCACTATCATGAGAATAGCATGGGAAAGATTGGCCCCAATGATTCAATTACTAGGTCCCTACCACAGCATGTGGGAATTCTGGGAGATACAATTCAAGTTGAGATTTGGATGGGGGCACAGCCAAATCATATCACATTGTTATGTCCACTTGGATGTTAATAATCCCCAGCCAGCAACCCCCAAGAACACACCTGTAGTTGAACATGTTGGGTTTGTTGCTTACTATAGTGGGCCAGAATGCACAGCCTAGAGAACCTTAGGGAGTCTCTGTGAGGGAATGTTAGGACTTACTATTTCTCAAATTGGGATGGTTGGGGGTAATCTGGGGAAAGGTTGAAGGAAAGAAGAGGCTTCATCCTGGCTGCTGTCAGCAAAGGGAGGCAAAGCAGCTTCTTTAATCTTACTGCATTGTATCCTCATTCTGCATAAAATTTACTAGGATACCTGATTATAGAATTTTCTCCACTTCCTGATAGCATTTTCCTCTTCTAGCTAACTGGTTGTCCATTTCTGTGGCTTGGACAAAGGTCACATTTTTGTCTGTGTTCCGTATGATACAGAGGGATGTGTGGTTGTCTTGATCCATTCTGATGACGGAGTGGCCTTTTCTGACATTGAAGTTCTGTGAAAGTTCCATGTTCAACAGGAGAATTTCCTGATTGTAACAGATCAGGTCCAGGAGCATAGGGACTGCTTTTCTCTTGCTTACAGGTCAGCCTCCTGGAGTGCACACCAGGGTGCATGTGGTGGAGCAGGCCATAGTGTCTAGCACCCAAAAGCTGCTAAGTGCTGAGTCTGACATAATGGTCAACATCAGACCACATCTTTGAGCCCAGCTCTCCATGGGGGGAAGTAAGAAGTGACAGAACTATTTTTCTTGACCGGAAATGCCACTTACAAAACAGAAGAGTTCAAGATGCTTCTCCTTGGACTGCCTCCTCATAGAAGACAACACGCAGGGAAGAGTACCCACTCTCCCACATCACTATAGGTCGCTAAGCATTTAAGGGGCATGATTAACTTTGTGAGAGTATCTGGCTGTGCAGTGGGGGAAAACTGCATTCCAGCACCTGATTGGAAACTCTGCTGCTCAGTGAAGCAGAGGAAGCCCAGCAGGAATGGATAGTTCTTGAACATGGGAGAGATGTCTCCTAGGGACTTAGATATACATAGGGGCTTTGCAGGAAGCTGAGGTCTTAAGTCATGCAGAAGGAGAGAAAAGTCAGAGAAATTTGGATTTAGCATTTTTGTGCCTTGTTAATATCCATAGTCTGTGGAGGCCTAGAGAAACCTAGTGTGCATACTTTTTAAACACCAAATCAACTACTTTTATATGCATTAAATTAAAATGAACTTTTTCCTGAGTTTGGCAATAATGCACAATATACTTTTAACAGCTCTTTGCATCATTCCCAACCTGTAAAGGTGAATAATCATGCTTACTTATTTATAAAGTTCTTTGAGGTTTTTGGATGAAAGGCTCTTTTAAAGTACAAAGCATTAATTTTTTGTGACAGAGCAATATATGGGAAATGAACATGAAGCGATATAAAAATTTTTGTGTTCTTTCTTGCTTTAAGATTTTAGTCGCTTTTTTTACAGAGCCACAAAAAGCCAGTCTCCAACAGGAGATCTGGGGTTTGAGATAACAGAACTAATAAAGGTACTGTAAGTATAAAATCCTAGATAGGCTTGAATCAGCTACTCCTTTTGAAGATGTAAGAAATAAATTGATAGACAAAGTATTCTGCACAAATGAACTCATTTCAGTAAGTTGCACTGATAATCTGGGAAGTATGTAAATGGTCTCTATTTATAGACCCCTTATATCCATTTTTGACCAGGACGAGCTAGTGAAGCTATAGCAATAGTCAATCATTACAAGTAACTAGACCACAAGAAAAAAATGTGCCAGTTGCTAGGTGATAACTTTCAATCTATCATTTTAGGTAATAAATATAAGATGAAGTTATGAGGAAAGAAGTTATTCACAGCTAAAACTCCAGCTAAAATGGCTATTATTTATTGCACGGAACTGAAATCAGATGAGGTTGAGAAACCTAATGTTCCAACCTAGAAGCCAAGATGCCACACAAAAGCAGACCTTTTTCAAGGACAAATCCAAAGGCAAATAGAAACAAGGATTTAGGAAGCAGGTAAAGAGGATAAAAGGTTGGGGAAAACTGGACTCAACCATGTCACTTATTACCATGTGTCAGATCAGACATTGCAGATCTGGAGAGAATATTTTGAGAACCACTGGTCTAAAGGATTATAATCAGTCAATTTAAAAGTGTGAGAAAGGACACTAATAACAGCTAGAATTTAGTTTTCACTGCCATGCCACTATGCTTCAAATAACTTGTTAGGTGATATATATATGTATGTATAATGATTTATAAGAAATAACTATTTTGAGGGCTGGGCATGGTTGCCCATGCCTGTAATTCCAGCATTTTGGGAGGCTGAGGTGAGTGGATAACTTGAGGCCAGGAGTTCAAGACCAGCCTGGCCAACGTGGTGAAATCCTGTCTCTACTGAAAATACAAAAATTAGCCAGGCATGGTGGCAGGTGCCTGTAATCCCAGCTAATCAGGAGGCTGAGGTATGAGAATCACTTGAACCCAGCATGTGAAGGTTGCATTGAGCCATGATCATGCCATTACATTCCAGCCTGGTCGAAAGAATGAGACTATCTCAAAAAAAGAAGAAAGAGAAATACAAGTACATATTTTGGGCTTTGGCCCCTGTTGCTGGCACAGGGCTCATAAAACCCTTGTAATTTACTGAGCAATAGGGATAACAGGAAAATTCTTGTTCTAATATTTTTTCTTTGACCTTGGTTCCCGACACAGATATTTTAATCCATTGAAATTTCCTGGGTAATATGAATATCTTTTGTGGTAACGAGGTGACATTATGGGCTTCTGGATAGGGACTGGTCGTCAGAAAGACCAAGCTGTAATTAGAAGCTTGGAACTTTCAGCCCCATCTGCCATTCTCTGAGAAGGGGAGAGGAGCTGGAGATGGAGTTAACAATTGATCATGCCTGTGTGATGAAGCCTCCATAAAAATCTTTGAGCTATGGGGTCCCAGGTGCTCCCAGTTTGCTGAACATGTAGAAGGTGGCATGCCCGAAGAGGACATGCAAGCTCCACATCCCTTTCCCCCATACCTTTCCCAATGTGTCTCTTCTGCCTGGCTGTTCCTGAGTTGTATTCTTTTATAATAAATGGGCACACATAAGTAAAGTGTTTTTCTGAGTTCCGTGAGACAGTCTAGCAAATAATCATACCCAAGAAAAGGTTCATGGAAACCTTCGATTTATAGCCCATCAGTCAGAAGCAAAAGCCACAACCTGAGACTTGCGGTTAACATCTGAAGTGAGGGCAGTCTTGGTTTTGAGCCTTTAGCCTGTGGAATCTAATGCTATCTCCAGATGGAGTGTGAGAATTCAGTTAAATTGTGAGATACCCTTTGCTATCTGCAGAGAATCAATGTATGGAAAACACATGCGCACATACACACACACCCATCTAGTGTCAGAAGCAAAGTATTAACTGTGAGTGCGAATTTACAGTATGAGAAAACAGGTGATTTTCTACTAAATTCCGTATATGCATATGCAGAATGCATATATGCATGTGTATGTGTGTATATATGTGTATACACACACAGAGAGAAAAAGGCTGTAATTTTCATGCATGCATAAACACAAAAACAGACATTATTTATTTCTTTGTCATAGATTAAAAAACTAAAATTAGGCTAACAAAGTTAAAAAAAAATCTTGCCTATATCTGTAAAGGTCAAAACAGAGACATGAGCCCTGGTCAGTCTCCATCAAAGCCCATGACTTTCCCACCGTGTCATTCTCCATCTCTGTTAGAAAGTTAGTCACCGACTAATAGCAAAAATAAAAATAAAATAAAAAACAGCTTATGTTGGAAGAGCTTGCAAATAAGCTAAAACCAGGAAGAACTCAAATGCACAGTAGCCTGAGGTCTTTTCAAGAGGACAATATAGTCTGACCCCCTCCAGGCTGGAGACAGAGCACTAGTGTTGGATGACACTATTTTATTGCTTGGGATGACCCTTGACAGTGGTGTGGGTGGCTAACTCAGTTACAGCTGAAGCAGAAACTGGCTGGCATGACCTTCAAAATCCAGAAAAGGCAAGAGGAGATGCTTCAAAATTACATTTTCTCTTTGAAGAGCTCACATTTCTCTCACTGACTTTGACTCCAAATAATAATTATATATGGAAGCCAAGGGGTAAAAGTCATAGAAAGTGTCTCCTGACAGCAACAAATAACAAAATATCAAGGAAGGGGTTCTGCCTCCCCTTCGTCCTCCCGCTGCTCTCCCTCCTCTTCCTACTCCTCCCTCCTGCTCCTCCTGGTTGTCCTCCTTCTCGTCTTCCTCTTACAAGGAAGAACCATTTGTTTCCTATGCCTAGAGCAGATGTGTAACGTTGGAAAAGAAACCTCACTCCTACCGATGCTCTTGCTCCTAGCAATGCTCTTCCTCCCCACTTTGAAAAGACTGAAGCTCCCTGGGTTTTGCTCTTCAGGTTCTACCTTGACTCTCCAAGGCATTGGTTTTTCCTCAAAGCTCCCCCAGGTGGTTCTAATATGTATCCAGTATGAGCACCACTGTGAAATAAATTGCCTTGGCTTTTATCTACAATCTTTCC
Source organism: Callithrix jacchus (assembly GCF_049354715.1). Taxonomy (NCBI): domain Eukaryota; kingdom Metazoa; phylum Chordata; class Mammalia; order Primates; family Cebidae; genus Callithrix; species Callithrix jacchus. The sequence continues at coordinate 79,255,879 of NC_133517.1, forward strand.
TGCTGCCTTTCTCCTCCCTACCTCAAATCATGTCCCTATTGTCCAAACTCTAATAGAAAATACTTTTGGCCAAGTGAGGGCTCACACCTGCAATCCCAACAGTTTGGGAGGCTGAAGCAGGAGGATTGCTTCAGCCCAGGAGTTTGAGACCAAACTGGGCAACAGAGGGAGTCCTCATCTCTACAAAACATATAAAAGTTAGTCAGGTGTGGTGGTGCATGCCTGTCGTCCCAGCTGCTTGGGTCAAGGCTACAGTGAGCTGTGATCACGCCACTGCACTCCTGCCTGGGCAACAGAGCGGGTCCCTGTCTCAAAAAAAGAAGACACTTTTATTGACCCTGAATCTTTACAAACTACCCTTCCATCTGTATTCTTAAAAAAAAAATTGGGCCAGCCCTGTTGGCTGATGCATGTATGTAATCCTAGCACTTTGGGAGGCCAAGGCGGGTGGATCACCTGAGGTCAGGTGATTGAGAATAGCCTGGCCAACATGGTGAAACCCCATCTCTACTAAAAATAAAAAATTAGCCGGGTGTAGTAGTGGGCACCTGTAGTCCCAGCTACTCAGGAGGCTGAGGCAAGAGAATTGCTTGAACCGGGGAGGCGGAGGTTGCAGTGAGCGGAAATCACACCACTGTACTCTAACCTGGGTGACAGAGTAAGACTTTGTCTCAAAAAAAAAAAAAAAAAATTTGGTGGGAGGTTATATACCTCTGTTTATTCAAATCCATACAATTTTTAACCTCTCAAAATCAGGTTTTGGTCTCTAATATCCTACCTAAGTTGTTGTTTGTTTTATTTTTGTTTTTACCCAGATTACTAATATCCTGCTACTTTTTTGCCCGGTCTTCATTTTCCTCAACTTTAATGCTGTGTTTGATACTAGAGACTGTTTAATATTCGAAACACCACCATGGACTTCAATTTGTGACCATGCTTAATTTTGCATGTCATAATTTACCAACCATCACTTCCATTTTCACTCTTTTCTCGTTCTCTAGGCCTGCAGTTGTAGATATTCCTCAAAGTTCCACACATTTCTACTTCCCTTTAGCAGGCTCATCTGGTTACAGCAATTCAATAATCACTTTTGTGAAGTGGTCTCCACCCTTTTTTAAATCTGCAGCTGACACCACTTGAGAAGTCTAGACCTAGATTTTTATCTGTCTGTTGGACATCGCCACCTGAACATCTCATCAGGATCTCAAATTCAATATGTATCCAATAAACTCGTCACTATCTCTACCAGTCTGTTTCTTCTCTCTTCTTATTTATAGAACCACCACATTCATCAATCACTCAAAGTTGAAATCTTGACGGCATTTTGTCATCTTTGATTTCTTCCTTTCTTTACTGCCAATAAGATTACATTCTCTATAATTATGTTAATGTCTTTATTGAGGGACAATTTGCATTACAATAAACTACACCTAAAGTATGTAATCTGATAAATTTTGACATGGATACATCTATAAACCATGAGATAGTGAAAACAGCCATAACCCTTAAAAGTTGCCTCAAGGTATCCCCTTGTCCTCCCCATCCCCAGGCAACCACTATTTGCATTCTTCTTCCCTCCTCCTCCTCCTCCTCCTCCTCCTCCTCCTCCTCCTCCTCCTCCTCCTCCTCTTCCTCCTCCTCCTCCTCCTCCTTCCTCTTTCTTCTTCTTCTTTTTTTTTTTTCCTGAGACAGAGTCTTGCTCTGCTGCCCAGGCTGGAGTGCAGTGACAGGATCTTGGCTCACTGCAACCTTCACCTTCCCCATTCAGGTGATTTCCCTGCCTCAGCCTCCCAAATAGCAGGGACTACAGGCGTGTACCACTAAGCGCAGCTCATTTTTATATTTTTAGTAGGGGTTTTAACCATGTTGTCTAGGCTGGTCTCAAAATCCTGACCTCAAGTAATCCACCTGCCTTGGCCTCCCAAAGTGCTGGGATTACAGATGTGAGCCACCATGCCCAGCCCATTATTTGCTCTCTATCACTATAGGTTACTTTGCATTTTTCAGAATGACATTGATCCTTTCCTGTGCTTATATGCCGTTTGTCCCTTGTAGACATGTCCATTTAAATATTTTGCTAAAATTTTAATTCATTAATTACACATATTGATAATAATAATAAATAACATTATTATTGAATTTTGAGGCTTCTTTATAACAAGCCCTTTGCCAGATATATGATCTGTAAATATTTTCTCCCAGTGTAAGATTTGTCTTTATATTTCTTCTCACAATTACTTTTTTCTTTTTTCTTTTTCTTTTTTTTTTTTTTTTTTTTAGGCAGTCTTACTCTTTCACCCAGGCTGAAGTGCAGTGGCATGATCACAGCAGATCACTGCAGCCTTGAACTCCTGGGCTCAAGCAATCCTCCCATCTTAGCCTCAGGCATTTGCCAACACACCCAGCTAAGTGTGTGTGTGTGTGTGTGTGTGTGTGTGTGTGTGTGTCTATATATATATATATATAGAAACAGGGTCTCACCATATTGCCCAGGCTGGTCTCAAAGTCCTGGGCTCAAGCGACTCTTCCACCTCAGCCTCCAAAAGTGCTGGGATTATAGGCATGAGCCAATACACAGTGTCTTTTGAAGAAGAGTTTATAATATTGATGGAGTTCATTTTTTTAATACATGTCATGCTTTTTGTGTCATAAATGAGAAATAATTGCCCAACTATAAAGATATTTCTCTTACGTTTCTTTTATAAGTTATATATTTATGTGTTTCACATTTAGATCCCTGATCCATTTTCAGTAAACTTTTGTATGTGGCTCAAGGTAAACCAAAGTATCTTCTTATTTGTATTTGCAAATTGTTTGGTACCATTTGTTGGAAACTTGAATGAAACTCTTTCTTCACTTTGTGGAAAATCAATTGACCATACGTGTGTTTGTCTCTACTTTGGTTTCTGGATTATCTACTTTATACCATTGATCTGTTCACCTACATTAACATAAATATGACCTTGGGTTGATTACTATAACCTCATGATAAGTCTTAAAATCAGATAGTATAAATGTTGTTTTTCATTTTGAAAATCAATTTGGCTAGTCTAGGTCCATTGTATTTCCCTACAAGTTTTATGGATTTTCACTGTGATTGCATTCAATCTATAGGTCAAGTTGGAAAAAATTAAAAATATTTAGTCTTCAGATCCATGGACATAGTATATCTATCTCTCTATTTGTTCAAGTCTGCTTAAATTAACTTCAGCAATGTTTTATAGTTATCAGTGTACAGGTATTGTATATCTTTTGTCAAATTAATCTTTAAATATTATGAGTTTTACTTTGTTGAATGCTATATATTTTTACATTCCTATAAATAGTTTGAGATTTGTTCTGGAATATATTCAAATTACCTGGAAATTTAAAAGTTTGATTCTTTTGGGTCATGTAATACAGTTTTGTTATAAGCTCGGCATGGTGGCTCACACCTGTGATCCCAGTACTTTGGGAAGCTGAGGCAAGTAGATTACCTGAAGTCAGGAGTTTGAGACCACACTGGCCAATATGGTGAAACCCTGTCTCTACTAAAAATATAAAAATTAGCCAGGCATGGTGGTGGGCACCTGTAATCTCAGCTACTCAGGATGCTGAGGCAGGAGTATCACTTGAACCCAGGAGGCAGAGGTTGCAGTGAGCCAAGATCATGTCATTGCACTCCCACCTGGGCAACAGAACAAGACTCCTTCTCAAAAAAAAAAAAAAAAGTTTTGTTATGTAGGATCAGAGAAGCACTTTATCTAGGATTAATTTTTTCCCACTAGTGAAATAAAGCCCTTCTGAGTACGTTGTCAATGCCTTATGAATTACACTGTCACAGGATCCTTGGGGTGTTTCTTTGCTACCTGGAAACCTCTGTGGCAGTTTGTGCCTTTGCCCAAGTTTTGCTCAAGCCTGCTGAGATCTTTCCACTCACTTGGCCTGTCAGGCTGCACTTGGCTCATGCTAACAGCCTCAATCCCATGTTTGCCAAGGGCAAACCAGTTGCAGAGTAGTGAGAGGTATGTGAGAGAGCAAGCATGGGGTCTGGCCACTGTCCACAGCCAGGCACACTGGATGTGGTGGGGCAGGCAGCTCCAGGCACTGGCATGAATGCCAGCTCTTTGTGAGGCTGCAGCTGGACCAGGCATACCACAAGCAGCTTTCACTTTAGGCACTGGGGAATGCAGTGGCACTTGAAAGCTTGGAGACACCAGGAACCACAGAGCTCCAAAAGGGGTAGCACAGCCCTGGCTCAAGAAGCTTGTAGGTCTGGGCTCCCTGAACAGTCACAGTTCTTCTTTCTTCTCTTCTCTCTTCTCTACTTCTTGTGCTTGAAACATGGTGAGTGGGCGGGGCCAGGGAGGAGGGTGTGTTTCAGACCTGTTTGTATTACAGCTCTTTCAGTCCCATCATTCAGCAGGTCCCAGGTTCTTGTCCCACATCCAGGAAGAATGAGGTACATGGACAACTAGAGGGTACACAAAGCAAAGAGGTGCTTTATAGAGCTATAGTACAGCTCTCTGGAGACCTGAAGTAGGTAGCTCCTTTCTGCAAGCAGGTTGTCTCAATGTGTCTTCAGCTCTCAGCTGGGTCTGTCTGTTCAGCTCTCAGCTGGGAGGTGACCTACATTGGGAAGCTCCTCTCCACAGGTAGATCATGTCATCATCTGCCCTAGTCTGGCTGAGTCTGGGGTTTTTATGGGTTTCAGGGGAGGAAGTGCATGCTGATTGGTCCATGGACAGGCCTGAAAAGTGCACCATAAGTTCTCACTGTGGTCCACAGAACTGGAGGCTCAGGCCCCAGGCTTCATGCCATCCCTGGCTTGAGGGTGGGGCTTCATCAAGGACCCACCACCTTCCATCCAGAAGCCTGTCCACATTCATGCTGTTCAGGCTGTTTGTCCCAAGGGGCACCTGCAGGCCAATGCCAAGCCACCCTCAGCCCCACCTTGGCCTCCCTCCCATGCTTGTCTGTACCTTAAGACTGGGGGGTTCGAGGCAGCAAGGGCCTGATGTGTCAGTACAGCCCTGAGTGCAAGCACACCTGGCCAAGTCACATCAGTGTCCAAGCTTGGCCACAATCTGCTGCCATTGGAGTGGGTGCCGAGAGTAGGGAGAAGCCAGCCAGTGGGAGCAGGAACCTCCAAGCCTGCAAGGGCAGGAGACCTTCCCCAGAAGCACAGGGATGCCCTGGTTCATAGCTGCAGCTTCGGCGGCTGCAGCTGTGCCTCGGAGAGCGGGGGTCCTACCCCTCCAACTGAAAAGGAGGGGCAGCTTCCACCTGTTCTCAGCTCCCCTGCCAGCTCCATGGAACACGCAGCCCTGGCAGCACCTCCCCCACTGCAACTGGTGTCTTTGTAGCAGCCACTTCAGACAGGCCACTGCTACCATCAGTACTATTTTCTGTTCTTGCTGGTATAAGCAGGCAATCTTCAGGGCTTTATGTGAAATCTTAAGGGCTGTGTCCTCTAATCCTTCTGAATGGTTGTTTTTCTGGTGGACTTATTATCTTCCTTTTACTGATGAAGAGTCTGAGGCTTGGAGAGATTAAGTTACTCGCAGACAGTCATTCAGTTTATAACTGGTGGTACTAAGAATGGAGCCTAGGTCTCTCTGGTCCAAAGCCATGTACTTCATGGTAAGACTATATTCATCTTCCTGAAGCCCTATTTAAATCATATCATTCCACAGTTTTGATTGCTACCCCTGAATTAAATATAAGTTTTTCATCCTTACTTTATAGTCCTGAAAAGGCATGTACTGTAGTGACTTCAACTCTACGTAAATCTCTTCAAATCCAACAAAACCATTTGATGTTTTTTTTCCTCCCTAGTATTGCTGTGTATTTTCTGGCTGTTGTATTATTGCCTGTGTTTTTCTTTTGTTTGTTTGTTTTGTTTTGTTTTTTGAGATGGAGTTTCACTCTCGTTACCCAAGCTGCAGTGCAATGGCGCAATCTCGGCTCACCGCAACCTCCGCCTCCTGGGTTCAGGCAATTCTCCTGCCTCAGCCTCCTGAGTAGCTGGGATTACAGGCATATGCCACCAAGCCCAGCTAATTTTCTGTATTTTTAGTAGAGATGGGGTTTCACCATGTTGACCAGGATAGTCTCGATCTCTTGACCTTGTGATCCACCTGCCTTGGCCTCCCAAAGTGCTGGGATTACAGGCATGAGCCACCGCACCTGGCCCTGTGTTTTTTCCTCTGTCTTGAATATCCAACCCTTTTAATTTCCGTAGGGCAAACATCATACTGACTCTGCATAATTTATCTGACAAAATACATCATTCATTCATTCACTTATTCATAACAAACATTGGCAACTGCAAAGAGCATCTGACCAAGGGCTGTTTGAGTCTTTGCTCCTTCCCTCCGTCTTGGAATGTCACTGTACTCAGAACCCTTTAGCAAAGCATTTTGTATCTATTTCTCCAACATTTTGCTACATTTTACAGTATTTTGTATGCTTTTTCTCCCTCTTCTATATAACTTTGTCCTTGTATTACCATGAATGTCTAGCACAGTATATAATAGGTGCCCATTGAACACATACTAAATTGAATTATGCACTTAAAATCTGGATATCCTGGGACATGTAAGAATTGGTAAATATAGCAGTATTTGTTTTTAATTTACATTCAGCCAGTTGAAACGTACTGAGTACAAAGGTTTTCTTAAATGAGTAATGACGACATACATAGAGCCCTTTCAAAACATGAGGCTCTGGCCCACATGGAGCCTTGATATCTAATGTTTCTCCAACAAGCCTCTGAAGCACAAAAGGAAATCTCAACTCCATCCTTCCACCCACAGAAAATGGCATTAACATCTTAAAGCAAGTTGGCTGAAAGACATCTGGATCCAAGCAAGTGATATTAAGCCAAATTTTCACACTAATACAACCTGATGTTATCTTATACCACAGATGTTTGTTCTGTGTTGGCTTGAGTTATTCTGTATTATTATCGTTGCCATGTAAAGTACCACTGAAATGAAAGAGGTTGCTATCAATGGGTCTTTTTAAAGTTACTGAGCTGCAGAGCTACTCTGCTTGAGCTGGAATCATAGATACAGCAGATTCCCCAGCTAATTCCATGTGAGTTTGGTGGCATTTTATAGTTTCCCTTGACTTCAACTAAAATAGGATAGTGACTTTGAAATTATTCATTGCAAAAGACTGAAAATAAGTCATGTGATAATGCTACATATTATGAAAAAAGCTATGCTTTATGATACAGAAAGAATTTAATGCTGGAAAGAAATGCTTGGATTTACTTCTATACCTGTGACACTTAATTTCACTGAATTAGGTGGATTAGCTAAAGAATGAGAAGGCAAAAAAAAAAAACAGAATAAAAATTCAGGCTGCTTCACCTTATTCAACTCTGGGTGCATGGATACTGCTGATTTGGACACGTACCATTTCCTGTTAATTATTCATCCTCCTAGAAGCTGGACAGACTAGACATGTGCTAAGGTGTGTTGTGAAAAAATAATGAAATCTCTGCCATAGGCACCCTTCCCACCTCATGTTCCATTCACTTGATTTAGCAACACAGGAATACACTGAGGCTCTTGTCCAGGGAGCACCCTAGCATTCTCCTTCCCTGGGGCATGTCAATTTCCAATCCAGTCCAGGCTACATCAATGGGCATCCTTCTGGTGTCCATGCAATTTACATCAGTGAGCACTGACTGGGCACCTATGGTATGCCAGACAGAGTGCTGAGTTTTACACTGGATACAATATAATCTCCTGCTTTGAGCCTCTCATAACTGAATAAAACTATAAAAAAACTTTAGGATACTGTATTATAAACTATTATTAGATTTAAAAACACTGGACCATTCCCCTAAAAACACTGTTCATCGACCATATTCAACAATGAAGTATCTGGTCTGTTTGTTCTGAGCATTAGATTGCTATTTTAATTTAGGGTTGAGTCCATTCTAACTTTGGGAAAATGCAACAGCTTTTCCTACCCAGAACTTAATAGAAATAAGAAAAAATATTAAACAGTTTGATTGAACCCACACATTATAATCCATTAGATATAATATACTAAATTAAATACAAATAAATACATATGTGGATATTCATTACACACATATATACACAGAATTAAAGTTTAATAATGAAGCCATAACAGCAATATGAAGATCTAACTAAAATTTAATTATAGCATAATCAGTCTTGCTAACAGTGTCACCCAAGGGAATGTCACCATCATGGTGGGATCTAATTCTTCTAGTTTATCTCCTGGTTTTATGCCTATTTGCTACATCCCCTTGCTGTCCAAAACTGGTCTCTTGCTAGGCTGTTTGCTTACTTTTTTATACCGAGTCTGCTATACTGTTACAGAGGATTGTCATTTAATTTTTCTGTCATTGCACTCGAGGTTCGGGTTTTAAGTGTTTATTAGATATTTTACTGTAACCCATGCTATTATTATTCCTAATTTTCGATTGCACAAATGTTTGTAGTGCTGGGCCATAGGGTGTGCAATGCCTATTATGTATGCTGCTTCTTACAGCCATATAGTTTCTTGGTGTATACTAAAATTTAGTGGTATGAGCTCTATAAAACACCCTGGACCTCACAAAGAGAAAGAACAACTTCCAGGCTAAGTGCTTCCTGAAAAGTTTTCTGCATTGTGTAAAAAGTTATTTGTGCTCTTCTTGGCTGGGCACGGTGGCTCAGGCCTGTAATCCCAGCACTGTGGGAGGCTGAGGCAGGTAAATTGCTTGAGCCCAGGAGTTCAAGACAGCCTGGGAAACATGGTGAAACCCTGTCTCTACAAAGAAATACAAAAATTATCCAGGTATGATGGTGCACGCCTTAGTCCCAGCTATTCAGGAGGCTGAGGCAGGAGGATTGCTTGAGAGGCAAAGGTTGCAGTGAGCTGATCTTGTGCCATTGCACTGTAGCCTGGGCAAGAGAGCAACTCTGTCAAAAGAAAGAAGGAAAGAAAGAAACGAGGGGAGGGAGGGAGGGAAGGAGAGAGAGAGAAAAGAAAAGAAAAAAGAAAAAAACTCTTGCTTTTCTGAATCTCAGTTTCTTACTTCAGTCCTAAATCTTAAATGTTCTACTTTTTTAGTGGGGATTGTGGCAGCTAGTTCTGTGTTCTGGGGATGTAGAATCTAGTCAGATCCCAACTTTAAATTTTTGAAGACAAGTATTAAGTAGAACTTTGGCCTTTCTTTCTCTGGGTAAACAAACCAAACTCATTTAACCTTTCTTCAGAGGTTCTATTTGCCAATTATTTGACCATCTTTCTGCTCTTTTCTGAACCCCCTTCTGCTTTGTTATATGTCCTTTAAGTTGTAAAGACCAAAATTGGATATGCTTTTTATATCTGAGTCGGTGCTAAATCTAATCTCTTCACTCTTGGGTCTTGAGGAAGATGGCAGGTCAGATACCTTAAGGTTGAGGTGGCTTCCATTTCATTACTACAAAGAGTCTGTACTCCCCATGGATTTCCCAGCCCCACCTAGGGCTCCGCATGTTATGTCTTTTGCATTGATTTTTGGTACTTCAAAATCTTAGTCTGTCTTTGGTTCCTGCCATGATCACTCCAGGTTTTTGATGATTGCTGTTTATTTTTAAAATTTCTTCTTCTTTAAAAATGAATAGAGCTTGACTGGGCTGTGGGACAATATCACCAGTTAAATTTTAGTGTAATTAGAGATCCACACAGGAGGGGTTAAAAAACATTTGAGGACAGAATGGCTAAATATTTTCCAAACTTGATAAAAAGTATATACTTAAACACCCAAGAAGCTCAACAAAACTCAAGCACAAAAAACATAAAAAGGAGATATCAATGGTACATTTTAACCAATATTATTAAAACTAGTAATAAAGAGAACAATTTTTAAAGCAGCTAGAGAAAAAAAAGACTTGCAAAAAGAGCAAAGGTAAGGATGATAACAGATTTCTCATTAGAAATAATATGAGATAGAAAACAGTGTAGAAACATTTTAAGATACTGTAAGAAAAAAATTCACCAAAATAGAATTTTTTAAAACATCATTTTTAGAGATAGGTCTCACTATGTTGCATAGGCTGGACTTGAACTCCTGACTCAGGTGATTCCCTCACTTCCTCCCAAGAGGCCAGGACTACAGGTGTGGGCCATTATGCCTGACTTTCCAAGAATTTTTTATCCCCAAAAAACACATTTCAAAATGAAGCAAAATAAATATTTTTTCAGATGTATATAGAGCCAAAAGAATTAATCAGTAACACACTTGCACTTAAAACACAATGAAAATAATCCCATCTGGAAATTTGGATCTACGCAAAGGAAAGAACCTTGGAATTGGTAAATATAAACACTCTTCTTCCTATTTTAATTTCTTTGAGAGATAATCAGTTATTTAAAACAACAATAATAATGTCCAGGAGTGGTGGCTCGTGCCTGCAATTTCAGCATGGGAGGCCAAGGCAGGAGGATCACTTGAGGCAGGGAGTCTGAGACCAGCCTGGGCATCATAGCAGAGCCTATCTCTACAAAAAATTTAAAAACAAAAATAGCAAGGGATAGCCTGGGGAGAAATGCCAAATGTGGATGAAGGGGAGAAGGAAAGAAAAGCACACTGCCATGTGTGTTCCTACGCAACTGTCTTGCATGCTCTGCTCATGTACCCCAAAACCCAAAATCCAATAGAAAATTTAAAAATAAAAATAAAAAATAAAAAAAATAAAAATAAAAATACCTGGAATTGGTTTAAACTTCAAAAAAAAAATAGCTGGAATAAAAAATAGTATTTAATTTTTTAAATTTAAAAATAAAAATAGCTGGAATAAAAATAGTATTAGAGGTATGTGCCTGTAGTCCTAGCTACTCAGGAGGCCAAGAGGAGAGGATCACTTAACCCTAGAAGTTCAAGGCTGCAGTGAGATATGACTGCACCAGTACACTCTAGCCTGGGGAACAAAGTAAGTCTCTATCTCTAAAAAAAGGGAAAAAACAAGAATAATGATGTATTGTAATATTTATAACATGTAGAAGTAAAATTGCAACAATAGTATAAAGGAAGAAAGTACAAGTATACTGAAGTAAAATTCTTAAACTACAGGTGAAATAATATAATAGACTTGAAGGTATGTGACCTTTAACGATGTATATCATAAATACAAAAGCAGAGTTTCTCAGTAGACACTATTGACATTTGGAACTAGATAACTCTTTGTTGTGAGGACTGTCCTGTATATAGAAGGATGTTCTATATAGTAGCATCTTTGGTCTATGATATATAGTATAAAGTAGCATCCTTGGCCTCTACTCACCATATCGCAGTAGCACCTCTTCTGTTATAACAATTAAAACTATCTTCAGACTTAATTCCCCTGTTGATGGGAAGGCGGGGGGTGGGAACCACTTTCAGTTGAGAATCACTGGGACTAAATAATTCAAGACAGTGTGGTATTTGTTGTAAGATTAACAAATAGATCAGTGTTACAGAACAGAGTCCAAAAATAGACCCAAATGTTTATGGTCAATTAATTTTCAACAAAGGTGATTCAGTTGATAATGATGGTCTTTTGAAGAAACAATGCCATGACAATTTGCTGTCCATATCCAAAAAAATTAAAAAATAAAAACTTCATATCTCACATTATGGTAAAGTAACTAAAAATGGATCATGAGCATAAATGCAAAACTTAAAACTATAAACCTTCTAAAATAAAACATACAAGAAAATTTGAGGAACCATCAGTTAGGCAGAGATATCTTAGACTATGCACCAAATAACACAACCCATAGAAGAAAAAAGTTATATTTTTCATCAAAATTAAAAATTTCTGTTTGAAAGATTCTGTTAAGAGAAAAAAAACTGAAAGGCCTTGAACACAGAAGATATAAAGAATACTCCAAATTCAATTGTGAGAAGATAAACAACCCAATAAAAATGAGCAAAAGATTTGAAGGTACACAAATGGAAAATAAGCTTATGTAAAAATGTTGAACATCATTAGTTTTTAGGTAAATACACAAAACCACAACAAGCTATATCACTTCACGTCTACCAGAATGACTAGAATAAGAACATGTATAATTTCAAGTGTTGGTGAGAATATGGAAAAACTGGAATCCTCACGAACTGCTGATGGGCTTATACCTGTAATTCCAACATTTTGGGAGGCTTAGGTGGGAGAATTGATTGAGCCTGGGAGTTTAAGGTGGTAGTGAGCTGTGATCATGCCACTGCACCACTCAGACTGGGCTACAGACTGAGACTCTGCCTCAAAAAAAAGGTTAAGCATACATTTACCATATGACCTAGTAATTATAACTTAGGCATATACTGAAGAAAAATGAAAATGTATGTATGTCCACACAAAGTTTGGCATGCAATATTTATAGCAGCCTTATTAATAATTACCAAAAAAGTAGAAACAAGGAAAATGTCTATCAACTGGTGAATGGATAAGCAGAATGCAATACGACCATAAAATAGAACTACTATTCAGCAATTAAAAATAACAGACCATCGAACACGCTATAATATGGGTAAAAAGTGAAATTAAAGAAGAAAGATGTAAATAACCACATATTACATGATTGTGCTATATGAAATGTCCAGAAAGGCAAATCTGTTAGAAAGAAAGTGTATTAGGATTGTCTGTGACTGGAGATAGAAATGGGGATTAACTTTACAAAGGTGTGAGAGATATTTTGGGGGGAGAATATGATGGAAATATTCTAAAACTGGATTGCAGTAATGGTTGTATTCTGTAAAGTTTCCAAAAATCATTAAATTATATACTTGAGGTGTATATATTATACCTCAAAGAAGCTGTTTTTAAGGAGATCAAAATGTATGTACAATTTTTTTTCTAATTACGGCTTTTTTTGGATACTATTTTTTTAATTGCATTTTAGGTCTTGGGGTACATGCGAAGAACATGCAAGATTGTTGCATAGGTACACACATGGCAGTGTGATTTGCTGGCTTCCTCCCCCTCACCTATATCTGGCATTTCTCCCCATGCTCTCTCCCCCCAACTCCCCACCCCCTGCTGTCCCTCTCCTATTTGCCCTCAACAGTCCCCATTGTGTGATGCTCCCCTCCCTGTGTCCATGTGTTCTCGTTGTTCAGCACCCACCTATGAGTGAGAATATGCGGTGTTTGAATTTCTGTTCTTGTGTCAGTTTGCTGAGAATGATGGTTTCCAGGTTCATCCATGTTCCCTACAAAGGACACATACCCATCGTTTTTTTGTGGCTGCATGGTATTCCATAGTGTATATGTGCCACATTTTCCCTGTCCAGTCTATCATTGATGGGTATTTGGGTTGGTTCCAGGTCTTTGCTATTGGAAACAGTGCTGTAATGAACATTTGTGTGCATGTGTCCTTATAGTAGAAAAATTTATAGTCTTTTGGATATATACCCGGTAATGGGATTGCTGGGTCAAATGGAATTTCTATGTCTAGGTCCTTGAGGAATTGCCACGCTGTCTTCCACAATGGTTGAACTAATTTACACTCCCACCAACAGTGTAAAAGTGTTCCTATTTCTCCACATCCTCTCCAGCATCTGTTGTCTCCAGATTTTTTAATGATTGCCATTCTAGCTGGCATGAGATGGTATCACAATGTAGTTTTGATTTGCATTTCTCTGATGACCAGTGATGATGAACATTTTTTCATATGTTTGTTGGCCTCATGTATGTCTTCTTTTGTAAAGTGTCTGTTCATATCCTTCGCCCACTTTGAATGGGTTTGTTTTTTTCTTGTAAATCTGTTTTAGTTCTTTGTAAATTCTGGATTATCAGCCCTTTGTCAGAAGGGTAGACTGCAAAAATTTTTTCCCATCCTCTTGGTTGTTGATTCACTCTAATGAGTGTTTCTTTTGCTGTGCAGAAGCTGTGGAGTTTGATTAGGTCCCATTTGTCTATTTTGGCTTTTGCTGCCAATGCTTTTGGTGTTTTGGTCATGAAATCTTTGCCTATGCCTATGTCCTGAATGGTTTTTCATAGATTTTCTTCTAGGGTTTTTATGGTGTTAGGTCTTATGTTTAAGTCTTTAATCCATCTGGAGTTAATTTTAGTGTAAGGTGTCAGGAGGGGGTCCAGTTTCTGCTTTCTGCACATTGCTAGCCAGTTTTCCCAACAACATTCTTAAACAGGGAATCCTTTCCCCATTGCTTGTTTTTGTCAGGTTTGTCAAAGATCAGATGGTTGCTGATGTGTGGCGTTGCCTCCAATGTCTCTGTTCTGTTCCATTCATCTATATCTCTGTTTTGGTACCAATACCATGCTGTTTTGATTACTGTAGCCTTGTAGTATAGTTTGAAGTCCGGTAGTGTGATGCCTCCAGCTTTGTTGTTTTTGCTTAGAATTGACTTGGCTATGTGGGCTCTATTTTGGTTCCATATGACGTTTAAGGTGTTTTTTTCCAGTTCTGTGAAGAACGTCATTGGTAGCTTGATGGGTATAGCATTGAATCTGTAAATTACTTTGGGCAGTATGGCCATTTTCAAAATATTGATTCTTCCTAACCATGAGCATGGAATATTTCTCCATCTGTTTGTGTCTTCTCTTATTTTGTTGAGCAGTGGTTCGTAGTTCTCCTTGAAGAGGTCCTTCATATTCCTTGTTAGTTGTATTCCTTGGCATTTTATTCTCTTTGTAGCAATTGTGAATGGTAGTTCATTCTTGATTTGGCTCTCTTTAAGTCTGCTATTAGTGTATAAAAATGCTGGTGATTTTTGCACATTGATTTTGTATCCTGAGACTTTGCTGAAGTTGCTTATCAGTTTCAGGAGATTTTGGGCTGAGATGATGAGGTCTTCTAGATATCTAATCATGTCATCTGCAAATAGAGACAATTTGACTTCCTCCTTTCCTATTTGAATACCCTTTATTTCTTTTTCTTGCCTGATTGCTCTGGCTAGAACTTCCAATACTATATTGAATAGGAGTGGTGAGAGAGGACATCCTTGTCTAGTTCCAGATTTCAAAGGGAATGCTTCCAGTTTTTGCCCATTCAGTATGATATTGCCTGTTGGTTTGTCATAAATAGCTTTTATTATTTTGAGGTACGTTCCATCAATACCTAGTTTATTGAGGGTTTTTAGCATAAAGGGCTGTTGAATTTTGTCAAATGCCTTCTCTGTGTCAATTGAGATAATCGTGGTTTTTGTCTTTGGTTCTGTTTATGTGGTGAATTACGTTTATAGTCTTGTGTATGTTGAACCAGCCTTGCATCCCGGGATGAATCCTACTTGATCATGGTGGATAAGCTTTTTGATGTGCTGTTGCAGTTTGTTTGCCAGTATTTTATTGAAGATTTTTGCATCCATGTTCATCATAGATATTGGCCTGAAGTTTTCTTTTCTTGCTGAGTCTCTGCTGGACTTTGGTATCAGAATGATTTTGGTCTCATAAAATGATTTGGGAAGGATTTTCTCTTTTTTCATTGTTTGGAATAGTTTCAGAAGGAAAGGTACCAGCTCCTCTTTGTATGTCTGGTAGAATTCGGCTGTGAACCCATCTGGACCTGGGGTTTTTTTGTGTGGTAGTCTCTTAATTGCTGCCTCAACTTCAGACCTTGTTATTGGTCTATTCAGGGTTTTGACTTCTTCCTTGTTTAGGCTTAGGAGGATGCAAGTGTCCAGGAATTTATCCATTTCTTCCAGGTTTACTAGTTTATGTGCATAGAGTTGTTTGTAATAATCTCTGATGATGGTTTGTATTTCTGTGGAATCTGTGGTGATATCCCCTTTATCGTTTTTCATTGCATCTATTTGATTATTCTCTTTTTTCTTTTTTATTAATCCGGCTAGTGGTCTGTCTATTTGGTTGATCTTTTCGAAAAACCACCTCCTGGATTTATTGATTTTTTGAAGGGTTTTTTGTGTCTCTGCCTCCTTCAGTTCTGCTCTGATCTTAGTTGTTTCTAGTCTTCTGCTAGGTTTTGAGTTTTTTTATCTTGCTCCTCTAGCTCTTTCAATTTTGATGACAGGGTGTCGATTATAGATCTTTCCTTGCTTCTCATGTGGGCATTTATTGCTATATATTTTCCTCTAGACACTGCTATAAATGTGTCCCAGAGATTTGGGTATGTTATGCCTTTGTTCTCATTGGTTTCGAAGAACATCTTTATTTCTGACTTCATTTCATTGATTATCCAGTTAACATTCAAGAGCCAGTTGTTCAGTTTCCATGAAGCTGTGCGGTTCTGAGTTAGTTTCTGAATTCTGAGTTCTAACTTGATTGCACTGTGGTCTGAGAGACTGTTTGTTATGATTTCCATTCTTTTGCATTTGCTGAGGAGTGATTTACTTCCAATTTTGTGGTCAGTTTTAGAGTAGGTGTGATGGGGTGCTGACAAGAATGTATATTCTGTGGATTTGGGGTGGAGAGTTCTGTAAATGTCTATTAGGTTTGCTTGGTCCAGGCTTGAGTTCAAGTCCTGGATATTCTTGTTAATTTTCTGTCTCATTGATCTGTCTAATATTGACAACGGGGTGTTAAAGTCTCCCACTATTATTGTGTGGGAGTCTACATCTCTTTGTAAGACATTAAGAATTTGCTTTATGTATCTGGGTGCTCCTGTATTGGGTGCATATATATTTAGGATCATTATCTATTCTTCTTGCATTGATCCTTTTACTATTATGTAATGTACTTCTTTTTGTCTTTTGATCTTTGTTGGTTTAAAGTCTATTTGATCATAAACAAGAATTGCAACTCCTGCTTTTTTTTTTTGCTCTCCATTTGCTTGGTAAATCTTCCTCCATCCCTTTATTTTGAGCCTTTGTGTATTCATGCATGTGTGATGGGTTTTCTGGATACAGCACACTTATTGGTTTTGGCTTTTTATCCAATTTGCCAGTCTGTGTCTTTTGATTGGGGCATTTAGCCCATTTATATTTAGGGTTAATATTGTTATGTGTGAATTTGATCCTGCCATTTTGATGCTAGCTGGCTGTTTTGCCCATTAGTTGATGCAGTTTTTTCTTTGTGTTGATGCTCTTTACTATTTGGTATGTTTTTGGAGTGTCTGGTACTGGTTGTTCCTTTCTATGTTTAGTGCTTCTTTCAGGAACTCTTGTAAAGCAGGCCTCATGTTGATGAAATCTCTGAGTACTTGCTTGTTTGTAAAGGATTTTATTTCTCCTTCACTTATGAAGCTTAGTTTGGCTGGCTATGAAAATCTGGGTTGAAAGATCTTTTCTTTAAGGATGTTGAATGTTGGCCCCACTCTCTTCTGGCTTGTAGGGTTTCTGCTGAGAGATCTGCTGTGAGTCTGATGGGCTTCTTTTTGTGGGTAACCTGACCTTTCTCTCTGGCTGCTCGTAGCATTTTCTCCTTCATTTCAACCCTGGTGAATCTGATGATTATGTGCCCTGGGGTTGCTCTTCTTGAGGAATATCTTTGTGGTGTTCTCTGTATTTCCTGGACTTGAATATTGGCCTGCCTTGCTAGGTTGGGGGAGTTTTCCTGGATAACATCCTGAAGAGTATTTTCCAGCTTGGATTCATTCTCTCCATCACATTCAGGAAAACCTATCAAACGTAGATTAGGTCGTTTCACATAGTCCCATGTTTCTTGGAGATTTTGTTCATTCCTTTTTATCCTTTTTTCTCTAATCTTTCCTTCTCATTTTATTTCATTGAGTTGATCTTCAACCTCTGATATCCTTTCTTCTGCTTGGTCAATTCAGCTGTTGAAACTTGTGTATGCTTCACGAAGTTCTTGTGTTGTGTTCTTCAGCTCCATCAATTCACTTATATTCCTCTCTAAGTTGTTTATTCTTGTTAGCATTTCATCAAATCTTTTTTCAAAGTTCTTAGTTTATTTGCATTGGATTAGAACATGTTCTTTTGGCTCAACTAAGTTTCTTATTACCCACCTTCTGAAGCCTGTTTCTGTCAATTCATCACATTTCATATTCCACATTTTTAACTAAAAATCATAACATATATATTTCTTAATGTCATTCACAACAACTTGAAAACACTTTTTCTAATAATAACTTAATATTCCTGTATATACATATACCCCAAATTAATAGTTTCCCTCTAGATCATCTGTAATTTTAAAAAATAATGCTGATGCTGGGGCAGGAGGATCTCTGAAATCCATGAGTTTGAGGCCAGCCTGAGCAGCATAGCAAGACTCTATTTCAACCAGGCATGGTGGCTCATGCCTGTAATCCCAGCACTTTGCGAGGCCTAAGCAGGAAGATCACTTGAAGTCAGGAGTTTGAAACCAGCCTGGCCAACATGGTAAAATCCCACCTCAACCAAAAAAATACAAAAATTTAGCTGGCATGGTGGTGTGTGCCTATATCCCAGCTACTCTGGAGGCTGCGGCAGGAGAATTGTTTGAGCCCAGGTGGCAGAGCTTGCAGTGAGCCAAGATCACACCGCTCCTCTCCAGCTTGGGCAGACTCCATCTCAAAAAAAAAAGAAAAGGAAAGAAAGAAAGACTCCATCTCTATCAAAACACACACACACACACACACACACACACACACACACACACACACATACACACACGCACACATGGAAAAACAAATCAGCCAGGAGTAATCCTAGCTACTTAGGAGGCTAAGCTAGGGGGATCTCTTGAGTCTAGGAGTTTAAGGTTACAGTGAGTTTATTGCACCACTGCACTTCATCCTAGGCAACAGAGCAAGACACTGTCTTCACAATAAAATTAAAATAATACTTAGTTTAATCTTTTTGTTCATATTAACTGTGTGACCTTTGACATATTCTTTAACCTCTCTTAGCTTTAATATTCTCATAGGGCCTGGGCGTGGTGGCTCACACCTGTAATCCTAGCACTTTGGGAGGCCGAGGCAGGCAGATCATCTGAGGTCAGGAGTTCAAGACCAGCCTGACCAACATGGTGAAACCTTCATCTCTACTAAAAAAAAAAAAACAAAAAATTAACCAGGTGTGGTGGCATACATATGTAATCCTAGCTACTCAGGAGCCTGAGGCAGGAGAATCACTTAAATACTGGAAGCAGAGTTGCAGTGAGCCGAGATCACACCATTGCACTCCAGCCTGAGCAGCAAAAGCAAAACTCCATCTTAAAAAAATATTATCATAAAAATAATGGGCATAATAGTTTCTGCTGGCTGGGTATGGTGGCTCACGCCTGTAATCCCAACACTTGGAGGCCAAGGTGGGTGGATCACATGAAGTCAGGAGTTTGAGACCAGCCTGGACAACATGGTGAAACCCTGCCTCCACTAAAAATACAAAAATTAGCCCGATATGGTGGTGTGTGCCTGTAATCACAACTACTTGGGAGGCTGAGGCACAAGAATTGCTTGAACCCAGGAGGCAGAGGTTGCAGTCAGCCGGGATTGAGCCACTGTACTCCAGCCTGGGTGACAAAGTAAGACTCCATATAAAAAAAAAAGTTCCTGCCTCTCTTAGGTACAACATGGCAGTTCTAAGCATTATATAAAATCAAGTGTGAAGCATTTAGTATGGAAATGTCAAATACCAATTAGATGTTAGCCATCATTACTGTCCTCAGCAATCATTATAAAACTTCAAATTTATGATTGTTTTCTCAGAATAGGATCACTCAGAAAAGTGAAATCCCAGGGCTCATTTAAAAAACCATGCTCTCTAACTTAGAAGTAGCAAAAAACATGCTTGGCTCTTTTCCAGTATGTATTCTGATACTGGGAACCCAATGTAGTTCATCAGCTTTTTGCTCTGATGCCTTGGTCTGATGCCTCTGAGAGCTCCCTGGCTCTATGCTTCCCATTCTCTCCAACTAACCCCATCAGTCTTGTGATTTCTCTCCTACTGGGAGATGGACTGTGTAGCCTTGGATAAAAATAGTGGACGAAAGAGCAATGAGTGATAATGAATGTTATTCTTCCTTGTAGGTAACATAACTGCCTTTTCCTATGCATCACTAGTGTCTAAACACAGAGAATTGGAATGTGGGGACTTCAGGATTCTCTACAAAGTCTAATTGGGAAAAATTGTTGGTATCTGTGTGTTCAAATCTATAGACCACTTTGCATGTGGTTATACTGCCTGAATTTCTTAACGGGGTGGACAAGGCCCTCCCTTCTTTATCCCCATGTACTTCTCCAGCTTTGTCTCTTGCTACCACCTCCCTGCAATGTGATGCGAAAATCATACAGCTGTTTTTGCGGTTTTCTCAAATGTGCCATGCCTTCTCTCCCACAAGGCTTTGCACATCATGTTCCTCTGCCTTGAACACTCTCTGCCTACCCCTGCCTCCTTCATTTGACTAACTTGTACTTATGATCCAGGCATCCTCTTAAACACTGCATCTTCCTGGAAGTTTTCCTGTCCTCATGTCGGAGTTTGGTGCTCCATGGTTAAGCTCCCATGGCACCCTGTCATTACCCTTACTGGATCTAAATTGCCTGTTTATTCGCCTTCGTCCTGATCACACCATGTGGCAGCCATGGGGTTGCATCGCTTTGATCTCCCTTCAAGGAAGAACTGGCTATTTAGCTGTAAGGAGTGCAGTTAGCTGACAGCTTCCAGCTGCTAATTCCTTCAAGCTCTGCCTCAGCTTTCAAGCTGAAGCCAGGATCTTTTTGGGCGGCCCCAGCCAATGACTGAGTATCACAATGGCACCAGGGCCAACTCAGGACTCCTTTAACAGGAAATCTTTGGGTTGGCTGAGACTTCATCAGATCTACATTGTGGTCTGAGGCTCTCTCTTCCTCATCCTGCCTCTTCCCTCTTTCCTTTGACAGATGCCATATCTGCCTTTTGGCATAAGGGATTCCCCTGTCCAATTCTGCTTCCTCAGCCTTTCGTGTTCACAGCTTACTCTTCAATACGCCTCCTGAAATCCTTCCTTTGTCACCTGCATCTGCTTTCTGGAGAATCTGAGTAACACAGACAACAAGCTCTTTAAAAGCAGAAACTACATTCTTATTCAAATTGTACCTCCAGCTCCCAGAAGAACACACAGTAGGATCTCAATAAATATCTATGAAAGGACTGAATGAATGAAGGAACAATGATGTTCAACATTGAATGATGTTTTGACTTATATAATTCGCAGGTGCTGGTCAATATTCAAGAACATTCTGATTTGAAGACTCAGATTCATTTATAAAATGCACTGCAAAATGACATAATTACACATTTTTCAAGTGAGTATTTTCCAACGGTTGAATTTATGCCAAATATATAATTTACCCTTTAGGATAATCCCATGGGCTAATATAGTTGAGCATGAGTCATAATAGATATTTGTACTTGAAATTACGCAACAGCTATAAAACTGTTATTTACTATCAAAATAGCAAATTTAAAATATTACTGCTTATGCGTGAAATCCCATCTAAATGTCGTTTTATAGAATAAAATCCAAAAGCATTAAAAGCCTTTCAAAATCTAGGCTCTATTTATTTGGCGCTTGCCACACTACTGTGCGTGTGAAATATCTAGCTAGCTAACTCCTCCACTAGACTGTAAACTCCTTGAGGACAAGCAAACCATGTACTTTTCTGAATCTTATTGCCCTCCATTTAATGTAATCCTGGCATCTAACAAGGGCTGTGTTGCATTGGAGAATATATGGATTTTTAGTACCTCAGTTGAAATACAAGCTTTATCACTTACTAATTGCGGCCTTCAGCTTTCTAAAACTCATCCTCATTTTTCTCACCCTTAACCAAATCTCATAAAAATTTGTAGTGAGAGTTAGAGATAATATTTCCTTGCCTTCTTTTCTCTTATCTTTTTTCCCTCTCCCTCTCTATCTCTTCCGACCTTCCTTGCCTGCCTTCCTTCCTCTTTCTTTCCCTTCCCCATTTTCTCCCTTCCTTGCACCAATTTTAAAATTAATTTTTTTAATTTAATAAAATTAAAACTCATTTTAATCAATAAATTAATAATTAATAATATATAATGATAAATTGATAAAGTTTTATTAACCTACCAAATACCATTAAATGTCTACTATGTCCCAGGCACTATACTAGGTACTTTGGAAGCAGCAGTGAGTGAAACAGACAAGGCTTATGCCCCCTATGAACTTTCTCAGTGGGGATGAGGGTTGTCAAAAATAATTACCCAAATAATGAATATGTGCAATAACAGAAGTGGGAGGGTGCTAACACATAATTCCCCCAAAGAATATTCATGTCAAACTCTTGCGCTTGTGAATGTGATTTTATTTGGGAAAAGAGTCTTCAAAGATGGGATTAAAGACCTTGAGATGGAAAGACAATCATGGCTTATGGGCAGGGGTGGGGCTAAATGCCATCCAAAGATTCTCACCTGAATCCTTATAAGACACACAGAGGAGAAAACACACAGAAGGGAAGGAGGCAACATGACCACAGAGGCAGAAATTAGAAAGATGCAGCCACAAACCAAGGACTGCTGGAGCTACCAGAAGCTGGAAGAGGGGAGGAAGGATTCTCTCCTAGAGCTTTAGGAGGGAACACGGCCTCATCAACACCTTTATTTTGGATTTCTGGCTTCTAGAACTGCAACAAAATACATTTCTGTGATTTCGAGCTAGCAAGTTTGTGATAATTTGTTATAGCAGCTGCAAGAAACTAACACAAGTGAGTAAATAAACAAGGATTGGGGGGTCTGGGAAATGACTGTGCAGAGACCTCAGTGCTCTCCATGTTTTCCTGCTTTCCATATTCTATGGTGTGTTAGAATATTGTCTCATTTTCTAGGCTCTACATTTTTTCTTCCCTGATTGATATACTCTCACCTTGCCCTTGCCTAGAAAATTGGAGATGAATTCCCACAGGTTTAATTTTAACCCCTTTTGCTGTGGATTCTCTGCAGTCTATGCTTCACATTCTTGGAAGAACACCACAGAGCTCTACCAGCCGGAGTATTTATAATGACAGACAGAGGATGGCTGAAAAGGCACGCTTGCAACTCCCTAACATGCTTTTACACTTTACTGTGATGTGGCATAAAGTACACAGGCAGACGCTCTGAGTTCTGCATTTCAGTTCAGCTTTGGCACCAATTGATTGAGTGCTCTTTGACAAGTCTTTTAAGGTACTTATGCCTCCATTTCTTCATGTGAAATGAAGGTTTCTCTGTCTTTAAAAATAACCATAATTCCATAGTCAATTTTTTTACATTTGTGCAAAAACATTATGTAAATTGACTTAGGGTCCTATGTAACTAATTCTGTAAGATGTTCTGCAGTACACATTATCTAAAAGGAGGAGAATATACTCTTAGGTACTGTGCCCATCTTGGTTTTGCACAAATGATTCCCCATAAATCAGATGTAGAAGTAATCACAAGCCTTGACTGTGCCCCCAGAAATCACAACTCAAAAGTCAACCTTTAGGAATTCCTTTAAAACATAAAACAAAAGTTGTTTCATGGTGGAACTTCCCTTGGTAAGCTTGAACAAGTACTATAAGCAAAGTTATTCAACCAGAAGAGATTCACCGTCATACTTCCTTTATGAGTTTGGTAATAAACAGGCCCTGGCTGGTGCCTGTAGTTTATTCATTATTATTATTATTCATTATTCTAGCACATCTCTGGGTCTGTGCTCTAGGCAAACCAAGTCTAAACACATCTCTTCCCTCACTCTTCTTCCTCACCCCCATCAGCTCTATGACACAAGATACTGTTAGTCACTTACATAAACTAGTAGATATTCATCAATTAGCCCACTCCTTTGCTTGGCACTGCAGAGATAGAAATATGTGACACATGAATGGCTCTCGACATCAAAGAGCTTATCTGTGCAAAGATAGCCAAGGATTCATGTCAGCAGCATGTTGTGAGGCCCGATGTAGGAGTACTTGAATTTGTTATAGAAGCAGATAGCAGGAAGCAAATATTCTGGTCTGCTAGACTGGAAGTTACCCATTGATCTGAGCTTTCCAATTCACCATTGTGTTCCCAATGCCTAAGACAGTTTCTGCAATAAAGCAAGTTTTCAATAGATATGAATTGGATGGTTAAATGCATGGTCTGAACTTGGTAGGATGGACAGAGGAAGGTTCCCAGAAGAAGAGAAACCTGAGTTAGGGTTCAAAGGATTGAGAGACATTAGGTGATAGAAGGCAAGAAGGAACTTCTAGATATACTGTAAGCCAAGTGCAGAAATAGACTTTTCTTAGAGGCAAAAGGAGAATGTGGATGCTAAATTAATGCTGAGATTGATTCTTAAAAGGTTAATGTCCTTTCACTTTATAGCTTATGCATTGTTGAATAGTGAGGGTCTCCTTCTAACATTTGTTAATTTTGGCACTGGAAGCAGGAGGTTCAAGGACCTGGGAGAGATGCACAGCCTCCCTCTGAGGCTGATCTGGAACAACTTTTCCAATCAGGTGCCAAAGTTTCTATGTGGCTCTAAAACCTCCAGCTGTGTAGTGAGAATCTCTAGTTGGGAACACAAGATTTGTGTGATTATTAGCTACTAAGCCAAGAAGGTATCATTTCATGTTACTATGAACTGGGTCTGTAACCCGAGAACATGTGCCTTTGAGAAGTGTCCCAGGGAGAGGCCATTTTCCAGAATTATCGAGAAACTATCACAGGGAATGACCAGGGCTACAGCAGGACCCCAGCCCTTCCTAGCCCTCTGGGATTCTTCTCCCTGCATTTGGTTCTGAAGATTTAAATGTCCAAATCTGGTCTTGCTTCTTTGCTTACTTCCTAACAATTGCCATGGAGTCAGGTGGCACAGCAAAAGGTAAATTAAATACAAAGATGCTCTGTTTCAGATCCATGTGGCTTCCATGACTCACTGAATTAGAACTAATATTTTCACTCTTTGCTGGAACTAATATTTTTACTCTTTGGTGAATAGTTTTGGTGAAAACTATTCACCAAAGTTCTTTGAGCTACCGCATTTCTCCATCCTTAACCTACATCTCAATTTCTATACTGGTATGTTTGCATCATGGAAAGTCAAATATCAGACTATCTATTAGTAGAGTGCTTGGTGTATGGGGCATTGGCTTCAAAACAGCAGACCTTGGCTTCAGATTTGATTCTGTTATTTATCAGCAATGTGGCGCTCCCCTGACCAAGCTTCATTTTCCACCAGAGTAAATGAGAGCAATCATATCTCACGTATCATCCTCACAAGTTACTGAGAAACTTTTAATGAGACCATGCATTGAAACAGGATTTGTAAACCTGAAGCACATAAACACGTAAGATATGATTATTTTCATTTTTGCATCTTCTCTACACATCTGGCAGTCTCAAATTACCTAGTACTTCTGTTCCATTAAACAAAGAGCTACTGAACTCTGAAGACGTTTGTAAATGCTGAGCCAGAAAAGTGCTGTCAATGTCCTTTAAATTTCATAATCTCTTAGAATTTGCTTCTATAGCTTCTTATCTTTTTTCCAGTTCCTAAATATTCTTGCTCTTGTGACTAACACTCTGGAGCACTCAATAAATGTCTGCTGAATTAATATTAATAACTCAGTGTTTATTAGTCAAGATAGTCTTAGCTATGCTGCAACAACAGATATACCCTGAAATCTCAGTGTCTCAGCCCAGCAACACTTTATTTCTCACTCCTGTAAAGTCTGATGCAGGCCATGGGATAGGGCTAGGCTCCTAATGACTCAGAGGACCAGGATTCTTCTGTATTATGAATCAAGACAATAGTTTCCAAAGTTGCTTCAGGGAAGGAAGAAAAAGATGGAGAAAGCTCTAGGCTTTTAACTGCCATGGCCTACAAATGTCACTTCCACTCACTAATTGGCCAGAACTAATTGTATAGCAGCCCAACCAAACTGCAAGAGGCTAGAAAATGTAGAAGAGCTCATGAAATATTTGTTGAGTGCCAACTTCTCTAAAACATGATGCCCTTCACCTCTTGAGTCTGTTACATCCCCAATACAGGCTGCAGGGAAATATAACAATACATAAGACAAACAAAGGCCAGGTGCAGTGGCTCCCAAAGCAGCACTTTGGGAGACCAAGGTGGGGGGATTGCTGGTGTCCAGGAGTTTGAAGCCAGCCTGGGAAACATAGAAAGATCCTAGCTCTACAAAAATAAATAAATAAATAAATAAATATTAGCTAGGCATGGTGGCACATGCCTATAGTCCCAGCTGCTCAGGAGACTGAGGTGGGAGGATCACCTGAGCCCAGGAGGTGGAGACTGCAGTAAGCTGTGATTGTGCCACTGTACTCCAGTCTGGGCAACAGAGTGAGACACTGTCTCAAAAAAAAAAAAAAAAAAAAGACAAATTCCCTGATTTTTTGGAGGGTATATTGAGGTGAAAGAGCGAGAACATTTTGGCTGCATTTTAGTTTCAAAGTATCATGTACTGTTTATCCTTCCATTTCAAGTATTGTTTGCCCTTCTACTTCAATTGTGCCATTTTTGAGGGTGTCAAAGTTTTTTGAAAGAATAAGGCAGGGACCATTCTAACAGCTCTGTGCTTCTCCCTAGGGAAATGAGACTTGTGTCTCTTGCTTCAGCTCCTGTCTGCTGGTCACGAGGGTCAAAACTCCCTGTGATTTCAGCTGGGAAGATGGCAGAGGAGAGCAAGTCCAGTGTCTTCCAGCTGGACTTGTTTAGATTGGCACAGTCTTTGTAAGCAGTTGTGACTTCAGAGCTGCTGGAAAATGTGCTTATCACCCTAGAGGACTGAGTGGGAAGGATAAGATCCTAGCTGACAGTGTCTGAATGAGAGCCAGTGGAAAATGGGCCTCAGCCTTTTTGTAGGTGGGTGGGAAGAAGATATGGGGTCCAGCCACAGGGTGTGAGCAAGTTGTGATATTATCTTTATTTCTGTAGCCAGATAGAATAGAATCCTAAGACAGATAGAATCTTAGCCAGATAGAATGGAATTCTGGTACAGTGGCTCACACATGTAATCCCAACTACTTGGGAGGCTGAGTCAGGAAGATCATTTGAGGTCAGGAGTTCAAGACCAGCCTGGACAGAAGAGCGAGACTCCCATATCTAAAAAATATATAGATATAGTCAGGCATAGTGGCATGTATCTATAGTACCAGCTACTCAGAAGGCTGAGGCAGGAAGAGGGCTTCAAGCTAGGAGTTTGAGGCTGTAGTGAGTTATGATCATGCCACTGCCCTCCACGCAGGGTGACAGAGCAAGACAGTCAATAAAAATTAAAACTAAAACTAAAAAAAAAAAAGAAATGGAAACTTAGTTTTCATTGAATGAATGAGAAATATATGCAGTTATGTTTCCTTCTTTGCCATTTCCTCTTATCATTGAGTTTCTTTCCAGCCTAAAGGGAAAATTTCTTTTATATCTTTTTTTTTTTAATATCTGCCAAAACTCTGACACCAATCTCTGGGCTGACTTCACCCAACATTACTTGCTCCTCCAATGCAGACTAGCCTTTCTTGATTCTCTGCACTTCACTTAATACTTATACTACATGTTGTTAACATCCATTTCCACCACTTCTATCTCCACTTGGTCTTATATCACATGGGCCAAAAAGCTAAAAATTATCTTCTCAGTCTCTTTGGCCAGTTTGATGCAATTGAGAGTCCATCAGTGAGTTGTATGTTAACGAGATTGGAAAGTGGGAGGGAAGAGAGCCATTCTTCTTAGTGTCGGTATTGGCTGATGCACATGCTTATCAAATGGGAGCTTGTGCAGTCCCCAGAAAGCTGGTGTGAAAACCGATGTGAGGATGTGGGGCAGCCGTGATGGTGAATGTAGTTTACGGCAGCCTTCTGAACTGGGTGGCAGCTGCAAGAGAAGCCCTGAAAATCTGCATGTTTCACCAGTTGCTAGGTGATGCTGACAGTGCTGGTCCAGGAACGACACACTGAGAACAACCATCTGAAGCAATAAAGACATTAAGATAAAAGAATCTTGCTCCTATAATTTGGGATAATTAAGGTCTCAAATCCCCTACTGGATTTGTCATTGGAGACCAGACCACTTTACAGTGACTTCCAGAAAAAGCCCCCCATGGGAAAGCCCTGATGCATTTCAGCTGCACGGGGTTGAGAGCTAATTAGCGGGGAAGCTAGAATGGGCTTGCGTTCCCAGGCGTGTTATCCAGCAAACCCAGAGACAGTGGGTTGTTGAAGAAAATTATACAGATGAGACCCAGAAGCTGCCAGTTCATTGGGGGAAGATTTTGCCTTTTCATTACAGAAGAAAGCTAACATTTCCCATCTTTCCTTCCACCAAAAGTAGGCAAGCATAAAACCAAAGCCAATTTCTTACAATTTAGTAACCTCAGTACCAACCAATTATATTCCTGGGACATGAGAAACAGCTGTTGTAACATTAGAGCTCGAACAGTTTCATCTCAGCTATTTAAGGGGATAAAAGAGCCAATATTTTCATTCCCTTGTGATATTATCAAGACATGATAAACAACCAGGACTATAGTATTAATTACATTAATTTGGAGAGGAGAGGGACCACTTTAATTGCTCCAAGCTGGACAATCATTTTTTATGGGCAGACAATCATTCCATAAATTCACATTAGAGAGAGTACTTTGTCTTATTTTATCAGCAACAAAACTTCTGGAAGCAAAAAACAACCACCATCCCCTTTTAAGGTAGACTTCAATAGAAAAAAAAAATCTCACTGTTGGTATGTATCAGTTGCTCAAACCTGACACGTTGAGCTGTTTGGTAAAAAGAAACATAGGGAAGGTATTTGTCCTTAAAGAATTCATAATCTAAAAAAAGAAGTAGTACCAACAGCTAGATTTGAATACTTTCTTATATGTAAAACATATATGAAGAGTGTGTTGCCTCTGTCTCGGGATTAAGATCAAATGAGGGTGTGGGGAAAGCATTAGGAAGAATAGCTAATAGGTGCTGGGCTTAATACCTGGGTGATGGGTTGATCTGTGTAGAAACCACCATGGCACACATTTATCTATATAACAAACTGCACATCCTTCACATGTATCCCTGAACTTTAAAAAGTTGAAGAAAAAAAAGAAGATCAAATGAATGATGGACATCAAAATGCTCTCTAAGTCATACACCTAAAAAAGCAGAAGAGAAAAGGGAAATACTTATTGAATGCCTTCTACATTTCCACCTGAGGCACTGAGCTAGGTGCTTGACTTACATGGTCATATTTTAAAACACATAAGGAACTTTAGAAATAAATTAAAACATAAAAAGGAGAAAATACAATAGTGAAAATGCCAATTTTGTTAACATGGAAATTATTCAGATAACACTCAATTTTTTCAATGTGGAAATTATTCAGAAAAAAATGTATGATTCATATTAAGTAATAAGATATATGTTAGATATCATAAGAATCCTCTGTCACCCCCAGAACCTGATAAGTGGCCACATTCTGAAATCACTCAAGCATATACTATAGTTGGGATAATAAAAACATATGTAAGTAACCTACTAAGGCTCCTGGAATTAAAAACTGCACTCAGTTCCAGCGTTTGGGATGGAGGAAGATGGATGCAAAGGCCCTGGAGAATTAAGAATGGCTCTAAGAAGTAGCTCCTAAGAGCTGTTGGATGCAGCAAGTGTTGGTGTGGCTTTGAATTCACAGTTTATAGTTCAGGGCCCAGGGGATTCCATCCAGGTTTCTAGAAGCACTTGTTCTAGAAAATCCCTATAAACAGTGCTGATATTGTCACATTTGCCAGATTCTCCTTCAGGTTCTGCCCGAGCTACTGTGAAGCAGTTGTGGGGAGTGGGTCTTCCAATGCTTGGAATGCTCTGGAAACTTGAATTGAGGATAAGAGCAGTTCAGCACAGGATTAGTACCAAGACACACTACAGAAGAAGGGGTTGGAAGAAATTGAAGGAACACTCTGGGTTTGTGCATTCCCATTGCAGAACTGGGGACACTGCCATAAATGGGGAGCACTCACTGGACAATGAAAAACTTTGAATGTTGCAAAGTTCTGAACCACAGGGTTCCTTTTTATGTAGCAATACCTTCATAATGTATGTATCCACTGGGGAATTGCTTGAGTTAAATGTAGAGCACTATGAACACACAGAACCACTCAGTAAAACTGTATATATCAATATGGTAATGTGTGAAATATTTGTAGAGAGAGAATTTCGATTGCAAACAGTATTGTTTTATATGATCTCGCTTGTATTTAAAAATACAAAAATATGAATATAAAAGTATTGTGAGTGCATATGTGGAAATATTGACATTGGTTATTACTTGATAATGGGTATAGGGGGTATACCCATACCCATTATAATGAGATATGGGTATCTTCTCTTTGCTTCTTTATGTTTTCTGAATTTTCTACAGTACTATATAACTTGTAAAAAACATACCTTTTCAGAACTGGAATTATTTTTCTTATCATCAGGGTAGCAATAAATAAAACTTGTTGGAATCTTACCATGCCACATAGTATTGCACCTTTGTGAGATCATTTTCTCACGATGGGGAAATAAGGTTGTACTTTAATGAGAGGTGTTACTCCAAGGAAGCAAATGAACAAACATTAATTGTAGAATTTCACGTGCTCTTTCTACTACTCCTAAGTCAGTCGAAATTCAGCTCTTCCTGACCTCTACCTGTAGCCTTCATTTCAGAAGCAGGCAATAAAATTAGGAAGAGGATGACCTGGGAAGAAAGAGACTGGTATTGATAACGTCGTGACTATAGATAGACATATAGGTATAAGTTCATGTCTGCTCCTGAGTCTGAATTACTTTGGCCAAAAAATCTTTTCCTAAGCGAAGGCAAATGAAAGCTGTATGAGTAATACTAAAATTGCTTTAAAAATACCTTTGTTTTAATTTAAATATACAAAAAGGGATGAAATACAGTATACTCAAAAAGCTAGACACCCTGTAGACCTAAAAAGCAACTAGACCTCGGAATAATAGATCTTACAAGACAATTATGTCTACCCAAATGATCCCTCACAAAATGCCATCTACTCCTGTTTTATGATGTGCTAGAAAGACAATGTTATGACTCTCATCCAGATTTGGTTTTGGTTTCTTATTAACGATTTTTTAAAGCTGAATTGGTAGCAAAGACATTGTATCAATCTAGGTGCCCATCAACAATGCACTGGAAAAGGAAAATGTGGTACATACATAGCATGGAATACTATACAACCATAAAAATGAACAAAATCAGGTTCTTTGTAGCAACATGGATGCAGCTGGAGGTCATTATCTTAAGTGAACTAATGCAAAAGCAGAAAACCAAATGCTGCATGTTCTCACTTATAAGTGGGAGCTACACATGAGGTACACATGGACATAAAGACAGGAACAGGAGACACTAGAGACTACTTGAGGGAAGAGAGAGGGAGTGGGACAAGGGCTGAAAAACTACCTATTGGGTCCTATGCTTAGTACCTGGGTGCCAGGTTCAATTGTTCCCCAAACCTCAGCATCATCCAATATACCTTTGTAACAAACCTGCACAGAAGAGACTATCCGTGGCCTATTAGATAGCCCACCCTTATTCCTTGCTAACACAGTCCTCATTGTGTTTGTGTATTGAGCAGCAACATACTGGGGAAAGCAGGTTTTGCGCTGGTGGATTATTGACAGTCTAACTCATGGTCATTGCATTTTCTTTTGCTGGTGGTTGTTAAGGTGTGTGATCTGCTTCTGGGTGATACTGGAAGGGTGCGTATTCCGGAACAATTTTTGTCTTTGACAAGAAAGCGCGTAGCACAGAAACTGCTGCAACTCCACTTTCTTCCTACTTTTAGTTGAGGTAACAAAGATGCCTGGAGATGGGGTGGCATTAGTGCAGACATCTCTGATACATTAAAGATACAAAATGGGAAATCAGAAAAACTCTAGATTCTTTATGGTGTTTTCAATCTGCTCCACAAACTAATGCCAATCTCTAGACCACCTGTTAAGTGAGAAGCACTGATCAGACCTTTTGTTTAAGCCACTTTTAGTTTGGAGATGCTGTTACTTGCATCAGAAACAAGCCAGAGATAGAAAATATTACAACGCTCTTTAGTATCCTATTTTGATCTGTTTTTTAAAGTTTGCTCTTCATAATCATTTCAGACATTAAATTAGAAAATTTGAAAATATCTGACTTGCTGTTTACCTGCAGGACGCTGAAAGTCATCCCTAGAGGAGGGCAAGAAATATAAAGAAATGCAGGTCCTTTCCAGCAAGGAATTGTTATTCACAGCATGGTCGGCTAGACACATACCTGCATTTGGAAAAGGAAGAGGCAGAGGCAGAAGACTACATCTTTTCTGTTGACCATGAGTGTTAGGTAGCAAGCCTGCTTCATCACTCATAGACTTCAGAGTTAACGGAGGCAAAAAAATCATTCCACCTTCTGAAGGGTAAAGCTGGTATTCTTTGACCATATAGTTTTATAGAAAATTTCATCTTTTCTCATATCCAAGAGAAACTTTTATTTTAAAAGGTTTAAAGTGGAAGCACTTTATTGATGATATTGGCCATGAAGCCTGAGGAGACACGTGCACACATCCAGCCTTGAGCCTTGGCAGCTTGCCTCTAAGCGCTGCCACTTCAGGATGCCAGGGAAGGGCCAGGGAGATGACTGGGAGGCAGGACTGAATTTTGGTTTCTTGGCCATGAGGCTAATTCATTACTGCAGGGACATGTATCCTGGGAAAGCTAATGACCCCTCTCTAGAGCCAAATAAATTGAATACTTGGGTGAAGGATTCAGCCTTGAAAATGAGTTCCAGCCAGTAGTAAACCTACTGAGAATAAGGCAAATGGGCTTACAGAAATAATATAGTAATGCTAAATGTGTGCCTCCCTTTCCTGATTACAAGCAGCACTGAAATATGAACAGAAATAAATCTATTGTAAAGAAAATTCCATTTTCCTATTGGCTTGTATATTTCAAAGATGATTTATCAACAGGATTAATTTGCAGGTGGGGTATGTTTCAGATCCTTTAATTTAAAATTTTTCTTCTCCTTTTCAAAACTTTCCCCCCAAAATTAAATTATATTACAGTATATTACACTGCATTACTAGAGGAATTCACTCATTCTTCACTCATTCATTCCATACAAATTTAATGAGTACTTACAGTGTATCAGGCTCTGTGCTAAGTATCCAGGAAACTGATCCTCACAAAGTTAATGCTCCTTATGAGACTTGCAGTATGTAAATCAGTAATTGGAATAAAATAGGATCTGGGTGCTGTGCCTCACTCACACCTGTAATCTCAACACTCTGGGAGGCTGAAGCAGGAGGATTGCTTGAGCCCAGGAGTTCAAGACCAGCCTGGGCAACATGGCAAAACCCCATCTCTACAAAATGCACAAAAATTAGCCAGGCATGGTGCTGCACCTGATCATTTGAGCCTGGCAGGTTGACTGCAGTGAGCCATAGTTGTGTCACTGCACTCAAGCCTGAGGGACAGAATGAGACCCTATCTCAAAAATAAATAAGTAAATTAAAAAGTGTCCACACATAAGCACAGGTGGGAGCAGCATTACCAAAGAAGATGAACAAGGTCCCAGGATGAGCCATACCAGACAAAATAATCAACTTCACCTAGAGATGAAGGAACTTCACACAGAAATGAAGATTTTTATTCAATGCAGATTCCTTTGCAACATTGATAACCATTGCCAAAATCGATCCATTTTGTCATGTTTTAATAAGCCAGTTTGTCTTAAAGCAGGACTTGACTTAGGCAATATATCTACCCTATTTTATTTTAATTAGTTTTTTTTTTTTTTGAGAATATGGGTTTATTCACTTAGCTGTTCACTCAAAAAAAAAAAATTATTGCCTACCATTATGAACCAGGTCTATAGGGCATTTCTGGTTCCCAATGTAAGTTAAAAACAAAAAAGAAGAAATTAGGATGGGCTTGAAGGGAATTAAGGTAATCATCATGGGGCCTTGTCAATTCCATATTGGTGGCTAACAGAATACTTAGGAGCCTGGTCCTCATAAAACTGACAATCAATTTTCTACCTTGGATTAAGAGACCAACTGGTACAAGCCACTTTCTCTTCAATTAAGGGAAGAATCTCAGTGCTACATTCAAATTAGTAACTGAGTTCCTGAGGGAAACATCCCAACAACATAATAACATAATAATAATGATCTGACTTAGGGCCATACATTTGCACACATACATGTATAATCATATCCATGCAGTTTTTTTGAGACAGAGTCTTGCTTTTTCACCTAGGTTGGAGTGCAGTGGCGTGATCTCGACTCACTGCATCCTCTGCCTCTCAGGTTCAAGTGATTCTCATGCCTCAGTTTCCCAAGTAGCTGGACTACAGGCATGCGTCACCGTGCCCAGCTAAATTTTGTATTTTTGGTAGAGATGAGATTTTACCATGTTGGCTAGATTGGTCTCGAACTCCTGACCTCAAACAATTCTGCCTGCCTCTGCCTCCCAAAGTGCTGTGATTACAGATGTGAGCTACCGTGCCCGGCCTTATCTATGCACTTTAAAGAGACTCATGCACACATTTTTATTTTAGATGGTGTTTTGTTGTTGTCACCCAGGCTGGAGTGCAATGGTGCAATCTCAGCTTATTGCAACATCTGCCTCCCGGGTTTAAGTGAGTCTCCAGCCTTGCCTCTTGAGTAGCTGAAATTACAGGCATGCACCACCATGCCAGGCTAATTGTTTTGTTTTGTTTTGTTTTGTTTTAGTAGAGATGGGGGGGCGGTCTCACCATGTTGACCAGACTGGTCTCGAACTTCTGACCTCAGATGATCTACCCGCCTCAGCCTCCCAAAGTGTTGGGATTACAGGCATGAGCCACTGCACCTGGCTTCATGGACACATTTTTAAAGAGACTCCCCTGGCCATCTCAAGCATGCTACCTTGAGTGCCACCCTAAGAAAGGCTGGTGTTGAAAGAAATCCTGGGAAGGAAAGAGACACAGAGATCTAAGCCTTGTGTGCAATGGGAGTGGTAGAATGCACCATAAGCTGTCAGAATGTGACAAGAGGAAGAGGGCATTTATTTTAAGGGTATGGGGAGAAAAATAAATTAGGCTGCAATCAGATTCTTGATGCAGGGGCCAGGAGTTGAGAGGTGTCCTGTGCTTGTGTATGGATTTTTTTTTTTTTAAGAACACCCAAGTGGAGAACAAGGAGATATAATTTTTCTTGACACACCAATGTACAATAAGAACATATATTTAGTAACATTTGCCTCCCTGCACCCCAAGCAGCTGTTCAGCTCCAGCAAACACTCTTCCTTTCAGGCAGGGCAGGGAAAGTATATGCTGCTTGTCTCTTGAGTCCTCAGTGAGAGCTGGGACCAGCATTCCAGAGCCCATCCGCTTCTCACCAGGCAGCAGGGGGTCAAACACAGCCAGTGCTTAGAAAGCAAGGTCAGAGAAGTTGCTCCAAGGGAAGACCAACTGGGGAGTCTGTCTGATTTAGGCAGCAAGAACAAATCTGCTTTAATTTGGAAGCCACTCTCTGGTCAGGCTCTTAAGGACCCCAGTAGAGTTAAAATTTGCTTCTCTTATTATACCTTTTTAAAAGCTGGAAGCAGGAAAGAGAATCTCTTGAAATTATTCCTCCCTGCTCGGTGAGCCTATAACTCACGAGGTAAGGTTTTTGGCTGTCAGAGAAAGGTTTTACAGCTCCTGGAGGTAAGACTTGTGCGAAGTGGAAGACAGGATATATCCACTTCAGGTGAGCCCACCATTTCTATTACATAGTGAACACCTGGTTTCCTAGGGTCATAGTCACCTTCTTGACAAATCCTGACAGGTGTCTTGGGAATGCAAGTGGCAGTGAAAACGGCCACCGGGAAGAAAGACCCTGTGAAAACGTGATACATGATCCAGTCAAGAATTTGTTTTCACTTTTATTTTATTTATTTATTTAGAGACGGGGTCTCCCTCTGTTGCCCGGGCTGGAGTGCAGTGGTGAGATCACAACTCACTGCAGCCTGGACCTCCTGGGCTTCAGTGATCCTCTCACCTCTGTCTTCAGAGTAGCTGGGACCACAGGTGTGTGCCACCACACTCAGCTAATTTTTAAATTATTTTCTAAAGATGAGGTCTCACTGGGTAACCAGGCTGGTCTCAAACTCCTGGGCTCAAGCAATCCTTTGGTCTCAGCCTTCCAAAGTGTAGGAATTGCAGGTGAAAGACACTGTGCCCGACCAAGGACAGGTGTTCATTGAAGCCTTGAT
This sequence comes from Callithrix jacchus, assembly GCF_049354715.1. NCBI lineage: Eukaryota > Metazoa > Chordata > Mammalia > Primates > Cebidae > Callithrix > Callithrix jacchus. The sequence goes on from NC_133517.1 coordinate 79,291,933, forward strand.
TCATTTGTTCCTTCACTCGACACGTTCAATGAGTGAAGGAACTATGCTGGTGCTGCTCAAAGTAGTCCTTCACTGTCAGGATCGTTATCAATTGAGGACTTGTCAGAAATACACATTCTTAGCCACTGCATAAAGTACTCTAGATAAAACCCGCAAATGTGGAGGACACAAACCCCTCCACCATCCTCGGACTATAGTTTTATAAATTTTTTATTTTATTTAATAAATTTTAAAACTATACATCCTTGCGTCCACCCCATACCTAGGGTGGTGGGAAGTCTCTAAGAATAGGCGAGTGTGATGAAATGTCTTTCTTTCTTTCTCTTTTTTTGAGACGGAGCCTTACTCTCGACCAGGCTGGAGTGCAGTGGTCCGATCTCAGCTAACTGCAACCTCTATCTCCCGGGTTCAAGTGATTCTCCCGCCTCAGCCTCCCAAATAGCTGGGATTACAGGCACATGCTACCATATCCAGTTAATTTTTGCATTTTCAGTAGAGACAGGCTTTTGAGATGTTGGCCAGGCTGGTCTCAAACTGCTGACCTCAAGTGATGTGCCCTGCCTATGCCTACTAAAATATTGCAATTACATGTGTGAGCCACTGTGCCTGGCCAAGATATCATTTTTGAGATAAGGTTGCAGAAGGATTTGGCTGCAGTCTTGGCCACACTCTCCCTGACTTGCTCTAAGGGAAGCCAGCTGCTACATTGGGAACAGCCTTTTGAGGAGGTCCATATGGCAAAGAACTGACATCTCCTGCCAACTGCCAGCGAGGACCTGAGGTCCACCGGCAGCCATGGGCCTGAGCGTGGAATTGGTTCCTCCCTGAGTCACGCCGTGAGGTGACCTCAGCCCCTAACATCTAGACTGGAGCCTTGTGAAAGACTCTGTGTCACAGTGCCCAGCTAAGCAGTGGCCAGATTCCTAAACTACAGAAACTGAGAGATGATAGCTAGGTAACTAATACAACTGCTGAATCAGAAATTCTGCAAAGTGGCCAGGCACTGTGGCTCATGCCTGTAATTCCACCACTTTGAGAGGCTGAGGCAGGCAGATCACCTGAAGTCAGGAGTTCAAGACCAGACTGGCCAACGTGGTGACACTCCATCTCAACTAAAAATACAAAAAGTTAACCAGGTGTGGTAGTGCTTGCCTGTAGTTCCAGCTACTTGCGGGGAGGGGAGCTGAGGGAAGAGAATCACTTGAACCCAGGAGGCAGAGATTGCAGTAAGCTGAGATCGCACCATTGCACTCCAGCCTGAGTGAGAAGAGCAAAACTCCATCTCAGAAAAAGAAAAACCAGAGAGAGATTCTGCAAAGTGAGTCCCGGGAATGTGTATTTTGACATGTTCTGCAGGTGATTCTCATGGACAGCAGTTTGAGAAGCACTGCTGTGACAAAGTTAAGAGCAAGAGCTTTTGAGCCAGATGCCTAAGTTCAAATCCTAGCTCGAGTACTTCCCAGCTGTAGGAGCTCAAGTGAGTTACGTACCGCTCTGGGCTTTAATTTCTTTTGTAAAATGTGGCTAATAATAGTATATACTTTCTGGGTTGTAAAGAGAATTAATTGGGTTAATATATTTAAAGCACTTAGCATATTGCCTGGCAACAGCAAGCACAATAAATTCAGTGATGATTCATTCATTCAACGAATATTTATAAGGCCCCAACTAAGGGTAGGCAATGTGCTAGATGCTGGCGTTGTAAGGGTTGAGTAGACATAATCCACTTTGGGCACTGTTGTCCTATACAGGAGATGGCCATATAAAAGAATGGACACAGTAATGGGATAAAGATCTACAACTGAGTTCTGCACAGAGTGAAGTGGAGCCCAGAAGAGGTCAGTTTTATTCTGGATGAAAGCATTAATGCAAAGCTTAGTAACTCAGGTATTTGGGGGTTGGAAAAGAATTTCTATTTGGGCTTGCGTCCCCCAAGCCCCTCACCTCAGTGTTTCTGAGTCTCTAGAGCTTCCTTTCCATGTGGACAACAGACAAATCTACCGTCACTAACAGCCTCTTCAGGCAGGAGCTGCACAAATGCAGGACCTGCATACCTCATTCACAAGGCTCTAGGTACTTGGTTCTGCTTCCTGCTTCTAGACCAGGCAGCTCAGCTCAGCTCAGCTCACCTTTGGGTGTTTGCATCTGCTTTTCCCCTTCTCGGAAAGATTCTTTCCCCTACTCCTTTCAAGGTTGGCTCCTTCTGATCCTTCATGTGCCTGCCTAAATGCCTCCTCAGAGAAGTCTTCCTGTTTACTGTGTTTAAATAGCATCTCCGTTTCAAAGCCCATTTCATTTCCTGAGCAGTACTAGCGGTTAGCACTTATTTGTTCATTTCTCCATTCACCATTGTCTCCCTGAGTAGACTTCACAGTCTCTAAGGGCTAAGCCTTGGTCTTTCATGCACCATGATGCACACCAGGGGACACAGCAGGCATTTAATAAATACTTGTTACTGAGTGGATAAATGGATGAATGAACTTGTCCTTTCAACACTTCAGCATGATTTGCTGAAATGCCCATCTTAATTATGACAGACATTAATTCAGATTCTGGAATATGTAACTGCTGAAAAACCAGAATGTGAAAGCCAGTCACTTTAAGGGTCTGCCAGAGATTTGGGAAGGAATGGGAGAGTGAGAGGACATCGTAATAGTTAACATTTACTGACCAGATACAGTGGCTCACGCCTGTTATCCCAGCACTTTGGGAGGCCTAGGTGGGTGGATTACTTGGGGTTAGGAGTTTGAGACCAGCCTGGCCATATGGTGAAACCTGTCTCTATAAAAAATACAAAAATTAGGCGGGCATGGGGGCAGGCACCTGTAATGTAATTTCAGCTACTCGGGAGGCTAAAGCAGGAGAATTGCTTGAACTCAGGAGGTGGAGGTTGTAGCGAACTGAGATAGTGCCACTTCAGCCTGGGTGACAAAGCAAGACTCCATCTCAAAACAAAAACAAAAAAGCCCGCATTTACTGAGTACCTCTTCCAGGATGGGGGCAAGGTGTTAAGTGTTTTATATGCATTATCTCATATGCATCTGAGGTAGTCATCATCATTCTTTGTGCAGTAGGGGGATGTGGAGAAACTGAGGCTTAGAGCTCTTAAGTAACTTGCCTAAAGTCAGAGCTAGTGTGGTGTAGAGCCACAACTGAACGCAGGCAGACTCCAACGCTCTTGTGTTTAACCACTATTCTCTCCTGCCTCCAATAAAATGTAGCTCATTACGTAAATATTCTGCACAAATGGAAGTGTACACAGTTGAACAACTATCTGACACTGTAACACCAGACCAGATAGGGAAATACCTGGAAGCTTTCTCAAGGCTGCAGGCAGAAGATCTTATCCATGAACATAGGAACTAGGCTGTGGCCAAGTAAGTGGTAGCTAATTCATTGTGGCTCCTTCCCCTGCCCAGAGGTCCCATGTTTGGAAGAAAGGGAGTCCTAGTGCAGTAGAAAGTCACATCACCTCCAATTGACTAGGGAACTTGTTCTCACCTACAAAAGAAGTTTGGTGGTCTCTTCCTAAACCCTTCAAGGATTAGCATTCTCCTTGTCAAGGTGGCATGTAATTTACAGCAATTGGCAGTTCCTGTTGTGAGGAATTCCAAGATCAGACCAGTCAAGGCGGGGAAAGGGGCGGAGACAGGTCAGATCAGAGGTTAGGTAGAGAAGTTGGTGGGGGGGTAGAGGTGGCGAGGGTCAAGAAGCAGGAAAGGGGAAGTGAAGCTTTACAAAGCAGTGGGGCCTATGTTGAGCCTAAAGCAGTCTTTGATAAATGGTTCCCATTAGCAACAAGTCTCCACAGGCCAAAATGAAGAAGAAAGGAACCAGGCTTATCCAGTCTTAAACAGGACTAAAGTCTGCATTTTTCCCGTGTCATGAGGAATTATTGGGCCAGCAGCCAGGGTAGGCTATCCTAGACTAAAGTCCTCAGTAGGAGAGAACAATTAGAGAAACGATGAATTACGCTTCTGAGGGCAATTCCCTTTTCAGGGCTTACTTAAAGCCAGAATGTACGTTTCTAGTCTGCTTTAGTGAGATTTGAATATTCAGATTTTCAAAGAGACAAGGTCTCTGCTGAAATTTACATATAAATATGTCAAAATATATTTAGTCTTCTTTATACCTTTCTCTTTATACTTCCTGAGTTGCCTGCACTTGGCAATGTGATCAGTCCCTGGGAAAAGGAGTGCAATTGTCTGAAGAGACAGAAGTTGAGGTAGAATAGCTGGGAGGTTAGTATATTGGAGCTGACCTAATGTCATGCAGAGTGTATAATTGGAGGAATGCTTTAGTTTGTATAGATTGCAAGTTTTCAGAATAATGGCTTACCTAGCCAGAGTCCCCAGCCATGCAGACTTTTGTAGATATATGTATATACTTTTACCTGTTTAGAAAGACTACAAAAGCATTCTGAAAATGACCTGGAAACTTGCTCTAAAGATCTCAAGAAACCAGGATTGAGAGAAATAGAGGAAATTCAACCAAAGAAACAACCTTGGAGCATCCAGGGATCATTTGGATAACTAGCTCCACGGTCCATCTTATCCGTGCGGTAATAACAAGTTAGCCCATATACTATACACAGATCACCAACTATAAATGATTTAGACGATCATAAAACGCACTTAACTCACTGAAGTAGGACTGGACGTGATTTAACCTCACTTGAGTGAGATGGCAGGTGTTTTAAGACCTTCCAGGGTCTCATGATTATCATTGTGAGCACCAATAATTATTGTACCATAGTTGCATAGAAGTGCCAGATGATAAAATATGTTCAGTTGACAGAAGGTAAGGGAAGCTTCATTCTGTGGGGTATCAGAAGTTTGAAAAGAAGAAAAAAGAAGTCAAGGCAGTGTTGGCAGACAATTGCATAATAAAAAGTGTTAAAATTCAACGGGGAAAATGTACATGAATTGTGGGTGACTTCCTGATTTCATCACCTTCAATAGTTGACATTTCCATTTCTCCTTTTTTTCCAGTGACTCCTTCTATAAATGGATCTCCAAATGTTAATAAGGACCAGCACAAATGCAGCCACTTCCTTCCCTTGTAAATTACAGCATGGAGCCAGTTTTATGGTGATTATTTCTTTCTATGTCTGTTTTTCCTCCTGGAGTGGGAGTCCCTAGAAGGCAGGGGCTGGGTGGCACATTACAGGAAAATCTTTAGAGAAAACAAGGTACCAAGATAAGCAAGCAGGGTGGAGCTTCTGTATCTTCCACTAGGGGTCAGTACAACTTTTATGACAATGCTACGATGGCATTGAACTTAGAGAAGGGCAATTTCGTTGTCACCCTTTGTCCCTCAGAAAACACCCACAAGAGGCTGTCCTATCACTGAAAAGGAGCTCGTTCCAAGTTGTTAAACACACATAAAAAGCACAGCCAAATATGACTTAGACTAGCATGTCAGTATATCAAACAACAGAATTAACATCAGAGACAAATGTCTCAGCTTAAATGCACAGTTTTGATAAATACTAAACATGCTATCTTGCCTAATAAGCAATCACTGGCTAACTGTCCAGTGAATAGTGCTAATTATCTTGACTCTGGTTATCGTAGTGTCTGTATCATAAAAATAAGATTTGAAGTTTCCCTTCTCCTTATGACTTGCTATCCTGGTTTGCAATAGTGCTTATTGTAACATTATACAGGAATGTAGATGGAATTTATTAGAAAAAAAGACTTGAAAATACGTACTAGATAAATAAACTTGACTCCCTGCCCTACAAACAGCTAGGGTGAGCTGTTAAAAATTGAAATCAGATCATATCATTCCCCTACTTGAAATCCTCCAAGGCCTTCCCACTCCTAAAATCAAATCCAACACATCATCCTGCCCATGATGCCAGGGCATGCCAAGGTTCCTGCAACTTCTCAGATCTCATCTCCTACCTCTTGTTCCTGCATTCATTATATTCCTGCCACAGTTACCTTATCTGCTGATGCTTTAACTCAGTGGTTATCAAACTGGGGGATCTGCAGCATCAGCCTTGCCTGGAGAGTTGTTAGAATGCAAATTCTTGGGTCATACCCCAGATCTATTGAATCAGAAATTCTAAGGGTGGGATTCAGCCCATCAGGTGATTCTAAAATTTGAAAAACTCTATTCTAATTCTTCAAACTCCTTTCTGCCTTAAGATCTTTGCACTGGCCAGATCTTGGGCCTGGTACACTCTTCCCAAGCAAGGTTCCTTTTTCATCAGTCACATGGCAGCTGCTGAAATGTTAGCTTATCACAGAGACCTTCATTGACTATCCTGTTTAAAGTAAGCCTCTGTACTCTCCTTATCCCAATCTATGCCATTATCCTTTTCATTTCTCCTTAGAACTATCTGAAATGATCTTGCTAATTTATTTACTTATTATTTTATTTTTTTAATTTGTTTTATTTTTGAGATGAAGTGTTGTTCTGTCACCTCAGCCAGAGGTCAGTGGCACGATTTCAACTCAGTGCAATCTCCACCTTTACATTCAAGCGACTCTCCTGCCTCAACCTCCCAAGTAGCTGGGACTACAGCTGCATGCCAACACACCCGGTTAATTTTCTTATTTTTAGTAGAGATGGGGTTTCACTATGTTGGCCAGGCTGGTCTCAAACTCCTGACCTCAAGTGATCTGCCTGCCTGAGTCTCCCAGAGTGCTGGGGTTACAGGCGTCAACCACCCAGCCTGGGCTACTTATTATTTTATTATCTATCTCCGCAATTAGAATGTGAGTAGACACCTTGTTTGTCTTTTATACCACATACCCTGAGTTCCTAGAACACAGGCACATAATAGGTTCTCAGTAAAAGTTTCTCAAATTGATGTCTATGAGATTGTTCTGATCAGCCTGCCTTGAAGAAGGAAGATAAATTTAGATTATCTAAAGGAAGCTGCAGTCTTGTGGCACAGCCCTAGCATGAAGCCAGAAAATGAGGGTCAAATTCTCAATTCTCAACATTGAAATCAGGTGACCTTAAGCAAGTTATTTAACTGGATTAGTGGGTCTCAACTAGAGGTTATTTTGATTCCAGACATTTGACAGTCTGGAGACATTTTTGACACCCCAACTTGGGATGCAGGTAGGAGTAGAGGTTGTTGTTGGGCACCCAGTGGGTAGAGGCAAGAAATGTGATTAAGCATCCCACAATGCACAGGGCAGCCTCTTCCAACAGAGAGTTATGTGGAGCAAAATATCCACAGTGCCTAGGTTAGAAACCCTAAACCAGGCTGGGTGTAGTGGCTCACTCCTGTAATAGCAGTTTGGGAGGCTGAGGTGGGTGAATCACGAGGTCAGGATGACACCAGCCGGCCAAATGGGGAAACCCCATCTCTACTAAAAATATAAAAATTAGCTGGGCATGGGTGGCGTGCATCTGTAGTCCCAGCTACTCAGGAGGCCGAGGCAGGTGAATCGCTTGAATCCATGAGGTGGAGGTTGCAGTGAGCTGAGATTATGCAGCTGTACTTCAGCCTGGGCGACAGAGCCAGACTCCATCTCAGGAAGAAAAGAAAAAAAAGGAAGAAAAGAAACCCCGAACCAGAGTCTTACTATTTTTAAAACAGGGATAATATTCTTTTTCTACTTCACAGGGTTCCAGTGATACTCAAGCAAAAATTCTTCTGTAAGTGTTTTGTAAACGACAAAAGACTGTAGATGGATACCTCCTGGTATAGCATATCTGCTCAATGAATATTTGTTTCAGGACTATGTGAATGAATTGCCAAGAGCCCCCTCTTAGGATTGAATTTCAGTTTCCTCGTTTGTGACAACGGATGAGGAGAATACCTGCATCTTAGGAACCTTGCAAGGATCAAAGAGGGAATGCTGGTAAAGCACCTGGTGCAGGCTTTGACACATACATGGTTGAATTTCCCTTGTTTTGTTCTTGGTTAGCTTCCTGCTTGGCTATCTTGGGAGGCCTGCTGGGGCCTCCTACTTCTACTTGTTTTTCTTCCACTTGTTTGCTTCCTTCTCAGTGGAGTTCCATCTTCCTCTTTCCCAAGCTCTTCCCCTCCTGGGCTCACTTGGTCTACACAGGGCCTCCTTGACTATTTCAGCTGGAAAGATATCACCACATCTTAGCCTGCGTTTTTTTGGATGAAGCTCTCAAGTCCTAGCATTCAGAAACAATGCTGCAGCCTTCCTCAGATTCTTGGCAGAGAAGGAAATAGAAACTAGGCTCCTATTTTCTGGCTGGGAATCTCTAGATTCATCATTACAACTCCATGATGCCCCAGCTTTTGTTGATCTGATTGTCTTTTCCTATCTCCTATACCCAATCAGTAAAAACCCAGCAGAGTTCCCTGTTCTTTCTAGAAACTGGAAATGCTTACTGCTAGAGGTTCCATCAGACATCACCAAAACCTCACAATGTGCCCACATCAAATACAAAGTTTGCATACATTTATGAAGATTGGGTTGCCTTGACTGTTGACCTAGGGTTACATATTAGGGAATTTAAGCTTCTGCTAATTCCAATATTTCAGCTTGTTTTCATATTTTAGAGCCAATCAATTCTTTTTTTTATAGCAAATAGTATTGTAAACCATTGATATACATATGCTCCTGCAGTGCTTTCTACGTTAAAAAGAAAAATAGACTCCTTTGCTCTGCTGCCATCAGCTATTTTTCTGTTTTCCCTTTTTCTGTTGGTTTATAATAGTCAATGGCCATTCCAGGGTCTGCAAAGAATCTGGAAACCAATGTGTGCTTGATGGGTGATATTCCATGTATTTAATGCTGTCAACTTGCAAACATGGTCTCATCTCATGTACTTGGGTCCACATCTGTCCAGGAGTGTGATGATCAAATCTTGCACCTGCCATGCACATTGAGGACTGCAAAATTTTTCTTGTATTAGTTTGTTTTCATTTGATTCTTACAGTAACTCACATGCTTACAGTAACTTACATGCTTATAGCTAAGCATGCTATATATTACAGTTACTCTTGATTTTACCAATGAGAAACCAAAGCTTAGGGGTGAGAGGATGTGGTGAGGGGAGGTGGGGGACAGTTAAGAAAAATCCTGCAGGACCTTGTAGGTAATTGAAAAGGCTTTGTCTCTTAGTAGAGAGACAGGGATCCCTTGAGGGCTTTGACCAGAGGAGTTACATGATTTGTAACACATCAGTGTGTTTTGTTTTTGTTTTTGTTTTTGTTTTTGAGATGGAGTCTTGCTCTGTCGCCCAGGCTGGAGTGCAGTGGCGTGATCTTGGCTCACTACAACCTCCGCCTCCCAGGTTCAACGATTGTCCTGCCTCAGCCTCCCAACTAACTGGGACTACAGGAGTGTGCCACCATGCCCAGCTAAGTTTTGTATTTTTAGTAGAGCTGGGGTTTCACTGTGTTGGCCAGGCTGGTCTCGAACTCCTGACCTCAGGTGATCCACCTGTGTCGGCCTCCCAAAGTGCTGGAATTACAAGCATAAGCTACCATGCCTGGCTCAAACACATCATTGTTAAAAAGTTAACAATGGACCAACTTGCTCTCTGTTAAGATAATCCTGGTTAGTAATATTTCCACTTCAAACCACAGACTGAGTCTTGCTTTGAGGACTACCAAGGGGCCTTTGAAAAAAAAAAAAACTTCCTCAGATTTATTGGGATGTGAATGGCAAATAAAAATTGCATGTACATTTACGATGTACAACATGATTTGATATATGTATACATTGCAGAATGATTGCTATTATCAAGCTAATTAACCCATCTGTCATGGTACATAGTTATCGTGTGTGTGTGTGCGTGTGTGTGTGTGTGTGTGTGTGTGTGTTGAAAGATCTACTTAAGATCTACTGTCTTAGCAAATCCCGAGTATGCAATACAGCATTATTAACCAGTGCTGTAGATTAGATTCCCAGAACTTTCTCATCTTACAACCGAATGTTATATATCGTTTGACTAACATATCCCGATTGCTCCAAGCTCTCAGACCATGGCAAGCACCATTATACTCTCTGCTTCTGTGAATTTGACTCTACATGTAGGTTCTACAATGTAGGTCAGATGCACACAGAAGTGCAGTATTTGTCTTTCTGTACCTGGCTATCTGGCTGCTTTCACCCAGCATAAGGTGGTTCATCCCTGTTGTCTCAAACGGTAGGATTTCCTGCTACTTATGGCTGAATAATATTCCATTGTATGTATATAGCATGTTTTCTTTATTCATTCATCAATTAATGTAACATTTAGGTTGTTGCCATGTCTGGGTTATTGTGAATAACACTGTAGTGAACATGAGAGTGCAGGCATCTCATTGACATGTTGATTTCATTTCCTTCTGATATATACCCAGAAGTAAGATGGCTGGATGATATGGTAGTTATGCTTTTAAGTTTTTGAGAATTTCCCTATCATTTTCTACAATGGCCGTATGAATTTACAGTCCCACCAACAGTGTGCAAGCATTCTCTTTTCTTCATATTGTCCCAAATGCTTGTTATCGTTTGCCTTTCTGATAATAGCCATTCTAATAGGTGTGAGGTGGTATCTCACTGTGGTTTTAATTTGCATTTCCCTGATGATTAACATTGTTGAATACCTTTTCATATACCCATTGGCCATTTGAATGTCTTTCTTGAAAAATGTCTGTTTAGGTCCTTTGTCCATTTAAAATTTTTTGTTTTGTTTTGTTTTTTGCTATTGAGTTGTGTGAGTTTCTTGTATATTTTGGATATTAACCCCATATCAGATGTTTGGTTTGCAAATATTTCCCTTCCTTTTGTTGGCTGCCTTTTTATTTGTTGATTGTTTCCTTTACTAACTGTGCAGAAGATTGTTAGTTTGATGTATTCCACTTGTTTATTTTTGCTTTTGTTGCTTCTACGTATGAGGTCTTTCTTTTCATGTGTGTAAAAGTGCTACGGTGGAGCTAAATTTTAGGAAGTCATTCATTCATTCATTTGAATCAGTGACTGAGCATAACCTAAGTGCCAGGAGTTGCTCCTGGCATTTGGGATAAAGGAGTAAATAGGACGAACAGTTCTGCTTGCAGGAGCTTCCTCCCAGGTTCAAGTGATTGTTGAACTGTTTCTTCCTTACCATGAAGAAACAGTTAACAAGTAAACAAATAGAAGAGATTTCAGCTGATGAGAAGGGTTGGGAAAAAATAAAACAGAGGAGATGAAATGATGATGCCATTAGAAGGGCTACTTTTAAGATTCCAGTTGGATTTTCAAATGTGGAACTTAGGCTAATGGTGTTACACATGTAGATCAATTTACAGTTTACAAATTGAGGCCAGGCACAGTGGCTCATGCCTGTAATCTCAGCACTCTGGGAGGCCGAGGTGGGCAGACCACTTAAGGTTAGTAGTTCGAGATCAGTCTGACTAACAACATGGAAAAACCCCAGCTCTACTAAAAATACAAAAATTAGCCGGGCATGGTGGCGGGTGCCTGTAATCCCAGCAACTCAGAAGGCGGAAGCGGGATAATCACTTGAACCTGGGAGGTGGAGGATGTAGTAAGCTGAGACCACACCACTGAATTCCAGCCTGGGTGACAGAGCAAGACTGCTTAAAAAATAAAAAAAATAAATAAATGGCTGGCAAGAAAGGTATTATTATCTTGACTTTTCAAATGAGAAACTGGAGGTCCACTGAAATTAAGCAACATGCCCAAGGCACTAATAAATGGCAGACCTGGGGGCTGAACCCAAGTTTTCTCTAATTTTCAGTACCAAAGTTTTTCGCACAGTATGCAGTACTTTGGGAAGTACAGGTAAAGATGGGTAACACTGGGGCCTGGGATAAGGAAATTAGCCATAATTAGGCAAGAAAGGCATGAAGCACATGCCAAAACATAAACAGAACACAAAAGAGCAAGAAGGGTAGCTAGCGCCCCCTCAGGTCATGCAAAACAACCGGTCAGATATAGAGGGACTGGACAAGGTGGCTCACACTGTAATGCTGGCACTTTGAGAGGCCAAGGCAGGCAGATCACTTGAGGTCAGGAGTTTGAGACCAGTCTGGCCAAGACTGCAAAACCCTGTCTCTACAAAAAATTAGCCAGGTGATGGTGGTGTACGCCTGTAATCCCAGCTACTCAGGAGGCTGAGAGAGGAGAATCGCTGGAACTCAGGAGGTGGAGGTTGTAGTGAGCTGAGATCCTGCCACCAAGGCACTCCAGCCTGGGTGACAGAGTAAGACTCCTTCTTAAAAAAAAAAGATATAGAGGACCTCCAGTCCCACAGCCCCACTTCCACAGGGCTGAGATAATCAGAAGAGAAGGCCTCCTGCCTTGAACGCTGTTCTTAGCAACTTGGGCTGGGGGAAGCTTTGGATCACATGTAGTTTCAATCATTGCCTTTATCTGCATCATTGTAACTGTATTTGGAAGATGACTGAATCTTCATTTCTGTCTCAGGCCTCTCTACATTGTGCAGGGGGTACAAGTCAAAACTGGAAAAGGTGTCTCATCTTTGGCAGGTCAGCAATAGGGAGAGGCTTCAGGAATGTACAGTAATGTTCCACCCCTGCCCCTTCCCCGCTTTATTAAAACAAATCTGAAACAACAGAGGTCTAAAACTTTCCACTGTATCATTTCACATTGCCTTGTTATAACCCTGCCCTTCATCCACACCCCACTGGGGTTTTTGCAGCCTAAGGGAAGCTGGGAAATGTCTGCTTCTACCGCTCAGTCACTCCCATAATAAACAATCACTAAACAACGGGCTGCCCTAGGCAACTGTCCAGCTTACCCTAACCCTGAGACTTCAGCTAGGCCAGACGGTGGGAGGTGTTCTCTGTAAAGCAGTGTTCAGGCTCTGAGGCCAGGGAGTTTGGCTTTGACCAGAGATTCGGTTTGGGAACTTAGCACATCTTTGTGGCCCTGGAGGATCTTTAGCGGGACTGCTGGTCAGTTACCTGAGTTATCCAATGAAGTTCTTCCACTGGGGTTGGCAGGAGCTTGGGGTCAGGAAGTTGGGAGGTCAATGAGGGAAGGTCCAACCTTTTGGCACTAACTGTAAATAAGGTCACTTTCCTGATGTAAGTTTCCCTTCTAATGCTGGGACAGTTTGCAATTCTACCAGTCATCCTTCCTTCACCAGCACCAGCACCAGCACCACCAAGAGAGTAACATCATTCTGAGGACTGGGGCAAGCTTAAGTTAACCGATTTCTCTGCAGCCATTAGAAAATCTTTTTTCTCTGATTGGATCTCTTGGAAGCTTTCTTCACAATAGACAAGAGGGGGTTCAGGCAAGGCTGCCTAAGTAGATAATGAGGATTTAGGATAGCTGTCTTATACTCTTAGCACACAGAGGCAGGCATGAAGAATTGCAACAATTCCTCTTGATTGTAATAATTACTCTTTATTGTTGGGGATTGGGGTGTCTCCTTGGTTTAAGAAAAAGATGTGCTTTGTAAGGGAGGGGTAAGGGGAGACTGTTTTAATGCTTAGCAGAAAATTGAAATATTGGGTCTCGGAGAGTGGAAGAGGGTTGGGAGAGGCAGCTTTCGGATCGGCAGTCGCTTTCTATGAAGTCTTTCTTTCCTCCCTGCTTCCCACTTTCAAAGCATCCTTCTCTAGGCGTTCCGACAGCCCAGGAGACCGGATTCTCCAAGGCGCCCGGGGCTGCGAAGCACAGGGCCCCCGCCGGTTCCTCCTTCCCGGGCCGCCTCGTTTCCGCAGGCGCCTCCGGTCCCCGGCGCGGCGCAGGCCGAGATTTTGGCCTGGACTCGCCGCGGGGCCACGGGACTCGCCCCGGGCCGCCCCGCGCTCCACCTGCCCACCCGCCGGCCGCGCGCAGCCCGGGAAGTCCCGGCTCCCCGTGTCCCCCGCTCCCCCGACGCCGCGCCGGCGCCTCAGCCCGCGGCCGGGGGTTATGAATGGGCGCAGCGGAAGCACCGCCCCCCCCGGACGTGACGCTCGGCCAATGGCAGCGCGGGCTGCGTGGATGGATGAGGTCAGCGCTGTCGTGTCGGGAATGGAATGTGTAAGTGTAACATTCAGAACCGGGTAACAGTCGGCGACCGAACGCGGCGGTCGGCAGCGATCGCGCGGGGGCCTGCGAAGCGCCGCTCGGGGCCGGCACTGCCCGCGGGGAGGACGCGCCGCCGCTGCCGCCACCCAGCGCCGCCGCCGCCGCTGCCACCTCCAGCCCCGGCCGCCGCGCGTCCCGGGGGCCGGCCCCGCGAGCGCAGGAGTAAACACCGCCGGAGTCTTGGAGCCGCTGCAGAAGGGAATAAAGAGAGATGCAGGGATTTGTGAGGTTACGGCGCCCCAGCTGCAGGATGCACTAGCCGGCTGAACCCGGGATCGGCCGACTCGTGGGAACCGGAGTGCTCTGCACGGAGAGTGGTGGATGAGTTGAAGTTGCCTTCCCGGGGCTCGTTTTCCACGCTGCCGAGAGGAATCCGAGAGGCAAGGCAATCACTTCGCCTTGCCATTGATTGGGTATCGGGAGCTTTTTTTTTTTTTTTTTCCTCCCCTCTCTCTTTCTTTTCCTCCGTCTTGTTGCATGCAAGAAAATTATAGTCCGCTGCTCGCCCGCCCTGGGTGCGAAATATTCAGCCCCGCTCTCTCCCGTGCATCGTGCAACCCGAAGATGAAAGACCGAAGGGGAGAAAGTTAAAGAAATCGCCCACATGCGCTGGATCAGTCCACGGCTTGGGGAAAGGCATCCAGAGAAGGTGGAAGCGGAGAGTTTGAAGTCTTTACAGGCGGGAAGATGGCGGACTGGAGCTGAAAGTGTTGATTGGGAAACTTGGGTGATTCTTGTGTTTATTTACAATCCTCTTGACCCAGGCAGGACACATGCAGGCCAAAAAACGCTATTTCATCCTGCTCTCAGCTGGCTCTTGTCTCGCCCTTTTGTTTTATTTCGGAGGCTTGCAGTTTAGGGCATCGAGGAGCCACAGCCGGAGAGAAGAGCACAGCGGTCGGAATGGCTTGCACCACCCCAGTCCGGATCGTTTCTGGCCCCGCTTCCCGGACGCTCTGCGCCCCTTCGTTCCTTGGGATCAATTGGAAAACGAGGATTCCAGCGTGCACATGTCCCCCCGGCAGAAGCGAGATGCCAACTCGAGCATCTACAAAGGCAAGAAGTGCCGCATGGAGTCCTGCTTCGATTTCGCCCTTTGCAAGAAAAACGGCTTCAAAGTCTACGTATACCCGCAGCAAAAAGGGGAGAAAATCGCCGAAAGTTACCAAAACATTCTAGCGGCCATCGAGGGCTCCAGGTTCTACACCTCGGACCCCAGCCAGGCGTGCCTCTTTGTCCTGAGTCTGGATACTTTAGACAGAGACCAGTTGTCACCTCAGTATGTGCACAATTTGAGATCCAAAGTGCAGAGTCTCCACTTGTGGAACAATGGTAGGAATCATTTAATTTTTAATTTATATTCCGGCACTTGGCCTGACTACACCGAGGACGTGGGGTTTGACATCGGCCAGGCGATGCTGGCCAAAGCCAGCATCAGTACTGAAAACTTCCGACCCAACTTTGATGTTTCTATTCCCCTCTTTTCTAAGGATCACCCCAGGACAGGAGGGGAGAGGGGGTTTTTGAAGTTCAACACTATCCCTCCTCTCAGGAAGTATATGCTGGTATTCAAGGGGAAGAGGTACCTGACAGGGATAGGGTCAGACACCAGGAATGCCTTATATCACGTCCATAACGGGGAGGACGTTGTTCTCCTCACCACCTGCAAGCATGGCAAAGACTGGCAAAAGCACAAGGATTCTCGCTGTGACAGAGACAACACCGAGTATGAGAAGTAAGTGTCTGGGCTGGCGTGTCTTTGCGAGTCAGCCTTGGGCCCTGCCGGCCTTGGTCCAGGTGTGAAGTTGGGGAATGGGGTGGGGGCGGATGAGCCCTCAATCCTCTTCCCACTTTGAGCCTGGAATTGAGCAAATCCGGTTCAGGTGTGCAGCTAGAGGCTGGGAGAGTTGGAGCTCCTCGGGCAAACTGAAAAGCCTGGAGCACCTTCCCGAGCCAAGTAGATGACAATGTCTCCCTCTTGCTTAGAAAACCTTCAGGGCGGAGTGTCTCCTGCTAAAAGTCGGGGTTTGATCCAAGTTTAGTAAGTGCATTTCAGGCATGGGTATTGGAGGGTGTTTCTGAAGGTGTTTAGAGACCCAAAGAGGCTGTGATCTATCAAAAGTCCAGAGACTTTCCACCAAGAGTGATGCTTTTGTTTGCTTTTCTGGTGAGTGGGGGTACCTACTTTCCCAGGAGTTTTCCCAAGTTCACATTTTCTGTAAGCCTGTAATTCATGTTAGCTGTGGAAGTGTTTAAATTTTATCTGTGTGGCCCTTTCCTCTCTCCCCCATGGCATTGACTTTTATAAAGGGAGATTGTAAACTTGTTGGGCCTGTGGCTTTGCATGCATGCATGCACTCATTCATTCATTCATTTATTCATTCATTCATTTCTGTACATGTCCTGTCTCTTTCCTAGGAGAAACTTTTTTTTTAATCTGGGCTTCAGTCCCACTGTCTAAACTCCAGTTGCTAATTTAGATTTCCCATTCTCTTTTGTCTTTATCTATTTGCATATAAATTGTAGACTGTTACTCTTTGAATGGGTGTGAGATGCCTCCTTACCCTCTGTAGTGAGGCAAGTTTTGTCCAGTTGCTAAGTGACTGAATTGGTTACTTTGTAGCCCTTTTCACTCTTCCTTTTTCCTTCCCAGTGACAGTAACTGACACAGGGGATTTGGAGTCAAAGCTAGATTCCACAAGTCTGCTTTACCCTGAGCTCGGTGGCCCAGTTTCCTAGTAGATGGGGTTGCCGCCCAGACTCTCACTTACATCAGAGTGTGAAAGAGTTAGTGAGTTCCTACAGTGCATTTCCACATTACGCCAGTTTAAAGCCAGAGCAGCCTTGTGCTACCCAGGGAAGGAAGGGGAACCTCTCAGCTGAGTACAAGAGGAACTGGCAGAGGTTGGCAGATTTTGCAATTGATTCATGAAATGCAGAATAGGGGAAATGCTTCACAAACCTGATTGGAACAGGAAGGGGTATGGTGGGAAACTGGCCTTGAAATGAAAGGTTTGATTGTTGTCTGTGCATTTTCTCAGACACTAGGGCCTCTATAGGAGTGATTGGAAGGGAAATTAAAGTCCTCCAAGACTTGATCATAGAGAGTGAATGAGAAAGTATCAGGCACTCAGATTCTGCTTTCCAACCCTGGATACCTTTTGTTTTTCAGGCATAAGAAAAGCCAGAGACTAGGATCAATTATGAATCCATATTTTCCTCTCATTCAGGGGCAGTTATGTGTGAATGTGCAGTTACAATGGATTACAATTTTCTCATAAAAGACATCTAAACTATGGTTAGTAATGAACTGCTTTGTTTATACGACATTTACATTGACCTATTTCTGTGGGTGCTTTTAAGAAAAAAATGCTTATAGCCTTTCAGGAATTTCTTTGTTTGGTTTATGGTGGAGTAACTCGAGTTGAAGTCTAACCTTTCAGTGTCTTCTAAAGCAGTCTCACGGAATGCTGTGGAAGGATCACGATATTCTTCATCCTTCTAAAGGGCTAAAGCTGAGATTTCAGCTAAGGAAATTTGAATTATACATTTATTTGGAAAATACTCTCCATCCTAGGGAACAGTATTTCTTACCCTTTTATTCCCAAAATAAAGTTTCTATGTTTTCTGTGGAATGGAAACATCTCTTTTCTAGAGATCAGCAATGAAGGAAGGGAGGGGTTGGTTTCTTTAAAACTTTAGTGTTTACCAATTAAATTTAACTAATTTTTTAGCTCTTTGTGATCAGGCCAAGAAATATGACACCCACACTTTGGTTTATGTTTAGGGGTCAAGACCTCAAGACTGGGTCTGATCAGAAAAGTGGCATTTAGTAGAAAAGCAAGTTTGTTCTGTCTCCCAAACAGGGATCTCTTTAGGAGGGGCACTTCTGGATTTTCATTATGTTCCTCTGTTGCATACCTTCCAGCCCTAAACTTGCATGATAGCCCGGGATGGTGCTGCAAAAGGTTTACATTCACTCACCTGGTACACCTGAGTTTTGACTCATTTCTCTGGGGTTAGCAGAATTGTCTTTGAGAAATGGTGCTTACAAACTTTATTGCCTTTGTAACACATGAAGATGAAGCAAGAACTCTTAAATTTGGAGATACGCTAGCAGAGCAAGCAATGTGTGTTGTGCTCTGGCGAAAGAGCAACTACTGTGCTACTTATACAGATGCTTTCTGGAAGACAGCCTTAGATAACGTGAGATGTGGAACTACTCAAGTCAAGATATGCCAGCCTCTCTAGCCCCTTAGGAGGAGGCAATATTGAAGTTAGGTCTGTAGACGTGATCTATGTAAGTTTGGCTTCTCATAGTGACTCATGGTGTGACTTCTGATTAGTCAGTCACCTTGAGCATTAGTTTGGGTTTTGTCGAGTGGGTTTTAGACTGCTTCAGGGGTGCTCTAAGCACTTACTTCGTAATAGCTTGTAAAAACACAATCAATTTTCATCTAATTTATTAGCAAGTGTATGTGGGGGAAAAAAAAGCTTCAATTTAATTTGCTCCCTCAAGCAATTACCTGTAAGTTTCCTCTGGAGCAGACTTTATGGGGTCTGATGATTATATTAAAAATTTATGGTATAGTGATCAAGTTAGGATACTATAGAGTATATACAAATGTATCAAAGAAATTGTTGCTTTTGGTGAAATAGAACATTATGTGTCGGCAAAGATTTAGTGCTAAATGAGCAAGGACTTCTGTCTCACCTGTGCCTTTGTGAAAATTAGACATTGATTACAAAGGTATGGGAGAGCTACATAGAATGAAGGAAAATGACTTTTCTAATAGGAAATAAATTTATTTTGTCATTTTTTTGACCCAGATGTCTAGGAATGTATTAAAATATCAATTTTTATGATACCCATATTTTTTAATCAATTATGTATTTTAACGCACGTGGATAATGCCAGCTAAAATCACTGCAGTAATTAGATGATTTGTAATGATGCTTTAGAGAAATTCTATTTTATGTTCTTTCAGCTGCTTATGCATCCTTACAGGATTATTTTATTTTTCCACGAACTTCATAGTTTATGTCCCTACAAAGGGCATTATTGTGAAACTTTAGGTTCAGATATTTGAAATAGGAGAAAGAGAGGGAAAGAAGAGGTGGCTTCTATCTTCGGCCCCCTTTAAGGAAAGCAAGAGTGAATATTTAGAGCTTTTCTGGGAACAGGGAAGATAGTGTGCAAATCTTTTTGACATTTTCCTTGTTCTTGTTTGCTAACACTGTACCTCACAATTCTGGTATCTTTAAGGGTCTTGAAGGTAAGAGATCATTTGGCTTCCAACATTCTGATTTTTACAGATGTAGAACTGAGGGACAGAATGTTTCAGGGATTTGCCTAAGGCCAGAAAACTGTTTAGTGACAAGACTAGCCCTAGAATGCAGGCCTCCTGAATTTTGCCTTGATCTGCTGCCTTTCATTTTTACTCTCAGGCACCCTTCAAAATTCACCAGCCACGAGGAGATTCTCATTAATGGTGTTTACTATGGGATTTCTCGTAGAATTCTTCAGTAATCTGATAAAAACTTGGAGGACACCTTTGTAAAAATAAATGATAAGTAAATAAATAAAAGCGTATTCACAATTTGTTATTTGGTTTCAGGGGCTGATGCACACCTCCTGCTGAGGGCATCCTCAGACTTACAAACAGTTGCTCTGGGAGTTTACATTTTGCCTGTTTGCTTAGTTGGGTAGGTCTGTGGAGCTGTTTAGTCTAAGCAATTTTTTTTGAACCTTTCAATTTGGCCCTAAGGGGTTTAGGGAGTAGGCTGTGCATTCACTGAACAATAAGTTGAATTCTGTGCACTTATAGGAAAAAGAAAACATGCACAAGACAAGTCATAATGCTAAATGCTTTTATCTTTTCTTCCTCATTATCTCAAACTGTATTAGCAGACACCTTGATCAAGTTCCTGATCCAGCAGTGGACCTTAGATGTTTTCCTTCTCCAAAATGAAAGGTGGAAATTGAGATTCTCAGGTTTTAAATGTAAAATATTAGTGCCTTTCTCCCCACAGTTGTACAAAAGCATTTCTAAAATAAACCAAATTAACAAAGTTAAAAAATAAGGTAGGGCCAGCCCTGTGGAAAATTATGAAGTTGGCTCGTTTGTCTTCTGACACTGAGATGCTTGTTCTGTCTTTCCTTTCTCACCCTTTTCTAAACCTGCTTTCTGGAGAGCGCCTGAGAACCTCAATCACAAGGAATCCCTGAATAAGGGTTGGGGTGTTATTTGCTACTTTTAGGGACATTTGTATTATTACTGGATTCAGCGTAACAAATGAGGGTTTCCAGTGGAGCCTGTGACCTAAGCTACGGGCCTTCAGGAGTTTACGCTACAAAAAATGGCTTGCTACTAAGGTTTGGGCAGGTCCTGCCGATAGGAGGCCACCTTTGGTCCCCCTGACTGTGACAGCAGCTTTGGATGGCAAAAGGGGTGATGCCACACCTGCAGGTGGTGATGGTTCATTCTGTCAGAAGGCCTGGCAATCTGCCTTCCCAGAACACAGTGCTGGAAATACCTGCCAATAGTAACCTTTAATATGCCAGTTTGATAGCAGAAGTTGTGCTTGGTAGAGGGCCTGGCCGCTTTGCTCACAACTGTCTTGAAGGTATCTTCTCCAGCTATGTTGCTGGTGTGTAAACGGAGGAAAAAGTGGTAAGGTGGCTTGCCTGAGGCTATGCAGCCTGTAAATGGCTGAACTGAAGCTAAAACCCAGCTTTTCTGACTCCAGGGTCTCTGTTCTTTTCACCGAAAAAAGAATATTCATTGCTACCTCACTGCATTCACTTTCCAGCACTGCGTTCATTCATTCAGAATGAACCAGGTGAGGCAAAGTGGTCATTGGCTTCTGCAGGCTCCTGGACCTGTTTCACGTTCAAACATTAACATGAAAGCTTATGTTTCCATGAGCCTAATAACTACAGGCTGATCCTCCCTAATCCAAAGGTTTGAAATGCTCCAAAATCTGAAACTTTTGACCACCAACATGAGCATTTTGGATTTTGGATTTTTGAATTAAGAATGTCCAACTCTAAGTATACAATGCGGATATCTCAAACTCTGAAAATAACCCAAAATTTGAAACACTTTTAATTTCAAGCATTTCAAGCATCTTAGGTCAAGTCCTTCTCAGCCTAAAGTTGTGTATTTGAAACAAGGTATTTTCTGAACAAGGTGTTTGAGAAGTAGCTGTTGCCATGTAATAATTACCTAGCCTTTCCTTCACTCTCTGGAAGAAAAAATAGTGGGATTTTTTTCTCTCGGGGTCATGATGTGAATGTCGTACACAGTGGCTGCGTCATCAGAACAGGTGTGCCAGCCCCCTACATGGAACTTGTATGTGCTTCAGGTTGTGCTAAATTAACTTTCTTTAGATAAGGGATAGCTAGGATTCATTTCAGATAATGGATATTCAACCTGTAATTGTTTTTATTTAAAAGCTCTTCCACCTTGACCAAGTTCCAGTAATAGACAGGGATTCCCTCCAAACTAGAAGATTTGTTGAGTGCCTGTTATTTGAATTTACTCTCATTAGTTCATATAACGTTTCAACAACAGTGTGAGTTAGATTATATCCTTATATTACACATTAGAATGTAGGTCCCTAAGACAGTAAAGGAACAAGCTCAGTGTCACATCTAGTGAGTGAATGGCAGAGTTCCTACCAGGGTACTTAGATTCCAAAGTCCCTTCACTTCTACAGAATGTTACCACCCTTAAAGAATCAAACAGAGTTTCTACCTGTTACATATTCATTTTTAACAAGTGAAGCCCGAGTTGCGTGTTTGTATATCGGCCTTTTTTTTACATTGCTTTACTTTATGAACATGTTTCCTGAGGAAAAAGTTCAGCTCAGAGATGTTATAAAGATGGCCCCTAATTCTGACCTTTAAGCACTTAACTTCTTGAACTCTTCTGTTCAAGGGGCATTGCAATTTTTTCTACGTAGATTCTGCTTGTAATTCTCTCTTAGGGTTCTTCTAAGAAAGATGACGAAGCTGATTAGTAATCTACCTGCATGACCTTTCCCCTACTGATAGCATCCGGCAGGGTGTCCCTCTTTGATTGTAAGTGAAAGTGAACCCTGGAGATGTCGCTGCAGGTGGATGGGGCTCAGAGTGAATGCTGCTGCCCCAGGTAGACGTGATCCAATAGAATAGAAATCAAAGGGCTATGGGAATATTCTGTTTCTGGAACATATCACACTCAGTGCCTCCAGGGCCTAAGGCTCTTTTAAAGAAAAACAGTGCTTAAAAAATTATAAACGTTATATACAGGCTGAGCACAGTTCATGCCTGTAATTCTAGCACTTTGGGAGGCCAAGGTGGAAGACTGCTTGAGCCCAGGAGTTCTAGATCATACTAGCCTAGGTAACATAGCAGGATCTTATCTTTACTAAAGATAAAAAAAATTAGCTGTGCATGATTGTGCACACCTGTAGTCCCAGCTGCTTGGGAGACTGAGGTGCAAGGATTACATGAGTCCAGGACACTGAGGCTGCAGTGACCAATGATGGTACCACTGCACTCCACCCTGGATGACCAAGCAAGACCTTGGCTTCCAGAGGAAAAAAAAAAGAAGAGAGAGAGAGAAAAGAAGGTGTACATAGCCTTTGTGGAAGATTGGGAAAATACAGAAGACCGGAATATTTAATTAAATTTCTTTCCTAATTCATTTTTTTTTTTTTTTTTTTGTGATAGAGTCTTGCTCTGTAGTTCAGGCTGGAGTGCAATGGCATGCTCTCAGCTCACTGCACCTTCTGCCTCCCAGGTTCAAGCAATTCTCCTGCCTCAGCCTTCCAGTAGCTGGGACTGCAGGTGCATGCCACCACAACTGGCTAATTTTTTGTACTTTTAGTAGAGCTGGGGTTTCACCGTGTTCGCCAAGATGATTTCAATCTCCTGAGTTTGTGATTTGCCTGCCTTGGCCTCCCAAATGCTGGGATTACAGGTGTAAGCCACTGCGCCTGGCCCTCCTAGTTCAGTTACAAGTGCTAGCCACTATTGGTAAACCTTGAGGTAGTCTGTTCTAGCACATATATATGCTTATATGGCTCTGTCTCTGCATATCCAAGTACCTTGGATAGATAAATTAAATAGTAATTTAATGAATGGTGAGTAAATAATGAATTCAACACATTTCCTTGTTTGTGCCAGGCACGTATGTGTTGGAGCTGGGGCTACTTTTACAAACAACAAACTTCTGCCTGTTCATCTTACCATTCTAGTCTGTCGGTTTTGTAAAGTTGAAGTCAGCCTTTAAATATATTTTTGGATGTTTTTTTCTTCCCTAACATCCAACAGCATTTTTCTGTTCTAAATAGTTTTGAAAATAGGATTTTTAATGTGTGATTTTTTTTTTTCCCTGAACCATGGCTGGACCAGAATTTGTTTAACCATTTATATTTTCTTACATATTTTTTATTTCTTTATTGTTAGTATTACTTTTTTTGAGACAGAGTCTCACTCTGTTACCCAGGCTGGAGTGCAGTGGAGTGATCCCAGCTCACTGCAACCTCCACTTCCTGGGTTCAAGGGATTCTCCTGCCTCAGCCTCTCAATAGGTGGGATCACAGGTGTGTGCCACCATGCCCAGCTAATTTTTGTATTTTTAGTAGAGATGGGGGTTCCACCATGTTGGCCAGGCTGGTCTCGAACTTCTGACTTCAGGTAATCTGCCTGCTTTGGCCTCCC
Organism: Callithrix jacchus; assembly: GCF_049354715.1. Taxonomy (NCBI): domain Eukaryota; kingdom Metazoa; phylum Chordata; class Mammalia; order Primates; family Cebidae; genus Callithrix; species Callithrix jacchus. Next base: position 79,315,633 of record NC_133517.1, read on the forward strand.
AAAGTGCTGGGATTACAATAGGCATGAGCTACCACACCCAGCTTTCTTATATATTTATCTTGTGTTTTTTTCCCCCATTAGAAGTAGTCTGTGATGAGTTTCACCTTGTTGCATGTTTTTAGGGTCTCTCTCTCTCTCTCTCAAAACAATACAGAACTTCTGTCCTGTCTTCCCTACTCCCGACTCCAATCCCATTCAGGGCTGTAGCTGTTTTTAAGGTGAACATCCATTTAGTGAAGTAGCCATCATTAAATGACTGCCTAGATAAACATTAGTAGGTGTTAATTGGTCCTGCCAGGGGGCCTTTGAAGCTCCACTGTTTGTTCCCTTTGAAGTTTTGTTTTTGCTCCAGCCGAAATCCTCCCTGGTCTCTAACTGAGCAGATGTCCCTAGACTTCTCTCCATGCACTGTGCACATACCCTTGCCTGGGACTTCAGAATCTGCAGGCCTTACCTAGGTAGATGTTACTACCCTTCTAGGTCATTGTATTATTTATCAAGACATTTGTTTCTATTTTCTGTTTGGCTGTTGACTCCATTGACCATAGGAGGTAAATTTGGACAGGTCGCTTTGACCCCTGGGCATTTAAGTAAGGCCTGGGATTCTAAGTGTACAGGAGGCACTATTCTAAGTGATTTAAAAAGAGACAGCAAACCAAGGCCTTTGTGGGGCTACACAGCCTCTTTTTGTGCATCCTTTTGTCGTCTGTGAAGCCATTTAGAAGGGAGAGCCTGTGACCCTGCACCACAAAAGTAGCTGATCCCCAAAAATTCCTGGACCAGGTTTTTAACTTCCCAGCCTCAGTTTCCACATCTGGAAATGGAGATCATAATACTGGTCTCATAGGGTTGTTAAGAGGATCAAATGAGGTGACATATGTGAGGCTGTACCTTGTAAACGTTAATCTGCTTTACAGGGTGGTGGTGTTATTAAACTAATCTTCCTGCCATTTTCTAATCAACAATAGAGGTTCATTTAGTTTTGAAACTTAGCTCTTCTTATCTAAGCCACAGCAATAACTTACCTATACTCTGATACTTAAGTCCTCAGGAAATTGTGGTAGGCACCCTGGAAGTCCAGCCATTGTTTCTATAAAGACCTACAGGGGTCTTCAAACTGGGGCTTGCATGTGTCATGGGGTAGGAGTGGAAGCAGTTGAGAGGGGTTTCTGGGACAGTCAGACACTCCCCTGACAGGTTCCCTGGTTGACTGCTCTAATAATGCAGGTGATCTCTTTTCCAGTTGACTTTTAAGTCCTTACCAGTCAAGGGTGACATTTGGAGGAATACCTTGTGTAAGTGGAACTCAGCTACTGGGTAGCCTCCCTTGGCTGATTCAGCAGGCCCTTAGCTTGCAAAGAACAGAAAATCACTTGGGCTGCCTTAAGTTTTGGGATTTATTGTGAGGGGACATGGAACAGAAACTGAACCAAAACTGCTCTAGTAAGTTCTCAGGACCCACCACAATACCTGGGACAGGCGCCTTTGTTCCTGCTCTATACCTTCATGTCTTGCTTGGCCAGCACCTCTGGCCCTGTGTGTGTCTGCCAACCACTGGCGAGTTTTTCCTGATCCAGGGCCTGGGGGAGACTAGTTAGATCGACTTTTCTAGTGAGCATTGTTCCTTCTGGGGAGAGCCATTCATATGAGGCCACGTCTTGGGTATGGTGGTGACCTGGTCAGTAAAACATTGCCACTCTTGATTTAATTGGTGGTCATCCTTTTGGAAGAAACAGCCCAAAGTCGCTTCCTGGAACAGAGGACTGTGGTTAGGGGAAGTTGGCTGTGGCATGAGCTGTTGAAGCGATATCCTGTTGGCATGTACATATTTGACCCCAGCTGATAACAGCAAGAGCAACTCATATTTGAGGGCATCCTATGTGCAGGAAAGTGGGAAGTATCTTCTTCAATCTTTATGTCCACATAGCAGGAGGATACCCATTTTGTCTCCATTTTACAGATGAAGAAACCGAAGCAGTCTTTAAAAGTGGTTTGCCTAAGAGCACACACATAGCAGAGAAACTGAGGCCCTCTGACTTTTGAACCTGCGTTCTTCACCACAGTACCTTACTGCTTTTGAACAGCTGGAACTGATGTCCTAAAGACCACACACTCACAAACAATAGGATGATTGATTTATTTATAGAGTATCACTTGGGTTTCTCACCTAGAATTGATTTAATATTACTTTAGAGAGACAATTCTCACCTGTTAGGTAATCTGGTTTCTAGCCTACAGTAGATAAGAAGCAGTAAATTTAAAAATGAGAGAGGGATTCTTGCAGATAGTTCTGGGAGGAAATGATAGCTGGTAACCCAAATATAAGGAAGTGGGCTAGGAAATTATAAAATGTAATGCCCAGAAGAAGTAAAGAAGCAAGGCAGTTTAAGAACAGCTGGCTGAATGCCAAGAATGTGTTGTACACGCTCCTCAGGAATGAATGTGCTTCCAGGTCCAGCACCTACTGCCCTGCCGGTCACCAAGCACAGCCTCTGGATATTTGATGAACTAGAGCACGGTACAGTATTGACTCTGAGACATCATTTGTGTTCACTGTCCATTGTTTAAGAACATAGAGGCCGGGCGCGGTGGCTCAAGCCTGTAATCCCAGCACTTTGGGAGGCCGAGGCGGGTGGATCACGAGGTCGGCAGATCAAGACCATCCTGGTCAACATGGTGAAACCCCGTCTCTACTAAAAATTACAAAAAATTAGCTGGGCACGGTGGCACGTGCCTGTAATCCCAGCTACTCAGGAGGCTGAGGCAGGAGAATTGCTTGAACCCAGGGGGCGGAGCTTGCGGTGAGCCAAGATCGCGTCATTGCACCCCAGCCTGGGTAACAAGAGCGAAACTCCGTCTCAAAAAAAGCAAAAAAGAACATAGAAAAAGAAGTAATGTGTTTTATAACTTTTTTGAAAACCATGTGGTTAATAAAATAGATTGGTGGTCTTCAGAGTAAGATCTCCATTTGAAAACTTGTCTACTATCTTCAGCAATTTCCTCCAGGGCTCCAGAGAGACAGGATCTCCTTTAGGTTAGCATTTGATTTCTGTTATTTGTTGCTAATTGTGATTTCTAGTGCATTTTCATGATGCCTGTCAGTTTAAACCTAGATGAAATGGTAAGTTTTCTGATTCTGTGGTGTGGGCCTGTAGTGCTAGCTATTCTTGATGGATCGGTATCTAGAATGACTTGGTCTGTGGGTTCAGGTGAAGAGAGTAGCCTAGGGCTAGGGCTGGCCCTGCCTGCCTAAGGTGTGGCATATGGATGTTAGGGTTTGGAGACTGGAGAGACCCACGAGGGGACAAGGGACATCTTCTATCTTGTCCTGGGGTTACCCTGGATATTGGGCATTTTACACTCCTAGCAAGGGCCCAGCTTGGAGATGTACAGGCACACTTCCTGCACACAATCCAGTATCCTGGCAGATTGATAAAAATCATCCGCAGTGCTACTGCTAGAAAGCCTCACCACCCTACTTGAATGAACCTTGGAGGCGTCTCATAGTTAATTCACATGTTACCAAGGCAGGCAAGCTCTGCCTGCCTCCTCATCCCCAGCCCCAGGGCAAAGCCACACTCCTCCTTCCTCCTTTCCACTTTCTGGAAAGCCACTACCCAGCTGGATCTTACTTCTTCCAGAGTCACTTCCTTGATGCCTCAAACAAGGCCAGATTCTCCTGGTATGTGCTCATATAGAACATTTAACAGCCAGCTGTGGTTTTCCATTCAGTTTGCTGTTTTTTTCTTTCTAGTAGATTGCACAGAACCTGAGGGGAGGATTCATGTTGGTTTTTCATTAATTTACTCAACAGATACTTATTGAGTGGCGATGTCATGCAGGCACTGAGGAGTCAATAGTCAATAAAAAGGTGCACGTACCTGGACTTTAGATGCTCACAGCCTAGTGGTTGGAGGCTGAGGCTGATGGCATACAAATTTTGGCATATATTAGAAGGTGTTGCATGCTGTGAAGTAAAGCAATATATGGAAGGGGGTTAAGGTAGTGAGTCTCAACCTTGACTGTACAGTAGACTCTGCTGGGGAGCTTCTGAAATTAGGGCCAGGCCCCAGTCCAGGCCAATTAGGGATGACATTCCAGGTTTTAATTAACTAATTAATTTTATTTTTATTTTTTGAGAAGGAGTCTCACTCTGTTGCCCAGACTGGAGTGCAGTGACACGATCTCAGCTCACTGCCACCTCCACCTCCCTGGTTCAAACAGTTTTCCTGCCTCAGACTCTGGAGTAGGTGGAATTACAGGCTTGCACCACCATGCCTGGCTAATTGTTTGTATTTTTGATAGAGACAAGGTTTCGCCATGTTGGTCAGGCTGGTCTTGAACTCCTGACCTGAAGTGATCTGCTCACCTCAGCCTCCCAAAATGTTGAGATTACAGGCATGAGCCACCACATCCAGCTGGCTGAAGTTCCAGGATTTTAAAAAGCTCACCAGGTGGTTTACATGCACAATGCGAGTGGGGATGAGGAAGAGTTTTGCAGCTTTAAATGTGGAGGGGAAGAACGTCCTCCTTGGGAAAATGATATTGAGCTCTAGTACCACTGTACCTTCAGAGCCTCAGCCCCATGCCTGACTGACTCATAGGAAGCACTCAGTGTTTGTTGCATAAATGAAAAAAATTTACATTTATTTAACCGAAGGGAATGTTACTACTGTTGATGTGGTATATTCAAAGTATGGAGTCTACTCTCTGATTTATAGCTCAGGCATTCCTGTTCCTACTCCTCGTTCATTGTGTTCTTTTGCTGATTCACCCAGAGTTCCTTGTCATGTTCAAATGGGAAGTTTCTTCCAATGAACTTTTTTTTCCCAAGGTATTTTTTTTTCTTTCTTTTTCTGCTTTTACTATTGTGTTTGATATGAGTATCACTGAAACCAAATGAAAATGAACCTAAGGGTTTTGGTGCATAATACAAATCCAAATAATTTATTGGTATAGGAAAAAAACATGATCTTTCTATCATTCAACAGTCCATAGATATAGGGACATTCCCCCCCTTTAATTGTAGTTAGTCTCCCAAAGGATTGATAGAATAAAACTTTTGGCTTACATTTTTTGCTCAGGTTACATTCAAACTCTGCTAACTGATATCGAAGCATTGCCCCAGAGTATGTAGTAACATAGGGCTTAATTGAACTATCAGGCTTCTAACGAATTCATATTGAGATTTATCATTTAATTAAAAAGCAAAGAGGGGAAGAGCAAAGGGAATGTGTACAATTGTTCCTTCCACTGGCCTTCATTTCCTTCATTTAAAATCCTGGCTTGTTTGTTTAGTTTGTAGACTCCTGCAAGATATTGCATAGAAGTACTCAAGATGTATAGTTCAAATAGAGGGTGTGCTGTGCTGCAATGACTTGACTTCTTAGTGGGTCTTAAAAATTGATTCAGATTTGGTGACAATCATATGACACTTGATTAAGTCAAAATTATGTTTTATGTTTTTACAAAGGTTGGGAAGGCCACTTAACAATTATTCTTATGTCTGTATATCTGAAGCAATCTGAAAATCCAATCAGAGGGAATCTAACACTGAGATGCTTTTGCTTTACTGAAAGAGAATAAATTTTTCTTGAAAACACCGTTTCTTATATGCTATATGTGTTTAAAATTCACACCTGCATTAAAAAAGCTACCTTTAAGCAACACTTTTTATGATAACTGCATTTTTAAGTATACAAGTGTAATGTTACAAACGTGGAAATGTAGGGCAGTCAGTCTTTTATTGATTCAGAGTGGAAATGTACAATATTTTTTGTATTCAGGTTATTGAGTTACATGTTTTAAAAAAAAGAACAGTATTTTATGTTAAGATAAAATTTAAGTACCTCAATGCTTAGTATAGTTAGAAGGTGGAGTAGTATTTTCCTGCAGTTATTTTAGACTTAGCTGTGTCTGAGGAGTAACTCAAGTAGGAATAACAGAGAGCAAAAAGGATTAGATGTCAAAACAAATCTTAGATTTCTATAAAAATAAGCTAAGAAATGAGCACCCTTAGACAGAAGATATGAAGTGAGAATCTAGAGAGTGTTGGTGAGGTTTGAGCCTCTTTGGGCCTCAGTTTTCTTATCTGATTTTCCTGCACAGAGACCTGATTGGGGTTCTCACGTCTGTCTTTGCACATATGTGTCTGCATGTGTGTTGTATGTTCAGGGAGGAGAACATGGTGTTCAACTTACTCCAGATATTTAGGACCTGATAGTTTTGTCTGGAGAGAAGAGCAATAAGATTATGGGAGTGATCTTAAAATCTGGTTTAACTCTTGCAGTGTAGACAAAAAGTAGATTGAGCAATTTGCCCAAGGTCGTGTAGTTGTGACTGCACTGGAGATGGAACACACATCTCTTGACTTTCAGCTGAGGATTGCTTAGCGGTTACACATAAAGGTTCTGGTTTGAATTCAGATAGTGACTCTGTCACTAGCTACGAGACCTTGGTCAGCTTCTCTGTTTCCGTTCTTCACTTGTAAAATGGAGATAACAATTTCAACCTCCTAGGATTGCTATTATAGGGATTAAATGAGTAATAATACATGTAATATGCTTAGAATAGTGCATGGAACATAGTAAGCACTTAATAAGAAACCATTGTTACTGTCTGTTCCACTAAACCATATCAGATGCCTATAACTTCAGGCTTACTGTTTGTGTGTGTTTATCATGGTTTTAATTTCATTTCTTTCATTTGACCTATCTGTTTACAGCTCATTATAACTGTAGTGTACAATACTATACAGTAGCTTGCCAGTCATATAGAAGCTCCTGGTGGTTTGGCAAGTGCCCAGAATTCCAACCACCTGTTGGAACTGTTGCCAAAAACAGTAGATTTTGATTTCCCAGAAGTTGTTCAACTGAGAGTGCAAATCATTAATATTACTTTGTGTCTTTAAAAAAATATTTCTCTTATTACAAAAGTATTATATTTCCCACTAGTTCTGTGAAGCTGAGCAGTCACAGAGGTCTTGTTCCTGCCTCTTGAAGAAACATTAAAATGAGTAGCAAATGTGCTGGGGGTCAGTCACCTGAGATGACTTTCAGAGATAAACCTGTGTGAGATAGGGAAGGGAAAACTATTTTTTCTTTTCTAGCAATCCAAGTAGCCAAGCGAGTGATCCCACCCTGCGGGGGCACTTAGTGAATCAGGAAGCACAATAACAGTGAATAACTTTCTGCTTTCAAGAGTTTGCAGGGCCCTTAGCAATTGACGGCTTTTCCTTGAGTATGGCATGATTGGCAGCAGCAGGACCCAGACCTCTGTACTGTTTCTGCAATGTTAAGTTTAAACAGTGTATGCCTACCTCTGAGGATACACTTATAACAGGGGTCAAGGTAAAAGTTAGGGAAGAAATTCTAGCCTGTGATTGGAAGATCTGGGAGCATTCAGACACATTGGAACTTACATTTTTATTCTTTCTCCCAGGAGACAAAGCTGCAATTATGAATACACACATTGCAAGAGCTTTTCTGTGGTATACCGTGTTGGCCACCAAATCCAGATGTGATCTGATTCCTGTCCAGTTCCACACTGTAGCAGGCTTTGCTGTCGTCACTGGGTCATCTGTGTTCCTTGAAACTTCACCATATCCAAATAAAAGCATTTTAGAACAGGATTAAATTTTTATACATTACAGAATTATATAGAGGGTTCTTTAACATCCACTGTTCAAAAAGAGAGTCTGGTGAATGGTTCACTAAGTAAAGCAAGATGGAATGTCTCATCCCAAATTTGATACTGCTTGGCTCAAGACAAGAAGTGGGGTGTGTATTTTATGCACATGATGAGTATAGGCCTGTATTTGTATGGGGAGCATGTATTCAAATTTCAAATCTTTTTTTTTTTTCCCCCTGGGAATTTTTCTGGAGCATGTGGTGGATATTGTTTTCTGCCAAGAATCAAGAGGCTGTTTTATAAAGGACTCCTTTTTTGGAATGTGGAGGGAGTAGGTCTTCTCTTTCCTTTTCCCAAAGTTTTCTTTTATCTTCTCCACAAAATAAAAATTTCTTTCTTCTAGTTCACTGACATGGAGATTCAAAGCAGCAGTGCGATAAAAATATCATATTGCATTTCCAATGAACTCCTTTAATTAGATGAGATGAATTAATTGGATTTGTTGGACATGTCTCTGAAAGTATAAGATACTCGGTTTTGGAACTCCCAGGCATGGTGGCCTGGGAGCTTTCTCAGTTTGCTCCTGTTCAGAACATGTGTAAGAACTGTCATTTGAAGCCTGTCATTTTAGTCCCCCTTGGGGGTTAAAAATGGCCTGGTGATTTTTCAGATAGCACAGCATAAATCAGCAGCTGTTTGGCCTGCCCTTCAGCCTAGGGCATTCCCTGGTTATCACCAGCCTCATCATCAGAAGCTTGTATTACACATTTCTCTGTCCACACCAGCAGGTGAGATGGTAATCTAAGAGTTGGTTTCTAACATGTATGGAGGGAACGTTCAAAAGTCCCTCCAGCCCTAGTATTCTCTTGCCCTGTATAATTTTAGGGGTTCAGGCATGCAGGCTTTGATGGTCCTCCTTATGTGTTTCAGGGCCTCGGGGAAAATCCTGGAATTTAGACAGGGGCTGTGAGTGAATGGCTGTAGCCCTTGAATCCCATTTGGGACCTTAGCTCATTCCACCTTGCATTATAATTATTTAGTTTTTAATCTCTCTAGGTTTTTATACTTTCAGGGGTAAAGTTGATTCATTCTCCTCTGTATCCCAGAGTCCACCTTCAAGGTAGTATGTTGCTTGGTAGTTGCTTAGTAAATGTCATCATATTTGATTAGCTTTTTGTGGTCTTGTCTGTAGTCTAGAAATTCTAGATCTCAAACAGAAGGTAAGAATATGGTATATTCTGGATTTTTACTTTTCTGTAGTATATATTCCTTTTCAAATATAGAGCCAGAGTGCCAGACAAAAAAAAATTATTGTGATCAAAGTATATAACATTTCCTTTCATAGTGGAAAATGTGCCCAATAAACGTTTTCTCTGCATTATTTTCCTCCAAATATATTTTAATCGCAGTTATTTGGATATTTCATACTATATTCAGCTTGGGCTCAGATTAAGTCTTGTGTTAGTTATAACCTTGAATATCAGTTAGGTTCATGAGAACAGGGATGGTATCTATGTATTTTTAATCTGTTTCCCAACACTTCACATAGTGCTAAGTTTACAGTGGATCTCCAAGAAATACTTGTTGAATGAGTGTCTTTTGGTCATGGTGGCCTTTTAGTGCAGAAAATCTTTTGGGTCTGAATTGTTAGACATTTAATTTTTTTTTGTAATAACGCAGAGAATGCTGAATAGAAAAAGTAGGTTTAGAAGATATATATCTAAGTCTCTATATATTTTACCCTCCTTGAGTTTTGAAATAGAGTGAAATGTGATTAACCAGAATCCAACGATGATTTGCACCTTTGAAATAACTCATCTCTTTGATTGTCATTTTAGCCACAAGTAGGTTCCTAATTATAACTGTAATATCCCTACAAGCCTGCTTTACGGAACTCCGACGGCATCATGTTGTCTAAGATAGGGCTCAGGTCTTGGCCAGGTGCAGTTTATGTTCTTTGAAACTCTCCTTTTGTGAGGAGCAGGCTGAGAGATAGTGAACTTATTGAAGAGAACTGTGGCCGAACTCTCTAGCAACTTCCTAATAGAAGATATCCCCCCATTGACTTCTTTGGCATTTCAGCTGCCCCATTGAAGGAGGGGACAGACTATGCCCTTGGGACTGGAGCCTTTGTCCTGTCTGCTGATGAATGAGGCACCAGCTTGCCATGCTCAGCCAACCACCTGTGTTACAAAACAGCTTTACTAGACTCTGATCCCTTAGTATAAACCATACACAGGAGGTACAAGGATATAATTGTGTGGTGTCATCCATCAGCAGGGACGTGCATGGTTTTCTACCAAGTGGCTTCAGCTTCCACGGTTCATCTCTATGCCATTTTGCTTTTTTTTTTTTTTTTTTTGAGACAGGGTCTTGCTCTGTTGCCCAGGCTGGAAGACAGTGGCACTATCATGGCTCACTACAGTCACGACTTCCCAGGTTCCAGCAATTCTCCCAACTCAGCCTCTGGAGTACCTCCAGGGCGTGTCCCACCACACCCTGCTAATTTTTTTTATTTTTATGTTTTTAGAGATGGGATCTCCCTAGGTTGCCGAAGCTGGTCTGAAACTCCTGGTCTTAAGTGATGCCTTGGCCTGCCAAAGTGTTGGTATTACAGGCATGAGCCAACACACCTGGCCTACTTTGCTCTTGTTTACAAATTTTTGGTTGACACTTCTCTGCAGAATAGCACCTGGCATCTTTCACCACCACTGAAAAGGATGGAATTCTATACACCTCTTTTTCCTAGGTTCTCTCTAGCAGTTACCAAGGGACCATCGGAGGTACTTATTGTTGCTGTTTATAAAAGCCTTCCCTCCAGTCTGAGTCATCTCACCCTACTCTCTCTGCTACTCCCTTTTAGCTACTCTTTTTTTAAAGTAACCCTCCCTCTTTCCGCTGAAGGGTTATGCTTGTACACACATGCACACATACTCATGCAGACCCACACCACACATGCTTCCTGTCCTCTGGCTCTCGCGTATCCTATTTAAAACCTCCTGCTGCTACTTAAGTGAAACTCTTCTAAGAGTTTTCATCTCAGAAGCTCAATTTTACCTTTCACTTTTCAGATAGAGACCCCCAAGTGTTTTAATAATCTGGTGAATGTTTTAAAAAAGGAAATATTTTTTAAAATCCAGATTGCAGAGGTAATACTTTAGCATTGTTGAATTCAAACCTTATAGAAAGTGGAAGTTCCCTATTGTATGTTTCCCATAACCACCTTGAATAGTTTAGTGAATATATTTTATTCTAAGCACATGCTGTTTATCTTCTTGAAAACAGGACCATTGCATATATATACTCTTTTGCAATTTCTTTTATTAGAAAAGAAGATTAATCATATATCAAGCACTATTCCATGTCAGTCCATATAGCTCTCTCCCTCATTCTGTTTTTACAGCTACAAGAGAGTCTGCTGTGAAAATACTCCTTTAATTAGTTTACAACTGATTGTAAAATTTGGCATTTGACTCTTGATTCTAGTCTTTTTCTGTATATTCACCCCAAATTCTTTCAGACTGAGGGGTACCCTAATTTTTTAAAATTTTGGAGAGCTTTGGGGGTGAAATGCTTACTTTCTCAGGTGCCTACCTCAAAAATCAGTTTTGAGGCCAAAAAAAACCTTATGATGATAAGGCTTTTTTTTTTTTAGTATAAAAATAACAGACAATTTATTTTTTTCATTTAACCAAAAGGCCAAATTATACTAGCCAAGAAATGATCAGTCTCATATAAAAGAGTAAGTATACATTCTCCTTGAATCAAGACTACTCTGAGATTCAGAAATGCTGATAATGGAAGGTGGGCTGTGACCCCTTAAGTAAGCTTGACTAGTTAAAGGTGTATGGATATTTTTTGTGGGAAGTGGGCTGCCAGACACAATTGCAGGCTGTTTCACATTACTTCACACGGCGCTTTCAAACTGTTTTTTTTCTCTCTTGGCGCTAGTGAGTACAACTCATAAGTGGCCAGATAATATCTAAGTTTAGGACTAGGGCAGTGAGTGGGTTTTACCATGATTTGATCAAAAGTAAACAAGAAAACAAATCCAGAGGAAACAAAAGGTAAGAGAAGAAATAACATTTTTCTCATTGTGGGGCTAAAATGCTGCAATGTTGAATTTTCACTTTCTGATTAGAACTGACAGTTGAACAGATAGGATTTATTTGGGGGGCGGTCAGGAAGAAACTGTCAAATTTTAGTTTGACTGTTCTTTTCTCTAGCTCTCTCCCCTTTTTCCTCCACTTTTTTTTAAAGCATAACTGTATTAATCAGATAGCAGCCACTGTGTGACACGTCCTTCTGTGGTGTTTGCAGATTAAGTCTGAACCATGCCAGAAGTCTCTTTGCATTTTTTGATGTAGCAGAAATGAACCTGGTTTATTCCATCTCTACATCTTTAGCCAAATGGCTCAGAAGGGATCTACCCAGTTTCATAAAGAAGGGTTAATGTGCAGTCTGGTTTAATACAGGTGCCCTTAAAATGCATTTTTTTTTCTCACCTCCAAGTTTAATATTTCCATGAACATTGGCCTTTGTTTCCTCAAGATGAGTTCATAAACGACCTTGTTTAAGTATCCTTTGCTGATTTGAGTTCCCAAGTAATAAGCTTGGGAATGTTTTAAGTGCACCAGCAGGGAGAAGAAGGGGAATTCAGCAGTTGCTGTTCAATGCATGTGCTCTCTACCTGCTGGCTTCAAACAGTATTAACTTTATGTGCTCGTTGTGCATTGTGTTTAATTAAAAGCACTTCTATTCGCAGAGGCACTTGTAGGATTTTTTTTTTTTTTTTGTCCTGAAATGAATAAAACAAATAGGCATCTGGTATTTGTTTTGTATAACACAATCCCCATAAAATGAAGAGTAATAAAACATAATTGTCTGTAAAGGCTTGTTTTATAAGCCTGAGAATGGGCTTGTTTCTACCAGGTTTTTATATTCTACTCACAGGATAAAGAATTTCTTTGTACATTAATATGTAACAACAATAAGAACAAATGTCTCCCAGTTACCTGCCTGAATCAAACTTATCTTTTATTAAACAATTTTTTATGTTATAATGTACATGATAAAAGTTTGTCATTAAATTCCTTCTGTGTAAACACATTAGATTGAAGGAAAATGTTTTCCTTCAGTATTCTGTTCAACTGGTATAACTTTATGGTTTTTTTCTCCCCAGCATAATTAAAGCAACAACTTTATGGTTGGTTATTGGCTTTTTTGGTCAGAGAACATTCTGTGGATTCTAAAACCTCCTTTCAGAAAAGTGCACATCAAACTTTTACATACGTTTTTATAGGTTTTGTAGACCTCTGATCCTTGGTTAAAGACCCCTAACAATGCCTAATAACCATTTTGAAAGCTGTACTTCCAATCTGAAGCTAAGGTTTTAGTTTTAGTTTTAGTATGTGAATATGTGATGAAATCATTCAGTGGTTTTGTAGCATTGGATTTAATTTCAGGGTTGCGCTCCTTTCTAGGAATGGAGGAATATTCTTATCTAGGAAAAAAAATTCAGAGTGTGGGAAGAACAAAAATTATTAATTCAAAGGTATATTTGCTGTCAGATTGGATGGCAGTGCTTACATCCCTAGGGGCTCCTGTTTCCAAGACTGTTTTCATTGTTTCTATCCACTGCTAGGCAGGAGCCTTGAAGTGGTGAATTCATCCTCTGAAATTGTGTGTCCATTGCTGCAAGAATAAAAGAAGCAGTAACAGAATCATGCAGCGCAGTATTTCATGGTGACAGTTTCATGTGGTTGTGTGATGTTGCAGAGTCGTGTATGTGATATCTACCCTTTTCTTTTGAATCAAAACACAGGGTTTTACTGGAGGAGAGAAGTTTCAAAAACAACCTAGTCTAATACAAAATTAAGCTCCTAAATAGTTATGCCATTCTGTCTACTACCAAACTAATTGCTTACAGGAAGTGGAAGTGCACATATCTAATATTTATATCCTGTTTGAGTAGTGGTTTCTAATTTTAGATTTCTAACCCCTTTTTACATTATCTTTTTGCATTGAAATTACACTGAAACATTCATATTATTATGAATGCAAGCTGAATTAAATAGACAAAGATTCTCGGTTTCTTCCTTCATGTTGTCATCTACTAGAGAATGAATAGCTTAAAATAAGTGCATCAGTTCCTCATCCAAAGGAAAGCTGAATATTCCAATTCTAGATCAGCAGTCACTTTGCGTGCTTACTGGAAATACCATTTTTGAATATACTTGGCAACTTAAAGAGCCCAATTAAAAGCTCTGTTGAAAGAGGAAGTCAGTGGATGTGCAATTAGTCCTTAGGATTCAGAGCATTTCCTTTATGTGTGGAAGGCCATAATATGAAATCACTGGTCACAATAGCTTTATGCCAGGTGCTTAGAATAAAAGGCATTTTCAAGATAGAGTATTTCTGTACTCTTGCTCTGAAAATGGTTTACCTAAAGAGGTTCCCAAGTCCATAAAAATACTGGTGGTGTCAAGAAATTTTGGAGGTGGCCTTTCACAAATGTTAGGTAGTCGATAAATATAACTAGCTATGTAAGTGATAGGCAGTACACAAGAATTGCTTATATTCTTAGACTTTCAATTTTATCTGATTGACAATCTTCTTCTTCCTACCTTTTTATTCATTTATTTATTTTTAAAAGATGAGGATTGGGTACCCAGAAAATTAGCCAGTATTGTGTGCTTTTCTTTACTAAAAAATGAAGCTTCACTGAGTAAAGCCAGATGAGCTGTATATTCTGAGATTATTTATAGTGTTTATGATAGAGAGACCAAAAACAGTAAGCACTTAATAGCTTTCCTTATTTACAAGTCAGATTCATCTAAGGGATATTTTTCTTTTATTTTTCTGGTGCTTGAAATGTTCCTTTAAAATAGATTATCAGAGAGGATACACAGTGACACAAAATTTGTTGCTTGGGAAAATGCAGAATGGATTAAGCTTTTCTTTTTCAAGGCTCTGCAACAAAACAGGTACATGTTTATTTCAGTAAACACGCTGCTTTTTTGCCTCTATCACACACACAATTAACATAGGATAGATGCGTGTACGTGAACATGCAGCTCTGGTTCCCAATTTTGTAATGGATCCATTCCATTAAAGTTTGCAGTAAAGTGAATGTTTATCAAGCAGATCGTTTTTCCCTAGTGACTTCTACTGTAAAAATGGCACTGTCTTTCAGTAGGCTCTGAATATATGTTCCCTTATTCTTTGGTAAGATGACCAACCAACCAACCAAAAGCCAGCCCCGATAACAAACAAACAAACAACCCTTTAACCACCATGAATCTCTAGGAAATACCAACTTTCTGAGGAAGCCACCAATGCCGCTCATTGTTGTCCGCCACCCCTAAGCTATAATATATGGCTTTAATAATAAAATGGCAATATACCAACAACATATGCCATTTTGTTGGTACCACAACCTGGAGGGTGTTACTCTTTCTTCTCATACTTCCTCCCATTGTTCCCATGGGGGAGAGAACAGACAGCAAGACTGCAGCAAACAGGTTATTTTAATAACCTCATCATCCCTTTTCCCTATGATATACATTTGATATCCAAGTTGAATTTACCTACCTCTCTCTAAACATTTTTTCCTAACCCTTTGTCCATTTGTCACACCATCTTTGGATGAAGAATGCTAGCTGATGATGCTTAACAAACGGAACATCCGTACCTTGTTAGCCATAAAGGCTCATCCCATTTCCTTTCCATAAACATCTATTGTGATACAATATGGATTGTGTAAGGCACTGGGCTTTAGGCCTCCAGCCCAAGTATCTGTCATCTATTAAGTACTTACTGTGGATAAAGAAGGCACTATACTTAACACGCACTATTTCATCTAATTTTTGCAAAAGCTCATTGAGTACATTAGGCCAATCTCTTATTAATACAGATGAAGAAAGTGAGGCTGAGACTTGTTCAGTGACTTGCTTAGAATCATGCAAAGCATCAAGGGCAGAGTTAGGATTTGAACCCAGCATGAACTGGGCTCTGGAATCAAATGCTTCCCTAATTCCATGCCCTAGGTCTCAGCCTGGGCTGTGCTTCCAGAGTCACCTGAGGACTTTTCAAAACACTGATGTATGTGGACCCTGCATCTTGAGGAGCTGGGCTCTGAGCATTTGGGTGTTGAAGGTTTTACAAGTGACCCTGATGCTGTGTCAGGCAGGCTTAATGACGACTGAATTATATGACATGCCCAGCTTAGCTACTTGCTTGGTTGTTGATTGCTGCATGAAAATCTGATCCCCGCAGTCTTTGAGCCTGCAGCTCAGTGAAAGAGACGGATGTACAAGCAACCAAGCATGAGCAAGGTGCGTCATGACAAATACTATGGCAGTACAGACTTTATGCTCTGTGGTTATTCTCACGACTGGACTTGCAGTGGATCCCAGGAGGTAGCATCTGGGACACAGTCACTTCAGCAAGTCATGTTTATTCCAGCTGGGACGAGTTCCTTGCATCTTTACTCTGTATAATCTGTGATTACCAGACAGTCCTGGTCTAGGTTCTTATAAAAGTCCCAGTTGAGGATCTTGAATCACTCTCATTCAGTTTGTCTGAGAGAGGTTGGTGATGAGATCAGTGGTTTGTATATTTCCTCAATTGTCTTCCAAATGAATGGATATGTTCCTCAGGATCCATGCCAGTGGGATTACTAGGTCAAGGATAAATCATTACCAGACTGGTTGATGGTGTCACCCAGGCTGGAGTGCTGTGGCATGATCTTGGCTCACTGCAGACTACACCTCCCATGTTCAAGCAATTCTGCCTCAGCCTTCCAAGTACCTGGGATTCCAGGCACTCACCACCATGCCCAGCTAATTTTTTATGTTTTTGATAGAGATGGGGTCTCACCATGTTAGCCAGACTGGTCTCAAACTCTGACCCCAAGTGATCCGCTCACCTAGGCCTCCCAAAGTTCTAGAATTACAGATGTGAGCCACTGTACCCCACCTCCCTCTTTTCTTATTGACACCCATTGACCAATAGCATGGTCAGTAGTGCCCAATTCTTGAGTTTAGAAAACTTCCGTTGAGCTTCTTACTGTGTCCTGGGTACTGTGCTGGGCAATAAGAACACCAGAAAGGATGTGACTTCTTAGGAGCCAATTAAACTAGGTTAGGAAGAGAGGTGTTGTGGTATCACCTAGGGCATAGACAGAGAACCTGTCTGCCTAACGATACCAGGTTTAGCTCTTGAATTCTTTATATTCAGAATACAGATTAGGGCCAGGCTGGCCTTGACAACCTCAATCATTAAACACTTATGGTGACTGGTGGGTGATTAGCCACATAATAAGAAGATTAATTCATAACTGATATAATAGGAGCAATGGGGACTCTATGGAGAGTATTCAATACAATAGTGTTTTCCATAAATGTTCTTGAATTATGGAGATTGCTGTTCTGTAGATTATTCATTCAGGCATTGAATATGCATTTATTAAGTGCTTTTTGTATACTAGGCTTATACACAAGTGTTAATTTCAAATTTGGTTCTTAAATTCCTCAATATCAGAGTTTAGCAAAAAGCATCATTATATCCTGAGATGGAATTTTATCAAATTACATGCTTAAAATGAGGAGAAAAGTCTGTTTCTCTATCTTGTAAGCCCCATCGGTTTAACTGTCAATTGGTCATGTCAATCACCTATCAGAGTATAAAAATGTCTTGGGCTATAGGTACATACTCCATGGTGTATCCTGGTCACAGAGATTGAGAAACTGATTGGAAGAGATGTGTAATCACCAGTGTTGGCCTTACTGTTCTGAAATTTCAGGTTTCTTTCTCTCACCCCAAACTTAATTCTTTCTTCTCTGTTTTCAATTTCAGAAGAAGTTTAGAATGAGTGAGGGAAATTAAAATGAAATCCAGAAGACTAGCAGGTATTTCACTGGGCATGTGGATAGGAATGACTTGTGAGGAAACCATCTGAAACTGAGTTAAAATAAAATGTGTTCAGTTCACTATATAATTATAGTTAGCTTGACCTGGTGTTTTGGGCTGCATTATCTCTGTAAGTTTGGAACTTATCTGATGTATAGAGTATTGATACCCCTTAAACAATATTTAAGTAAATATTGTTTACTTAAATTTTGTCCATCTGTTTCTTGTTGAAAGAAACTGGACATCTGCTAAAATATCCTTGTTTTAGAGTACTCAATCTTACTGTTACCTTATAATGGTTTTATTTTCAGGGAGATTTATTTATATTAGTATGATTGGGAAAGAACAGAAAGGTCTTATTGGAAAATAAATTTAGAATTTTCCAAATAATAAAATAAAAACATTTCCAGCTGTAATCTTAAGTTATCTTTTCATGATGTCTAGTTTTAGAAACTTTTCCCCCCCAGAGGTGAAGAACAATGCCTTTTAGGACAATAGTGAGACTTACATGAGAATTGTTTTGCATTGTGTTGTGGTGCATGATGCAAAGGTTTAGAAATAAACATATCCCTGGATACAACAGGCCTCAGTTAAGACATCTGCTATTTTTAATGCGTTTTGCTATTTTTGGCCTGGCATAGTACCTTAGGATGAGAAAATCCATCCCCTTCCCTTAGTCTGAGGTCATATGTTGCCATCAGTTCTCTATAATGGACTTGATGATGTTATGGTTTTAAAATAACGGGAAATTAACATTTCTTGTTCGCATGATTATGGCCGTAGAACTTTATCATTTTTATACTGTTAATCACACTCCTCTTTTACAAGAACTCCCTGACTCCTGTTTCCTCCAGCAATGTACTTACCTTATACCTGGCTAAAACCTTGCAATTCTTTGTTTTGCTCTTGCTTTTTGTGACAATTTTAAGAGATAGACAAGTAATATACAGGCTGGGTTGAAAGAAGAGAAAATGGAGCAGTTGTTATTCCCCGGGGCAGGGTAAGAGACTGTTAATACATTAGTGGTAGGAGGGCTTCTGCAGAAAATATGACTGTCCAATTAAATGGGGCTATTAAAAGCATGCCAGCATCAATTCATTAATGACAGTGGCAATTTCTTTGTAATCCCCTTTTCTCCTTCTCCTCCTGGGACTCAGTCTATGGAGGGATGAAAGGCAGACGGTCAAAGATGAGAAAGACTACTGAGAAAGAGGCACAGTTATTTAGATATCTGCTTCCCCATCTTCCTCTTTGGGGGCAGCTTCTGTGATGAAAACACTTTATGAAAGGTAAGACCCCCAAATACCTGTTCTGTAGACATTGGGGATGAAAATGTGCATCCTAGCAGATGATCTGGTTCTGCCTTCCAGAACACTGCTCTGACTTTAGAAGCAGATACCTATGCATAATAAATCTGCTTGGAGGTAAAACAAAGAGAGTCTGTGGAAATTGTTTGATTGAAACCTTGTTGCAAAAGTATGCAGAATTGACATTCAGTGATCTTGTGTAAAAATACTGCAAAATGTTTCTTTTTCTGGAAAACAGTATATTTTAAAAATCACTTGGAATCTGGTTACCTGCATGACCTAGTGAGAACGTCAAGGCTTGGGGAAATGGTTGAGGTTAGTAGTTAGGAGTGTTTGATATCCTTTTATGTGTCATTTAATTATCTAAGCCCGAATTTCCTCACCGGTAAAATGGTGATTCTGGTCTCTGTCTTTATAGTGTTGCTGTGTGAAATTAAATGAAATACTAAATAAAAAGCATTTTGCACAGTGCCTGGCATAAGATAAGTGCTCCCTAAATATTAACTAGTTTTATTATCAATTGAATTCTAGGACTCCACCCTGTGCCCCCCCCACCTCAAAAAAAG
The DNA here is from genome assembly GCF_049354715.1 of Callithrix jacchus. NCBI lineage: Eukaryota > Metazoa > Chordata > Mammalia > Primates > Cebidae > Callithrix > Callithrix jacchus. Next base: position 79,335,047 of record NC_133517.1, read on the forward strand.
ACTTAATGGTCTTAATCTGTCTGCTAAAGAGTAGGATTCTGAGGAAGCTGAGATGTGGAGAGATGATGTGTTAATTAGCGAAGGAGCCAGCATTGGAACCACATTTTATGACTTCCCACTGAATTGAAATGCTTCTTATAATATGAGACTTCTGTATTTAGTCAAGGAGGACCAACATTTCTTCCACCTATTATAATAGATGAGGTATGCTTTTTTAATATATATACTTAAAAATAGAGGTTGGGTGCGGTGGCTCACATCTATAATCCCAGTGCTTTAAGAGGCTGAGGCAGGTGGAGCACAAGGTCAGGAGATCGAGACCATCCTTGCTAACATGGTGAAACTCTGTCTCTTCTAAAAATACAAAAAATTAGCCCCTGTAGTCCCAGCTACTCAGGAGGCTGAGGCAGGAGAATTGCTTGAACCCGGGAGGTTGAGGTTGCAGTGAGCCAAGATCATGCCACTGCACTCCAGCCTGGGTGGCAGAGCGAGACTCCATCTAAAAAAAAAAAAAAATGTAATTTTAAGTTCATTGCTCAGGTTCTTTTGGTGGCAAAAATCCTTGCACTTTAGAAGGCATTATTATTGGGTGAGTTTTAAAAGAACCACCTTCAGAGAAAAACACATTTCATTTCGATTATGCCGGAGGCCCGCAGAGTACCATTTAAACTACAAGTGATATGAAAGGTAAGTATTTGATTAAAAGTAATCTCCTTTAAAAACAAATGTTTCAGTCTCCACCAGAACTTCTTCAGGGAACTTCAGGGTTTTGCTGATAACTGGATCCAATTTATGAGAGGTAAAAGAAAATGCAGTTTTTTACTTAATTCATCTATTTGTTTCCAAACTTCATATAATGAATCTAAAGAATGGTGAAATTAATAGAAGTTTGAGTGCTTAAAAAATGGATGACATCTCATATTTCAAGGAAACAGTATTTGATTAGATTTCAGGGTGGTATGAAGTTCTTGCTGATAAAAGGCAAGTCGCATTTATCAGCTGAACAACTCAGGAAACAGAGATGATTTGAATTTGTGGAGGCGTCCTCCATACCGTTTCCACCATTGCTTTGGTGATTATCTGAGGTCTCCAAACGGATACCGATATTTGTATTTCCAGGTCAAATCATAGCACTGCTATTTCCATGGCCCATTGTATCATCTGCCGCTAGCCTCACCCTCACCTAATTTTTGACTCTCCTTTATCTCTTTCAAGGCTCAAATGTGTGTACTACAATCATGTGTTTAGTGGTTTCTCTTCCGTGTTACGCTGTGAGCTCTTTGGGAACAGGGACCACTTTTGCTTTCCATCCAGTGCCTAGCAGGATGACTGGAGGCATCAGGGAATGCTTATTGAATAAGGCAATGACAATGCCAAAATCTGGCTTCCACGAATTTATATGCCTCTGGTAACCTTTTGTAAATGACACTTTTTCTATATGATTAGCCACTTCTATTCTTTCTATTGAAGTTATTTCTTATTTCAAAGTAAATCTTGTTGCAGCCATCCTCCTCTTGACTACATCCAAGGTGGTTAATGTTCTTCTTTTCTTTTTAATTTTGAGAGGGTTGTGAAATACAAGATGAAACATAATGTGAGCTAAATCCGGGGCTATTCAACTTACTAGGGTCTTTAGCCTTCCAGAATGTTGAGAAAGTAATTAGTGGGTGGGGGTAGTGTTAGAAGAAATGGCTGGGATTCTTTGTATCCAAAAGAATGTTTCTCCTTGGTGATGAGGTAGGCATTGTCACTTGTCTGAATAAATCTTTAGGCAATGTACAAAAACACCAGCCGGCTGAACAATGCCTCGCCAGTCTGGCCTTAGGATTGCAGTACCTTGTCCGAGTAAGTTTAGAAATGAGTTTCCTCTTCAGGTTTTATTGTTGAGTGGCTGTCTAACCTTTGAACTTTCCATGTTTTTGACATCGAAAAGAATTCTGAGCTTTCCCAAAAGGATTTTATTCAAGTAATTAATACTCTTTGTGCACAGAGGGAAATTCACATCCAGCTTACGGACATGGTGAAAAATTAGTATCTTTCCAGTTGCTCGGTTTGATTGAACTACAGTTGATTATTTTTAAAGATAAGGAGGTGAAATTTTCTTAGTATTTCAGTATGTTGCTTTTTGTACCCTTAAAGTTATTTTTCCCTATGCAGAATTGACTTTGATTAAAAAATGTTTTGATGACTATTTTTCTGATTCATCAGTATATCTAATGGTGTTCATTTTACTCATGAAAAATCTTGTCTATGAAGGACACATTTTTAGTAACATTTTTATAGCATGAGAACTTTTATAGCAAAAACAGGAATCATTAAGTGTGTATGCCTTTATCAAACTTCTCTTTTAATGGAACTTAAAATCTTAACTCATGTTTTTATAGCACATTTTTTGTGCATGGTAGGTTCTTAGATTTGAATGGAATTTAGTGTGACTGTTCTTTATGTTCTCAAAAGTCTGATCTTTGTTACAGTTTGTCTTTCGTTTGAGACTTTTTTTTTCTGTGCATATGTACATGTATGATGATTGGTTTTCTTTGACTTTTTAAAAAACTAAACACATCTATAACTCATATTTTCCTGTTTACAAATAGGAACAGTTTAAAATTGCACAACATGGTGGCACGTGGTGTAACATCACCAAAAACTACATGTTTATCCTCCTTTATTCACCTTACATTTGCAGAAAGATGACTTACGTATTTATGATGTAAAATGCCTTTACAATGACCTTTGGGACTAAACTTTTTTTTTTTTCCCCTGAAAATGGTCATGACCTAGGAAGCCTTATTAGTAAAATTTAAAAAGAAAAAGTTGAAAAAAAAAAGAAAAAAAAAGTTGGCCAGGCATGGTGACTCATGCCTGTAATCCCAGCACTTTGGGAGATTGAGGTGGGTGTATCACTTGATGTCAGGAGTTCGAGACCAGCCTGGCCAACATGGTTGAACTCTGCCTCTACTAAAAATATAAAAATTAGCTAGGCATGGTGGCATGTACCTATAATCCCAGCTACTTGGGAGACTGAGGCATGAAAATTGCTTGAACCCAAGAGGTGGAGGTTGCAGTCAGTGGAGATCACGCTACTGCACGCCAGCCTGGGTGACAGAGCAAGACTTCATCTAAAAAAAAATAATAAAATCAAAAGGAAAAATGTGGCCAAATGCCCCTTGTTCTTCCTCAATAGATACATAGTGAGTTGTGTAAAAAAAAGGAGTTGGAAAAGGAATCTGTATATTCAAAGTGACTTAAAGAATAGAACAAATTTTGTTTTAAAAAATGGGCAAGACTAAATCATAGTATTTAGGGAGGAACATCTGAAAAATAAAAATATAAAGAAATACAAAATATGAGCACTACTAAGAATAGTCTGTTGCCAGAAGCATATAGAATGAGCACTCAAATTATAACAGAAGCACTTTGAGAACTTTTGGTATTCATAAATGTTCTTTTAAAAAAATGAACACAACTGAAATTATAGGCTGTAAGTACGGACTTTAACTGTAATGAATGTGAAAGTGTTGTCAATGAAAATATAAAGAATATTTTCTAAAGTGTGGACCTATCCAGGAATACTAAGTAGAAAAGGTAGGTAGCTCTTAAAAAACTTTTTTTTTTAATTGTGAAGTAAATTTATTGTCACTTTGTTTGATAATGATTACTAGAGTCCTTAGGTTAATTCTGTTTCTATTGCTTTTCAGAATAATTAAGACCTAAATCTTCCACTGAATGCTGTTTCATTTCGTTCTTTTGCCTTGTTCTTTCATGCCACAAATGTTACTGTGCGCTTTCAGTGGACCAAGCCTTGTGCTGCTGCTTTGATGATAAATGCGATAAGGTAATGCTGCTTTTAAGGATCCTTCAGGATAGAATCTTGTCTAGGAGTAAGGACTTAGTATTTTTGCTGTAGAAGTGCATGAAGAGCTATCTATGGCGCAATTACTGGAAAAAATACAGTTTTTATTCTATTTGGTTCCCATGTGCATTAAGTCCTTCTTTGGCGGGAATTCGAGCAGGGCAGTCTCAGTTGAATCCTGGCTTGCATATTACTCAGTAAGGAAGGAGATCGTGGAGCTGGATTCTAGGGGATGGTGGAAAGCCTGGTGGTGGTCCTGGAAGGCTTGAGAATGCCTGGAGCTGGAAGCTTCTTGCCCGTTGGTGATCTTTTTCATATATAGCAGAGCTCTTGACATTCCAGGCATACTACCTTGAAAGGATAATATCTTGCCTTCCAGAAATTCTGGACTTGGTAGGAATCATTTGTTTATGTTATTTTAAAAAGAAAAAAATCTGAAGTGTACTTTTTGGAAAAAAAACAAACTTGTTTTTGGACTTTTCTGTGTGTTGTTTCTTTAATTGAAAACCCTGTCTGGAGACCTTTTCATCCCCCTTCCTTTCCCTCTAGTTTTAGTTTTAAATTGGAATGTTGCTTTACAAGCATTTAAAAAAATATATATGAAATATTTAATTATTATTACTCTTATTTACCCATTAATAATTCTTGATTTTCTGTCTATATGAAATAAAAATTACTATATGATTTTCATCCAGTTCTACAGTTAATTCTGTAACTAAAAACAAGATAAAAAATAAAATAATTGATTTACTTAAGAAAGGCATCTTGACCTCCTAAAAATTTCATCAAATATTCACTCAGCAGACCCTTCTTCATATAAGGGGCTCACTTACTCTTGGGAGCACTATGACTGTGTGAGCACTTGTGGCAGGGATTGGGTTTCTTGGGGAATCCATAAGATACGTGTGTGGCTTTTGGGCAGGAAGGTGAGTAACACAGCCCTTGGCTTTCAAGGAATTTAAGGAGGTGCTCTATGAGGAGAGGGGCAGAGACAGACATATTCCTTAAAGGAATAATTATTGAGTGATAGTGGAAATATATACAAAGACTTTGGAGTAACAGTGATGGAGGGGCCCACTGAAAACTTATTAACGTTGACAGCTGTTGTTGAAATTCATCCAAACCAGCCAATTATATCTACATTCTCTGGAATGAAAGTACAAAATGATTATAGTAGACATTTTAAACATGACTTGACACAATACCCTTTTCCTACTGGAATGGAAATCTAATGGGGAAAGTTAAATTCTCTTCCAAAACTTTATCCGCAATGATACCTTACCTAAAAATGTAAAAGCAGCCAACTTTGTGTTTTGTGATCTTTGGGATCATATAACTCTTATAAAGCAACTTGTGAATTTTCTGGGAGGTTCTTTTGGAAAATTGCTTTATGTTATGTTTCAGGAATATACTTCCCTCTTCCCTGAATTATCACAGAGGGGATATATACATATTCCCTCTACTCAAAGTATAACCTTGTATATATGTCTGTTTCCTCTTTATCATGTGATATAGTTTGGATATTTGTCCCCCTTAAATCTCATGTTGAGATGTAATCCCCAATGTTGGAGGTGGGGTCTGCTGGGAGGTGTGTGGGTCCTGTGGGCTGATCTCTCATGGCTTGGTGCTGTCCTTAGGGCACTGAGTTCTCATGAGATCTCATTGTTTAAAACTGTGTGACACCTCTCCTCAACTCTCTCTTGCTCCTTCCCTTGCTGTGGGAGTTGCCTGTTCCCTTTCTGCCTGCCTTGATTGTAAGTTTCCTGAGGCCTCAGGAGAACCCGAGCAGAGGCCACTGCCATGCTTTTTGCACAGCGTGCAGAACTGTGAGCCAGTTAAACCTCTTTTCTTTATAAATTACTGAGTCTCCAGAATTTCTTTATAGCAACAGAAGAATGGGGCTTAACACACCATATATAAAATATAAAACAAAAAACCCAGAGCAATTACCCTCTGCAGTAAAAATAACAACTCTTTCATCCAAAGGAACTTCTTTCATTGTTTAAATAATGAGAAACTTGTGTTTTTAGAAACACTGTGTAGGGCGCAGCATCCTCTCATTACAAACATTTCTGTGCCTCAGAGGACACCCCTCCTGATACGTATCCTTAGGAGGAACACATAGATCAGCCTCTCTTCCTTTTGTCCAGCTGCAGTATGGGGGAATGGAGACACAAAACGGCCAAGGTGCCTAAAACCAGAGTGGCCTGGGGTGAGTCTCACCGTGATCCTCCCCGATACTGTCCTTTGTCAGACTCCAGCATTGTGCACAGCTTGGTCTTTCTGAGCCCAGGAATTTGGGCACTTTCTGAAAGCTTCCTTTGCAGGCGTTCCTGGAAATCAGACCAGTGTTTAAGCATGAGTTAAAGCAGTAACATCTGTCAGACATAACCATGCATTATATCTGGGACAAAAAGTTTTAGGAGGAAAAATGCCTGTTAGGAGTGTGGGGTAACTGCAAACCGGCTTTTTGACTGGTGTTTTATTGTAGAGATGGGAAATGAATGGGACTGGTATCCACATCTACTGGAATGGGTCTCTCTGAGCTTCCAGCCTTCTGTGGACCAGATTTTCATATTCCTTCCAATTTGCCCAGAGCAAGCTCTGACCCTCATCCATCTTTTTTTTTCTTTTGCATTTAACAAAGTTGTAAAGGGATTTATATGCTTTCCATTAGCCTTAGCAAAACTGCTGTCATGAATATTTAATGGCTAGAGCAGTTTGTTTTCTTTTACTCTTTCCCAGCCTTCCCTACCCCCAGCCCTCCCTTCTCTTGCCTGGAGAAATGTAAATATCGTGCCCCTCACCCACTGGCTAGATCCCAAAGCACCGGGCTTCCTCAATACAATGTTCTCACCCGTCTGGTGGGGACTTTTTTTTCCCCTCCTTCCTCTCTCGTAGCCTCCTCTCCAGGCAGCCAGGGTGGTGACCACGGCGCGCGGGGCCGGGCACCCGTGGGGCTTTGCCTGTCCTGGGCCCTGCGCCCTCTCCCTGCACCGCAGCTCCGCAGCCGGAACAGACGGTCCTTTGCTTTGAACTTCACGGGAACACAAAAGCTTCCCTGCAACTTAGCTGGAGCTCCCTCGGAGGCATTCCTGGCACTTCACGGGTCGCTGGCCTCTTTCTCTTTGCGACAGGAAAAGGGGCTAATGTCTGGGACAGAAAATGACTTCTGAAGACACGAAAAGATTTACCGTGTCTAGAGCAACCTCTGAACTTTTATGGTGGTGATCTCAGAAAAATGCAGTTTTTTGCTATTGGTTGCTTAGATCATCTCCCATCCTTCTTCCCTCCCTTTCCCTGTCCCGCAGTTGTTTATCTAATTTCTCCATTTCTGTCGTACCTCACCCTCATCCCCGCCCCTGCCCCACCCCCATTCCGGTTTTGCCTTTTCCTTAATTCTTTGTCCACTCTTGTGCTGCGGGAGTGGAAGGGTCTGAAAGGTGATGCCGGGAGGGGGTCTGAGAAGTTTAAGTGTTAACTGAGAAGGAAGGTTCCAGGGGAACCCTCCTCCCCTCTCTAATGAAGTCAAACCTGCTAGAGTGTGTCTGCCCCAAGGGACTGTTGGAAAGATGAGAGAAGGAAATCCATATAAAAAGCTTAACAGTGTTTGGCTTTAGTGATTGTTCAATAAGTCATAGCTATATGTTATTATTATGATACACACTCATTCTTCTGAAATGAGTGTGCTTCCTTATGCTTCCCTCTCTGCATAAGGAATTATTTGTGCTGGATCCTTCTTAAGAGGTCATCTATTTCCCTCCCCCCCTTCCTCCCTCCCTCCCTGTCTCTGTCTCTCTCCCCCCACAATCCCAGCTCACTGCAAGGTCTGCTTCCCAGGGTCAAACAATTCTTGTGCCTCAGCCTCCTGAGTAGCTGGGATAACAGACGTGCACCACCATGCATGGTTAATTTTTGTATTTTTCGTCGAGATGGGGTTTTGCCATGTTGGCTAGGCTAGTCTGGAACTCCTGGCTTCAAGCGATCTGTCCACCTTGGCCTCCCAAAGTGTTGGGATTACAGGCGTGAACCACCACACCCTGCTCATATGTTTGTGGTGAATATCTACAATAGCATGCTTAACTGATGGAGGTGTCATTTCATTTCTCTTTGAGTAACCTAAAATTGAATCAGTTAGTATATGTCACTAATGTATAGCATAGTTGTAATCAACTATAAACTCATAAAGACTTCTAGATGGGCTACTAAGTGAATACATCTTCCTCTATCCTGTGAGTACTTCACTGCGACTTTTACATACTTTGATATTGAAATTCTTCTTAATAGATTTGGCTTCAAATTCCAGCCTGATAAGATAATATAAGCATCTGCCACTGAAGTTCAATATCAGGTAATTCTTGCTCCACTTCAGGCTCCTCTCAAATTTGGTGATCATGCTCCTCATGTCTTGGATGGCTGTGTCAGCAAGTCTGAACCCTTCAATTCATCTCTGTAGACTTGCCTGCCTTGGGTTGCCACACCCATTAGTAGGTCCCTTTGGGTAAGAGTTCCCACTAATAATGTTTTTCTCTTGATTTCTTTATTATACCTTGAAACTGACTTTAAACATTTTGTTAAATGCCTTGCTAAAATCCCAAGACACTTGTGAACAGATGTTGATATGATAGAGGAGCAGAAAAAAAGGCACAGCCATGATAAGATGTTGGTATGATTAAGTTGGATGAACAGAAAGAATGTACAGCCAGATCCATCTCCAGAATCAACCAATTTCCACATTGCTTTCAGTCTCATCCCATTATGTTTTCTGTAAGTAAAACTTCCACTGCAAATATTAATTGATGTTAAATCAAAAGTACTGAAGGTCTAGTCACAGAGGCTTAGGGACAAATGAGAGAAGCAAAAAGGTTCTCTCCCTTAGAGTAAGCTAGAGTGTTAGTGTGTCAGATAATTAGGCAACAATGTAAGACAGTGTATAATTAAATGCTAAATTATGTAGAGAAGATTATGTCCTATGGAATTGAGGAAATGGCTCTCACAACATTTCTAATGTCCTAAATCAGTTTCCAAATGGTTTCATACATCTATATGTACTTCACGCATGCTCAGTATCATTGACCCTTTCCTGCTTTTTTGTAGCAATGATCAAAGTAAACATTTTCTAAGTACCTACTATAGGTTAGGGAACTGGTCTAAGAACTTAACAGATATCAACTAATTTCATGCTCACTGCATACCTCTGAGATAGATATTCTTCTTTTTTCCACTTTGCAAATGAGGGAACCAAGGCGGGGAGTCTAATACTTGCCCAAAGTGAGCTCTGTTAAATTCCTTCCTCTTTTTAATTTGGTGGGTCTGTGGTGAGGGTAGACTAGGAGAGGTATTCTGGAAAGTGAACCTTGATTTTCATCCTGGCTTCTTTTAACCTACTTACCTGTGTAACTAGACCTTGGACAAGGCACATTCTCTTTTATCTTTTAGAGCGTCTGCTTTGTAAAATGGGGCAGGATAGTGTTTTAAGTAAGATTTAAGTGCTTCTTATGCAATAGGAGCTCAGAGAATGGGAGCTGCTGTTTATTAAAAATAATGATACGAATATCATTGTCATATTCTTTACCCAAAGAGACCTGTTGGAATTGGACAGAAAAGAAACATTTCTGTCTTGATAAGGCTTAAAACCCAGTATCAAGGGCAGTATTAGTTGTGAGATATTTGTAGAATGGGTGGATAGAAGGATGGGAGAGGAGAGGGATCTGAAGAATTCCTGTAGCAAGTTGAAGAGGTTCCAGCCTCTTCCAATTGAGCTATTTTTAGCCTTACTCATCATTCGTAATCAAAACAATCATTTTGTTAGCCTTACTCCTCCCCAACCCCTGCCCCACTACTATTTTTGCTATGGTAATAGTCATTGCCAACTTATTTTGTTTGGAATACACAAACAGAGCTGTCTCTTCCCATCACAGAGATTTTAACAGTAAAAACCCACTGCATCATTACCTCTGCCTTGTATTCCAGACAGTAGTAAAGGACATTGTAACATCACTGTGTCAGCGCAAACAAAGAACTATGTAATTTTATCCTATATTAATACAGTGTTGCGCAGAAGGTATTATCATTAGATGGCAATCTATAAAAATGGCCCCTGAGACCGAGCACTGGCACAATTATTTATTCTTCAATTATTTATTCAGTCCTAAGGATGGAAATGCTGACAGACACTGCAAAATGCTCTACCTACCAATTTACAGAAATTGAATGACGGAATCATTTGTGGACTGAAGTAGCTTTTTATTGACCCTATTTTGATTTATTTAAATTCTCACTTTCACAGCGTAACTATGTTTACTACATGCACTTACATGATAGAAATGAGAGGCTGTTTTGTTCATAAAAGCTACTTCAAAACAAATAAATTAATATTTATTCTGAAAGGGTCAGATCACAAATGGAGGCTTTAAAACGGCCTCGGGAACATTCCAATTGCATCCTTAATATTTCATATGATTTTGTATTTAGATTGGCTATTTTATGTAAAGTCTTTTTCCCTTTTAGTTCTCAGACCTCTTGATATCCCTTTTCTAACCAGGATGGAGGGAATAGTCACACATAACTTCCATTTGCAGTAAGTAATTGCAACTTAATTTATGTCTGGGGAGATTTCCAGAAGGTTTCCGCTCCTGTCTCTTTCTTCTCAACTTAATTGTATTGATAGGTGCTATTCTTGTGATTCCAGTATATTATTTGTACATGATAAAATACAATTCCCATTAATTCACACTTAGCAGTCATAAAAGAATATGTTTGGTCTTAACTCCTAAAGTTTACAAGATTATTTACATTTATATTAATACTGGAGTTCAAAAAATATGGCTTTCTTTAGAAATCAGTTTCAATTTTCCCTAAATCAGTTATTTTTAGTTTTGATTAATTAAATTCGGGTGAAATCCAATTTATCTCACCTTCTGATATTTTTAAGAGAAGTAATTTTATTTACATTAACTTTAAAATATTTTTATGCCATACACTAGTTATTTTGAGGGGATCGAAATAAATCATAGCAGAGATAGGGAAGTTTCAATATTTTGGGAGATTATTTTTTAAAATAATGGTATGTTTATTTACTCTAAGTAGGAATGTATATGCATGCATTCACTTGTGATATGCACATGCACGCAGAAATTTATGATGTCCTTTAAGAATCTTGGGACTATCAGAAAAAAAGTAAAGTGAAATAATAATTTTCAAAAATATATTTTTGTAGTAAAAATACACTATCGGTGTTACATTACTGAATTAATCAAATTTGCTGAAGTTTATAAACATTTTTATGACTACTTTAAACTTGGACATAATCAGATATATCTGCTGTTGACAACATGGCTCTCAGTATAAAAATGATCACCTTTTTTCCTTGAAGCCTCATTCTCAGAAGTAAAATGTGTATGTGAGGATATTAACTAGTTCACAGGATTGTTGTAGAAAGTCTATTACATATTTCGATAATGAACTTCTTACGGCCTGGATCAGTGACCTCGATCACAGCTAATCTTAATGAAAAGATCATTTTGTTATTCAATTATTACTACAGGTAGGCTTTCACCCTGGGCGTTACATGAATCCTCTGATTGTACTGTCCATGATGTCCAATAGTAGATTTAAAAACAACAACAACAACAACAACAACAAAAACCCAAGCCAATGCCTATGATGTTGCTACAGGTGTCTTTTAACCTGTGGTGTGAAGTTATTTCTGAAGGTGAAGTTTGCCATTCAAATACCTCTTTTTCTGTCTCCACTAACACCTAGATCTGTAGTCCCTCTAAACATGCTACCTACCACTTACACTTTGTCAAAGTTTAGTTTTTGCTCCCTTATCTGCTTTGTAAGAGAATGCTTTTAGTTTCATGATTTGTAAGTGGAAGGGTGCTTAGCAGGAGTTCTGAGGTCACCAGCCCAGGGAGGAGGAAATGGAATCAGAATAACCAGACAGGAATAGAGGGGGTACTGGACTGATGTGCATTGTGGGAGGGTGATATTAGCAACTCATGCTGCTAGAGCGAGACCACTCTTTGATTCTGTTTGTAGAAACTTTAAGCTAAAAGTGACAGGTTGTTGCCTCTCTTTGTGTAAAATGTTACACGTGGAGAGTTAACCTGTGCTGCAAAATACTGATCAAGACAAGTCATGGGTAAGTGCAAAGAGCTAAGTGGTTTACTTCCATACACTAGTATGTCCCTTCTCAGTCTTTCTTGTTATTTCATATGACTTGCTTCCTCTAGCTAGTCCAAGCTTTGTTTGTATAAATAAGAACTGCCATTTAATGAACACTTCCTATGAACCAGACACTGTGCTAGAAGGGGCTATAGGTACTCCAGGGGAAAGGCCTCTCTAGCAGCTTAGCTTGTTCATGTAATAGTAGTGTCCCTAAAGGTCAACAGTGGAAGCTCTTAGGCTTGAACTGAATAAATAACAATAGTAACACAACAGCAACGGTAATAGTAACAATGAAAACAACCCTTCTAGGAAATTTGAGGAAAGTCTCTTGTATATTAAATATAAAAAATATTTGCCATTAAAGATTGTTTTAAAATTTGTTTTGAGTGTTGTCTATCAGGCATGTGCACTTGGAATATGTTTTTTTTTTTGTAATATATTCTGCCGCCTAAAAATAGGAAGTATATATCCAGATTTAGGTGTTAGGCAAGTTTTTCACTCCTGGTTTCTATTTGTCTTGAATGTTACTGCCTTATCCACACTATTTAGCATGGGGATTTAAAAAAAATGGTGTACATGTTCTCATTTACAAGTGGGAGCTGAACAATGAGAATTCATAGACATAGGGAGGGGAACAACACACACACTGGGGCCTGTTCAGGGGAGAGCGCTAGGGAAAAGAGCTAATGCATGTGGCCTTAATACCTAGGTGATGGGTTGATAGGTGCAGCAAACCACCGTGGCGCATGTTTACCTATGTAACAAACCTGTGCCTCCTGCACATGCGCCCCAGAACTTAAAAAAAGATCACTGGTGTGATCTTTCTGTGAGACAGGATTTTAAAAGCCTGTCTACATTTCTGAGTTTTCTTTCAAGGTGCCAAGAAGAGGCTGACCACATTGTTTGAATAATTGTTAAGGACTTGAACTTTGGAGTCTGCCAGACTTGAATTCCAGGCTCAGCTCTGGCACTGTAAGCTCTGTGGACACACAACCTCACCGAACCAACGTGCTTATTAGCAAAAATGAGAGTAATAACATTTTCCATTGAAAAGTGCAATGAAGATTAAATTGAAAGTGTTTTTCTCAAGCTCTCGATATGTAGCGGGACCCCGTCTCAGGTAATCAGAAAGTTGGAGTTGCAGTTGTTGTTACCGTTACCAATATTGCAAATGCTCTGAAAACATGCCACTATGGTTACTTCTTGTAGATAGTGACTTAAACTTATCTTCCGCATTGGGAAAATAAATGATTTATTTCCCTTTAATAGCTGTCACTGTTAAATGTCACTCTGTTGGTCCAGCCCTGCAAAGCTTACAGTATGGGGCTTATGGATCATGAATCAACACAAATGTCACCAAGCTAAAAGAGAGTTAGCAGAAGTAGCCTATGTTAAGATTAGGTTTCCGATTTAATGCACAGTTTCTAAAAGCCAAATAGCATGTGACTGGTCTTATCCTTCCTCCGATAACATCTCCAGATAGTTGCTTTCATAATTGGGGGAGGATAATTCTTGGAACTTCCATTTAGTATTGACTTGACCGCTGCTTTGATCTAGAATGAAACCCCTTTGTGTTGGTCTGACTTCCTCAGCTATGGTGTGTGTAGTCTAATTTAAAGCTAGGCTCTGATATGTACTGTGCCCATTCTGGAAAGTTCATTGGACAAGGAACAGAACAGTGGCACTCTCAAGCAGTCAGTCAGCCAGTGAACACCATCTTCCATCCAGCCCTGTGTTCCTTCCCCTCATTCTTCTGTTATTTCATACCACATTCTTCCTTCAGCTAGTCCAAGCTATGTCTGTGTAAGTAAGAACTGTAGTTTAATGAACACTGGCTATGAGCCGGAAACAGTGTTGGACGTGGTGTTGGTACTCCAGGGGGAAGGCGTCTCCATCCGGTTAGCTCAGGCGTGTTCAAATGGCAGCAGAACCCCAAGATGACAATATTAAAAAATGCCAGGCTTGTTGAAGTTTAGACTTGAGAGTCTCCCAGTGTCATTTCTACTACATTATTTTGGTTAAATCAAGTTACCTAGCTAAACCTGGAGTCAATGAGAGAGAATAATTGGGGAGGATAATTCTTGGAACTTCCAATTAGTATTGACTTGACCACTGCTTTGATCTAGGATGCAACCCGTTTGTGTTGGTCTGATTTCCTCAGCTATGGTGTGTATCGTCTAGTTTAAAGCTAGGCTCTGTTATGTACTGTGACTATTCTAGGAAGTTCATTGGACAAGGAACTAAACAGTGGCTCTCCCAGGCAGTCAGCCAGTGACACAGTCAACAGTGTGCGTTTAGGGAGAGAATTGTGGCCATATTGCAAACAATCTACCGGAGACTTAGAGACAGCAGCTGTCTTTTCCCCATTTGACTTCATCGTTCATGAACAGACATTTGTCAAGCACATATTGGGAAGCAAAACATCTATAATATTAGGTTTCAATTTTTTAAAAAACTTTTATTTCCAGAAAAGTTAGCTTTATCTGCGAGTACAGTTGACCCTTCAACAATGTGGACATTGGGGGTGCTGACCTTTGTGAAGCTGAAAATCCATGTATAATTTTTGACTCCCCAAAAATTTAACTATGAATAGCCTATCGTTCACTGGAAACGTTGCTGATGACATAAACGGTCAACTAACACATATTTGTTTGTTACATATATTATATGCTGTATTCTTACAATAGGGGAGCCTGGCGCTGTGGTTCACGTGTAATTTGGGAGGCCGAGGCGAATGGATCCCCTGAGGTCAGGAGTTTGAGACCAGTCTGGCCAACAGCAAAACACCATCTCTACTAAAAATACAAAGATTAGCTGGGCGTGGTGGCACATGCCTGTAATCCCAGCTAGTCAGGAGGCTGAGGCAGGAGAATCGCTTGAACCTGGGAGATTGAATTTACAGCAAGCTCAAGTTGCATCACTGCACTCCAGTCTGGGCCACAGAGTGAGACTCCTTCTCAATAAATAAATTAAATAAATGAACAAACAAACAAAAGTATGTAGCTCTGGTCTTACTAAGTATAAAATGTTTGTCTCCATGCAATAATAATAATGTAAGATCTGAAATGTTAACACTTCAAGTAAAACCAACAGCAAAACAGTTTCCTGAATTTGTCTGTGATCTCACAGGAGAGTCTAGTCATAAACTGAACTCCAGGACATGTAGCTAATATCACAGTGATGTTTGTAAGAGGATTTTTAGTTTGTCACACTTAAACAGAACCCTCAATATTCTCACAGAGAACTAAAGCAATTGATTTTCAAGACTAATGAGAGCATCTGCATGCATGTGACAGGCATGTTGGTGAATGTTGTGAAATTGGTGGTCCCATCAATTGTTGTGCTTCAACTTTCCAGACTAGGATTGTGTGATGAGAAGTTGGCACTTCACCAAATCTTAGGAAAATGCCTCATCTGCTTTTGTGGGAGGTGGAAAAATAACTAAGTAGCTGCTTTCAGTGAACACTGCAAGCCTTGTTCAAGTGTACACCTTTCATACAAAACTCCTAGATGAATGGCAGTGGAAAATACGGGTTTGGGATAACTTTGAATGATGTGTGATTGCCTTGATTAGCACTATAGTTACTAAGTTGATATGCGCTTCTTTGTTTTAAAAGAGAGCTTGAATTTTTTTTTACTGTAACTGCCAGTTGCTTAATTTCTACCACTTTTAGTCAATTTTTTTTTTTTAAGAATTTTTACCTAATCTGTACTTGTCAGTGATGACAAGTTTTAAAAGTAACTCAAGTTAAAAAAAATTCTCCAGGAACCATCATCTGTCAAAAGTTTGCATTTAGTTTTCTCCTTCATATAGAAATGAGACATTTTCTCCTTCTGTTTTCTAGAATTGCACCCTTAATGTTTCAGAAAGCTGGGCATCCATATTATTTTGAGTTTAGGATTTTATAGTGACCTAGTCATAGTTAGGAGGTGTTTCAGGGAAATGAAGGGAAGAATGAGTAACAAAGACACGTTAAGCAGAATAAATTCTATGTTTTGTTTTTGGCAACTAGTTAGCATACAGTTTCCTTGTTTTCTTCAGTCCACATATAGAACTATTCTGTCTGAAACAGTGATCCAATTAGGCTAGTTTCCTGTTTAAAAGCTTTCTGGACCTTCCATTTTCCTGTTGGCAAAAACCCAAGCTTTGAGACATAGTTCTTTCTAAACTGGCCCTAATTATTCTTCCCAGGTCATCTTTACTGCCACTGCTGTTCCTCGTGAATGTCTCACCTCTCTGGGCTGTTAACATATGATTCCTTCTGCTTTGAATGGCCTGACAATCCCATCCTTTTCACAAGTCGGGGATAATCTTTTCAGTCATGTAGACTTAGACCGAATACTCTCACTTTGTGGAGTCTTGAGATAGTGTCGGTCGATGTAAGACTGGCCTGGTTAGTTTCTCCTCTGCTTCCTGAGTCCTTGAATGGTCTTTGTGTATAGCAGGAAGCACATAGCATTGGGAAGTCTGGGTCTGCAAGCCTGCAGCTTCACTAGAATACAGCTTTTTCATCTTTGGACCTCTAGGATAACCAGAAATGGAAACTTATTTGACCTCTACCTAAGCATTTATTGAGCAAGTCAATGAGTTGTCTATGTAGTTTAGCAGACATTCCGATGATTGTTTCATGGAGTTTGTGTCAACTGGGAAGGATTGTTGAGAGGCAGAGACCATAATCACCAGGAAGCTGGACGTCATGGAACACGTGCCCATGTTTCTTCAGTTATTTTTAGAATTGAGTAAATGTCACCTGACTATTGGTGTTTCTTGTTTTTTAATGAATCTCTACCATTGCAAGCCATTTTCTCTCTGTAAGTTTCTTGTGGAATTTCTTTCCTTATCAAGGTAATAATACTTTGGGGTTTTGAAGTTTTTAAGAGATTCAGTTAGAGCATTTTGTCATTTTATGCAGTTGCTCAGCTTCTTAACCTATAAAACAGAGATGGTGTCTTTGCTATTAATTTTCCTTAAGGGAGACAGAATGCAAATACTATTTGATCTACAAATCTTTTGCAAAGATGAATAACTCTCTTTAAGGAGCATTTTACTAGAAGTCAGCCTGTGCTTTTAAAATCTTGGCATGTTATTTGGCTGACCAACTAAACATGTTCATATTTTGCTTAGCATAGCCCCTTTCAGATGACTTGCTGCAGAATAATGAGGTGCAAGTTGAACAAACTACTTCTCAATTTACTGCAGGACCTCACCAGTTTTACCATTTACCTCCAGATGTGTGGAGGCCATCATGGGAGAATTTACCTTTTCATGTTTGGACATTTTTGTAAAAAGCTTGTGGTGTTGAATCAAAGGGTTATGAAATGGTTTTAGGGATGTAACAAGCCATCCCATCATTTCACACAGACAATTTTATTAGCACATTTTCTATTGAATGTGTTTGCTGGTTGTCCTTGAACCAAACCAAATACAATCTCCAAATCATAACACGTACAACCCCTCAACTTGGAGACTCTTGATTTACAAATGTCTCTCCGTGACTGAAGAGCCTGCCAAAGGAGTCCTCTTTCCTGATTTGGTTGAATGTGTCTTTAATTCTGCATGAGCTGTCTTTGTTGATAATAATAAAATGATAACAGTAATTTTAGCCTTTATTGAATGGGTGTGCCAGCCACTGAGCCAAGTGTTTTGTGTGTAGTGTTTAGTTCATTTCACTACAGTGCCCCACTAAGGATGGATTTTGGATGAGAAAACCAGTAGAGAGAGAAGGGAAGTAACTTACCTTAAGTGCCTTAGCCACAGTTTGCAGAAACAAACTTCGTGAAGTTTTTGTCTCTGTGATGCTTCCCCATTTCAATCTCAGGCATTTCGCCTGCAAATCACTTTCACTTGAGAACACCCATTGTGCAGCCACTTCTGTTTTTTAGTTTCACCTTCTCATGATATAAAGAAAGGGAAAATGATACCAGGCAGTATCTTTTTAATAATAAAAGGCATGTAAGTCTTCCTCAAATTGCTCTCCTTGGTGAAGAATAATAGTTGTGCTCCAAAGGCTTTGGTGATGTGATTTTTACATGAAGCAGCTGAGCCAGGTGGTGTTTCAGCTTGTTCCTGGACATGTTGATACAGCTCTAATTGCTTAAGGTATGTGCCTCTTCTTAATCATCTATCCTTTAACTGGAGAGCTGTGCTACATTATGACTTGGAAAATGTAGGCATTTAAAGCAACCCCAAATGTAAATGGCCCTTACCAGCAAGTCACCAGCTGAGACAATGCAGACGTCACATGAAGAGAACCTCGTGGATCCTCTGAAGCCCCTGGGGACTGGCTTCCTGAGACTGTACAAGTTGGTGGTTGCCATCTTAGTTGTTTTCAGGGCCCAGGTAGATGTTGTGAGTGGAATGCAGAGTGACAATTGAGATGGTTGTCGTGCAAGGAAGTAGGGCCGGGGGAACTAGACCTTCAGTTCTTTCAGAAGTTGGAAATGTGGAATTTTAGGGGAAATCTCCCAATTTTAGGAAACATATGGAGTTTTTGGAAAAAAAACATGGAATTTTAGGAAAAATCCCCCAAATTGGGATTAGTTCAAACATTTGAAAATGTCTGAGGTCGAAATCAAACATGTTTATGGGCTAGAATTAGGTTGCAAGAACCCAGTCTGTGACCATTGGCTTAAAACATGTTGATAAATGGATCTACTGGTCCTTGACTGAAGGGAATCTAGGAAAGATTTGTTTGATTTTTGGGGAGTAAGAATATAACACACAAGAAAGAAGTCACTTATTCATTGTTACCCAAGTGTTGTTTGTCTTGCAAAATTCTCAAACCTTAGCACTCATTGAGCACTCTGCACTTGGTAGCAAGTGATTTATGATGATAGTAGTATTTTTGGAGATCTTCAGAGGTTCAGTGTGGTTCTACGTGTGTGTGTATGGGTCCCATGTGTGGCAGTATAGAAATATGTTCTTTGATGAACCATTTTTTCCATCCCTGTGTTCACCTGCATAGGATTGCAAGTTGTTTCTTAAATGGATCGCCAGTATACACAGAGGCTATGCATTGAGGTCTTTTCTCTGTATTATCCTATTTATGAACCAGGTGTCAGTCAAAGACACAAACCCGGTGAGTATTATGGGATTAAGGGATTTATTATAGAAATTAGTTTTTCCTCAAATAGTAGAGGAGCTGGAGGAAGTAAAGGTCTTGAAGGAAAGTGAGAGGATTAGGGAAAGTTTCACCAGATGTTCTTGTGTAGGGCTGGGCAGCTCAGAACTGGAGGATGCTGATGAGGGACCAGAGCAGGGAATGGATGAAAGGTTCTAAAAGCTGCTGCTGCCTCTGTGCCTGTGGAGTTCCAAACCCTGCAGCCAGATGTCTGGTGCTGGGTGGGGCCCTTGCTGTTCAACAGGGCCAGTTGTTTGGAAGAAACAGGGATGAGAACAGAAGAAAGCAAAGACAAGTTGGACCCCATTGGGCACCTTCCATTGTCCATCAACCTTATGAGAGCGATGGTCTGTTGCACGTTCACTTTCCAAGTCTCATCAAGCTCCCCATGTGGCTAGCTGTATCCCAGGACCATAGCGGGAAGGGTATTCTGTTAAATGAGAGTTCTTGGCTTATCAAGGATTCAGCGTACTCTGTGAATAAGGACAACACCCTTAGAACTATACTACTGGATATGCTTCCCTGTTGCCCTAGAAGGTTTCTACCCGCTCTGAAACATAGCGTTGAGATAACAGGATTTGGAACCTCAGTCTTGGCCAGGCCAAAGTAGGTGTATTTCTGTTTGGGATCCTCCCAGCATAGTACCAGTCATTTACATTCACATTTGGATTAATGATTTTATCTGATCTTTCTTCCTGGAAAATTTTGGTCAGGTGGGTTGGAGGAAAGGGAGGTACTCAAGACCATCATGCAGAGAAGCAGGGGCGGAGAACAAAGAAGTTTTGAAGGAAGAGAAATTTTGGAGGTTGGGTTGAGGGAAGCTGAATTCAATTTTAACTTGAGGCCAATTTATGTAAATCCTCTACTTTTAATTGGGTCTGCCTGCCTGTCTACCAGTCAATCAATCAATCCATTTATTCATTAATCAGTTATGTATATCTCTATTTGATATTTTTTATAGATCTATATCATATCTATCCATGTACTTATCGTATTTATCTAATCTGTTTAATCTATATTATGCTACACACATACATGAAAAATTTTTGAATGGAAAATTTTATGGGGAAAGTACTCTTTATAAGGTGGATTAGTAATCCTCCTTTGAAAAAAATTCTAGTTCTTCTCAATTGTGAAAGATATGTCTAAGCTTTCTAACAAAATACACTCTAAGCAGTCTTAGATATCTGCCTGTTTTAATCATTTAGTGAAATAATTGGTTTCTCTCCATACAAGGACGTGTTAGAATAAGTAAGAAATCCGGCTACATAACTTGTCTACTTACAGAGTTGACTTGACTACAGAGTTATTAGAGTTCAGTGGTTATAGTAAAAGGAAACATGTTTGTAATTTTGTAGTCTTTGCCAAAGTGTGAGCTGCTATTTAAGTGATACTTCAATTTTTTGTTGAGATATTGGCTACTTCTTCTTGTTGGTAGTGTGGCTACTAAACAATATAAAATATTTTACTTTCAAACCTTAGAAAATCAATCTGGAAGTCCTAAAACACAGAAACAGGTTATTCCTGCTGCTAAAACTAATGTCTTTCTTGTGACCTATTCCTAATTTGATAGATATATTTTAGTAAGTTTTCTTTGCCATGAAAATTACCAAATGTTTTCCTTTCTTAGGTTGTATGTGTCTGTTGTGTGTTTATGTCTGTCTGTCTGTGGGTGGGGAAGTTATTTGGTTTAGAAGTGTTGGGAGATACATTGTCATTTGTGGATATTCTCTTGAAGCCACTAAACATTCCAGGTGGAGATAGTGGTTTGCTCTGGTATAGACTACTTTTGAGTTTTTTAAAGAGACCAGACATTTTTTGAACCCCTCAATATGCTAGGCACTGACCGGGGTGCTTAACAATACTGGCTACTCAGTGAGAAGACTGCCTCCTCTTCTTCTTCTTCTTCTTCTTCTTCTTCTTCTTCTTCTTCCTTCTTCCTTCTTCCTTCTTCCTTCTACCTTCTACCTTCTTCTTCTTTCTTCTTCCTCTTTCTTCTTCCTCTTCTTCTTTCTTCTTTTCTTCTTCTTCTTCTTCTTTCTCCTCCTCCTCTTCCTCCTCCTCCTCCTCCTCCTCCTCCTCCTCCTTCTCCCCCTCCCCCTCCTCTTTTTAATTAAGACAGAGTTTCACTCTTGTTGCACAGACTGGAATGCAGTAGTGGGATCTTGGCTCACTGCAATCTCTGCCTCCCAGGTTCAAGTGATTCTTCTGCCTCAGACTCCTGAGTCACTGGGATTACAGGTGCTGGCTAAATTTTTGCATTTTTAGCAGAGATGGAGTTTCATCATGTTGGCCAGGCTAGTCTTGAACTCCTGGTCAAGTGATCCACCTGCCTTGGCCTCCCAAATTGCTGGGGAGTGTGAGCCACTGTGCCTGGCCAAGACTGCCTTTTCAAGGCTCTTAGGAGAGTTGTTATGGCCCAGGTGTAGAATATAAGAATGGAAGTTGAACATTCACGAATTAACCAATCACATTCATCAATTCAGCACAACTATTGAATATCTGTTATATGATGGGGATAGGAAAGGTTCTTTAGAGAGGGCAGTGATGTGAGGTGGAGGAGGACAGCAGCCCTGTCCTCTGTGTCTGCGTTCACCTTGATATTCAGAAAGAAGAGCATCCTGGAGGATGTTCCTGTGCCACATCCCAGGGCCTATTTTTGGGAAACAAAGTCACACCTCCATGGCTATTTGGTAAAGGCATAGTTGGCTGTGAGGAGTTTTTCTCCTGAAGTCTGACTGAGTCATCCTCCTGTGCTCTTAAAGTATGCTTGCCAAGCCCACCAGACACTTCATTCCTAGCCATGGTTAGAAACATACATAAAGCCCTCCTCCAGGTTCTCTTCTCTGGTAGAACTCCTTGACAATTTGCCTTGACGGAGGGTTCTTCTGTTTATGTCTGTGTCTAGTTATCATGCCTGCCATCTTTTTGTGGGAAGCTTACTGTCTAAGCCAGACCGCCCCCCAGCACTGGACACCTTCCCAGCCTTCCTCATGGGTGGTCACCCAGGCTCGAATTACAGACCTGTCTCTCCTTCATCCGGGGCCAAGTACTTCTCTTTCAAATAGTCCCTTTTCAGATTTGCCTGCATATGTGAAAATACAAGGGGTAGATCTTGGGGAACTGATAGTGGTAATATGGTAAGTAAGCCGGTATAGGAGGGATATTTATCACAGGCTTCCTGGAAACTAGTTGAGTTTCACTGTGTCCATTCATTTCCTTCTCTCTGATGAATGAGTAATCAAATGACTCACAGGGAGCTGCTAGTTAAAGACTGCAGCATGTTCTCACTAGTGCTGTCCTGTTAGACCCAGGGGAAAGGTTATATTGATGTGTTTTTAGGTACCATGTGTCAATTCTTCCAAGATTTGTATATATTTTTTTGTTTTTCTGAACGGGGCAGGGTTTAAAAAGGTTTGAGAAGCATTGTGTTAGACCAAGTTTGTTCAACCCATGACCCGTGGGCCATATATGGCACAGGATGGCTTTGAATGAAGCCCAACACAGATTTGTAAACTTTTTAAAAACATTGTGAGATTTTTTGTGATTTTTTTTTCCCTCATCAGCTATCACTAGTGTTAGTGTGTTTTATGTGTAGCCTAAGTTAATTCTTCTTCCATTGTGACCAAGGAAGGCCAAAAGATTGAACACCCCTGTGTTAGATCATCATTTGTCTGCTTTGTGATTCCAAAGTGGTAGAATGGTCACTTAAGATAAAATCTATAGTGAGAAATTTGGCAGAAGTTATATAGATTTCTATTTGAAGGCATAATGGGGGCTAATCATTTTTTATAATAGATGTTAAGATTAATAGTAATCAAAGCCCATATTTATTAATCACTCATACACGCTGGTATGAGGTTAAGATTTTGTGAGAATAATAATCATCATTTAATCTTCCCAATAGCCCTATGAAGGGGGCCCTATTATATTGAATTTTATGCATAAGGAAACTGACATTAGACTAGGTTATCATGAAGCGATGGGTCCAAATGACAAGACCAGCTATCTATCTGGAAAACCATGCTCCAGTATGCATTCAGCAAGAGAACAAGGTTTTATTTCTCATCTCCATTGCTTTATACTGGAAAAAGAGTTCAAAATTTAATACAGTTATATGATCTGGCAAAATTCTTCGGATAGAGGTAGATTTTAAAGAGAATGGTGATTTGTCCACACATATTCACAGCAGCTTTATTTTTAATAGCCACAAACTGGAAACAATGCAGACATCTGTCAAAGGTGAATGGAAGACTAGACTGTGGTATATCCACACAACAGAATAATATTCAGCAATAAAAAAGGACAAACTATTGATACATGCTGACATGGATGATCCCAAAATCTGCTGAGCGAAGAAGACAGGGAAGAAAGAATGTGTATGTTATAGGATGCCATTTATACAAACTTCTAGGAGATGCAAATCAATGTACAGTGACAGGAGACAGATTAGTGATTGTGGTACAATGGTTGGAGTGGGTGGTATGGCTGAAAGAGTGCAAAAACTTTAAAGAGTGATGGATATTTTATTAACTTAATTTTGGAAGTGGATGCATGAGTGCATATGCATGTCAAACTTCTCAAAAGATAGTTTACCAATGTGCAATTTATTGCATATCAATTATACCTCCATAAAGCTGCATATATATATATTTTCTCTCTCTCTCTCTCTCATACACACACACACAAACACGCGCGCGCACGCAGTAAGGGAAGGCAATAGAATGACCCCATGTTAATGCGTGGGGATAACAAAAGAGAAATTGTACGATGGAAGGCTCACCTGGGAACCCCAGAGAGGTTATTATTGTTTGATCAGTCAGTCAACAGGTATTTACTGAAATTCTTCCAGGTACTTTGAGAGAATGAGAGATGTATATGAGGTTAACTGTGCCTGGTAGTGGGACCTATTTGGAAAGAGCTGGGCTCTGGAGTTAGTCTGATGTGGGTTTCAAACCTGGCTGTCCCACTCCTTGGGTTAAATCTTTTGAACTCCTTTACTTTCTCTTAGCTTCTCTTTAATCCTAGGGAAATAGAGATGGCAGTATCTTTAATTTTAGGGTCGTTTGAAGGATTAGCAATAATATGTATCAAATGCTTGGCCAAAGTGTGGGGCACATGGTAGGAATGCAGTGACAGCGATTATTATCATCACTTTAACTGCAAAACTGGAAGTTCAGATTCCAGGAGGAGGATGTAGTTGCTGTGAGCTGGCCTTCTCAGGCAAAACTTCACTTGAAATAGGCTTGGGAGACTATATGGGAGTTACGTGAAGTGGTAGGGTCTGAGTCAAAGTGCAGAAATGAGGCTGCATAAATCTGTTATATTTCCTGGGGGGAGTGGGGGAGATGAGGTGGGGGAAGGGCAAGGAGTCCTGCTTACCAGGAAAGATGGTTTCCTAGCTAGTTTGGAGCGCAAATATTCAACAGACCATAAATCAGAAAAGCAATGGAGGAAGGAAGACCTGTGTCATGAAAATACTTAATCTGACTGCTCAGCATTATTGATATTGTGGTCTGCATGATTCTGTGTTGTGGGGGCTTGCCTTGTACATTATAGGATGTCTAGCAGCATCCCTGGCCTCTATCCACTGGATCCCAGTAGGTAGCATTCTTTGCTCCCATATACACGACAATCAGAAAATCTCCTGACTGCCAGATGTGCCTTGCGGGGGAGTCACTGAAGACCACCGCGTTAGTAATTAGACTAAGCATCAGTAAAGATGAGATTATCTCATCTCAATGTTGGAAAGGAGAAAGGAGTGGAGTTCATTTAAAATGATGAATGAACCGCTCTAATTATAGAGGTTTAGCAGAAGTAACATGGTTTGGAGCATTGACAGCAAGGCCACTTATAAACTGCATGGTCTTTGGCAAGTAACCTATTGTACTTCAGCTCCCTTATCTGTAAAATGGGGACAATAATTGCACCTAACCTTAAATCAGTAAGTTAAATTGTAACTGAAGCCAGTGATTATTTAAAGAAAACAGCATTACTCTTCCTTTATTGGAAAGACTTTGAAGAAACGGGGACTTTTCTGTCTCTAGCTCTCTTGAGTTGATTTTTAAAGGGCCCATCTTTTGAAAACACCTGTTAATAGTTTGACGAGAGGCTATCGAAAGATCATTGTGGAAAATGGTACTTTGTCCCCAAGTTGATTCTTTTTCTCTGGGCCCACTGAAAGTTATTATGTAAAAGTGAAGTCTCCTTGAGCAGAGCAGAAGGTAAGGATACCAAGGGCACGAAGTGGCTGTTACTGAAGGGAGTGGCGGTGTGCTGTAATGGAACTTCTTAGAGTGACATTGGCCAAAGGGTCATCTCCCTCTTCTTGACACTGAACGACCACCACAGACCACAAAAGGGCTTAGAACTGACCTCCATTTCAATGGGACTTTTCAGTGACACTTGAGACCTCATGTCATAGATTGTGACCCTTCTCCAGCCCAAGCTTTCTGCTACTTTTACAACGGACTATTTTAGAGGCTGCTTAAGAGGTGCTGCTTGGATGTGTCAGGCTTAACAAATTGGGATTCCCCCGCCAGTATTGTGACGATGGGGAGACCGGTATGCAGACTGGCGGAGTGATGGATGCATTGGCTTATCAAGGTCATGAGTGGCAGCTTGCTGCATTGTGTGCCCAATTCAAACAAGGATCCCCAGCACTGCAGCAGTCTAGGATTGTCTCCTAAATTCCTCAGATTCCAAACACACAAAAGAGGTGTCCTAGAGCCAGGTACTTTAGGGAAGGCAGATTATTTGTAAGCTCTTGTGTTGCCTTCCCTGCAGGCAGATGGGCCTCCTCTATCCTAAAGAGAGGCTATTTAATAACATTTGCTTCTTATTAATAACTTTCCTTACTCACCTGGTTTAATGAACCTATGGTGCTTTGGAACATGACTGGAGATGTTTGAAAACAAAGCAAGAATCATTTGGACCAGTACTTCTTTTGGAGAAGTGACTATTAAATGGCGTTTAACCTATAAGATTTGGAGCTGCTTCTATGGTGTTGCACATATCATTCTGTGACTGTGATGCCAACATTAGCCCAGTTGTCTTACAAGTATGTACAATGCTTCCAGCTATTCAGGTTGGTTAAATGTACTGGTGTTAGGACTGGAATGAGAAGAATGATGGAAATACAAGTAACCATAAAACAAAACTAGAATAGAGTAGCAGACACTGAAATAAAAGCAAAATGTTTATCTATATTTTGTCATCCAGGCTTATTGATTAAAAAAAAAAAGTACAAAGATTTTAAAAATCCAACCATAAATATTATGAGGAAATGTCTGAGGAATTTTTTGAGAATCTTTCCTAACTATTTCAAGTTGATTGACAAGAGCAAACTCTATCATATTTCCTACCGGCCAGCGTTTTATGATACCTTCACCTCTGAGTTCTAGGAGGTGGTTTTAATTATGTTTGGGTACAACTCCTTATCCCACTTATTAAACGGTAAGGTTTAGCTGACATGATGACCTTAGTATAGAAGGACATGACAAGGGCAAAGATTCCCAGCTTCTAAGTCTAGTTCATCTGTTACCCTCAAATCTGTCTTTGACACTTAGAAATGCCCCCACCCCCTTACCTGCTTTTACTTTTTAGGAAGCATCCAGTATGATAGCCCCCTTTCCAAAGGCCAATGGCAAGGCCACTCCTGACTTCAAAATGAGGTTATGCTTTATGCTGGGGATGTATAGCAGAAAACAGTAGGCTGGCCAGGTGGGGAAATAAAGCCAGAAGAGACAGTATATTTTCAGGAGCAATTTAGTGCATGATTGCTCTTACTGTTAGAGTTAGTGTAGTGTTTATAGCTGACTGGGTTTACCTG
Organism: Callithrix jacchus; assembly: GCF_049354715.1. Classification (NCBI taxonomy): domain Eukaryota; kingdom Metazoa; phylum Chordata; class Mammalia; order Primates; family Cebidae; genus Callithrix; species Callithrix jacchus. The sequence continues at coordinate 79,362,024 of NC_133517.1, forward strand.
AAGCAACTGGCCAGAGCTCTGTTTGGAAACAATCATAGGAGAAAACACATTGATTAGCTGGTGAGTTAACTCTGTACTTCCATGCTCTAAAGTTAGTAAATCAGCCTGTCACTGACAGCTTGGAAGGATGTTCGTGTGTCTCACCGATCCCTGGCCAGGGTTGCCAGGATCTTCTCTTTTCTTTGTGTTTTCTCTGGCCCATCAATTCTTCCCCAACTTTTGTGATTCTTTTTGCTTTTTTTTTTTTTTTAAACTGACTTTATTCAGTTTTTGTTTAACTGAAAGGCACAGGATATAAACTGAATATATAGAATTTTCTTAGGTAGAAAAAAAGGATAAATTTCAAAATCGTATGCTAATATGCAAACTGAATTTATTCAAATGAAAACATTCCTTTTTCTGTTTTTTTTTTGGAGACAAGATCTTATTCTGTTGCCCAGGCTGGTGTGCAGTGGGCACCTCCTACCTCTTAGCCTCCTGATTAGCTGGGACTACAGGCGTGCGCCACCAGGCCTTATTAATTTTTTGTATTTTGGGTAGAGATGAGTTTTGCTATGTTGGCCAGGCTGGTTTCAAACTCCAGGGCTCAAATGATCCACCCACCTTGGTTTCCCAAAGTGCTGGGAACATAGGCATGAGCCACAGCGTCCGGCCAAAGCATCACTGTATTTGTGTGTATGGATTATACTTTCTCTGCTGATGTTAATAGCAGGGATTCTTTTTTTTCCCATTCTTTCTGTGAGGTGTGATGGAGAAAACTTATGTCCTATAATGAAGTAGGAATAAGGATTTAAACAACATTAAATAGTATAGAACACTTCCCTCCAACCCACCCCCCACCATTTTCCCTTCTAATTCTTATAGTAATATCATCTTTCTTCTTATTTCCCTCCAAGATTAATCAAGATATTATTGATGAATGGTGTAGACCTGGTGTGGCAAATTAGAGCCTGTGGGCTAAGAATGGCTTTCACATTTTTATATGGTTTAAAAAAAATCAAAAGAATAGTAGTCTATGACATGTGAAAATTATATGAAAATCAAATGTTCATAAAGTTTTATTGGAACCCAGCCACACTCATTCATTTACTTTCTGTCTCAGGCCGCTCTCCTACTACAATGGCAGAATTGAGTACTTGAAAGAGAGACCATATGGCTTGTAGAGTCCAAAATGTTTACTCTCTGACTCTACACAGAAAAGTTTGCCGACCCCTGGTGGGAGGCAGATTGAAAATGAATAACCATCAGTAATAGAAAGAGGACAGCCTTTAGAATCAGGCAGTACAGAGTCCATGTTATGTCTTGGTTTCCACAAAGCTACATTTATTACACACTATTCTACCTTAGAAGGTTTGGATGAGGATGAAATGAGATAAAGAATGTAAAGCATATGTATGTATACAGCATGCTGCCAAACACCTCACAGATATTCAGCCAGTGCTGGTATCCTTCCCTCTCCATGTTACCAATGTTTCATTGTCTTACCTCAGGTCCTCTGTTTACACAGAACTGGAGCAAAAAATATCCTTTGCAAATCTGACAGTAGCTGGAGAGACAGAAACCCACATCTCCCTCTCCCCCTTCCTTTATTTAGTGTCCTTTTCTCCATAATTGGTGGTGTGTAGTCCTGTGAAATGTCATTTTATCTTAACGTGAATGGATATATAGAATTGGTCTTGACCTTGAATGAAAGATACATCAGGCAATCATCATTTGGGGGAACTTCAGAGAAGTGCTCCGTGAGGGTAACGTAGAGCAGTGACTTCTGCTGGAGGGCTTCACAGGTGACATTCTGAGCCCTGTGTAGCCTGTGCCTCCGAGACAAGTCAGCGAGGGAGCCATGGTAGTCATGGGGCTGCCTTCACCAGCTTCAGAACTGTGTTTTTCCCCCCATTAACACACTTCTTGTGAAATTGATCTGCTTGCTTTCTAAACTGCAGCTTCCCTGGCCAGAAAGAAAGAAAAAGCTTCCCTGCATGAAGATGAAGGTTCATTGGCAATGTCTTCTTTAGTCTCTTAGCAAGAACAGCACACAGAGAACTCCCTTCTTTCTGACTTAAGTTACACATATTTTTTTTCTCTTTTTATTTTCAAAACTGGCAGGCTCATAAGACCAGCATTCAAATAGACCACGCCAGGGATGCAGGGCATCATGAATGGGACATTTCTTGTCCTCCTGGCCCCCTTTCCCTTTGTGCTGCCTCTTTTCCATATGTTATTAGCCACCTTGCAAAGTCGGAGCTTTGCCAACAAATTCTGGGTTCTGTGGGTTGCTGTCTGAGTCTGCTGCTTATTCAGGAAAACGAATTAATTCCTACTGTTTGTAGAAAAGAACAACAAACCCACTTATAGGTTACATTTAGGTTACTAATATAGATGGTAGCACACCTAAGTAAACTGGAGATTATGCGGATGCTGTGTGCTTATTATTACAGTGTGGGTTTTAATGTGAATTATGCACAGATCCATGAATGATATGCCCATTTGCCTTTTTACTTTTCTTGCTGTTAAAAAATTAGCTTATTTTGTAGCCATTGAAATATTTATAAAGAAAAAAATTAGCTTCTACCTCTTTTTTTTTTTCTTTTAAGAATATTTTCATGTGATCTACCAGTCTGAATTAGTTGGCTGCAAGTGGATGTGGGAGTGTCATTTCAAACCTTTTATAATTTGGGATTTCTTCTGGGGGGAGTGGGTGTCAGAGCTTTAGTTCTTGTTATTGGCTTATGACGATAGTCTGGAATTTTATAGATTGTGTTTGGCTGTCAGCATGGTGCTTGGGTGTGATTAATTTGTGTAGCTTGCCATTGGATAAATAATATTCATTCCTTGGATCCTTGTTCAGAAGGGATTAACCAAGTGAACTGGAAAACATGTCTTTGCAGGAGAGCTTTCCCTGTGTGTGATAATCAATGAACAATCTAGCGCTAATTTAATTCCACTTTTATAGAGTTGGCTGACTCATTGGCTCTTAATGCTTCTTAACTTTTTCTATGTTTTTAATCTTTCGTTTTTTACACATATACCAATATTATAGTAGACATAATTCAGAACTTAACATTTCTCCAGGGATCTTGTTCTAGGAATTCAAAACAAATACCCTGTAAAATGGGTTTCCAGAACGTTGCTTTTCTAATGGGTCTGTTATTTCTGCCTTTCTTCTAATGGGAAAAAAAAAATTATTTTGAAAGGGTAAAATAAACTTAGCTTTTTAAGAAAGGGAGGGTTAAAATAAAATTATAGCAACAACCACCACAAATAAACAGGTGACACCTTAGAGACCTATCTGGGATAGGACTCTTGAAGCCTATAGCTTGACTTTGGGTTTTGGTATTCACCATTTATAGGACTAAATAATTTATAGCCAAGCTTTTGCCTTGTGGGATGGTGGGAGTGTGTTCCACCAGGAGGCAAGAGTTCCTGTTCAAATTTTCCTTTTCACTTGATTTAGGTATTTGATAAGTGACTGTAAAATGGAGAGGTCACTTTGGGAAAGCTTTCTCTCTTCTTGCCCTCCTTTGCGTTTGAGTAGTTTACTTCTGTGTTTCGTTCATAGGAACAATGCATTGACTTGCCCTATGTGGAGAAGCTGGAGAGCTGCTTATGAATTGTAGTAATATGTCTCATGGCTTACAGGGAGCAAAGCTAGGGAGGTCCCAGGTACTGATTTACATATATATATATAAATATACATACACACACACACATATAAATTGAAGGGCCAATTAAGATCACAACTCTACACAATGCACTGATGTAAATTATATATATATATACACACACACATACATATATATGTATGTATATGTATACACATATATACATATATGTGTGTGTGTATATATATATGTACATATGTAATTCTTGCTCTTTTGCCCAGGCCAGAGTGCAATGGTGTGATCTCTGCTCACTGCAACCTCTGCCTTCCCAGTTCAAGCAATTCTCCAGCCTCCTGAATAGCGAAGATTACAGGCATGCACCATCATGCTATTTATTTATTTATTTTTTTGTGGTGCCTCCATGGACTAGACTCTGCCTCCCACTTCAATTTTGGCCTGAATGTAAGTGACAGGTGAATGCAGGGTTGCCAGATTTAGTAAAGAGAACTATAGGGCATTCAGTTAAATTTCAATTTCAGATAAATGGCAGATATTTTTAGTATTAAATATGCTCTGTATTTTGTCTGGCAACTCCAAGTGATGTTGGGGAATTAGGTTTCTCTATCCTGAGGGCCCTCAGGTTAGATCACTTATTCAGAGATAACTGAGTGAGATGTATGGATGGGAAAAGAGAGCACCATTTATTAGACACTTTTTATATCAAGTCCTTTGTATTTAGTCCTCAGCTTATGAGGCAGGTATTGTAAACGCACTGTACCTTTGATGATAAAAGTAGCTAACGTTGATTGAGTGCTTTCTGTGTCTTGGGCACTGTTCTAAGAACTTCGATATATCCTTATTCAGTGCTTAAAATAACCCTAAGAGGGTTAAGTACTGTTATGATTTTCATTTTACTCGGGAGGAAACTGAGCTGCAAGGTCACATAGCTAGTAAGGAATTGTTTTGGGCCGAAGAAAAAGGATGCATGGCAGGGGGAATATCTTGCCCCAGGTCATATTATTAGTAATTAGTGGAGTCAGAACTCCAATGCAGGTCCCTTCACTCCAGCTCTTCTTACCTTGAAAAACACACATGCTGGGCTCTCCCCTGGAGTTGGATTTCGTTGGCCTGGGCATGGCAATTTTTAAAACTTCCCCAGGCGATTTTAATGTGCAGCCAGATTGAGAAGTACTGCTTTTCCCATTTTTGGAGTAAAATGAATTACCCTCCTTAGGAAATCTGGTCGCTCTATGTGGCCATTCCTTTACTTCCTACCCCTCCTCCACAGAAACACACCATTCCAAGTCTGGCAGCTAATTTTTCATGGTCTTTGTTCCTTCAAAATTATTTTCAGGAAGTCTTGGTGAATATATGTTGGGGTATAAACAGGCCACAAATAAAGACCTCATGGGGGTATTCTGTTGATGGATTTTCTGAGTGATCTTTTCTTTTTCATTCTTCCATTATACTTCCTGGAGGAGGGACTATCCCTTTGTTCTTCATTTAGTTCCAGCTGGGTACCAGGTTGGGTATTTGGGGAGGTTTACAGATTAATAAAACTAGACCACTACCCTCCAGGAGTTTTCAGTTTTAGAAGGGAAGCATATAAATGTAATTCTAGGTTTAATTTTCTAAAAGTCACTTCAGAGGAATACAAAGTATTAAGGAATTCAGAGGCAGCAGAAGCAGAGGGAAGTGGTGTGAAGTGTGACCTCTGCAGACACTGCCTTGGTTTGAGTCCTGCCCCACCGCTTCCTCCCCACAGAACTCTGGCCAGTGCTTGAGCCCTCCTGGTCTCCAGGACCTTATTGGCACAGTGGACATGCCAAATTTTTTGATGAGAGACATGACGAGTTAGTGCTGGTGAGCACCAGGGTGAGGGGCAGTCCTGGTAAGCTGCAGTGCTCTGTGCCTCACTTGAAGCTTTTCCAGCAGGCCTCAGCTGATGTTGATGGGCCCAAAGCATCAAAGCCTTATCTGCTGCTCCTTAAATTCACAGAGGCAAGAATTATCCTTAATTTGGTAACCAGGGAGGGGCCACAGAGGTGTGTGAATGGGAAACTAGACATAGTCTTGGAAGATGACCAGCAGGAAATGGAGTAGGAGATATTGATACCCCAAGACCCTAGTTACACTTAAAAAAAAAAAAAAAAAAAGACATCTAGGCTGGGCACAGGTGGCTCATGCCCATAATCCCAGCAGTTTGAGAGGCTGAGGCGGGCAGATCACTAGAGGCCAGGAGCTTCAGACCAGCCTGGCCAATATGATGAAACCCCGACCTACTAAAAATACAAAAATTAGCTTGGCGTGGTGCCATGTACCTCTAATTTCAGCTACTCCGGAGACTGAGGCACAAGAATGGCTTGAACCTGGGAGGTGGAGGTTGCAGTGAGCCGAGATTGTGCCACTGCACTCCAGCCTGTGTGACAGAGTGAGACTCTGTCTCACAAAAGAAAAGAAGAGGAGGAGGAAAAAAAGACATCCAATCCATCCATAGAGCATGGGACCCTTAGTAAGTAGGCAGCTGCAGTAGAAGGAAAGGAAGGCATTTGGTATAAGGACTTAGATACATATTATGTATATGTGGTGGCAGGTGGGAGGAGGGTTGTGATGGAAGCTTCTAGTCTTGGTGGTGACATTCACAGATGGATGACACAGGAGGAGAGGATGAGTGTTAAAGGGAAAAGGATGGTGAATTAGGTTTTGGGTAAAGTTATGCTGCAGCTTTCACTGCAAACAATGCAGTGCCACATTCTGTGTTATTATGCACATGCTCTAGATTGTACATTTGGGGATAATGAGGAACCTCTCTGTATCTAACTTTTACTGGTTTGAGAGCATGAATGAAGGAAGGTTCACACCACTGTTACCATTCCATCTGTCTTTTATGTTGAACTTGTGCTTTCTTCTTCTAGTTCGTTTAGGTCTAAGTAGAATACTTTGCATAGGAAGTCGATAAATCTATTGCTATTTGACTGATGGGTAATTTCTTTGTTACCAGACAGTTCTGCGAGCAATAAAATACTTCTAATATCCTGAGTATATTTATTTCTAAGTGGGAGTTAGAGTAATGAGGCATTTACCAATGCTGGGCTCAACTCAGAATTCAGAAACAGAAGGTAGATGGCTGTTCCCACTCTGGAGTTTTAAGGTCATTAGAAAGCTTTTGTTTTTGTTGAAAGCACTGTGCTTTGTGTACAGTATGATTGAGGCTTTTAGAAGGTTGCTAACACTTACATTTTATTTTTGCTTATATAGTATGGACTAGGGGTTGGCAAACTTTTTCTGCGAAGTGCCAGATAGTGAATGTTTTAGGGTTTGCACATACGTTTTCTGTCACAGCTAGTCAACTCTTGTAACAGGATAGCAGCTGTAGACAATATGTAAATAAATGAACTACATTTCAATAAAACTTTGTTTACAAAAGCACGGGGTGGGGCGCCCGTAGTCCCAACTACTCGGAAGACTGAGACTGGAGAATGGCTTGAGCCCAGGAGTTTTCAACTAGCCTGGGTAATATATTGAGACTCTGTATAGAAATCAAAATTGCAGAGAAAACCAAAAACATTACAGGCTGGATTTGGCCCACAGGTCTAGGTTTTCTGACCCATGGTTCCGTGGATGAGCTCTGGGAGCAACAGTTCTCTGTTTGATAACGATTAACTGTGTGACTTGCCTTCTCCAACTCTCCATTTTATCAGCTGTAAAATGGGATCAGTAGAAGAACAAGTACATGGTGTTATTTGGACACTGAAAGAGATCACAAAAGTCATTTTTTATAGTTGCTAGAACATAGTAAGGCACAGAAAATGTTAGCTAAAGAGGAACAAAAAATCCATTTCAGTTGCGTTATATACTAAGCCTGATGTTTAGCTGCAATCGTTTTAAGGTAAGAAGGAGAGACTGGCAAAGCAGAAGTTTTGAAGGGCCAATTAAGATCACCACTCTACACAATGAACTGATGTAAACAAGTTATATATTGACTTTTAATGGACTTAAAAAGACCTGATGAGATCATGGAAATCTTCCATGTGGCCAATAGCGTTTATTATTCTGTAGATGGTATATCTCTGAAATTTTGTTTTTGTTGCCTTTCTGGAAATGAGTTGGATTTTTACCTATTTTTTGGCATAGATCTGGGCTCTCTTCCTCCCAGTAGTGGAGGTGTAAGGAGTAAAAGTTTTGCCTAGAAATGCAACATAACCAGCACTTACTGAGGGCCTGGTGTGTATTCACATTGTGTGAGATGTTACGACTGCAGAATGAGTTTTCCATAATCATGGTGTCTGCAGTGGAGTTGGAGGAGAGTATCTTACACAGAGCTCCCAAATCCCTTGGAATTTCCTGGGTGATAAACTATCTTTTGTTCTAATGAGGTTTCCCTTAGTGGACGTGATGCTAAGGCAGCATATAAATAAGTGAGGGCTCGTGGGACGCCGGCTGTGTAAAGGTGCCAAAGTACTTCACACTGAAGTACTTTGGCACAACTGCTTCTTGTGTCTGGAATTCTTGTTGTGGGTAGGCAGGCTGATCTGGTGAGAACAGTGGTGGAAAGAGGAGAGGAGCATTTCCTCCCTAGAATGGAAGTCCTACAGAGCAGGTGTTTGGGACTGCTGAGTTCATTGCCAGATGTTAGCATACTAAACAGAATGCACCATAGAGTCGGGGCTCAAAAGTTTCTGAGTAAGGGAGTGAGATACTAACTGAGCTATGCCTTCTGCTCTTTATTTGGTGTTAGGCATACAAGCAGGATAGTGTAATGACAGAATGAACATAAAACAAGTGAGGATGGTTAAACAGATAAGGCTGTGTTGAATGCATAGGTGGGCAGAGGTGAGGGAGACCCCCTGTCCGTCTTGGAGATCAAGAGGGTTTTGGACGTGGTATTGTATGAACTTGGATTTTAAGTTCATCCTTAAGAAGTATGAATGGGAGACAGAAGTTGAATGGAAATTTATCAGGTATTTTAGGACAAAGAGAACAGAGGAGAGCATGCCTAATAATAGGAACGGCAGAGCAAAGGCATACCAGGATTAAAAAAAACAAGGTGGGGGCCAGGTGAGGTGACTCATGCCTGTAATCCCAGCATTTTGGGAGGCTGAGGTGGATGGATCACTTGTGGTCAGGAGTTCGAGACCAGCCTGGCCAACATGGGGAAACTCCATTTCTACTAAAAATATGAAAACTAGCCAGGGGTGGTAGCGCATGCCTATAATCGCAGCTACTCGGGAGGTTGAGGCAAGACAATCACTTGAACCCAGGAGGCGGAGGTTACTGTGAGCTGAGGTGGCACTACTACACTCTAGCACCGGCTGACAGAGCAAGAGTCTATCAAAAAAAAAAAAAAAAAAAAAAAAAAATACCAAGATGGGTTGGGAAAGACTTATAAGCTCCCTGATTGAGCTCCTTTGTGGTTGATTTCCGGAAGAACCCCACAGTTCTCTGCCTTGTTTTAGTTGTAGCATGGGCATTCCTGAAGGAAGCACAAAGGAAATGTCCACTGATAAAGCTGACCATGATGCTGGCCCTGTAGGTTTGCTATCCAATTTATGGAAGCAAGGCAAAAACACAAAGTGAAGGAGATAATGAAGGGAAAGATGTTCAAAATTATCAAGAACCCAGACAAATACCTGGAATTTCTTCCCACCCCATCTCCCAGGTAGCCAAAGTAGCTGCCTAGTTTTTCACAACCTTTCGTCCTTTAAATACACTTGGGATTCCCATTTCTGAGGAACAAAGACAGAGGAAGAGAGAATTGCAAAAGGGGTTAGTATGAATCTGTGGTTTGAGGGTTGGTAATTAGGCCAGCAGGCTTTTTTGAACTATAGAGCAATTTGTTAAAAATAATCTTAAAAAAATACACCAAAATCAGGTTTCTCACCATAATGAGAAGGAAAGTTCCAGAGGTCAAACATTGGGTCTTTCTACTTCTCATTTGAGATTGTTATGGGCCGGAAGGCTTCTTCATTAAGCAGCAGTTTCAGCATTGCAGGACTGTATGTTTTTTGGGCTGTTACGCTTTCACAGAATTTTTGAATTGTAGCCACACTTCAGAATGAAAATTCAAAGTCACAATGCTTACATGGACTTAGGAGAAGGGCTGTTCTCTGCCTTTCTACTGTAGTGGCTTTACTTTGTTTGTATGCTTGTTTGTTTTTTTATTTTTGGAAGAAACCACCAGGCCTGCTCAGTCAGTAGTTCATCCCACCAGTTCAACTCGAAGGGAGTTTTAAACTCTTTCACCTTCACTCATAATTCATGTTTCATAAATTATGAATTCATGAATTATTGGTGCCTGCTTGGGTGATCAGTAAAAATAATTCATCAGCGTTTTCTTCAAAAATTTTCACTCTTCTAGCATTTTGATAGTACCAGTCAGTGGTCTTTTCATTGTACCTTCTGGATCTTATTATTATTTTTTTTTGAGACAAGTTCTCATTCTTGTCATCCAGGCTGGAGTGCAGTGGCACTCTCTCGGCTCACTGCAATCTCCACCTCCTGGGTTCAAGCAATTCTTCTGATTCAGCTCCCCAAGTAGCTGGGATTACAGGCGTGTGCCTCAGGCCCAGCTAATTTTTGTATTTTTTAGTAGAGAAAAGGTTTCACCATGTGGGCCAGGCTGCTCTCGAACTTTCAACCTCAGGTGATCCGCCCACCTTGGCCTCCCAAAGTGCTGGGATTATAGGTGTGAGCCACCATGCCTAGTATTAATGTTGAAACAGAATAGAAGCTTCACCTTGGAGTAAAAGAATCAGCAAATAAATTATCTGTGCCTACATACAGTTTTTTGAAAGTATACTTCCACTGCTCGGAGTTAGATGATGGCACAAAACTTTTCAAGGTCTTCATTCATCTTTACAAATGTCTGTTATGCTGAGTGTTCCAGGTGATGGGATACAGTGGAGTGAATTAGAAATTTGAAATTATTGCCCTGAAGGGGTTTACATTCTGCTTGTTGGAGTGCATCTGTTTGGGATAAGGTAGACACTTTAGGAAATACACAAGATTCTTTCAGACCATAGTGAGTTCTGTGTCAGAAATGAATAGTCCATGTGATAAGAGGCACAGACATTGGGTCCATATGAAAAGAGGAACCAACGTCATGTTCAGGCCATGGTGCATGTACAAAAGACCTTTTTCTGGAATCAGTGCGGACAGTGAGTGTCCAGCTGTATTAGGATCTCTTAGATGCAGTTTAATGACGAGTTTATGGCTTCAAATGAGACAGTATTAACTTCAAATCTCAGCTTCTCTCCTTGGATTTTCTCTCTGCAAGTGGGAGAAGTACTATCTGCTCTTCGGAGTCATTACAAGAAGACAAGATACACACTGGGTCCAAGTGCTTGGTAAATGGTAAGTGCTGTTAGTAGAGTTCAGGTCTTTTAGTCACAGGTCGGAAGATACAGCTGATTCAAATTAAAATTAAAACCACCAGGTTTCCTTAATCTGCTAGCAGAGAGGAAGTCCAACGGACCGTGCTGAATCGAGTCAAATGCTCGGGGGTCGATGGACTCTGCAGGGATCCTGCATGTCACTGGCTCAGCAGAAGTACTCCACAAATAGGCAAATATCCTTTGACTTCAGTCGAATTTATATTTTATCCATTGAGGAAACAGATATGCCTCCAGTGCTAGTCGTTTCATTTGCCCATTATTGAACACTTTTGCCTTTGCATATATTTATGTTTTGAATACCATTAGGGTATATACTTCCTCTCCCACGTTAAAACAAAATACTTTTGGAACTCAGAATTTGAATCCTTACTTTCTAACTTACTTTCACTAAAAAAAAAAAAAAAGTCTTCTTGATACAGTGAGAGATTTAGAATTGGTTTATAGGAGGAAAGTGGAAAGGCTTGGAAACTAACCCAAAATATTTAGCAATTTGATTATAAATAAGAGAATAGATTTTGAGTCTTTCAGTTTGCAATGGAGAACTTTGATTTTGCCTGATGTGTGAAACTGTATAAAGCATACTTGATAATATAGGTTCCTGCTGCCTGGAAGGCAGTCACATCATCAAAGTGTGTGTGCTCAAGAGAAAACACATTAATTTTTCTTTCTTAGTTTGTCATAAGAGGGGAGTGCTGTAAAGAATCTTCTGGCTGGGCATGGTGCTCAAGCCTATAATCCCAGCACTTTGGGAGACCGAGGCTGCAAGGCACTGTGATTGCACCACTGCACTATAACCTGAATGGCAGAGCAAGACCCTGTCTCAAAAAAAAAAAAAAAAAGGAATCTCTTTACTTGCAAATTGGAAGGTACTTGAGGGCAGACATTGGTGTCTTCAGATACATGTGACCATGTGTGTTCGTGTGTGAATTTCTGTGCACACATCCATCCCCCTCCCCTGCCTTGACATAATGCATACAGATAAATGTTGAGGGTCAGTGGGAGCTGTTTTGTTTCACACAGACATTTTACTAAGATTATTCTGGAAAAGATTCTGAAGAGAATCACAAGCATTGATCATAAAGTTAGAAGAGTTGATGTTTATAACAACAGAGACAGGTATTGACATTTTCTCTGCCATTGTCTCTTGAGTGTTTCTGAGGCCAGTGTTTCTTACTCTTGCTCGAATATACCTGGAGAACCAAATCTAGATTCCAAGGTTTCTGCCCTAGAAATTCTGATGGATTTGGTTTGCCCTGTGCCCCTGGACCCTGGAGATTCTTAGGACGAAGCAAATTTGGGGCACTGGGGAAGATAAAAAAAAAGGGAATAAGATAAAACTCACCTGAAAGGATATTCCAAGAATGGGGAGCAGAGTGTGTAAGGTCATAGAACAATGATTTAAAAGAACAGTGGAGAAAGGGGTTTATGGTGGGAGTGGGGAGGATAAAGCCTGGACAGTGGTTAGGAGATACCTGGTTTAAGGATTCCTATTCAAGGCTAAAGGTTTCAGCTCCATTGTGGACCCAGTGCTGTGGCATCACCAAATGTGTACATTTTTTATCTTTATTGACAATCACAGAAGTAATATTTTCTATTAAAAATGGAAAGATTGCTAGAATAAATGACCCCCAAAGGGAAATTCTTTCATAATTCTACTCTGCTCAACTCAATTGAAATTACTGTCCTCAAGTGTTTGTGACTCAACTGCAATTACTATTGTAAAGCAGTGGATAAGATGGCCTGAGAAGCTGAGACCTACAGATAAGTTACCAAGCAATTTACTGTCCCAGGCAAGAGATGAATGGGGCTTTGAATGAGTCTTAGGAGGTTACTGAAAAGGGATGGCCATTGGGAGATATTGAGACTATAGAATGGATCAGGGTGTGGTAGAGGGAAAGAGGCAGATTCTAAGGGGCTCTGAGGTTTCTGGAATGGCTAACAGGCTAAATATTGGTGTCAGTAAGCATGTAGGAATTTGGTGGGAAGATCATATGGTTAGGGACATGTCAGCTTGAGAATGCCAAGGGAGATACCTGTGTGAAAATGTCTAAGGCTGCTGGAAATGTAAAAGTGAATCTGGGAGTGAGTTGGAATTTAGGAATATAGTTTTGGAAGCCACAGACACACGAAAAAAAAAAAAAAAGCAAAAGACTCAGATACAGAGAAAGGGAGGCAAGAGACACAGTAGTAAGATGGTCATTACTGCCTAAGTGTTTTTGTTTGTGAGGCTTAATCAGATGAGGGCTCACTCTTAGGTTATAATAGTGGAAGTAAGATGAGTAAATTATCTCCACAGGTCAAAGAGGTTATAGAATCTGTTCTCATATGAATTAACCAAATTTAACTTCTCACACTGAAAAGTAGACAACTCATAAAGGAGCTATCATGTAAACTTTTTTTTTTTTTTTTTTTACTTGGAAGAAGTCCAAATACGGAATACTTAACAGATTGAAGAAAGCTTTCAGTTTAGATTTCAAGTGTGGTCATTCTCATAGCTATGTGATGAAAGAAATCGTGTTTCTGAAAATTGTGTTTCTGAAGAGGCTATATTTTTAAAGATACCACTGGGAAACCATGACTATTATGAGTTTTGGAGTTTTGGCATTGGATGGGTGTGTGTGTGTGTTTTGAATTCAGTTATAGAAGTTACATGTAAAGTTACTCATCTGACTTATGGGGAAAAGTTTGTTTTTGAAATACTTTTTTTTTCTCTGTATTCCTTTAATTATTGTAAGTTAGAAGAAAATGACAGGGATTGCATCCTAGTTTTAAAATGCTGAACTGGTGAAAAGGCAGTTTTATTTTTCAGATTTTAAATAACTGTTATTGGTAATTGGATTTGTGGCAGATTCCAAGAGGGTGGTTTTGGAAAGCACAGTGACTTCTGGTGACTTTAGTTAGACCTTGGTTTTGAATCCCAGGCCTACTGCACACCGACTCAGGAAAGTGACTTGGGGCCTCCAAATTTCAAGCTTCCTGTGCCTGAGCGAGCTAGCAACCCCCACTGAGCAGGATAGCTTGAGGGTGAAGTTACACCATAGATGAAAAGCTGAAGCAGGGTTCTAACCTGCCCAGGCTTGGTATTCAGAAAATGTCCATTCCTTTTTCATGGAAGCACTAGGTTTCTAGTGCTCTGTTTCTGCTAAGACCCCTTTGCAACACTGTTTTAACATGGTGCTTAATATATTGTCAGAAACCACATTTTCCAATGCATATGGTGCAGTTTATAATTTCTAATTTAGCTTTTTAATTAAAAACTCACCTTTTGCTGCTAATACCTATAGGGGTTGGTTTCCAATTCCACTTTTCTGGTGGTAACTGAATCTCTGTTCTCCCAGCGATGAGTTTAACCCTCTGTGTACAAGTAGGAACGTCATGACTGCCATGCTTTGACTATTAGTATAATTATTTCTGCTACCTCTGCAGACTGTGGTGAGGGTAGGATCAGAGTGGTTCCTAGCCATCGTCCCCCTTTTGAATTGATAGTCATCTTGAATGTCCCAGCAGCCTAGACTTGTAGAGCATATCAGGAAAGTAGTAGCAAGAATTCTGTCATGTGCTACTCCGCTCTGAGATGGTGCAGGTCATCAGAAGCTCTGTGACTTCAGATGTGCAAGTGAGGCCAAGGCACTGTCACATTAATATCCATGTGATCTCAGTGGCATTGTGCTTTTCCATCATTGTCAGGGCTGCTGTGCTCTCTGTGCCTAAAAGTGGAACTTCAAACAAGCAGCTCACATTCCAGAGCTCTGAGAGATGTTATCAGCCTTTAACAGTTTTCTCTTTGAGAAGACTTTAGATTCTGTACAGGTTGCAGAAACATTGTCTTAAGGTGGCTGGAAGGAAGTGTTTGAAATAACATATGTGCTTGTGATTTTGGTAACCAAGGCAACCCATCTCTGATACAAAGCTTCCTTTAAAAAATGATGGTACCCTTCTGGGATTGCCTCAGAATCACCCACAGCAAGATTCCAAAGGGATTTAAAATTAAACTAGGTCACTTCCAGCAACTGTATCAAGAGTTAACAGAGCACATGAAGAATCACCTTTTTAAAAATGTCCTGTTTAGAAGAGGAACCCAATACATTGTGAATACAGTATACTACCATCTGAATAATCTGAGTCTTGCTTATAATTGATGTTTAATAAATCTTACCTGGATTAAATTTCCCTCTGTTTCTACCTTATTATTTATATTATTTTATACTTAGTTTGCTTCCTATTCCAAATTAATCTGTAGCTTCTCTTTTCTAACAGTTTGTTATTAAAATTATATAGTGATGGTTAAAGCAGCCATTACCTATACTTTGCAGACAGATTTTGCTAATACATCTGTCATATGTAGAATCATAGAAACTGGAGTTGACTTAGAAGATAATTATATACAAACTTTTCATTCAGTAAATGAGAAACTGCCGATAGGTGTGGTCACACTTGTAATCCCAGCACTTTCAGAGGCTGAAACAGAAGGATTGCTTGAGCCCAGGAGTTTGAGACAAATCCGGGCAAAACAGTGAGACCCCCATCTCTACAAACACCAAAAAATTAGCCAGGTGTGGTGGTGTACACCTGTCGTCCCAGCTACTTGAGAGGCTGAGTTGGGTGGTTTGCTTGAGCCCAGGAGATCAAGGCTACAGTGAGCTATGATTATGCCACTGCACTCCAGCCTGGGTAACAGAGTAAGACCCTGTCTCAAATGAATGAATGCATAAATAAGAAACTGAACCTTTAGGAATAGTTACTTAGAGGCAGAGAAGCTCTAGCTTAAATCTGAACACAGTATATACATTTTATTAATGTTCTTGACACAGAGACCTGAGCATTGATACAGATTGTGTGGCATTATTACCAACACCATTTTAACATTCATGTTACAGAAGACTTCTGCATGCTGGACAACAGGAAGGAAATACAGTACTGAGCTCACAAACAACGAAAGGAATAGGACAGTCCTTCTTAAAGCAAGGGTCTCAACGTCAAATGTGACAATGGCCAGACAGCCTTAGCAAATATGTAGACTGGCCTAGTATAAGAGAACAGGGAGTGGGCACGTATTTGGTGCATTGCAATGGGCGTAAATACCTGAAGTTACTTGATCTCTGGAAGAGCCCTTGACAGCCAGATAGGCAGCAACCACTGTTTTAGTATTTATCGTCATACGCTGTAAACTGAAATTGTGCTGCTTTTTTTTAAGTGATACATATTGTAAGAGGTTGAAGGCCGGGCACGGTGGCTCACGCCTGTAATCCCAGCACTTTGGGAGGCTGAGGTAGGTGGATCACGAGGTCAAGAGATCGAGACCATCCTGGTTGACATGGTAAAACCCCGTCTCTACTAAAAATACAAAAAATTAGCTGGGCACGGTGGCATGTGCCTGTAATCCCAGCTACTCATGAGGCTGAGGCAGGAGAATTGCCTGAACCCAGGAGGCGGAGGTTGCGGTGAGCCGAGATCATGCCATTGCACTCCAGCCTGGGTAATGAGCAAACTCCGTCTCAAAAAGAAAAGAAAAAGAGGTTGAAGTGAAAAGAATGTACCTAGAATTTTCACCCACGAGAAAATTTTATTCCTGATTCTTGGTTATCTATTAAATTATTGTTGGCTGGGTATGGTGGCTCATGCCTGTAATCCCAGAACTTTGGGAGGCTGAGACTAGCGGATCATCTGAGATTGGGAGTTTGAGACCAAGCTGACCAATATGGAGAAACCCTGTCTCTAATAAAAATACAAAATTAGCCCGGCCTGGTGGCACATGCCTGTAATCCCAGCTATTCAGGAGGCTGCGGCAGGAGAATCGCTTGAACCTGGGATGTGGAGGTTGCGGTGAGCCGAGATCACGCCATTGATCTCCAGCCTGGGCAACAAGAGTGAAACTCTGTCTCAAAAAAAAGAAAAGAAAAAGAAAAAAAGTTAAATTGCTACCCTCTGTGAAAGACACCATGAAGCTTTGATGGGATTTTGGGATTTTATAGATACCAGATTATTAAAGAGTCATGAAAATTATCACAGGCCCTCAAAAAAATCTTTGCTGTCCTAAAGCAGTGGTTCTCAGATGCCTCAGAATCCCCTGGGGGACTCTGTAGAGCACAGATTGCTGGGCCTCACTCTAAAATTCTGGTTCCCTGGGTCTAGGAGGGAACCTGATACTTTGCATTTCTAACAATTTCCCAGGAGTTGCTGCTGCTGTTGCTGCTCCAGGGACTACAGATTGAGGTCACTGCATTAAATGAAACCCAACTATTTGCCTAATTTATACAAGTATTGCAGCTATTAGGTTGGTGCAAAAGTAATCGCGGTTTTTGCCACTGAAAGTAATGTCCAAAACCGCAATTACTTTTGCACCAACCTTAATAACTTCGCATTTTTTATTTCGTTCTCAACCCAGTTGTTCAGCCAGTCACTGCAAGGCTGTGGCACTTCAGGCAGCACATTATAATCAGTGGTTTGCTGGTGAATGCTTGACAATTGGCTTTAGCCAATTGTTGAGGAGCAGCCTTGATTTGTAGTGTTGCCAGTTTCTGGGATAGGAACACTCTCATCATAGCCAATTAAAAGCTATCAATCTGACATCAGCTTTTAAAATTTCTGAAAATTTAACAGTTATCTTAAGGATACCACTGAGTCATAAGGTAGCTTTAAAGGTCAGGTTGAAATTTAATCTCAGGTGGAATGGACCCTTACTATCTCCTTAAGGGGAAGGTATGGAGGAGGTGAAAAAGAAACCCTTGTTTACTCCCAGGGCAGTGGCATTTCGAGATGTTTGTCTTCAAAGGGAAGGAGACACTATAGTTCAAAAGTCAAAGTCTGGCTATTCACAGAGGGTTTTAATGGCTCCAAAGCCTTTTAACTTTAAATGAGTCGCTGATGTTAACAGAGATTTTTCACTTGAAAAAAATATTTGAAGTTCGTTAGTTCTTCTTTCTTTTCTTTTCTTTTTTTTGAGATGGAGACTTTGTCGCCCTGGCTAGAGTGCAATGGCTCAGTCTCAGCTCACTGCAACCTCTGCCTCCTGGGTTCAAGCAATTCTCCTGCCTCAGCCTCCCTAGTGGCTGGGATTACAGGTATACACCAGCACACCCGGCTAATTTTTGTAGTTTTAGTAGAGATGGGGTTTTGCTGTGTTGGCCACGCTGGTCTCGAACAAACTCCTGACCTTAGGTGATCCACCTGCCTTGGCATCCCAAAGTGCTGAGATGACAGGTGTGAGCCACCATGCCTAGCCAAAATATTTGAATTTCTATTTTTTATTGAATGAAAAATCAGAAATTGCAGCAACTCTTGCTCAGATTCTTACTCAACAGCACTTAGCTGGACCTGAGGAGCAGCCGTTCCCCCGTACCCCTTCGGTACTTTGTTTAGACTGGATGGGCCATTTCTAGCCCATCCGCACTCCAGGCTCTCAACTAGGATACACATACGACCTGCTTCTTCATCGATACTCATGCCTGCTGAGAATTTGTATGCTCCTTCTTAGATGCATGTTTCAGAAGGGGGAAAATGCTTTAAGGGAAGCATTTGATCACCTTAAAGGACTTTTGGAAACGTAAGCATGAAAGTGAACCAGATAGCCCCCCCCCACCTTTTTTTTGGAAATATTTTTTATTTTCCTGGCAACTTTCATTTAATTTAAGTATATATATATATATATATATATATATATATATATATTTTTTTTTTTTTTTAATGTTTTTTACCCTTTTTGTTTCTTCCTCAGTGTTTTCATTCCTCTTCCTCTTTCCTTTGGAAGGGGGAAAGCAGGAAAGAGGAATTACGTTTTTTAGAAACAGTAGCCAAGACCTCAAGAAGCCTCTAATTTCTCTTTCTAAACTGCACACCTGGGATCTAGATGAGGATATTCCTGATAAAAGCATACATGCTCCTAGGAGGTTTAATTACTGTTTATATGGTGTATACACTTTTCTTTTCAGAATACTGTGACTTATTTGTCACTTGAGTGTTTCTTTTCCCATTGCTCTTCTCTCAGTATCTTGTGTCAGTCAGCCCTGCCCAGGTTGGCTTTTATATCCTTAGCCATTTTTTTTTTTTAAAGTATGGGAAAACATAGTTTAGAAGAAATCCCTTCTCACAAAATCACCTCTCCCAACCACTCTGTGGTTATTTTATTTGAGGGTGGTGGAAGGAGGGAGGTGTTTGAAGAGCCTCAGAGAGAAAAGCATGGTTTTAAATCTAATCATTATCAGATTGAGAGCTAAATACTTTTGCAAGTTTCATGAGGAGATATCCCTGGGAATTTTCTGGATAAATATCATTCTTAAGTTTTGGCAGTGTGTGGAATTTAGGCCACCCACATTGTCTGGGGCAGAAACTGTTTAGTGAAGTTCAAATAATGTGTTGCAAGAGTTTGGTTGAACTTGTAATTTAACCTTGAGGAAAGCAAATACTTGTGGGAAAATATTTGTGCTCAAAATCAATAAGGAATGTGAAAGTAGAATGCCTGCATTCTGAGAGCTGCAGTTTGGAGCTGAAGCTAGTACCAGGTGGTGTTTATCAACAATAAGTAAAAAGAGCAAAGCGATGGGTGGCAAGACTTTGACACTCTTGGATGGGCACATTGACTTGCTTAAGGAATGCCGCAATTGCCTGCTTGGCTTGCAGCGCTCAGATCAAGTTCATTTTCAGATGAATAATAACTAAGATTTGTTAAGCATTTACTTTGTGCCACATAGTACAACACAGAAGTTTAGCAGTATAAGACCCTGACCTGTGAGATGAAGAAATTGACTCTTGGAGAAGTTAGTTACTTTGTGGGGGTCTCACAGCTCAAGGGAGGCTGTAATTTAGGTCCAGCTCTACCTAACCCCTCATTTTGGATAACATATTATCTGTGTATGCCATGGCCCTTAAAAGAGGATTACTTGTAATTTTTCATTTAATTATTATTATTTATTTAAGAGTTGAGGTCTCACTGTCACCCAGGCTGGAGTGCAGTGGCATGGTACCTCATGGCAGCCTCGAACTCCTTGGCTTAAGTGATTCTCCCACCTCAGCCTCCCAATCAGCTAGGACTACAGGTGCACACCACCATGTCTGGGTGTTTTTGTTTTTTGTAGAGACTGGGTCTTGCTATGTTGCCCATGCTGGTCTTGAACTTCTGGCTTCAAGTGATCCTCCTGCTATAGCCTCCCAAAGTGCTGGGATTACAGGCATGAGTTTGACACATTATTTTTTATATTCATCAATGTTGAATGTACAACTGTATCTCTCAATTATATATATAATAAGATATATATATCTTACATATATAAAAAATATGTATATATATCTTATTATATATATAATAGATATGTATATATATCTATTATATGTATAATAAATATGTATATATATCTTATATATATAATAGATATGTATATATATCTATTATATGTATAATAAATATGTATATATATCTTATTTCACTTAAATAAATATATATATGTCTTATTTCACTTGGAAAAATTAGAAAACACTAAGTTCTCAGACATCCCCCTAAATAAAGCAGGCAGATTCTTATATTCCATAAAAAAACACAGCATCTGGTGAATGGAACATGTTGGAATTTCCAAGAATTCTCTCATGCATGAATTTTCTAGGGTATCTGGTGTGTTCCCATTAACCTGTAAATACGTTTGTAAAAAAATTCATTTTTCCTAGAGGCCAGATGTGTCCTTGCTGTTTCCCCAACATGGCCCTTGGCCACAAGTGGAGTGTCGGTATCTCTGGGAAGAGGGTGGCTGCTGCAGATGCCCAAGCATGGGCACTTTCGCCATCTGTCTCACGTTGTAGATTTTCATTGCTTTAGTTGTCATCCTCAACACAAGGACCTTTAGGGGCTGGGACCACAACTCTGTCTCCTAGTCTACCATTACAGCTGCATAATTAGTTGTAGAACTTTCACTTATAGGTGAAAACTAATTTTGGCAACCATTTATTCCCACTGTAATTAATATAGTAACTGCAGTATTTCTATTAATGGGAAAGTAAGCTCAAGCATTAAGCAGTGTGACTAATATGTGTTGATAACTGTAAACTCTGAGATTGCACTAATAAAAGGTAATAATTCCCAGGACAACCAGGAAGGGAACTGGGGAGCAGCTGCAAATTTAACCTTTGCCATTTTGCTAGTTGTTTAGCGTCATTTAAATTGGTAGGAATTCTAGTGCTGATAATGCACGGGAAGATTTTTTTCTGGACTATATAAGAGTGATTGGAGACTGATGTGTTGATATGGGGGCGTGGGATGTGGCTGATGCTGGGGCAGATGGTTTCTTTAGACAGTTGCTAAGAATGCGCCCTTGAAAGTTGCAGCTTAGCATGAGCTTCTGTGGTCAAAATAATCTGCTTGCTTTTTTGGACCCACATTTTAGGTAAGCTGATACTGAGAGCAAGCACTTGTAGAGAGAGGGAAAGGTGGTGTAGCCTGATGACTTGAGCTTGAGTCTGGCTCCGCCATTTAGGGGAATGCCCTTGAGCCAGATCTGTTAAATTCATTGAGCCTCATTTTCTAACACACTTGTGGAATGTAGTTATTCCTCTAAAGCTGTTGATAGCATTAAATAAGATTGTGTGTGTGTATGTGTGTAAAAGAAACTGATTTGGAAACTCAAAATTCCCTCTAAACAGGAACCTGGAAGCCTGTTTGCCCTTTCTTAGTTTTCTGGCAATACAAATAGATATATCATTGTAAAACTATTCTGTGTACCTGAGTTTCTTTCAAAACACCCTCTCTGAGAAGTGCTTGCAGTTTCTCTAATGGAAAGCAAGTTTCTTGCTGGGGATGGGATCTCACTGTTGCCCAGGCTGGACTCAAACTCCTAGAGCCAAGTAATCCTGCCTCAGCCTCCCTAGTAACTGAGACTACAGGCACATGCCAATGCGCCTAGCTGGAAGTACCATTTTTGGTAACCCAGATTCCTATAGCTGTGCATTGGGTCATTACCTTGGACAACCTGATGTCTGAGAAGACTCTGTTTTATGTTTCCAAATGAACCATTTTGGCTTGGAAAAGGCACTATCCAGAATGTGTGGCTAATGAATTGTTGAAGGCGCTGGCCGTGGCCCAGGCAGTCTTGTGAGTTACTGTTGTTTGTAGTAGTTAATGCTGTTTTTTTTCTCCCCACAAAGATGAAAGAAGCAAAAAACAATTAAGTGGCTTGATTTGACTATAGCAGCATTTGTAACAGAGCTGGGAATCAAATGAAAATCAACTTAGTACTACTCTTCAAGATATTCTTTTCTCTAGTGGCTTAGCATAGGTCATACCTAGATGTTGATGATGAATATGTTGATTGCTATCTCAGGGAGAAATCTCAAAGGTTTTGTTTTGTCCTTTTGGAAATTTCACAGTGTATATTAACCTATAATCAAGAGGCAGGTTCATTATGTTTAATTACATTAAAAGAAAAAAGAAGCAGAGAAATTGAAAGGGAAAAGAGCCTAGAGATTGTTACCTTTTTATCAAGCAAAAGCATGCCACAAACTCTGCATAAATAAAAAAAATAACCTGAGCCTTTCATCTTGGGAATCTAATGAAATAAATGTGGTGGTTTCACTGTTTTCTTCCCTAGTCCTCACGTTAGCCAGCACCGACATGGTGGACAGAGGAGTGATGTCATTACTTGCGAACTGGATGATTGGCTCAGTAGCTCCCATGTGGTTCCTAAGAAAATTGTAGGTCTTGTCTTTGCATCTTGTGCCTCTTACTGTACAGGTGGAAACCTCTGTGTGATTTCATTATGGTGACCATGGGGTAACTGGTCCCCAACCTCTATAACTCAAGAAACAGTCCCCACAACAGGGTGCACTCTTTTCCCAACCAAAGTGTGGCACTCCTTTTCTTCATGAGCCTTTGTCTGCGTTTTTACCATTTGCAAAGCCTCCTCCAGCCAGAGATTGATGTGCCTGGATGATTTATGGCAGTGATTGTCAGAGACTTTTGAAGCCCATCCAATTTCAGGATTCAGGTTCTCATTTCTTGTCATTTATGGCACATTTGATGAATTCTCACTATCAGCTGACATGTTTCATAATTGTCAAAACTTTGATTGAAGTGGTATTTCTGAAAAAAAAAAAAAAAAATGAAAGAGAAAAAAAGAAAACCAAGGCTCCTTCACCACATTTTTCCCCCCATGCCTGAAACTGCTTTCCTGAGGTTCACAGCTCCATCATTTAGCCACTCAGTGACTTGCTGGCCGGGCAACTCAGTCTCCTCACTCTCTTACAGTCTTCTGCCTGTATTTACTGGGGCTTGTCTTTTGCTAGTTTGGGGCTTTTCTAGTCCAGATGGTAAAAGCTGTTGAAAGTAGCACTTTGGAGAAAGTTTCTAAGCTTTTCCCTTCAGCTGTCTTTCAAGGTATATCCAGGGGGCTGTGAATAGATAGTAGAAGTTCTTTGTTTATTTTGTTATCTTAGCCCTGGTGCAGTTTGTTTTGTTTTTTTTTTATTCCATGAGCCAACATTCTTTGGCTGGAATGTTGGCTCTCTAGGTCTTTGGCTGATTTCAAAACCTAGAAATCTGCTCCTGTACTTTGGAGTTCTCCTCATGGTGAAGCCCACAGCGATGAGCCAGGAATGGATCCGGTTCCTTCATCCAAAGAGCTTTGTTTTTGTTTCTTTACCTTCGTCCTGTGTATCTTTCTAGGTCAGAGAAAACTTCTTGTAAGAAATGACTCCCATCTCTTCCTGCTCTGATCCCCAGGACAGTGACAAGGAATTCCTTCTTCTCCTAGCTTCTGGTTGCTCAGTTTCTTTCCTCAGAGGCAACCACTATCAGTAGTGCCTTCTGTATCTTTCTAGATATACTTCATGTATAGGTAAGGATTCACACACACACATACATAGAAACACACATACAGACACAGATGTGCGAATATCAAGATATAGCTTGAACTCACAATTCTGGACTTTCACTCTAGTGTTTAAAGCACATCAATATTTAATATCTCCCTGCTGCTGATTAGATGAAAGATGACCACCTTATCATGCCCTACAAGGATCATGCCTCCTGTGATCTGATTTCCCTCCAGCTCTCCAGCCTCATCCAGCACTACTTTTCTCCTCTTTCTTGGACCTCCAGGCCCACTTCCTGTTCTTCTGTTAATTCCTCAAACAAGCCTTCCCTTGTTCCTTAATTAGCTGTTACTCTGCTACATTGTGTAGTTTCTCAACTGTTCATTTAGGGCATTTAGCACAATTGGTAGGTTCCATATTTGCGTGATTATTTAAATAGCATCTTTCCACCTCTACTGAACTGCAAGTTCCATGAAGACAGAAACATTGTGTGGTTTTCATTTGTTGTTGTTGTTGTTTTTAAAGCCATTTTATCCCTAGAGTCTGTGCATTGCCTGGAACATAATAGGATCTCCGTAGATCATAGCTGAGTGAAGAAAAACAAATGGCTGGCTGGCTGAATGAATGAATGTGTGATGTAGAAGCTTCCATTGGGTGGGAGGAAGCGCTACCTTTTGGAAAACAGTTGTGTTTTAGTCTCCAAGCATGTTTTTTTCTCTGTAGACATTAGGCATTTTCTTTCTGTTGTTTCTAACCAATTTCTAAGAAGTCAGCCATTCTAGAAAGACTGATCATAGGCATCATCAAGGAAAATCTTGGCAGTTATTGAGGGTAAGCTTATAGTGTTTATGCTTTCTCACCTTTCTTGATCTCTTTTGTTTCTACTCTGTTTTTTTGGAAACATAAGTAGCCCCTGTTTTTCTTCTAAAATTTCTCTCACATTTTCATAGATTAATGGGGCATCCAGGACATAATAAGGGGCGGATAGGAAAGAGAGGGAAGGAGAAAGTGAGCAAAGTCAACTCTAGACTTAAACAATCCTCTGAAGGCAAGATTAGGGTCCCATATCTTTTTGTATTCCCAGCATGTGGCACAAGGTAGGAGCTTTGTATGCAGCATGGAGCCAAATGTGAGGATGAACAAGTATGCACGAAGAAAGGAAGAAATGGCACTGCTATTTCTGGAACTGGCATTATTGTTAATGAGTGGCTCTGTATCTGTGCTCGAGTCTTGCTCCTAATAAGCTGCTGGAGATATGTATTACCTGCTGTTGCAGCTGCTATTTCTTTCAAATTTACTATTGCTTTTCCCCTTTTTAGTTTTTTCATCTACTTCTTTAGTGTTAATCTTTGTGTCTAGAAAAAAAAAACCAAGAGTTTGGAGCAGGGACATAAAGATTAATTTCTAGGTATAGCTCTGCATCTGGACGAGGTCCTCATTTATTTTTGAAGGCTGAGGGTTTAATTTATGATGACTACATTTTCCTAGTAGCTGGAGAGCCTGCTAGGAAGGCTCTCTGTGTATATTTCTGTTGGTCCACTTCTTGCACTTAAAATGGCTCAGAGACTGAAGCCATTTCTATTTTAAAGCTCCCCTTCTGCTGACAGCTTTCTTCTGAGCCAGAGCCAAGAAGAAGTATTTGCTATTACCCATTGTTTTGAGTGTGCTAATTGCCAATGGTCAGGAACAGTCTTTCTTAATAAGAATTCCTGAGTTATTTATAATTAGCCCATTGTTTATATCCTAGTAAGGTTATTGTGTTTGAAGTGTTTGAAAATAGCTTAATGTCTTAAGTGAATGATTTCTCCTTGTTTACGTTATTCCAAGCAAACTTCCTTTTCCCTTATAATACAAAAGTAAACTTTATTCTATTTCATCATAAGTGATGAAACTATTTTGCCCATTTATGAAACATTCTGAATAATTACAACTGGTTATTTTCCGGGAAATAGTGATACCTTGCCTTGAAATTCAGTGTGGTTTATGACTTGGTTAATGACAACAGACAGAAGGTACAGATTTGAATCCTCTAACCACCTGTTCCTATTTTCCTACCCTTCATTCATTTGACTTTTGATAAGGTTATCACATATTAAAATATACCTGGGTGCTAAGCATTATACTGTGAATGTTCCAGGGTTCAAAATGTTTTATTTTTACTGCCTTTCCCAAGCGTTTACCTCCATAAATGATGCAGCATGCTTTCTTTTTGTCATGAGAAGTAATTGGTTGTTTCTTTTAATCTGTCCAGTTGCATTCCAGAAAAATAATAAGGCTTTAAAATTATTAAAATAATGAGCAACAATTATAGACATTATTGGGTTAATTTTGGGAGTCCAAAGCTCATCCTAAGAGGAATTAAAAATATATCTTTTTTTTTTTTTTAATTTGAGATGGAGTCTTGCTCTGTCGCCCAGCCTGGAGTATAGTGGCATGATCTCCTCTCACTGCAACCTCCATCTCCCGGGTTCAAGTGATTCTCCTGCCTCAGCTTCCTGAGCAGCTAGGATGACAGATGTGTGCCACCACACTAGGCTAATTTTTGTATTTTTAGTAGAGACGGAGTTGCACCATGTTAGTCAGGCTGGTCTCGAACTCCTGATCTCGTGATCTGCCTGCCTCAGCCTCCCAAAGTGCTGGAATTACAGGCATGATCCACCACGCCTGGCCTAATATGTCTTTTTAAATATATCGCCTCCCCCTGCATTATTTTTTCTTCTTGCTTTCCCAATTATATATACATATATATAAACTTCACAGATACCAAACAGGTTATTGCTCATAGTAGTAATATTATTTGTACCTGATATAAAGGCTGCAACTGAGGTTTCACTGATCATTGGTTTACCTGGAATTTTATGAGTTGGAAGGCTTACTGAAATTCTTGGCTTCTACCAAGAAGGAAAATGCTTATGTATAACCCGGCTCTCTCTGTATGCATTGACTAGAATAGGTTGATTAGAGCAACTAAAATGATTAAGAGGATGGTGCAGATTTGGATAAAATAAAGAGCAAAAAGATTAGGATTTGAAACTTGAAGGAGACATGTAGGATATAGTCAGGTGGAATTTGGACTTGCTCACAAAATCCCAGAATGCTGTAACAAAAGGGCACTTCTTTATGCTAGAAGGAGGTGGTTTTACTTTAAATAAAGGGAAATGAAATGTCTTTGCCCAGAGGATAACAAGCAAATAGAACTCATTTTCCCAAGTACCTGTATAGTCTGGGTGCCAGGGCTGTGTGTTCAAGAAAAATTTAGGCAAAACTCATTGATAACTTCTGAAGGGTAAAAGTTTGAAACATTCTGACAATATCCCTAACCCTGGGGTGAACCGCAACACAGGGAAACAATTCCGTTGTACAGAATATGTTTTGATGCCACTGTGAGACACAAAGTCTGGTGGGAACTGGACTTCTGCTCTGACCCAGGGTGACAATTTTTATGTTTTCAAAATTGGCCATCTTCCAGAAGTGTTCATTTTACAGTGCTTGTATCTCAGTACCTGAACTTCCGCAGAGAAGTTTTATTTGAGTCATAAATTTCTAATGTCAAAACCTTCCTGACAATTATTAGCTAAGTGTTTAGCCCAAAAGAGAGATTAAAAACATATATCTTATAACCTAGCTACCCAATGAGTTAACGCAGAAAGAATTTTCATGTTGGAAGTAGTTTCATAAGACTTTGGGGAGAGATAACTGAAGATCTGATGTATTAGTGCTCAGAACGAAACCTTGGTAATACATGATCACCTGTCTGCCATATGAAAAGCATATATAGAGAAGCAACTCACAGTGCACAGTTAGGTAGTCCTTACCAATTAAAGCCTCCCCCTTTGAAAAATTTTTAAATAAGAGCTCGTATTTGCACAATAAATGATTTATTGAGAAATTTTAATGTGTAAGCTTTCCACTGACTCTAACTGAAATTAGAAAGCTTTGAAATGAACTCATAAATATTGTTCTAACATACAGAATACACGGATACATCGAAAGCTGTAAAATGTAAAGCAGTTTATCACTGAAAAGTTAAGCTACATTAAAGAATGTATATTTGTTTTAACTCCATTTTCCCCACATGATGCTGAACAATTGGCAAAGTACTTTCTATATATATTGTATTATTTGATCTGTGTACCTACCCAATAAAGGCAGAAGGAGGGTAGGGGTTATTTTTCTGGTTTTATATCCAAGGAAGCTATGGTCAAAGGAGGCTAAGTGCCTTGTTGGAAGGTCACTGAGAGCAGAGTGAGGGCTGAAGAACACACGTACTCTGTGACTCACAAATTCAGATCTCTCTCCTTCAGCCGTGCTAACCCATAATATAATACTATTCGATCAGGCACAGTCCTGAAATAACCTCAGAGTGCTTAATGCTGAAGGGCATATTCTGTGTTTTAATCAAGGAAGACTACGACAGCAAGAATTAGCTGCACTAGCCCCTTTGTCAGATGCCGGGTAGCTGAATATTTGAAAGAGCTCAATATTTGTGTCTTTGAGCAGATTATGCACTAAACATTGATTTATAGAGGATTATCATAGCATCTATAACATGTTTTAGATAACACAGTTAAAATAGTTCTGATTTAACATGGTTGGACAAGATCAAAATGTAGTGCCACAGCTCAAAGTGAAGGTCTTTTCTCTAGACTACTAGAATTAGTAATTCCTTCTAATTCTATCAGGCCTGAAAACTTGTAAATAAAATTGTTAGTAGTGTTAGAGTGAACTGTTTACATTTTATGTGTCTGTAGGAACTGAGGCCAGGTGGGTCGATTGCATCCTCCAATAATTTCCAAATGAAGTTTTCTTAAAATCCTTTCCAGACAAGCATTTTTATAAGAATGCCTACTAAAACTCCAAACACAAATTTTAGGTTCTCTTATTCTATAAAAACAATGCAAGTTGCTTCTGAAGTTATTGGAAGAGCAGTAACATAATAAATGTCAATAAAAATGCAAGAGCAGAGACTTTGAGCAACCCCAAAATAACCAGGGCTGAGCTACGTTGCTGGGTACCTTTTCTACATTGTACTGCTTAGGGGTCTGAAACATGAGACTATGAAAGAAACATTTCTCATACAATGGATTTATTGCTTAGTTATTCACCAAGCACCATTTGTTGAAAGGCAGTGTTTCTGGTGGCTAAGAGGGGCAGAGTCTGGAATCTGCTACCACCACTTACCAAGTGGGTAACTTTGGTCAGAGTTATTTAAGTTTTGTCTCAGTTCCTCTAACTATAAAAAGAGGATGCTGACAATATTTAATGCATACTGAGAGTTTAAAGTTGTGTGTAACACACAAAAGACTTCATGCTGTTCAGATCACCCTGTGAAAATTTTTGGGGATGATGGTTGGGGATGACCCTGGAGATGAATTCAAGGTTCCTTTTCTGGCCCAAGATGATGTATGATGAATAGTCACAGGAAGTGACTCTTCCCTGTGATAGAATCTGGACCCACCATTTACCTTGGTTCTGCTCACTCTTTAGTACTGAGTTGCTAATATTAATGATTTTTCCTGCTCTGACAAGCATGGCTCTGAATCAGTTCTCTCTCTCTCTGTTTTTCTCTCTCTTTACACACACACACTTTTTGAATACAACAGCTCAGAATATGATTTAGAGATACACGTGCTCAAGACTTGTCTCCTTCTGTATAAAAGTCCAAATCTATTTCTCCCATTTCCACTTCCTTTTTTTCTTTAAAAAAAAATTGTACTGCTATGTCTTACTACTTCCTAAGTGAATGGGGAAAAGAATCCATTAAAGTTGGGGAAATCAAAGGTTTCAGAAATGAAAAACTGGATTTCTAACGCACTCACATTGTACCAAGCTATTTTGTGCCTGTTTCTTTAAGTTTTTCTTTCTTTTTTTTTTTCCTTTTTTCCTCTGCCTCTGGAGCTACCAAAAGCATATTGATCACTTTTTACAGCTTTTCCATGATAGGTGCAGTAGTTGCTTTTTTATTGAACCATAGATTGCAGCATTATAAAACACACTCATTCAGAGGAGTATTGAAGGCCATTTTTAATTGCACTTGGGAAGCAGGATACTTTTATTAAATTATACCTATGTCTGTATTGGAAAAAAGAGAGAGAAAGCCAGGTTGTGTTTTCTTTGGGATTTGAGGTTTCCCAGAGCTGGAGTGAATTCAGGGTTGCATGACAAAATTTGGAACTTCAGCCTTCGGGGATTGTGAGTCAGAATTTCCCCAGTCCTGTGATTAACCTCATGTACCCAAAACAGTTTCAAATCAAACAACCAAGGGCTTAGTAATAAAGAAATTTATTATTTCCTGGAAGATAACTCTCAATGTACATGCATATACAAATAAGACAGAGTGGCACACACAGGTTTTTTAGTTAAATATTGTGTGTTATACACTATATTAGTTTCCTGGGGCTACTGTAACAAAGTCTATAAACTTGGTGGATTAAATAACCCAAACCACAGTTCTGGAGGCTAGAAGTCAAGATCAAGGTGTTGCCAGGGCTGTTTTCCTTCTGTAGGCTGTTAGAGGGAATCTGTTCCTATCTCCCGCCCAGCTTTCTGGGGGTTTTCTGGCAATCTGGTGTTTTTGGGTTTATAGAAACCTTGCCTTGATCCCTGCTTTCATCTTCACGTTTTTTTCCCCCCATGTGTGTATGTACATACGTGTGTGTGTGTGTGTGTGTGTGCGCGTGTGTGTGTTTCCAATGTTCCCCTTCTTATGACACCATTCATGTTGACTTAGGTGTCCACCCTGCTCTGGTATGACCTCATCCTAACTTAACTGATTACATCTGCAATGACCCTGTTTCAAATAGGTCATATTTGGAGGCACTTGGAGGTCGGGTCTTCAACTTATGAATTTTGCAGAGGACACAGCTCAACTAGTAACATACCTATAGATTTGTCTTTATTGGTATATGTTTATATCACAGTGCTCTGCTATAGGTTGTGGAGACGTGTGAAAATTAATTGTAAGAAAAAATTACTTGTGCAATGAATAAAACTATAATCCCCTTCTTGACAGTTTAGGGAATCATTCTGGAAAGCGAAATTGCTCTGAGCCAATGTGTGGAAAATTCTGTGCAAGACCTCATTCCTTTTGTTGCATTTTTTCAAAGATGCTTTTGGCAGCACTGGGCTCAGTCCAGATGCCTTCCACATCAGGTGGTTTAAGCATGTGTGTACATGATAGTGTGCAGGGTTGTGGGAAGCCAATTACAGTTGGAAACAGTTGTTTAGCTGGCAATTAGATTCCGCACAGTCTTGAATTATGTTGCTTTAAATTAAGATTGTTTAGATTTGTGTTACTTTTATAATTTGCAAAAGCCATTTTGGGGTTATAACTAAAAGTGTAATCTGCCAATTAGGAGATTTTCTATCTGATACCTGTTTTGTTCATTGGACTGTGGGCCCATTTTAAATATTTATCATGTGCTTTCTAAACCAATGCCAAGAATGTCTGCATGCCTGCCGGGTGAGGGGAGATACAGTGGCCGACTCCTGAATATTTGGCCTTGACTTTAGCTTTCTTGAGGACCCAGTACTGACTTTGTTACTATTTACTTTAGCAACTCAGGTAAAAACGTGCATCAGGTAACTCTTTTGTTTCATATAAAACCTGATGTTTTGCAAGAGACAAAACCTCTCGAAAGCGAGATTTGTTGTTTAAATAAGAAATAGTGTTCTATTATTAACCCTGACCAGCTGAGACAAGCATTTTAATTACCCTAAAAAGAGAGTATAATATATAGGAGAATGAGGTAGGTTTTACTTAGCAATATCTTAGAGATTTTAAAACTTATCCTGTGGAGATCAGATTCAGATTCAAGCAGACTAACAAATAGCAGTATTTTCTGTTCAAGATGATGGACATCTTATCCTTATAAATGATGATACCAATCCATCTGGGAGAACAAGATGCTAAATGTTACATATTCCTTCCTTCTTTCATTGGAAATTTTATAAATGTACTGTGCATACAGGGAAGTTCACCTTCCACAGAAGTTCACCTACCACGAAAGTTCAACTCAGTAGTTTTTCACAAAGTGAATACTTTCATAACCAGTACCCAGATCAAGCAACGAAGTGTCACCAGAACTCCAGAAGTCTGCTTTTGTCTGTTCTAGTCACTAACTCAGAATTTTGTGATGGAATGGAAACTTTGTCTTGTTTTCTGCCAGCAGTGAGTATTGATGATTTTGGTGACACATTTCCACTCAGTGCATTTTCAGTTGAAGGTTAGTTTTTACTGGGAGCATTTTTGTGCTTCTTGTTCATTCTGCTGGAGATTGGGGTTAGCTCCTTAGAGTTGAGACTTTTGGTAAGCACAATGCAGAGCAGAAGATGGCCTTGACTGCAGCCGGATCAGTCTTCCAGGTGCTGCCTGCCTTCCTCTCTTCCCACCAGATTGAGTTCTTTGTGGCTCCTTGAAATGAAGGTGGCTTCTCCTTTACCTCCAGGTCTTGGTCCTGTGGTTTACCTACATCAGGATCCCAAAGTACGACAGACAGAGTGGCTTTATTTATTTATTTATGAAGCAGAGTCTCTCTCAGTCACACAGGCTGGAGTGTAGTTGTGCAATCTCGGCTCACAGCAACCTCCGCCTCCCAGGTTCGAGTGATCCTCATGTCTCTTCCACCCCAGTAGCTGGGATTACAGGTGTGTGCCACCACGCTCGGCTAATTTTTCTATTTTTGGTAGAGATGGAGTTTCTCCATATTGGCCAGGCTGGCCTGAAACTCCTGGCCTCCAGTTACCTGCCCATCTTGGCTTCCCAAAGTACTGGGATTACAGGTGTGAGTCACTACGCCCAGCCTGGAGTGTCTTTAAACAAAAGAAATTTATTTTCTCACAGCTGTGAAGGCTAGAAGTCCTGAATCAAGGTGTTAGCAGAGCCCTGCTCCCTCGGAAGCCTCTAGGTTTCCTTCCTTGCCTCTCGCAGCTTCTGGTAGCCCCAGGCATTCCTTGGTTTGTGGCACAGTGTAACCCCGGTCTGAGCCGCCACCTTCACTGGGCTGTCTTCCCTCTGTGTCTGTGTGTCTGTCTGTCTTCACGTGGCATTCTCTTTGTGTCTCTTTCTTCTTTTTATAAGGACGGCAGTCATATTGGATTAAAGGCTCTTCCTGCTCCAGGCTGGGGTGACAGCTGTGTCAACCCCTTTATCAAATAGGGTCATATGCTGGGGTGCTGGGAGTTAGAATTTTGCATATCTCTTTGGGAGACACAGTTCACTCATAACATCTGTGTTACCCCCTTCTTGGTTTAGATGTCATCTTTTCTGGGAATTCCTCTGCGATGTTCCCTCCCCCAGCATCTGGCTTTGATGTTGCTCTTGACACTGGAACTTTGTTGTCATACTTTCTAGAATCTCTCATAATTGTTTTTTTGTTTTTCTTCTCTGCCGGACCCTGAGCAATTTGATGTCAGGAATAATTTAGGGTATTTTAGAATTTTTAGAAATCTTACATTATGAAATTTTGGACACATTCATGCATTTTGATGTAACTTGAAATATTTGTAACTGAGTCATGGTCATCATGTTCCTTTTGCAGGGAAGAAGTGATACCTCTTGGTAAAAGAAAAGGTTTGGGTTAAACATTACTCCCTCTCCTGAGTTTCTGTGATCATGACAAACATGGATTCTAAATCCTTGGCTTGAGAGCACACGAATTGCCAAACAGATGTGGCGTCAGCGCTCACGAGGGTTGTAAGCAGCTTACTGATCCAGCAGTTTAAAGACTGTTTACTGGCGGTGGCAACATTACTTCTGGTTGCCTGTCTTAATTCATTTTAGATTAATCTGTCTTGCAGTTCGAAGGAAAATGAATTGAGTCAGTACCTTCAAGAGTTAGGTAAAATCTGTACAGTGCTAAATAATTGAATGGGGTTTTATGTATGGTCTTGAAATTGGAATGTCAATTTGACACAAATGCTCCAAAACAGAGTGTTAGATGAGCTGATCTGTTCCTCATATAAAAGCTTTGAAACTTCCATTCCTGTAGCACTCTAGAATTTACCATTCCCAGCCCTAGCAGAATATGAATGTTAACTTTCAGGAAGGTGAGTCTGCCTGTGTAACTCTTGGCCTGGGGTTCAGGTTTCAAGGTAGTGGTACTCAAACTTGAGTGGGTTTAAGAACTACCCAAGGAGTCTGTTAAGAAGGATTCTTGGCTGGGCCCGGTAGTTCCCACCTATAATCCCAGCACTCTGTGGGGCTGAGGAGAGGGAATCACTTGAGCCTAGGAGTTTAAGACCAGCCTGGGCAATATAGGAAGACTCTGTGTCTATTTAAATTTAAAATAAATTAAAAAGCAAAAAAAAAAAAAAAAAAGGAAGGATGCTTTCTGGGTCCAACTTCAGAAATTCTAATTTGGCTGTTTTGTATTTGGGTTCAGGGAAACCCTTTGGCATTGCAGGAGGTTCTCTAAAACTGCTGTTCTCAGACCACATTTTAAAGAAATAACTGGTTGAGGTGAAGGAGAGTATGTGAGCTCTTGAGAGAAAAATTCAAGACTATTTTCCTTAAAATACCTTTATCACAACCAGGCAAACCAAAAATGACTTTTTTGGTTGGGATAAAGTGGGTATTTTGCAGACCCAAAGAAAATAAATGCTTGAGATATTTTCCAGAGACCCATGGGAGGAAGGCTTAAGTATCCTTATTCTTATCAGAAAACTGATCTAAGTTTTATTACCAGTATCTTTAACCCCATTTTACAGATGGGAAATCTTTGAGGCTCAAAGAGCAAAGAAGGCTAACATTTGTTGAACACTTAATGAAAGTGTCAATATTAGTAATTTTATCGCCATTGTCTTTATCTTTAACCACAGAACAGCCCTGTGAGGTGTTCTCATTGCCATTTACAGATATGTGAAGGGAGATTTAGACAGTTCAGGTAACTTGCTAGGATGACACATTGAGCTTGTAGCGAGCCAGGGTTCAAACACACTTCAACTTAACTCCAAAATCCATATTCTTTTTATACATCAAGGTAGATTTAACATATTTACATGACGAGAGTTGCCAGGTAAAATATAGAAAGCCCAGTTAAATTTGATTGTCATATAAATACTGGCTAGTATAAGTATATCCCATGAAATATTTGAACATACTTACATTTAAAAATAGTGGACTAGCCAGGTGTGGTGGCTCACGCCTATAATCCCAGCACTTTGGGAGGCAGAAAAGTCAAGAGATGGAGACCATCCTGGCCAACACGGTGGAACCCTGTCTCTACTAAAAATACAAAACTTAACGCTGGGCATGGTGGTGTGCGCCTGTAGTCCCAGCTACTCGGCAGGCTGAGACAGGAGAACCGCTTGAACCCAGGAGGTGGAGAGGTTGCATTAAGCCAAGATCGCACCACTGCACTCCAGTTGGGAAACAGAGCAAGACATGGTCTCTAAGAAAAAGGGGGGTAGGGGTCCATATTATACTAGAACATTCATTGTTTATCTGACATACAGGGTTACCCAGGTATCCTGTATTTTCTTTTGCTAAAATCAAGCAACCCTATCTGTGGGTAGTGGGTTTTGAGGTTGTAGGACCACACTTTCTGACTTCTGACTCCAAGTCCATTCCTCCATTCTAAGTGCCACGTTCTACTCTGTCTTATTCTTGGACGTCTGTTCTCCTCGGGGAAGAGAGTGAATGGCTTATGTACTCTAGCCCTGTACTTAGGTAGATACAATGTTGCTCAGGTAAGAATAGAGTCTGTCTCAAATCAGTGAACAGAGGCCCGGCACAGTGGCGCATGTCTGTAATCCCAACACTTTGGGAAGCCGAAGTGGGTGGATCGCTTGAGCCCAAGAGTTCAAGACCAGCCTGGGCAACATGGTGAAACTCTGTAAAAAACTATAAAAAAAATACAAAACAGTCTGGGTGCGGTGGTTGACGACTGTAATCCCAGCACTTTTGGAGGCCGAGGCTGGCGGATCACTTGAGATCAGGAGTCTGAGACCAGCCTGGCGAACATGGTGAAACCCCGTCTCTACTAAAAATGCAAAAATTACCTGGCATGGTGGCAGATGCCTGTAATCTCAGTCACTTGGGAGGCTGAGGCAGGATAGTTGCTTGCTCCAGGAGACGCAAGTTGCAGCGAGTCAACATCGTGTCACTACATTCCAGTCTGGGTGACAGAGTGAGACTCTGTCTCAAAAAACAAAACAACACAAACAAAAAAGTAGCCAGGTGTGGTGGCACATGCTTGTAGTCCCAGCTACTGAACAGGTTGAGGTGGGAGGATCGCCTGAGCCTGGGATATTGAGGCTACAGTGAGCTGTGATTGTGCCACTATACTCCAGCCTGGGCAACAGAGAAAGAGATTCTGTCTCAAAGCAAAAAGAGAAAAAATCAGTGAACACATGGTAGTTCACTCTTTCTTCACCCACAGAATGAATGTTTTCATTTGCTTAATTTTAGAGATGAAGGAGTGAGAGCCATTTAGTTGCCTTACTAGCAATAGAAAGAATCAGGCCACCATTCTGCTACAACAAATTTAGGAAAAGGCTTTTATTTTGGTTATGATTACAGTCAGAGCAATAACAGTGAGTTAGCAAATGGAACAACAGAACCCCCTGGAGTCAGCTTTTTTTGGGGGAGAAAAATAATAATGTTTTGGTTAATGTTAGATTGAATGCCCATTATGTGCAAGGCAATTACATGCATCATTGTTGGAGGCTGCCGTGAGAGGGAGTTATTTTTCTGAGCTCCATTTTAAAGATGTGGAAACTGATAGAGACGTGATGTGCATAGCCCCAGGTCCAACAGCATTGACATGCAGAGCTGGAATTTCAGCCAGGTGTCTCCACCCTGGAGGCCTGTCCTTAGAGCCCTGTGCTGCCCAGGCTGAAGCCTTCTGTCTGGGCATGGTCCCTGTCCTAGAGATTGCCTGGTCGGGTGGCCTGGTGGAAATCTGCTCTTTGGTTTGGGAGGCAGACATTGCACCAGCAGCTTATTCCATTTAGGCTTAGGAAGCTTCACCTTCCTGGGCAAAAAGGGTCAGTCCAAAAGTGCCTTTTGACACCTGTGTCAAACTGGGAGGCCACAGTGGCTTCTTCGGGAATTAGGTCTTAGCCCAGTAGAAGAAACACTGGCCTGTGTGGTCTTCTGTGTGGAGTGGAAACTTTCAGCAAGCCTTCTAAATTCTTGATGATCACAGGATCGCTTTGCACTTAAAACTGGCATCTGACCTGCACTTCATTGAAGGTTCCCTACTTTTGGTGAGAGCTTTTGAGGGCCTGCTTCTGTGAGTTTTCCTTTATTAGTGAATGATAACAAAGCATTTTAAAGAAGGGAAACATGTCCGTGGTGGTATTTCTTGCTGTGTGAAAAAAGGGAGTGCTGGATCTGAGAGCAAACCTCTCCAAGTTGGTCCCTGGGGCTCCTGCTGCTGCTGCCGGGAGCCCCTTCCTTGCAGCCAGGGTCAGCTGCTTCCCATGTTCTCTCCTGCTCTCTGTGGGACTCGGCCTGCGATGACTGTCCTCCTATCCTGAGCCATTTATAAGAACAAACTGTTTCCATTTCTAAGTGACTGAAGGCATTCCTTGAAGTAGTGAGATCAAAGATGCAGTTTGGAATCTGTCTCTGAGTGAATACTAGCTACTTGTCATGGAGGCATGTCACAGGGGAGCCAGATCTTGGGAAAACCAAATGAAAGCCTGAAGAGCCAGAGAGAGAGCAGGGCAGGGAGTGACAGATGCAGGGAATTTTGTATCAGACAGACCAGGAATGATCACTTCCACATGTGTGGCTTTGGGTGAGTTGTGTTAGTATCTGTGAACCTTGATTTTCTCAATGTGAAATATCATTAGTCATGCTGACCTCAGAAAGTTCCAGAAATGAAGCGACTGTAATGTATAAAATGGCAGGCACCATGACTTGGACCCTGTATTTACTTAATACTTTTATCCCTCTTCATACCCTAATATGGTAATGGAAAATTGATTTTATAGGCACATTTTAAAATTAAAACATAGGTATTGCAGAATTCCAGCTAGTCACTCACTGGTATTCATAATAAAAATGGTAAGCAGGTGCCTACTACATTCCAGTCTCACTTCAAGCTACTTGGGAATGGAGTGTTATGAGATAGACATGAGTCCTGCCTCTTTGCAGCTTCCATTCTAGACAGGGAGGTAGGTGACAGACAGAGCAGCAGAAGGGTACATTTTTTTTTTTTTTTGAGACGGAGTCTCACTCTGTCACCCACGGTGGAGTGCGGTGGCATGATCTTGGCTCACTGTAACCTTCGCTTCCCGGGTTCAAGTGATTCTCCTGCGTCAGCCTCCTGAGTAGCTGGGATTACAGGCACTTACCACCATGCCCAGCTAAATTTTGTGTTTTTAGTAGAGATGGAGTTTCACCATGTTGGTCAGGCTGGTCTTGAACTCTTGACCTCATGATCAGTCTACCTCGGCCTCCCAAACTGCTGGGATTACAGATGTGAGCCACTGCACCTAGCTGAGAGTACACTTTTAATGTCAGGCATGGTGCTGAAGAACAGTCAGCCAGGGAAAAGAGATCTGAGAGGACTTGGCTGTGGTAGTCTGTGAGGGCCTCTTTGCAGAGGTGTTTGAGCATTACACTTTCTCATGGTGAAGTGGCTGCTGTGCTTTGCTGACAAACAGCCATAGCTGAGCAGATAAGTCCTTCCCGCTTGGCAAACACATTTTCTTGTGTGCATCTTGATGGCTCTCCTGTTTCCTTACCCCTCTTCTTTTCTGCAAGCTCCTGTTGTCCTCTCAGTGTCGTATGACTGGACAGAGTTGAATTACCCCACAGAAAGCTTTCATTAATCTTGCTGTCACATTGGGGTGTTACTGTAAACCTTGGCACCCAGAGTGTCTGCCACAGAAGCAGCTTCTAGCAAGAGGAGAAGCTGAAGCCTGAGATGGGCTACAGTGAGGAAGAGTGAGATGTGAGCCAAGAGATTCCTTAAACATTTCATGAGTTTCCACAGAGCCTGTGATCACACTCTTGCAGCAGCTCCGTTGCCAGTGAGAATTGATGCCTTCAGCCCCGGGTGATGGGAGCCTCCCAGCAAGGTGATGTGCCATGTAAACATGCTCCTGAAGGACCCGAATGCTAACATCCATAGGAACTCCTCTGCAGCTTCTCCTTTTAAGTAGCTAAGATGGATTTTGGGAGGTCAGTGTAACACATTAAGTGAAATTTATGTTGGTTTTCTTTGTAAACAGCTGCAGTTGTAATTCTTCCCAGTGGGTGGTCAAAATGTTCTTTTTTGCTTGTTTTGGTGAAATTTGGGTAGAGGTGAAATAGAGGTGGGGGATGAAAATAGACCAAAAAAATGGAAAATATACTTATATCTTGCCAACTCTAAGTCCTAACATTCATCTTGCAATAGGCAAATGAAGACACTGATGGACAAAGGTAATTCTAACTTTTCATCTGAGTGCATGGATTTGGTTTCATTAGCTCTTTAGCCTACCTGTTAGCTCTTAGCCACTTCCTAGAGCCCAGTTCCGTCAGCAGTTGAAGACCTCCTTGTTTTGCACTAAATATGCTTTTGGTTCGGGTGAATGTAGACCAGCGGTTCCCAACCTGGCACCAGGGACCGGTTTCGGGAAAGATAATTTTTTCGCGGACCAGGAGGGTGGTGTGGGAATGGTTTCGGGTTGAAATTTTTCCACCTCACATCATCAGGCACTAGTAAGGCTCTCATAAGGAGCGTGCAACCCAGATCCCTTGCGTGCACAGTTCACAATGGAGTTCACTCTCCTGTGGGATTCTGATGCCACCACTAATCTGACTGGAGGCAGAGCTCAGGTGGCAGTGCTTGCTTGCCTGTCACTCAACTCCTAGTTTGCAGCCTGGCTCCTAACAGGCCATGGACAAGCACCAGTCTGCTGCCTGAGGGTTGGGGACCCCTGGTGCAGACCCAGTGTTGGTATATGCAAATATTGCTTGCCCTTTTGGTGTCTGAAAATGTTGGCCACTGTCTGGCCATTCACTTGCTTTGACTCACTCTTTCTGCATGTCCTTTTCTCAACTTTCCCTCTGTGGGCTGGAGCCACAAATCTTTGCCCTCATTTTCCAGTCCTGAAAATGGGGACATGGGACCTGGCATAGTTTTTGTTGAATCTGGGAAACGTAGATTGGCTGCCAAGAATTTGGCCTTTTCCTAAACACATTGCTGGTTGATTAGAACAACAGAGGAGAATGTTAGTCTGGAAGGTGTGGTCACATGCCTAGTGCAGTGTAGGGATCCTTTCACCGGAAAGGACTCACAGACTTCTCGAGTCACTATTGCCATGTGGCTTCTTGGACAACTTCAGCCTCTGTCCCTGGTAAGCCAATGGCTGCTTCATTTCACATGTTAGTTTCCCCTGATTTTCTGGGACCTCCACATTAATACCTACTTTCCTGTCTCCTTTTAAATCTCCTGGCAGTTCTACTGCTTGGAATGTAAACTGCAGATACATTTCTTGTGTAGGTAAGAGATGACCCATGTCATTAATAGCAATCACATCTAACACTTGTTGAGTATTTACCTGGTTTCTGGAACTAAGAATTTTATATATTTTCCATGCATTTCATTGTGGGGTTTTTATTTTTTTTTTAGACAGAGTCTTGTTCTGTTGCCAGGCTGGAGTGCAGTGACATGATCTTGGCTCACTGCAGCCTCTGACTCCTTGGTTCAAGCGATTCTCTTGCCTCAGCCTCCTGAGTAGCTGGGATTAGAGGCATATACAATCACGCTCAGCTAATTTTTGTACTTTTAGGAGAGACAGGGTTCCACCATGTTGATCAGGATGGTCTCGATCTCCTGACTTCGTGATCCGCCCACCTTGGCTTCCCAAAGTGCTGGGATTACAGGTGTGAGCCACTGCACCTGGCACATTGCATTCTTTAAAAAACTCTGTGAGGTAGGACTGATAGTATCTTCATTTTCAGATAAGGCAATTTAAGCAGGAAGAAAGTAAAATGTAACCAAAGGTGTATTTTTTATTAATTGCAGCTGTGGTTTTAGTAAGACCATATTGGAAACAATGTAGTCAGTGTGTGTCTAATTAAATACGTAATGCTTTATTGCCAATACCATGGGATACCGTGCAGCCACAGAAAAGTTGTATTGCATATCTTCATATATTAACGTGGAAATCCCTTCATAATACATGAAGTGAAAACAAGTAAGTCTGTATATATATGTAAAGTGTAATATGCAGGCTGGGTGCGGTGGCTCAGGCCTGTACTCCCAGCACTTTGGGAGGCTGAGGCGGGTGGATCACGAAGTCAGGAGATCGAGACCAGCCTGGCCAACCTGCTGAAACCCCATCTCTACTAAAAATACAAAAAGAAATTAGCCAGGCATGGTGGGGGCATCTATAATCTCAGCTATTTAGAAATCTGAAATGGTTATGAGCCTTTCTAAAAATATACCAAATTGGTATATCTCAACCAGTATGAGCCTTTCTAAAAATATACCAAAAGTAAAGAGCATCAACATAAAGAAGAATTTACATCAACGAATGGATAAAATAGCCAGTTAACATCAAATGGCAGTAACCCTAAATTTAAATCGACTAAATCCCCCAATCAAAAGATACAGCCAAAACCTAACGGTATATCCAAAGATACACAAAGACTCAAAACAAAGGGTTGGAGAAAAATTTACCAACCAAATGGAGAGCAAAAATAAATAAATAAATAAAAACAGGAGTTGCAATTCTCACATTTGATAAAATAGATTTCAAAGCAACAAAGATACAGTGGCAAAAGGATCAATGCAACAATAAGAGATCTTAATACCCAGATACATAAGACCCGTAACGAGATTTAGAATCAACAAGACAGAAAATTAATAAGGATATACAGGACTTAAACTCAGATCCAGAACAAGTAAATTCAATAAATATTTATAGAGTTCTCCATTTTAAATACACAAAATATTGATCGGCCATTACTAATACCCATTTTTAGAATGAAGCAATATTCCTGTTCTCTCTCCCTCTTTTTCTTCCTCTTTCTTCCTCTCCTTCTCTCCTTTTTTTACTTTTCAACATCCTAGTTCCTCACCTCTACTCAATACATTCCTCTGAACACCTGATTCCTTGTGATTCTCCTGTCCCACTGAAACCTCCAATCCATAAAATAAATAAATAAATAAAAATAAATAGAAATCTGAAATGGGAGAATCGCTGAACCAGGGAGGCAGAGGTTCAGGGAGCCAAGATCACCCCACTGCACTCCAGCCTGGACAACAAGAGCAAAAGTCTATCTCCAAAAAAAAAACAAAAAGTATAATATGCATAAATTAGTTCAACCATTGTGGAAGACAGTGTGGCCAACATCCTCAGCAAACTAACACAGGAACAGAAAACCAAACACTCTATGTTCTCACTCACAGTGGGAACTGGGCAATGAGAACACATGGACCCAGGGAGGGGAACATCACACACCCCTGGGTTGCACCTCAGTGCTCCGGTGGGGAAATAGAGGACTTGGCAGCCCTAGGCTTGCATTTCCACATGGCAACAGGTTTCCAGAGCTAGGTAGGGGATTCCCCTTTCATGGAGAAAGTGTTCTCTTTTTTGTCTCAGGTCACTCTTAAAACCTATTTTAGTCTAAATGACATTGGCTTGGCTTGATAAGAAGTGGGTCCTATTCTCTTTTCTTCCTAAAGCAATTCTTTAAAAATGTACATAATTTTTCAGATGATAAAAATGGGATTCAGACAGTTGAGATGGAATCAACCTGAGTTGTTCATTGAAGTAGATTAGGATAATGTGAAACCTGAACTCAGATTATCTAACTGTATCCTAATATTCTTTTTTTTTAAGCTGGAGTCTTGCCTCTGTCATCCAGGCTGGAGTGCAATGGTGCAATCTTGGCTCACTGCAACCTCCGCTTCCTGGATTCTAACAGTTCTCCTGCCTCAGCCTCCTGAGTAGCTGGGATTATAGGCATGCCCCACCATACCCAGTTAATTTTTGTATTTTTAGTAGAGACAGGGTTTCACCATGTTGGCCATGCTGGTCTCCAACTCCTGACCTCAGGTGATCTGCCTGCCTCGGCCTCCCAAAGTGCTGGGATTACAGATGTGAGCCACCGTGCCCAGCCTATTCTAATATTCTTTCCACTGAACCACAGTTGTCCCCGTTGTTATGAGGATTTTTGACCTTCAAGGCATTTCTAGGGATAGAGTATTATATGCATTTTACAGATGAGCAAGTTGAAACTTGGTTCAGCTCTGAAAAAAGAAAAGTTCCATACTAAAAGGGCAGAGTTCATATTTGGTCCCAGTTTTTTGACTCAAACGCTATACCCCTTTAGTGGTACTCAAAAACCTCAGTGGTCCATTTAATTCTGACATTGTTTTGCAGTGGAGACATTAATGATTCTAACATATTTGACTCCAAACAGAAGCAGGAAAGGTGGAGGGACCCCCATTGTTGATGTTGTCTAGGAACTGGAAGAAAGCTCCTGGGATCAATCAGACAACAACCTGTAGTAGACTCACTCCTGGCAAAGCAGTGACTGGTCTGGGAGCAGGGGCTGCAAAGTGGGCGAGATGTTAAGAGGAATAAAGAATTGCTTTCTAAAGTGCAATAAACTTAGATGGGAAACCTAGCTGAGTATACCTGAGAGGACTTAACACCTTCATAAAGGCCACACCTCAAGTTCATGTTAACATTATTTTACCTGTGTTCTTACCTGTAGAGTAACAAGAATTATCCCATTATATAGCATTAGAGATGTCCTGTTGTATAACAATAGAGATGGCT
Organism: Callithrix jacchus; assembly: GCF_049354715.1. Classification (NCBI taxonomy): domain Eukaryota; kingdom Metazoa; phylum Chordata; class Mammalia; order Primates; family Cebidae; genus Callithrix; species Callithrix jacchus. The sequence goes on from NC_133517.1 coordinate 79,405,540, forward strand.
GCTTTGATGGACACCTCTTGTAAGCTGTAGTATATTTGATGCATATTTATTAGGGTTGTGTATTGATGACAAAATTTGTAAAGCAGGGATTCTCTGCCATGAACAAAGAAGCATGCATAGGGTGTGTTATTTTCCTGGCTAGTCCTTTTCCCATTGCAGAGTTTGCAGTCATTCTGTGATTTTCACTTACATGTGATGTAGAAGAAAAAGTACAGAGAGGGCCAATTATCATAAATGACACTTTGCATAGTGGTGAAATCCTGGACTTGCAGCCAGTCTCCCAGGTTTAAATCCTGGCTCTATCACTAAACAGTTGTTGTGACCTTCCATCATTAATTTATGTGATCCTTTGTTGCCTCCATTTTTTCCTCTGTAAAATGGAAGGATTAGGCCAATTCATATCCCGTAGAGCTGCTGTGAAGGTCAGCAAATTGCATGTGAAACGTTCTTAGGACAGAGCCTGACATATACTAAATAATGCATAGGTGTTAGCTGCTGCTGCTGTTTTGTTTTGTGTTTTAATCATTGTTGAGGTGCCTATTCCTGACTTTCTGTCTGTAGCAAATGGAGCTTTGTACCTTAAGCTAAGAAACTGGTAGAAACCTAGGCATAGAAGTTGTAAATGTGTACCCTTTGGGCTGAGCTCTAATGTGAAGGGTTTAGACTAATCCCTAATAGTCTGTCTAGCTGCAAACAAGTCTGGGATATCTGTCAGTCATGAGAGGCATCATTAAGCACATGATGTTCTCTGAGGCTGGGCCCTTCAACTTGTATGAAAAACCCCAGCTGACAAAAGTTAGGCAAGTCCTGACTGCCACTCTCCAGCTCTGTGATCTCATGCAAACAAACCTCTTTTGTCTCGGGGCTCTATCTCCCTCACCCTCATGTAAAAGTAGGATAATAATATCATTTTCCAGGATCAGCATAGGGAACAAATAGACCATGTTTAGTAAATGCCCTACAGAGCATGGTGGCCAGGTAGGTGCTTAGAAATTAGCTGCAGCTCTCAGTATTATTGTGAATGAAAAATTCTGGCCTCATATCCGGTAAATTAAAATACTTCACCTTAACTCCTTAAGCAATATTGTTGCCTAGAATCATCAGCATATTTGAGGACCAATAACACAGTTTGCTATTACATGGAGAATGTGGGTGGACTAATTGTATCCAGGCATGGGGTGACTTGCTTGAGATTAAATCAAAAAGAATTTCCTGAGTTTGTGATGTAAGGGAAGCTCGAGAGACTGTCTGGAATATCAGGAAGCTAAATCCCAGATACAAGGTCTGAAAGTAATGACTCAAGTGGTAGAAAAGGTGATAGATTGGTCAGTGGGACTGGGACATCTGTACTCTGCTCCTTCTTTGGTTTCCTCCCTTTCACGACTGAGAGGTTTGGAGTATCAGTGCTGCTTCCTCCTCAACCAGAAACAGTTTCAATTTTTCTATATTCTGCCCACCTTCTCTTTTCTTGCCTGCATTTGTCCATTCATTCAATAAAAATTCATTTAGCTCCACAATATGCATGTACATATACAATTTGCACACATACGTGCACATACACACCTCCCTATATAACATGGATGCACACATGGCCATGTGAATCCCTCTCCTCTTGGACTTGATGTTCTAGTTGAGGGGGGCAGAAAATTTAAAAAATAGTAGTAAGTTTGTTTCACTTCACAATTGTTGTAGGTTTCCCCCAATTTTTTTTTTTTCTGCCTCTGCTATTTGGGAGGTTGTATGTTCAATGATTTCTATTCTTTGAAGAACTTCTAGCTTAAGCTTCACAAAATCTCTTCAAACTATTTCTTAAGGGGCTCTAGTTATTGGATAAGGTTTGGTCCATAATTTTATGAAAAATATATAGACATATTAGAATGTGGGGTTAATACAGCTTTTCTGTTTATTGCGCTGAAAGCAAAAGTGTAGAAAAGTACAGAAACTGTGAAAATATACATTGTTTGAAGTAAATAAACATGAAAATGAAGTATATTATTTAACTATGCTGGAGGTCAATTTTAAATGAATTCTGTTTTTCTGTGGCCTTAAAAAGAAAACTTAGTAACTAGTGGGTTGCTATGTTTTATGTTAAGCAATATTTAAATTGAAACCAAAGTAGAGTAAATATATATTTTGACTAAAACAGGTATATCTTGTTATGGGGCAAGTAAAATTTTATAGCAATTAAATTAATTTTAAAAACCTATGAATGTTTTTTGAGTTTGAAATACAGTTGGCAGAATCTGAGCTTGGTATACATCTAGTTGGCTTTTAAGGGAAACTGATTTTTAAAATTTTCCTTCTTTGATTTTGGATCTTGACTTAAAGAGTCCAGATTCCCATAAATATTATACAGAAAGTTCTAATGGTGTCAGGAATTTTAAAAATCTCGTTTTTTTTTATTTTTAATTTTTTAATTTCAGTAGTTTTTTTGGGGAACAGGTGGTGTTTGGTTACATGAATAAGTTCTTTAGGTGATCTCTGAGATTTTGGTGCAGCCATCAGCCAAGCAGTGTAAGTGTACCCAGTGTGTCGTCTTTTATCACTCACCTCCTTCCACTCTTTCCCGATTCCCCAAAGTCCATTTTCTCATTCCTATGCCATTGCAACCTCATAGCTTTGCTTCCACTTAGGAGTGAGGACATACGATGTTTGGCTTTCCATTCCTGAGCTTCTTCATTTAGAATAATGGCCTCCAATTTCATCCAGGTTGCTGTGAATGCCATTATTTCATTTCTTTTATGTCTGAGTAGTATTCCATGGGGGTGTGCGTGTGTGTGTGTGTGTGTGTGTGTACACATTTTCTTTATCCACTTGTTGATTGATGGGCATTTGTGCTGTTTCCATATTTTTGCAGTTGTGAGTTGGGCATCTATAAATGTGTGTGCATCTATCTTTTTCATATGTCTTCTTTTCCTCTGGGTAGATACCCAGGAGTGGGATTGCTGGATCCAATGGTAGTTCTACTTTTAGTTCTTCAAGGAATCTCCATAGTAGTTGTGCTAGTTTACATTCCCACCAACAGTGTAAGGTGTTCCTTTTTCACTGCATCCACACCATCATCTATTATTTTTGGATGAAAAACTTCATTTCTTAATGGCTTGTGGGTAAAGAGACATGAGGAAACAGGCAGACCATTTTTAACTTAAATCTTCTCAGTGTAAAGATGACAACTAATATATCAAAAATATGTTTTTTTAATGGAGTTCATGCCGAGGAAGAATAAATTTGAAAATAATTTATTTGGAAATATTTCCATTGTTGGATTTTGTTGCTAAAAATAGTATATACTCATCATAAAAGCTTTTCAGTCTTCTCAGCTTAAAACAGCATTTAAAAATGACTATTTTACTTTGTCTAAAAAAATCTTTCTTTTGATAAGTTTACAAGAACAACTGATAGACATTACAATAGCTGCAACGCACTAGTAAATTGTAATAAAACCTTTCCTTATGAAATTGACCAATGGGATTTAAAAGGTTGGTCATGGTTTTCTAACTGTAGCCCCAAATACAGTTCTTCTATTTGGATTTACATTGCTCTGTTAGCTTTCTTACGCAGTTGTTATTCTCATTAATTCCAAGTGTTGGGAGAAAAAAAATTCTGAATTTCAAACCTGATCTTGGAATCATTGGATTGCAAAATATCGACTGGGGTGAAAAATAATGAAGGATTACCTATTTTGTTGGTTTTACTACATTTTTTCTTACAATTAATAAATAAGACAAAAATATTTTAAAATATTATATCTTAATGCTTTTTATTTTTGTACATTTCATAATATACATTTTATGTCAGTAAAGCAGAACATGTATATTACCTAAAAATAAACTAGTAGTTACTACATGCTCAATTAAAAAAAAAAAATGATGGAGGCCGGGTGCAGTGGCTCATGCCTGTAATCCCAGCACTTTGGGAAACTGAGGCAGGCAGCTCACTTCAGGTCAAGAGTCCAAGACTAGCCTGGCCAACATGGTTAAAACCCATCTCTACTAAAAATACAAAAATTAGCCAGGCATGGTGGTGCATGCCTGTAATCCCAGCTGCACAGGAGGCTGAGGCACAAGAATCACGTGAACACCTCCCAGGTTCTTCACTATTCTAAGTGTAGAACTATTCTGTTCTAATATTCACTATCTTCACTTCTATGGCCTCCCGGGTTCAAGTGATTCTCATGCCTCAGCTCAAAGATCACCAAGATTACGCTCCAGCCTGAGTGACAGAGTGAGACTGTCTAAAAAAACAAAACATACAAAAAAATGACAGGTGGTGTACAGTAGAGAACTGAGAAAATCGCCAAATAAGATGATATTCTATTGGTACTGAAGGGTTAATAATACTCTGCTGTGTTCACGTTACTCACCTGGCAGGAACTTCCCAGGAATGGGTTGATCCTATATTTTATTGTACATGTTTTATGAATGAAATGCATTTTTATTATTGAATGAAGCAAGCATATAGGGCAATGGGGAGTGATTTTTCTCCCAGTCTATCTTTTCAGATTTCCTCATCTAGCATATGTTGGGCTTCCAGTTTTAATTGTGCAGACTGGGAGATTATGCTCCCTTATGGGTCACATCACTTTCTTTGTGTAGATAGAATCTCAGTCTCTCTTTCTCTTTTCTTATTTCATGGAGATAATAATTTAACTCTGACATCCATGGTGTGATGATTTGCCAAGTGCTCTATTTCTAGTTACAGTTACTAGGGAATTGCAAGAAGTCATTGGGAAATGGCACTTGGCCTCCACTTAGCTTTATTCAGATTGGCTTGTTTCTCGAGGACCCACAGGATCAATGATGCATGCAGTGCTAAAGGGCAGGCTGTGAGGTGAGGGCTTATTTATTGCTTGCTGGGGCATGTTATTGACCAATAAGAAGTTAAATAGTTCCTAGCTACAGCTAAGACATTGCCTCTTAGGCAGGAAGACAAGAGATTTGCACAGAGAAGTGTGTAAAGTGGAACCAAGGCTTGGAGCTCTAGGCATCCCTTGTGTTTGTCCGAATTTTGGCTTATTTGGGGTGGTTGGAAGGCTTTGAGACGTGCCCATGATGCTATGCATTTTTTTAAACTCAGCCTTTGTCAAGGTGGTCAGGGATTGTTCATTTTGAAAACTCTGTAGATATGTGCATATTTGCTGCAAAGGTTTTGTCTAGGTGAGATGTACTGGCTGATGTTTTCTATTGCTGATGCCCCTCCCTCCCAGCTTTGGATAAATGAGGGGCAAGATAATATTTGATGAAATGCAAACAACACTTTACTTTGCATGTGCTTGGATGAATAAGGAATCCAAAAGGAGCATTATTCAGGAATCAAATTGTGTGGGTGTATAAAGTACAAATATATATATATATATATATATATATATTTGTACTTTATACATATATATATATATTTGTACTTTATACATATATATATATATATATTTGTACTTTATACATATATATATATGTAGTGAAAAATCTCCTTTTAGCTTTATGAGGTTTTCTGAGCTCAGCTCTGAGATTTATGTTCTGACTGTGAAAAATAAAATGATTTTCCTAAGTTTTAAAAGAATATTTCTTCTCCCTTTTCCTTCTAGGTATAAAAAGAACTTTTTTGTGAACTATTGAGTGAAGAGGTGAGGCAGGAGAGGCAGGGGGAAGAAAACAATAGGGATTGTTTTCAAGTGAGGAAAGTCACTTGAGCCCAGGAATTCCCTCCTTAAAAATGCAGAATCAGGCTGAAAGGGTTGCAGATTAAAAACTAACACCCCCTCCCCTGCAGCGAGATAGTCCTTTCATTTTAGCTCTTTGAATTGAAATAGCATTGAGGATTAAATTTGTGTAAGCCCCACAAAATTCAAAATTCTTGTGCTTTTCTGACCAGTTGTCTTATAGTGGAAATTTTAAGCATATTAGAGGATATGTTTTTGTGGGAGCTATTGATCAGAATGGCACTAGGAGTTCAAAGGAATATCTAAAACTAAAGCACAGCTATATTTTGGATCATACTGCATAATCACATTGAATGCATCTACAAAGGTAATAAATGGTTTGTATCTGAGTTAGGTGTGCGGTCTGGGGGCCATCTTTGAGACGATTTGCCCTTTCTGCAATTCTAGTTTCTAGAATGATTGAAGTGTGGGAGTTAGGTTGTGGAGCATCTCATAAATTTAACCCGAATCATCCCCTTTTAAAATCTAAATCAAATATTGAAATATTAGTTGGGTGTTATTTGATTAAAATTTTATTGGTTTAGGCAGTGAGATGTTTTGTTTTCAGCCCTAAAGTAAAGCACTGCATTATTTCTAAATAATCCTATAAAGCACTAAATTAAAAAAATTAAAACAACGAACTTGGGAAACGATGGCACTGCTGGTGTTTTATGTGCCAGCCTCTCATTCTGGAATTTCTGAAAGGAAGAAGAAAAGGGGCCTCCGCCTTATGTTCTCTCCCTTCTCAGAATTCTTGCATGTTAGTGGTATTACCTTGCTTTTACAGGTGAAGAAAGGTTAGCTAATTTGGGCAAAGTTGCTCAGTTAGGAAGTAATTGGGCTGGAGTTGGAATGTAGGCTGACTTCTGTAATCTTGCTGTTTCAGCTTTCTCATTCCGACTCATTTGAGGGTTTTACAAAGTTAGCCTTTGGTAACAAGTGCCCAGCAGCCTCACCTGTATTCAGCTCTTTTGTATTTGTGTGATGGGCACAGAACACTTTCATATTTATGCTTTCTTGTCCTCATAATCAGCCAACAGAGGTATGAATCTACCAACAGAGGCAAATTCCCTCCTTAAAAATGCAGAATTTTAGGCTGGGAACGATGGTTCATGCCTGTAATCCCAGCGCTTTAGGAGGCGAGGAGGGACCATCACCTGAGGTCAAGAATTCTAGACCTTGTCTCTACAAGAAATTTAAAAAATTAACCAGGCACAGTAGCACATGCCTGTTGTCCTAGCTACTCAGGAGCCTAGGTGGGAAAGTCACTTGAGCCCAGGAATTCGAGGCTGCAGTGAACAGCCTGGGTAACAGAGTGAGACCCTGTCCCTTAATAAAATAAAATAAAATAAAATGCAAAATTTCCCCATATGCGTGAATGATAGTGGGTTTCCGCTCTTAAAGAAGATCCTTTGCAAAAGCATAAAACTGCCAACCATAGAGGATGTTACAGGGAAAGAAAAGCTGTTCATTCAGGGTGATTCACAGGGGATGAGGCATCTTGGGGGTTCCTTGGAGAGCAGAGGTGAGCCCCAATGAAAGACAGCTTTGTCTTAAAACCATAGGGGTGCACACTACTTATATAATTTATAAAAAATCATGAAATGAGCGCACCGAGCTAATGTTTCAGACCAAGGACAGAGTAGGCTATTTACTATTCTGTTCCTCTACTGAAGAATGGAAATTGTATTTTTTGATTTAGCCAGTTTGTTTTTATCTGTGTTGGTTTCTTCTTCAAAGCAATTTCTGTTTGAGTTAGTGGCATTAACCACTTATCCCTGGTTATATATCAGGATTGGTAAACTATGGCCCATCAGCCAAATTTGGCCCCTTAGACACAGAGTTTGTCAACCCTGATCTATATTCATGATTTTGGGGGTTTAGTGTGCCTTATGTACTTACTGTAAATAAATACAAATTATTTCTGAAAGTAGGTGGAGGTAGAACTCTAAATATACATCTATCAATATATCCAAGTTGGTCAGACTGAAAGTTGGAAATTACCCCTTTTTGGTGTGTGATGACAATTTGTTAAGTAAGTGTGTGTGTGTGTGTGTGTGTGTGTGTCTCTATATATAGACACTTTAAATTGTACAGACAAGCAGAAGAAGACTTTCCTTCTTCCCTAGCTAATGAGCATCATTGCAGTTGAGGATTTTGAGAGGGATGCCACTTTCCTCAATGGTATTCTCTTCTTAACGACTGCTACTGCTAAAGGTAGTGCAGGTGTAACATGGAGAAGGAACCCAAGACGTTTAGCACTTTACCTCTCAGTGTGTGCAAGAGCAGGGTCACATAGAGAAGTGTTCCAGAATTAAAGTGGTGCTCTGCTGGCCTGCACCTACAAGAGGCAGTGATGGAAATTTTAGTTGTTTCTCCTATAAAAATGTTAGCTGCTTGGCCCAGAATGGGCAAAGGGGTTCAATGGCAGAGATTGAGCGTTCAGGTGTGTTACAGTGAGCCATTTGAATAATTCCTGTTTGTCCTTTGCCTGTTACTTTTCTCTTTCCTTTCCAATCTTGCTTTAAGAAATGTAAGAATAACAGTTTTGCAAAGGATCTCAGCAATGCTAATATGAAAGATGATTTTTCTAGTTACAGAGTCTGCATTACAAATTACTCTAAAATTTGCTGGCATAAACAGCCATTTATTAAGTTGATGGATTCTGGGGCCAAGCATTAAGATAGGATGGAGCACAGATGACTTGTCTTTGTTCCATGATGCAAGGAGCCTCTGCTGAACAGCTCAAAGGCTGTGGCTGAAATCACCTGAAGCAGTGCTGTCTGGTAGAATTTTCTGTGGTGATGAAAATGTAATATATCTATACTGACCAATATGGCAGCCACTAGCCACACATGGCATAGAGCAACTGCAATATAATTAGTGCCATTATAGAATTGAATGTTTTATTTAATTAATTTAGATATCAATAGCCGTTGAGTGGTTACCATCTTGGACAGCACAGATCTGAAGGCTTGCTCACCCATATCTAGCAGTTGGTCCTAGGTGACAGTAGACTTGAGTTGGAGCTCTCTCCATTGGAACACCTTCGTGACCTCTTCCTGTAGTGTGCTGTTCCTCATCATATGTGCTGGGTTCCGAGGGCAAGCATCTTAAGAGAAAAGGAACCAACGGAAATAGCCTTGGAGCCAGCAGTCCTGCTTCCACCATATTACATTTATCCTGTTTAGATTCAAAGGCAAGAGCAGTAGACCCTTTTTCTTCATGAGAAGTGACAAGGTCCTGGGAGAGCGCTAGAACCAGAAATGCTGCTGTAATCATATCTGGAAATAATCTGCCACTGTTGTTCCAGGTACCCAGTCCATTCTTTTATTTATTATTCATTCAGCAGACCGTGAGTCCCTACTCTGCTACCTGGCATCAGGTTACTTAGAGTATGGCCGCTGGTGACAGTGAAGGTTTTAAAAGTGTGGAGGAGGTAGTTGGGAAGGCATGCATAGGTATCTCCAAGGCGGTATGGTATATGCCGTGATAATCCATAGTAAGCAGATAATGGATGATTAGTTCAGACACATAAAGGCATTTTGAAGAAGCAACATGAAAACTGGATCTTAAATTTAGACTAAACTGACTAGGAGTTTGCCAGAGAGAGAGAGAGAGAGAGAGAGAGAGAGAGAGAGAGGTCATCTAGGCAAAAAGTTAAGCCTATACAAAGACGGAGAGGCAAAATGGTAAGCTTTTTCTGGGAACACCTCAACTCTACATTGCTTGTTTAGAAAAGAGCATTGTACCAGCTACCCTGCTAACCAAGTCCTTCATTTTCAGTGTGTGTCCCCACCCACGCCATGCATATTGAAAATCAGCTGCATACCCAGCAGGTCACCAATCCAGAAAAATCCATAGCCCAAGGGGATATCATTGATGAATTACAGACAAGTTACCTGTCAGCAGGAATCCTGGATTGGATTAGAGAATCTTCATACCATGCTGGCTTTTCTAAAGAAGATCTGGCTCCCAGAGAGGAACAAAGATGCCTGAACACATGGTCTGCATTGAAAACAAATATTGATTGGCCCCTGCTGGGTTGCTGAGCTAGAGTGGGTTAGAATCTGATGTCAAAAAGTGCTGGGGTGTGGAAAACCATTAACTCTGCTGATTGACCAGAATAAAAGCTCCATCTGTTTTTACGATCTTAAAAAAATGAGGGTGAAATCTTTAAGTGGGTGGAAGGGCAAAATTGATGGTGAGAACCCATAGTTAGGCAAAAACACTCTCAGTCTGTCTTCATGACTCTGGACACAGGTCTTAGGCCATTTGTCTCCCTGTCTTCTGTTCTATATAGCATTTTCTGGACCTGTGACTGTTTATTAACGCTGCACAAAATTTACTCAATTGCAAATTAACGTCCAAATAGCTGATGTTCTGTGGTGTTCAGATTTAGGATTCAGACTGTCTGCTGGGTGTTCTTATTACACTAGTAGATAAATGCTCTGGCTGTATCTGATTGCATCCGACAGAAATATTTCTGTCACTGCCAGATGTACAAGATACTGTAAAAGGAGCATTTTCTCTAGCAAATTGGACTTGCTAGCTCCATGAATCTAGATGGACTGAAACAGCTTGTTGCCCCAGGGATGTAGCTGGATTTGGCTTGACCATTTCTTTTAAATACAAGACTTCAGAAATCTGACCTTTTTTTTTTGAAACAAGATCTTGCTCTGTTGCCCAGGCTGGGGTACAGTGGCATGATCATGGCTCATTGTAGTCTCAACCTCCCAGGCTCAAGTGATCCTCCCAACTCCGTCTCCTTAGTAGCTGGGACTATAGACATGAGCCACCATTACCAGCTAATTTTTGTGTTTTTTTGTAGAGATATGTTTCACCATGTTGCTCAGGCTGATCTTGAACTCTTAGACTCAAACCATCCATCTGCCTTGGCCTCCCAAAGTGCTGGGATTATAGGTGTGAGCCACTGTGCCCAGCCTGACCTATGTCCTTTTAATGAAGATTTTCCAAATTTGTTGCCTTTACTTTTCAACCTGAGATGTGTTTGTCTTTCTAGAGCAGCCCACTCCAACAGAACTTCTTATGATGATGACGTATTCTAAATGTGCGTGGTAACCATTAACCACATGTAGATATTGAGTACTTGAAATGTGGTTAGGGCAAATGGGGAGCTGTTTTAAATTTAATTAAATTTAAATAGCTGTATGTGGCTAGTGGCTGTGTCCGTGGGTAGCACAATTCTAGTATCTGCTTTTAGAGATGGTGTTTGCTTAGAGGAGAGTAAGAACTTTGCTTGCTCTGTAACTTTTTAGTAATATCTTAATCTGAGTCATTTCTTTCCTCTAACAACAATCTAGGAAAACAAGCAATGTTTGGGGATGACATTGGCCAACTAAGGGCTGGGGCGGCCACTAGGCCAGCCATAAAACCTGTCACTCTGGCTTCTTTACTCATTTTCCTGAAGTAGTCTTTGCAAGGTAACCAGGACATTGTTAGTAGGTTCCAGAGACTAACCAAAAGGTGTTTGGGAAGGCCCGGTTAATTAAAGTTATGCGAGTTTCCTTCCGAAGATTTTCTCAGACTTGAATATACTCACGGACTGTGAGTCTCCAGATGAGGCTGTGGTAGCAGTGCCAAACATGTTTGATCTGAACAGAACCCCTTTGCTCTTTCTGGTGTTGGTCTGTGAAATAATATGCTTTGGGAAATGCTGGTTTAAGCAATGAGACTTTCTGCTACAATAGATGATAAACTTAAGGTATAATATAGGCAATTAACATATCCCTTTTCTAGACTTTGGTGGAATTTGAAATCTGCATTTATAGCTTGACTCTGTTCATCCTTCACTATGTTTGCATTTTTAGTTAACTCTTCAAGTACATAAATATCCAGGCTGGCCTGGCTGTATCCTGCAAGGCCAGAGACTTGTGTCAAGTTTAGTTCTTATAGTTGGAGAAATGTTTCCTTCATCTGTAAGTTTTCTCTCTGTTGATCCCCATGCAGCTGTGAGTATGAATACATACATACTTATTTCTCCTTTTTTTTTTTTATAAACTTGATCACCCAGCAGGAGACGAAATAGAGCAGATCACTGCTCCGTGTTCATTTAATCAAATGAGTTACCAAACGAAGGAAAAAGAAAGAAATGTAAAAATGGAGAAATGTTTCTTTCCCTTTTTTTTAACTCTCTTTTCTTTTTAAAAATTGTTCAACAAGTTATCTCCAGAGAACATCTGCCTCTCAAAGAATAAATGTAATTTGGGTTCTAAATTCATATGTCCCTCTCTGGTTGGAAGGAAGAGTTTTTTTTTTTTTTTTTTTTGCACACGAAGTGAAATTAGCTAAGATGCTGCCTGTGAAGCTGAAATATTGAGTTTTATGAGATGACAGTCAAGTAGTGAAAAGTGATAGTTTTCTGCTTGACACTGTCACCTCTGTGGAATAAGAAAGAATTCCGGGAAGAAGAGACATAGATACAGGGTCACCAGGTGTCTGTTTCCATGCCATTGTGGGCTGTCCAAGCTACCTTGTTATGGCGGTCCTGTTGGCAAGGAGTGAGAGCCATCTCCACTGCCTCCCTTTCAGTGGTTATCTGGCTTGTGTGATCACCTTGTCAGGAGACAAAGGGTCTTGCAAAGTAGGTGCCTGTGAAGAGTGTCAGCTGAGGTGCTGCAGGGAGCTGGACACTTGGAAGGCTTGGGAGAAAATGCCTGGCTAATGTATGAGGTCTGGAAGACTCTTCTTTGTTAAGAAGATTCATGGGTCTCTGAGGAGCGGAGAAATCAGGGCTAGAAGATGTTGGGCCAAGCCTTCATATCCTATATCCATCTGCTTGAACAGGCTTTTTTTTTTTTTTTTTTGACTAGTTGAAAAGAGGAGGTCCCATTGAGGCTTATTTGAACAAATATTTGCTCTCCCTAATTATATACCCAGAGCTGCTCTGCTGAATATTTAATGCAAACCTTAATATTTACAATAGCATAAGGAACAGTTTATAATGTGTTTGGGAGGCTTCTGAAGTTGGGGCAATAATCATTCTTTGCACTTATGTAAGACTTTTCTTTCTAAGAGACCTGAGCTGTATTTACCTTAGCCACTGTTCACATTGAGATCAAGTGAAGCGAAGGCGATAAAAACTCCGCAGAAAACTCCACAGAAAGGAGTCCCTGTGGACAGCTGGCAACATGTTTTATAGGTGAGACGCTCGTCTTTGCCAAAAGTTGTGTGCTAGCCACAAACCTTTCTTTCTGATCAGGTATAACATGCAAGCCTATGCTTACAATTGCCTTCTGATATGAATGCAGAGAGTGTCCCGGGGTGCTATGCTGGGTCGTTGACCCTGGTGGTGGTGGACTTCTCACTCGATGCCCTGCTATATGGCAAGCCTGACCAGTTCCCTTATTAGACCCAAGATTTAATGAATCTTAAAAAGATATTTGGAGGCTGGGCATGGGGGCTCATGCCTGTAATCCCAGAACTTTGGAAAGCCAAGGTGGGTGGACCACTTGAGGTCAGGAGTTCGAGACCAGCATGGGCAACATGGTATAACCTTGTCTTCACTAAAAATACAAAAATTAGCTGGGTGTGGTGGTATGTGCTTCTAATCCCAGCTACTCAGGAGGCCGAGGCAGGAGAATCACTTGAACTCAGGAGGTGCAGGTTGCAGTGAGCTGAGATGGCGCCACTTGTATTCTAGCCTAGGTGACAGAGTCTCACTCCATCTCAAGAAAAAAAGGAAAAAACTCCAGTAACAAAGGTGCCGGGTTCAAAAGGCCAAAGAGACTCAGATCCAGCAAACGATACATGAGGTTTTATTAAGGCTTAATACAGGGGAGAGAGTCCAGTGGTGATTGGCTGGACAGGAGAACTACCTTATGTACAGAAATGGTCCAGTGGCAGTGAGTTGGACAAGGTGACCACAGGCTCAGTGGCAGCAAGCTGGTTGGGAAAACCACAGCTGCTTGCAGACATCATACCGTTTATATGGCATTTCACAAATACAAAAATTAGCTGGGTGTGTGGTGGTATGTACCTATAGTCCTGGCTACTTAGAAGCCTGAGACACAAGAATTGCTTGAACCTGGGAAGAGGAGGTTGTAGTGAGCAAAGATTGCACCACTGTGCTCCTGCCTGGGTGACAAAGTGAGGCTCCATCTGAAAAAAAAAAAAAAGAAACAAAAAAAAAGACACTGAGGTCTGAAAAATGAGGTTGAAACCTTCCATTCCATGTATGGCCCCTGGGAAGGCTGTGTAATCTCCTGGTGCCTTGTTTTTCTCATCTGTAAGGTAGGTATAATAAACACCATTTTCACATGGTTGGCATGAAGATTAGAAAGAGTGCAAGTCCAGAATCTGGCTGCATACACTCTTGTGTTATAGCAGCAGGGGTTATTAGTTCTGTCATCATCTGTAGAGCCTGTTGACACTTGAAAGCCACCTTAGTTTTGCAAGTTGGATAGAAGGGGCCTCTGTAGTGATTTCTAGAGTTTTTCTTCCATGCACAGTGCCCAAAATGATACACACTGGGCAGTTACTTGAGGGTTGCATCTTTGCACAAAATTAAAGATGAAAAAGGAGAGATTCTGCGAAATGCAAGCAAGGTGAGGAAGCATATGAACATGCTCAAGATTGTAAGGAAGTCAGGTTGTGGGCAGCGTTTACACAAATGGGAACTGCATTCCCCAGCACCGGATCTGTGGGTCTAACTCTCAGGCTCGCTGGCCTCAGCATTATGGCACCAGCTACCAAACAGGCACAAGTGGCTCCTGAGCAGTTTGCTGTCAGGGAAGGCAGAGGTTCAGGTGGATATCTGTGACTGGAAGGTGTCGAGATGTTGCTTCAGCTGAGGAGTCGGCTTTTCCTCCTTCTTCAACTTTTTTTGGTGAAATCTCTTTCTATGGATGCTGTGCCCAGTTCTCAGATTGTTTCAGTTCTCTGGAATTAGTTTAAAATGAAGTCAATTTTTCCTTGTCTACTGTAGACAATTCTAGACACAGAACTACTCTCCTTTTCTTAACTGCTTCTGTCTTCAAGGGCAGAAAGAGATAACTTTCTCTATAGGAAGAGAGGGAGACCCAATCTGGGTTCTTTTTTGTTTTATTTTGTTTTGTTTTGAGACAGTCTCCGTCTGTCACCCGGGCTGGAGTGCCACTGCAATCTCTGCTCACAACAACCTCCGCCTCCTGGTATCAAGTGATTCTCATGCCTCAGCCTCCCAAGTGGCTGGGATTACAGGCTCACACCACCACAGCCAGCTAATTTTGTGTATTTTTAGTAGACACAGTGTTTCACCCTGTTGGTCAGGCTGGTCTCAAACTCCTGGCCTCCAGTGATCCCCCTCCTTGGTCTCCCAAAATGCCGAAATTATAGGCATGAGCCACTTTGCCTGCCCCAAGTCTGGGTTCTAAGGGATCATTTGCTTTTTCTCATTTTTCACATAAAGAAGTACATTTGATTTTTGGCATAGTTACTGTCATATGAGCGTGTAGATGAGAAAGCAGTGGGCCTCTTCTGGAAGGGCGTGGCACCTCTTGTCCTTAATGCATGGACAGCAAATGTGAGCAGCTAACATCTTGCCCAGATGGATCTCTTTTGTATAAATGTTGATGCTGAACGCTGATGTCCTGTGCTGAAATTTTCTCATTTGAGTGGTTGAGAGGATGACTGTCCTAAGACACCAGTATGACTTGGCAGGTTGCAAATGATGCTCAATAGGGCCTACCCCAAATTGTTCTTCCCCATGAGAGGAACATGTAGCCAACAGAATGGATGTTGGAGTTGGTCAGTTTAAAAGAGCTATTGAGTACTGCAGGCTCCATTATGAGGTCTGGGGCCACAGGAATGAACTGAACATGTAGGGGTCTTTGTTCTAAAGCAGCATGTAATAGTGGAGGCAGAAAGACAGCAAACGTGGAAGCAGAAATAAACATAAATAATGGGGGGGCGGCGGCGGTGGAGTGGAAGCAAGGAGACCCCTTAACTGGCTTTTGATGTATTCCATATCATAGTGATGTGGCTTAGCAGAGGAGGCAGGAGCCAGGCAAGATGGGGCTGGGGGTGGGGGGAGGAATTCCTTTTGTATTTTAGAGGTAGAGCCAATGGGACTTGCTGGGTCTTGCCTCTGCTGTGGCTTAGGTATGTTACTTAACTTCTCTTTAAAACCTTCATTTGTTTTCCTCTGAAAAAGGGAGATACTAGGAAACTTCACAAAGTTGTGGTTCAAATAGCTTTTTTAAAAATTAGTTTGGTTATTTATTTATTTATTTTGAGAGGAGGGGTCTAGCTGTGTGGCCCAGGCTGGTCTCAGAATCCTGGCCCCACTGATCCTCCTGCCTCAGCTTCCTGAATAGCTGGGATGACAGGCACCAGCCACTATGCCTGGCAGATTTTTTATTTTTAGTTGTTATTTAAGTAATTATATAAGAATGAGCACCTCAAACTGGTTTTTAGAGGAGAGCCCTCTAGACTCTGTGTTGCCACTTGTCCGATTCGGGGTTGGATTAACAGGAGTCTGTGCTCATCTGTCCACAGGGACCACCTGTGTGTTTGGCATTATGAGGCCGCAGTTACACCCATTGCCTCTTCTACCCTTCTTCACATTGGAGTAGACATCCCTGGGAGCAGCATGGGAAGAGGTTCCTGCTGCCACCCGGCAGGCCTCTCTTGACGTTGGGGTGGGGAGCACGCTGGAAGTGGAGGGGCTGAGGGTAGGGAGGTGGGAACCTTAGGCCTGTGCTGTTTTTCTCTCTGCCTGGACGATCCTCACTCTTCTCTGTTCCTAGGGGCTATCACCGTCTTCCCTGATGCTGTGGTTTCCTTTACAGCCGTGGTTCTCAAAGTGTGGTCTGAGCATCTTTTGCTTCAGAATCACCTGAGATAATTATTAAAACTTCAGGCTCTGGGCCTTACTCTAGACCTACTCAGAATCACTGGGACTGGGTCCAGGAACCTATACTTTTTAATGAGTTCCCTAATTTAGTGAGCCTTGTGTGCTCTAAATTATGAGAATCTCTTATTTAGAAAATTTGATTTTGCTTTTGGAGTAATAATAACAAGTAATATTTGTTAAAGGTTAGTTACGTGATGCTACTCAGTGTTTTATATGAGTATATATGTGTTCAGGTGGCAACAACCAAATTAATCCTAAAATAACAGTGTGAAATAGAAACTAATATTATCCTTGTTTTTCTGGTGGAAAAACTGAAGCAAATCAAATGTTGGTTGAAGAGCTAGTATGTATGTATGTATGTATGTATGGATTTAAGTCAGGGCCTCACTCTGTTGCCCAGGCTGGAGTGCAGTGGCACCATTAAGGCTCACCACAGCCTCAACTTCCTGGTCTCAGGTGGTCCTCCCACCTCAGTCTCCTGAGTAGCTGGAACTACAGGCACCTACCACCATGCCCAGCTAATTTTAGTATTATTTGTAAAGATGAGATTTTGCTATGTTGCCCAGGCTGGTCTCAAACTCCTGGGCCCAAGCTATCCTTCCGCCTAGGCTTCTCAAAGTGCTAAGATTACAGGCATGAGACACCACATCCGACCAACAGCTAGTATTTAAACCCAGGTCCCCAGCCTTATCCTTCACCTATCCTCTCCCAACGTCCCTTATGTGGTGATATTACATGAATGAGCCTTCTTAGTTTAAACTGAGTACTGATGACTTCTTATTATGTAAGAGGTAGCAATTTAAACATAGAGCATTTTAAAATTGAGGTTTACCTTATATCAAAGCCTAAGATTTGACTCTGATTTTGACTTGTGTATACCCTGAGTAAACATAAGCATTGTTCTCCTTCATTCACTTTGGTAAATGAGTTGTGCAACCATGCTCTTCTTGTAAACTTTTACCTGCTGTGCTAAGCGGTGAGCCACGAAGTGCTTGCACTGCCAGCGCCTGGAACGTTCTCCAAGTAACGGCCAGTGCTTGCACAGGTAGAATGCGGGTAGAATGCCATTTCTCTCCAACCCTTGCCATTGCTCTGCATCTTGGGAGGCTGTGCAGGGAGATGGAGGATCTGGAGTTTTCCCAGTGTCTGGAGGTCACTGCAAGATTTTTTTCTTTTTAGTGACTCCAGGTTAGTGTATGAGAAGAGTTGGCCATCAAAACAGGACCAGCCCAAGCAGGTTTGAAGATAAAAATCAATCATTCCATTCATAGTACTTTCTTATTTCATGTTCCTATTGCTTCCACCTCCCATAAGGAATTTGCTAAAGATACAACCTCACAGATAGCTTAAGGTGGAGAGAGATTTTCGACTGTAAGTTCCTTTGAGAATGTGAATTTGAGTAGGGTGGGTGGAAAGAGGTTTCTATTGACGTTTTCTCCTTGCATCTCAGGCAGGTCCTGAATCTTCCAGAAAGTGCTGCTTATGTTCTACATTGGCTCAAACTTACATTTCTGAACTAGTTAGGTTTGCATGCATGTTGCTGGAGTTGTGATCACATCGAAAATGCAAAGCCTAATTCCTAATTGTTATTAAAAAAAAAAAAGTCATTTGAGATGTAATGGTGTTCTGCACTCGGCATGAGCAGGTTCTATTTGGTGGTGGCAACCTCAAGATTCATGACTGACTGTCCTGTCAGCCCTTGCCAAAGGTTTCCATGCGGTGGGTATGCATTTTGCAGGCTGTTAAGTAAGAACCCATGAAGTGGTCAGGTAAGGTTTTTAAAAATGAGCCTATCACCAGTGTACAGCTTTCTCTAGAATTTAAATCTCATCGTTAACTTGAAGTTCCTCTCTTTATTTATACATAGAGATAGTCTGGATTAATGGGTTTTGGTCTTATATATTTGAGGCCTAAATTGATTCTCCATTAAAAGAAGAGTAAAAACGCGGGCGCTGTGGCTCACACCTGTAATCCCAGCACTTTGGAAGGCTGAGGCAGGCAGATCACTCAAGATTAGGAGTTTGAGACCAGCCTGGCCAATGTGGCAAAACCCATCTCTACTAAAAATGCAAAAAGTTAGCTAGGCGTGATGGTGTATGCCTGCAATGCCAGCTACTTGGGAGGCTGAGGCATGAGAAGCACTTGAATCCAGGAGGCAGAGGTTGCAGTGAGCTGAGATCACGCCACTGCACTCCAGCCAGGGCGACAGAGTGAGACCCTGTCTCAAAAGAAAAAAAAAAGAATAGTTAAGAAAGGTGCTTTTTATTTTCACTCAGAATACTTAGGGCTACATATGGTAATAAAACTTTTAGTAACTCTGTTAAAGGAATTACCTGGCATTCAGGAGGCACCACTTTCCTTAATAAAAAAATCAAGAATACAGTAGGGGTTTTATAAAAGAAGGAATCTCCAGTCCAAAATCAGTGACATAAGAATACAGCATCCAGGGCCAGGCGCGGTGGCTCAAGCCTGTAATCTCAGCACTTTGGGAGGCCGAGGCGGGTGGATCACGAGGTTAAGAGATCGAGACCATCCTGGTCAACATGGTGAAACCCCGTCTCTACTAAAAATACAAAAAATTAGCTGGCCATGGTGGCGCATGCCTGTAATCCCAGCTACTCAGGAGGCTGAGGCAGGAGAATTGCCTGAATCCGGGAGGCGGAGGTTGAGGTGAGCCGAGATAGCGCCATTGCACTCCAGCCTGGGTAACAAGAGCGAAACTCCGTCTCAAAAAAAAAAAAAAAAAAAAGAATACAGCATCCAATTCTATTATTGAAGTTGAAGAACAGTACATAAGGAGTAAACACTCAAAGCGATAACTTAATTCAATGCTATAGAAAAGCGATTTGCGAGTCACTTTAACATTTCAGATTTCTTTAAACCGTAGAAATGATAAATTAGCCAAAGTGCTAACAATTGACATTATCTAAAGTTCGCATAAATGTTGAT
Organism: Callithrix jacchus; assembly: GCF_049354715.1. Taxonomy (NCBI): domain Eukaryota; kingdom Metazoa; phylum Chordata; class Mammalia; order Primates; family Cebidae; genus Callithrix; species Callithrix jacchus. Next base: position 79,425,039 of record NC_133517.1, read on the forward strand.
TTAACTGAAGCAAATAAAATCAATCTAGTTACTCCCTTCCCATTGCTTCATCTTTGTACAGTTTATAAAGCTCAGAAAAAGTAGCTCAAATGAACAGAGTTTTGTTTTTAAGCTTTTTTTCTGAGGTGTTTCTATATGTGTCTTTTAAGAATCTCTTCATTATTCCCCCATTCCTCATCTCACAGGCGTAGCATCTCCTTATACTTAGAGCACCTGAATGTGCAGATGCAGTGGTAATGCACCTTTCCTTGAGGCTGTTTTGCCATACCAGGAATTCTTTAGATTCCAGGGGGCCAATTCCAGAGATCCCAATATGCAAATATTCTACTGTCTATGCTCGGTGCTGTGAAGTCCTCTGTTAGAGACTGAACTACAAGGCATTAACAGGCAGGATCAGTGCCTTGCTAGAGGTTTTCTCTGAAATCATCAGGGAAAACAAACTCAAAGGGTAAATGTATTCATAGCAAAGGGAAGTCATGGAAAGAGGTCTTTCGCTCATGCCTTTGAGAGCTGGCAGAATGAGTGAACAGCACAGCCTTGCTTAGTGTTCCAGATTTATTCACAGATCCCTCTCTGTCCCCTCAGATTTGATTTGGTATGCATGGTTCTTTTTATTACTTATTTTCTTTGTTAGTGGTTCAATGTTCAAAAGTTTTGAAGAGTTGTTAGAGAGTTTCTTCATCATTCTTGGGAAACCAGGCAGGTGGGCAACTCTTTCTCTTAAGCAGCCATTTGAAAGAACCTACCTCAGGATCTTTCACGTGGAGAGTCAGAGCTGTGAGATGCCCATCCATCCCCAGCGTTCCTGACTGTGTTACAGCTTCTCTCGTAGCTTGTCTGCACCTGGTTCCAGGCTTTTCAGGGTGTTGATCATTTTTGAGGTGGTGGAAATCGTTAATGCCCTCTTCTTATGTTGAGTTCAGGAGAGATATGCCCAGCCAGCTTCTAATCAGAGACTTTCAAATCCTGCCTGGCCTCTCTCTCCACTCCTTCCTCTAGTCTATTCTCCATCATGCCTTCAGAATGTTCTTTTTGATATGTCCAGTCAGATCATGGCACTTGGCTTTCTGTCTATGCAAGGAAAAAATCCACACCATGTTCACTACATGCTTGTTTAACCCACTTCAGCTCCCCATCCCCCAGGCTTCCTGCTGCCTTCCCACCCACTCCCAACACTCTGGCCTCAGGGCTTTCGTCTGGATCACTCTTCCCAAGATATCTTCCCCTTTTGCTCAGTCAGTCAGGAGAGAAGCACTCGTTAAATGCCACATCTCTTTTGTTTTCTCTCTTTTCCTTCCCTTCCTTCCTTCCTTCCTTCCTTCCTTCCTTCCTTCCTTCCTTCCTTCCTTCCTCCCTCCCTCCCTCCCTCCCTCCCTAACTCCCTCCCTCCCTCTCTTCTTTCCTTCCTTCTTTCCCTTCCCTCCCTCCCCTCTCCTCCCCTCCCCTCCCCTCCTCTCCCTCCGTCCCTCTCAAAACAGAGTTTCTCTCTGTCACCCAGGCTGGAATGCAGTGGCAGGATCTCAGCTTACTGCAACCTCCACCTCCCCCAACACGCTGGATTAGAGCAATTCTCCTGCCTCAACCTCCCAAATAGCTGGGATTATAGGCACCTGCCACCACACTCAGCTAATTTTTGTATTTAAGTAGAGATGAGGTTTTGCCATGTTGGCCAGGCTCCTCCCGAACTCGTTACCTCAGGTGATCCACCTGCCTCAGTCTTCCAAAGTGCTGGGATTACAGGCATGAGCCACCATGCCCGGCCACTTGCCACATCTCTAGCCCACATTGCCACTGGCTTGTCATATATCTTTCCCTCTAGAATATGGGCTTCATGAAAGCAGGATAGTTCTCTATCTTGTTAATTTATCTAGCCTTAGCACCCAGAACAGTGCCTGACATATCATGGGGCTCAGTCAATATTTGTTGCATTGAATAGTGAGGTTGTGAGTCTTTCATTTCTCAACTACAACTCTCTAAAGATTCCAACAGGAGGGAGAACCAGGGTAGTCAGAAAGATCTTAAGCAAAGTCAGCCAATATAGATAATATACAGTATGGAGGACCAGGTAGGATGTGTCATCATACCTAAGAACACTGCTGCTGCTTAAAAATTATTGTTAGCTCTGGAAACAAAGACATATCTATTTGTGTAGCCCTTTGCAACAAACACATATACATTGGTTCCTTAGATTCCCCTAGAAGATTCTGTTAAAATGGTGTTTAACTTTTTAATGCTGAAAATGTAAGATCTTTGTAGGACTGCCTCTATTTTTTTTTTTTGCTGTTGTTGAAGGTCAGGGAGGGTATTGTAAGTATTGGATGATGTTTTGAACATACATGTGACAGTGGGGCTGTTACTACTGAACATCCATGGTGACATTTGGATTTTCTATTCTATTTTATTTTCTGAAAAGATCTCTCTCTGTCGCCCAGGTTGGAGTACAATGGTGTGACCACTACTTACAGTAGCATCAACCTCCTGGGCTCAAGCAGTCTTCTCACCTGAGCCTCTTGAGTAGCTGGGACCACAGACGCATGCCACCACACCCCTAACTTTAATACTTTTTATAGAGGCAGAGTCTCTCCATGTTGCCCAGGCTGGTCTCAAACTCCTGGGCTCCAACGATCCTCCCACCTCAGCCTCCCAAAGTGTTGGAATTACAGGTGTGAGTCGTGATGCCTGGCTGCATAGTTTTTATTCTAATATTTAAGGCTGTTATTCATGACTCCTTCTAACCTTCTCTGGCTGGTGTTAATTATGTAGAAAAGGAAGACAAGCCTTGTTAGCTGCCTTCAGGAAGACTAAACATCTTGTTTGGGAGAGAGGAAAAGTCTTAAAATGAAATGATTTTATTGTCCTTGATGAAGTGTCAAGAAAAGTCAAGAGCCGGAGAATGGTGCTGGGGAACAAATTTAAATTTGTTTTTTATCTTTTAAAAGTCTTAATTTTGAATAATGGGAAGAAATGGGAGGAAGAACTCTAATATGGTCCCTAAGATTTTTATATCATGGTATATATACATCTGCTGATCTAAACAAACATTAATGTAGGTGTTGCTCTGAAAATATTTTTGCAGATGTAATTAAAGCCCTAGCTGGGCATGGTGGCTCATGCCTGTAATCCCAGCACTTTGGGAGGCCAAGGTGGGCAGATCACTTGAAGTCAGGAGTTCAAGACCAGCCTGGTCAACGTGGTGAAACCCCATCTCTACCAAAAATATTTTTAAAAAATTAACTGGGTTTGGTCACACACACCTATAATCCCAGCTACTCAGGAGGCTGAGGCAGGAGAATTGCCTGAACCCAGGAGGCGGAGGTTGCGGTGAGCCGAGACTGCGCCATTGCACTCCAGCCTGGGTAACAAAAGCGAAACTCCGTCTCAAAAAAAAAAAAAAAAAAAAGGGGCTAGACACTTCTTTCTCCAGCTAAAGTCAGTCCATGAAGAAGCATCTTGTTTGATGGCTTTGAAGATTGGGGGAGGGGAGCATAGGTAAGGAGTGCAGGTGTCCTCTGGTAGCTGTGAGTGACCCTGACTGATGGGCAGTAAGGAAACAGACATGCCAGTCCTGTACCCTCAAGGAACTGAATTCTACCACAAACATGTGCTCCTAAGAAGACCTGGGGCTGTAGGTGAGGACATGGCCGACTTATACCTTGTGAGACCCTGAGCAGACTTGCCCTCAGACTTGAGACCTACTGAACTGTGAGCTGAAACATGGGTGTTGTTTTAAGTTGCTGTGTTTTTGGAAATTTATTATAGCAGCAATAGAAAAGTAATCATTGAGGGAAATCTTATGTTGACAAAATCTGGGAAACTTTCTAAAAAATGAAATCTAAACTTTCTAAAAAATGAAATTTTAGTTTACTTTCTGGAAAAAAGTACATTTTCTCTTCTTCTTTTTTTTTTTTTTTTGAGACAGAGTCTAACTCTGATGCCCACGCTGGAGTACAGTGGCACGATATCGGCTCACTGCAAACTCCGCTTCCTGGATTCAAGCGATTCTCGTGCCACAGTCTTCTGAGTAGTTGGGATTATAGGTGCCTGCCACCATGCCTGGCTAATTTTTTTTTTTTTTTAAGTAGACATGAGGTTTCACCATGTTGAGCAGACTGGTCTTGAACTCCAGACCTCAAGTGATCTGCCCACCTCAGCCTCCCAAAGTACTGGGATCATAGCCATGAGCCACTGTGCCCAGCAGAAAGGACTTTTTTGAGAACAAATGACCAATATACATCATCAGTGGGATCAAGCTCCATGCTGCTTGCCTTGCCCCTTTGAGACCTGGTTAAATGAATAGATAAGAAGTTTTGTAATTCTTAGATGAAAAAATTAGCGGGTAGCTCCAAAGTACCAGAAGAGACCTAAAACAGTTCTTGCAAAGTATTTATCTATTTTTGGAACAACCTTACTCATGCATTCTAATTTGCTTAGCAATTCTTTCTTCATAGGCCATGCAAAGATCAGTTACAGCCCTCCTCCTGTCTGAATTACTGTACTTTCTGAATTAGTAGGGTTGGCATTGATAACCTTAAAAATAAAAATAGTAAATAAAGCATTTAAAAGCCCCCTTGTGTTGCTGACTTCATGTAAACAGTCATTTTTAAATATTTTGATGTCCGTACACATTTTTCTATAGAGGCAATATTTAAATGGGTTTGCATACATAAGTTCTCTTTCTTGAAGCTTGAGCAAAGCATCTTTACACAAGAAGCTTGTAAGCACAGTCAATAAATGTAAGAAAATTGCCCTTTTGAAAGGAAGCCACTGATACATTTGTGGGCTGACTTTTGCATGAATGACAGCGCAGTAATAAGAAAGTAGACAAGGGCTCCTCCTCCACCACCGCCCTGCTGTGCGCTTGCTGCATGGGGCCGCCCTCACAGCAGGAGCGTGTGTTTGTCCTGGTGGCCAGGACTGCAGCTTGGCCTTTTTGTTTACAAGAGAGAGGACAGCAGCCTCTGCCCTCCAGCTGTTGTGAAAACAGTGTTGAAAAACCGGAGGGAAGTTTTCACTGAAGAACTCACCCTGGAAAACCACCCGAACAAACAAACCTTCCCTCATAAAAGACCATCTGGGTTAAACTACAGACCACTGGGTTAGAATCCAGATGGTAATGAGAATAGTCGTTGTTTAGCAAACTTTCCGAGTCGGATTTCCATATATTAAGTTGGAAGAGAGCCCAGTGTAGAAAAACAGGAAACTAATGGAAGGGCTGTTACCTCTAGTTTGCCGTGAAGATTTTAGCAGTGAGATTAATTGTGTGTGTTGGAAAAAGGATGCCCATCTCTGAAGGTCTCCTTCAAGTGAAATGGGTGCTCATGCTGATTTGAATTGGGAGGTGACGGTGGTGATGGCAGATGGGTATGGATTAGAGCAATACTTTGGAGGAAGTCTCTGCTGGGGTTGGGGATGGATTGCATCCTGAGGGGTACAAAAGGGCAGAAGGGAGGGGGAAGGACGAGAATGACTCTCAGGTCATTTCTTTTCCCTTTTCTCCTTTATTCTTTTCTCATATTATCACTCAGGGAAAATGGGAATGGACTTGTGAGATAGTTGCTTTGCTTAGTCAGCGCTGGCATCCGGCAATCTGGAATTCTTTGCCAGATGTCCTGAAGCCTCTGGGCATTGATGTTGGGTGTTGACCCTCTCTGAATTAGTAACACACCTCTAGCTATCTTAGACACATCATTACACCATGGAGGTCTCTTCATTACAGCTTTGCTACCTTGTCCATGGTCACATTAAAGACTTCTGTACCTGCTCATCATTGATAAAATGTACAGTAATCCATGGGGCTCTGGGAGAAATATTGGGAAGCAGACATATAAATGAAACTATTTAAGTGGGAATTGATTTTCTAGCTTTTTTGTGTCACTCACTAAAGGTACAATGGTCCAAATAAATGCTGTCTTGTATGGATGTTTCCCCTGGCGTTCTGCTCTATCGCAGTGCTTTGGAAAGACGAAGAGTCAGTCTACCCATTCAAGGGCAGAGATTAGGGACAAACTGTAGAACATTTTATTGTGGAGATTGTGCATCGAGGATAAATGGTGTTTTACCCAGTCTAGTTACTAAAATGTGGAGGGGAACTGACTTTTTTCATGTTGTCGTTGCCCTTTTCTTTAGTAGCTGTTGGCCATACTCCTGGTTCCTCCACTGTCTCAGATGTTTTTCTCATTTTCGATGTTTGGTTTTGAGTCAGGTATCTGACTCAGTTCCAGAACTTTTGCTACTTGATCACCCTCTGCCAAATCATAATTAAAATATGCCCCTGTAATCAGTAATGAAGACAGAAATAAGTAACAGATAAAGATTATTTGTTTTTTAACTCAACATGGTAATATCCTCTTCTTGGGGCCACAGCCTGGAAACTGTAGCATGGTTTGGTGGGACAGGCATATCACTTGGAGCCACTTCTAGGGGTCAACTCTGAGCTCTGCTGCTTTCCAGCTCTGGTCTTCTGTTTCTTCATGTTTAAGGTGGTAAAAACAACACCTGTCCTAGCTCCATTACAAGGCCAGAGGGAAAATTCAGCATCAGTTGGCATTGTCAGCGGTACAGCATGCTGTTGCCATGGGTGGTTGTTAGCATCGTCTCTGGACTGTTCATGAGAGCGAATGGGTATACCTCAAACCAAAGCTAGCCTTTGCAGAGCCTATGTTCTGGTGAGAATCACTACTTTCAAGCAAGTACCAACAAGTCAAAACTGAAAGTGTGAGTCATGCAGCTGTGAAACTTTGTAAAGAAGCCTTTCTGGGCTTTCCCGGGGATGTTTAGTTTCTTATTCCTATATATGTCATCCAGAGAAGGAAATCTCTTCCCTACTCCACCTCATAATCCTCATACAGAAATATAACCCAGTCTTTTCTTTTTTTCATTAATTTAGGTAAGTTGTGAATTTTAGGGAGAAAAGTTGAGATAAGAAGTATTTTTACATAGTTGAATGTGACCTCTATATTCCAAAGAGATGAATGTCTTACTGGCTGAAGAAAGCCTACAGATGGAAGATGGGGAGAAAGTTGTGAACTCATTACTCAGTTTCTTCTATTTTGTAACCGTGTGGAATAAGTATTTGTGTAAAATATGAGTGTAACAATGTTGTTTTAATCAAAAACAGAATGTGGTTGTTCAGAAATAATGGAGCAACTTTGCCAGACATTCACATTTCACTGGACACCTTGCATTGCTGGATACGAAATCTGGCCACCCTACCCAGGAAGCAAGGTATATCGCATTTCCATTTATTGCATGCCACCTACACCTTTCATCAGCAAAGGGACACCTATACATCATGGGGACAGAGCAGACAGAAGACATGAATTCCATTGCCTTCATTCAAACAGATAGTTTTTTAAAGATTTTAGACCCTGAGTTAAGGCAACCTCACTCTTAATTATTGTGGTTAGGAATTATTTTCTTTGAAATGAAACTTTCATTATCCCTGTGTGTTTCCTTATTTACTTTATGTTAAATTTCTGGATAATACATAGCTCCCCTTACAGACCTTTCTAACTTTGGTGGAGAAAGAAATGCTAGCAGCTAACTTCAGTGTTTGGTCCTTAAATTTAAATTCTTTATTATGTACCCACCAGGCCGCTGGTCTTGGGTAGTGGATATGGAGATATTTACATGGCTCTCACTCTGTCTCATCTGACCCTCCATGGATTAGATGGCCAAGCCAGGCGACGATTGGGAGGACCCCAAAATCCAACTGAGAGACAAACCTTATTCTCTTTCATGCCGGAATTAATTTGCCCTATCTAGTGTCTGTGTTATTCTCCCCTTTTAGATATGTTGTTTATATCCAGCTGACATTTAAAATTGCTTGTGGTCCACTGTGAGCCCCACATCATCTTTACCTCTAAAGTTACTAACTCTTCCTAACTTCATCTTACATCTGGCAACTTATTTTCCTACTAACACTTTCTTTTACTACTTTGTGATATACCTGATGTCCCTACTGAATGGGCAATTGGATATTTGGTTTTTATTTTTTTGAGACTGAGTCCTGCTCTGTTGCCCAGGCTGGAGTGCAGTGGCACAATCTTGGCTCACTGTAGCCTCCACCTCCCGGGTTTAAGCGATTCTTCTGCCTCAGCCTCCCAAGTAGCTGGGATTACTGGCATCCGCCACCATGCCCAGCAATTTTTTTTGTATTTTTAGTAGAAATGGGATTTCACCATGTTAACCAGACTGGTCTCGATCTCTTGACCTCAGGTGATCCACCCGCCTTGGCATCCCGAAGTGCTGGGATTACAGGTGTGAGCCACTGAGCCTGACCAGATATATGGTCATCTTAAAAAAGAAATCAGAATTAAGTGTCCTCATGTAAGCCTTAACATATGATGTAATAACTGATTCCTTGAATGACCAGTTCCAAAGATTTTGCTTCTGTATCCCAGGATGCAAACACTAGAATCTCAGTATTCAGGGCCACTCTCCTTTCAGGTGTCAAACTTGGGATTCCAACACCCTGACATCATCTTTTTCCTGTAGTTACTCAGCTTATCTAAAGGGTCTCTACCTCTCTCTCCTTACCCCAACAGGATTGCTCATTAACTCCTTGTTCACCTCCACGCTCCTCTGCTACTATTTTAGGGTTAAATCTCCTATGAGACTGAGATATCGAAACAAATTTATATTTATTTAAAATTTTAGTAAAGTATAAACTTACATAAAATGCCAGCTCTTAAATGTGCAACCTTATAAATTGTTGTGTATGTCTATACCTGTGTGATTACTGCCAGATTCATTCAAAATATGGAACATTTCTAGCACCCAGTAATACCCCTCATGCTTTCTCTCAGTCAGTGATTTCTTTTGCATGTATTTTGATTTCATGCAAATGGAAACGTACTGTATATAGTCATTTTTCTCTAACTTGTGTAGCTTGCCATTATGTCTGTGAGGATTCACAGGGTTGTGGTTATCTGTGGCTCATGCTTTTCTCTTGCTAGCAGTATTCATTTTGTGAACATGCCATAGTGTGTTTACACATTCTACTGTGGATGAACGTTATGCGTATCTCCAGTTTGGGACTGTTTATGAATACAGCTTCTATGAACATTCTTATATGTATGCATTTTGATGGAAACACACACTTATTTCTGTTGGCTATGTAGCCTCAAAGGAATTGCTGGGCAGTGGGCTATTTGTGTGATATTTGTAATGTGAGATAATAGGTTTACATACTGAGAATTATGCTCCATAGTAAGCTCTGTTGGTTGTATTTTTCATTGATTGAGAAATAGCTCCAATATGGGCTGAAATAGCTCATATATAGGTATTGCTTAAGTTCTTTAGTCTGAGATAAATGATTTCTTTAATTACCAATGCCATTTTGAACACTAATTCAGGTATATTTTCTTAAAGCCCTCTTCCGTAGCTCATGTTACTGTTTCCTGTATTAGCTTTCTTTCTCTACCAGCATTTAGATTATTGTTGAAAAAATAATGTGAGGGTCCAGGGTCAACACTGTCAGAGTCTGTCTTGTAAAAATTACTCCTGGATTGACATTGAACTGCAGATGACATGTGTGTCAGATCGTGTGAAGTAAAACAGCCAAGCAAGGAGGTTAATTTTTCAAATGGATTTATTTGAGCAACAAGCATTTATGAAGCACTGTACGAAGCCATTGCTCTGTCAAGTAGAGTAAAATATAGCCATTATTTTCAAGTAGCTGACAGTTTGGTGGTGGGGGCAGAAAATGGAAACCATTCTTTGCAACGTCCTTTAAGCAAGTATTGCCCTGCATGTTGGAGGGGAGGAGGGGAGTAGGGTAGAGGTGATGAGAGAGCATGAATGAGGCATCTGAATCAGACTGAAGACCCAAAGAAGGCTTCCTAGAAAAATATATTTTGATGGAAGAAAACAAATTAGATATTTGGGGAGACAGAGTAAGGGTGGGGGCTTTGCACTCTAGGGAAAGGGACCAAATAGCATATTTAAAAGGAATGGAGGCATGAAATAGCATTATCCATCTAGTAGTCAATTTAGGGGATAAAACATTTTTTATTCCATTGATGGTGTTATTGCTATATACATTTCTGGAATGCCTCTTTTGGAATTACTTTCAGAGCTAATTTTCAAACCACACCAGAAAATCACTCTTGATACTTTATAGCTTTGACCCAAATGGTATTTCCCAGCTGGACACTCACCAGATTTGTCTCCTAAACACTTTTGGCTCATTCCAAAGAAATACAATCTATCTTCAGAAGGTTTAAGGCTTACCACTATTGAGAACATTCAAAAGCCTGTGTGTGTCCCAGAACTCAGAAATCAATTCCAAAAGGCCACTTGTGTGCAAAAAGCACTTACCATTGGAATAAGTCTATAACCTCCTAACATGAAGGTTCAGTTTCCCAAAGACTCGGCTTTCAACCAAGTTTTTATTTTAGAAATTTTATGTCAAAAGTGGATCGTTTTACATGGTGGGGGCCTGGGGAAGGAAATGGTGGGGGCCAGGGGAAGGAGATGGTGGAGAGTGAATAGGTGTGCTTCATACTAAGTCCTGTGCTTTTTGTTAGTTGTCTTAGGAGATGATAACTAACTCTGTGTTTGGTTAAATTGGCTCATAGATCATGGAAACAAGGGTCATCTGACAGGTGGCAACAAAAAGCCAAATCCAGGTAGTGAGAGCCAGGCGGGGTGGTTCATGCCTGTAATCCCAATACTTTGGGAAGCTGAGACAGGTGAATCACTTGAGGCCAGGAGTTTGAGACGAGTCTGGGCAACGCAGTGAAACCCTGTCTCTACAAAAATTAGCTGGGCGTGGTGACATGTGCTGTGGTCCCAGCTACTTAGGAGGCTTGAAGTGAGAGGATTGATTGAGCCTGGGAGGTCCAGGCTGCAGTGAGCTGTGATCTCACCACTGCATTGTAGCCTGGGCAACAAAGCAAGACCCTGTCTCAAACAAACAAAAATTCCAGGTGGTGAGAATCTGTGGTGTCAGCCTGATGTGACCTATCTGTAAAGCAGCTTTGTGAAGCCATGGAGCAGATGGGGAAGCATGGAGGAGCTACTGCAGCAGGGAAGAGGGCTGGGGAAGGCAGGAGGGGCATCCCAGAGAGTCAGAGAAGCTGGGCCAGCTCAGGCAACAATCAGTTAATTCTTTTGCCTCCAGCTGTATATTTTGAATTGATCTCTTAGTTAATTCACTACTATGATTTTTAAACAAAAATAACCCGAAAGCTCTCCTACAATCTCCTAAGACCAGTAGAGATCTTACCTGTTATGTTCCATGTATTTAATTAATCAAACCTAGTTATTTTTGAAGATGAGAATAGTTTCATGACCTAGCTGGGTGGCAGGGAATGAGAAGAATGATAACCTTTTCACCTTAAGATTTTCCTGATGAGGCACTAAACCACTGGGCTGGTCTACACTGGTGTAAAAGACATTTTCCTCCTCACCCCCCTCCCCCCCTCCTCCCCCTCCCCTCCCCCTCCCCCTCTTTCTTTTCTTTTCTTCTTTCTTTCTTTCTTTCTTTCTTTCTTTCTTTCTTTCTTTCTTTCTTTCTTTCTTTTTTCATCTCTCTTTTCTTTTGATATAGGATCTTGCTCTGTCACTCAGGCTGGATGGAGTGCAGTGGCATGATTGTGGCTTACAGCAGTCTTGACCCAGCAATCCCCCCACCTCAATCTCCTGAGTACCTAGGGCTACAGGCACACACTACCATGCCCAGCTAATTTTTAAATTATTTTGGAGTCAGGGCCTCATTATGTTGCCCAGGCTGAACTTGAACTCCTAGGCTCATGTGATCCTCTGTTTCAGCCTCCCAAAGTGACTTTTTTAAAAAAGGCATATAGGCCCTTTATTAAACTAGTATAACAAGCTGTTAATTTGCAAATAGCCATCAATACCTTTGGGGATGGAGATCCTGAAGGTTGCCAGAGTTTTCATCCGTTCGTTCACACAGGTTATATATTCCCATACAGCACTGGTTAGACGCACACTGGGGATCAACCAGTGCCTTCAAGCCAAGAGGGTTTCCACTAGCAGTTGCAGTGCAAGAGGAGGGACTTACTGCAGTTCTCACTCTCCTATCAGTTTTTCTTGTATCATGTGCTACCATCGGTTTGTTGTTCCATGAGGATGCCCACGTTGAATAAAGGAGGGGTATCCAGAGAGATTTCACACTTCCGCACAGAAGCACCGGCACTTAATTTCTCACAAAATCAAATATTTTGCGATGGTTCTAAAACCAGTACATGGTCTGTGTTTGAAAATTATTCAGGCTTATGGTAAGGTCAATATGTGTCTGTTCTTGGTTTTCTGAGCCTTTCCTGGGTTTCTTGTGAAACATATTGGTATGATTTGACTGTCCCCACCCAAGTCTCATCTTGAATTGTAGTGCCTGCTGGGCGTGGTGGCTCATGCCTGTAATCCCAGCACTTAGGGGGGCAGAAGTGGGCCGATCACAAGGTCAGGAGATTGAGACCATCCTAACTAACATGGTGAAATCCTGTCTCTACTAAAAATACAAAAAATTAGTCAGGTGTGGTGGCATGCACCTGTAATCCCAGCTACTTGGGAGGCTGAGGCAGGAGAATCACTTGAACCCATGAGGCAAAGGTTGCAGCGAGCCGAGATTGTGCCCCTGCACTCCAGCCTGGGCGACAGAGCAAGACTCCATTCAAAAAAAAAAAAATTAATTCCCATAATCCCCATAGGTCATGGGAGGGACCTGGTAGGAGGTAATTGAATCACCGGGGTGGTTACCATGCTGTTATCATGATAGTGACTGAGTTCTCATGAGATCTGATGGTTTTATAAGAGGTGCTTCCCCCTCTTTGCTCTGTACTTCTTGCTGCTGCCCAGTGAGAAGTGTTTGCTTCCCTTTCTGCTATGATTTTAAGTTTCCTGAGATCTCCCTAACCCTGCAGAAGTGTGAGTCAATTAAACCTTTTTTCTTCACAAATTACCCATCTTTATTAGCAATGTGAGAACAGACTATTACACATATCAAAACTATCAAAAGAAAGCAATTGGTATTAGATTTTGCATTTGCCACCATAGTATGTGTGCATGCATACGATGTGTGAGTGTGTGCATTTTTTTCCCGCTAGGATGGAAAAAGGCACTGAGAGGATAATGAAATTGCTCTCCTGACACCTCTTCACCTCTTCTCCCATCTGAGCAAGAGTGGTTTCATATACTGTCATCTAGCAATTGACCTTTCCCGTGTCTATCTATCATTTACTAATTTTATTTGTGTCTAGCACCCTTGCCACAAATTTGCTTTTCAAGTAGAAAACAGCAAATATACCTCAACAATATTTATTGCACTGAAAAATACATAGGCAGAAGTCATAAAATTTTGTATGCTACACAATGGATCCTTTGACTGCACTCTGGAAATCTCAAAACCTATTCTAATCCCAATTCCATTTCATTTTTCTGTTGTTCATTTTTCTGTGTGTTATTAATGGTGCTTTTGGTGATCCTGAACACATTGGCATATAACTAAAAAATATCCTTTTGGAAGAATGTCAAGAAAGGAAATACCATTTGCAAATAGTTCAACCCAGATGATAATTAGGCATCTATAATTTACACGAGCACAATTAATTCATGGAGTGGGTTTTTTGGTGAAGAGCAGGGGTGCTGAGCATTCTGTAGCTTTTCATCACCAATATTAATCTGAATGGCTTCTGTACCTCCTTGTAATTGAATTATTAATAATCACAAAGAGCTTATACACTTCAAATTTAATCTTCATTAATATGTGAAGCTCAAAGAGTAATGTCTTTTGACCATGAGTAGGCTGCGTCTCTAATTTATCCTCAAAGTTGTTTTTTTTACTTCCTGTAAGTTTCTGTAGGCTGCTAACTCCTAAAAGTGAGTGCCATGGAGTGACTTTGATCAGGGAACATACATCAGTAACTGTTTTGTGACCTTAGTCCCAGCTATGTTTTATGACCTGGCCAACGCTTATCATATAATTTTTACTTTAGGAATTTGCCCCAGTTAGTGAGGCTTTGAGGGCAGAGGAGGTGAAGTAGTATTGTGGGAGAAGAGTAATAAATGTATTTTCTTTTCAGTTTCTATCGTGAGTGGTCTGGTTTGAAATGGGTACAGGTGGTTGCAGTCCACTGCCTTCCCAAATAGGACAATTTAAGATCATTTGTTATTTTGGGAAGCTGAGGGCAAGTCTGCACAGATGAGGGCATGATAGGAAAGCCATGTGCACACCTGGTGTCCTGGTGCTTCTTGGGCAGGCCAGCTCTATGCAGTGCAGTGCCCTTGAAGGGAATGGGGCCAGGAGAAGACATAACAGGGCAAGAGAACTTTCTCTGCACCAAGAATCATGCTAGATAACCCCTGAGATTTTTCATCCTCTTGAGAATCCTGTGAGATGATCCTACTGCCCTTATTTTTCAAGATGGAAAAATAGATTATCCAGGATTTCACCACTTAGGAGTGGCAGAAAGTGGCAGCATTGGAACCGCTGCCCTCCATGGATACATCCCCCACACGGGCTCCCCTCTAGTGTGTGATTCCAGTTCATTTACGTCACATTTTGGATTTCATCCAATGAAGTTTGTAATTGCTAAGTTGTGATGTGAGCACTTAGATCACCAAGAATTACAACTAAATCGCTATTCTCAAAGTGTGGCCCATGGACCAAGTACCCTGGAGTCCCTTGAAAGCCTTTGTTGAAAATGCAGATTTCTGAGCCCTGTCTCGAACCAAGTAGGTCAGAAATTCTGGGGGTAGAGCCCAGGTGTAGCCTCTCTGGGAGATTCTATCATGCATTAAAATTTGAGAGTCATGCTACAAAACCTCTTTATAGTGCTCCAATATAAAAAAGATCACGGGGTTAAGCTAGGCTAAACAGATATGTCTGCAGGCTGTCAGTTCATGAATTCTGCCTAAAGACTATCTGGTTTATCCTTCATTTTACACAAAAGGAAACTGTGGTTTACGGGGTTGAAGTAACACGTTAAAATTCTCATGGCTTTTTTGTGGTAGAGCAGACACCAGAAACAGTTTTTCTTGCTCGGCTCCATAGCTGGCTGCTTCTAGTCTTTTAAAAATCAGCTAATCAAGGCAACTTGGATCCATTTCAATCCTGTCAGTGACCCTACACTTAATATAAAAGATGAGTCCTGGGAGAACTGCCATTCTGATTCACATTCATTTGAATGTTGAAAGAAAACCAGTGCATTTCTTTAGAGTTCTCTGTAGGAGGTGGAAAGATTCAATAAGGTTGCAAGAAAGGTTTCCATCTCACCCACACCGTGTGCGCGTGTACATGCACACACACGCACACATGTACAGACACATATACACACACCACTACCATGTAGACTAGATATGTCACAACATAAGGGAGGGGACTAGCAAACATGCCTAATTTATGCAGGATTTTCATGGATTTTTCAGTATTTGGAAGTGATTTCTTAAATGATACATTGAAACACCTCCATAAAGATGAAGCTAGAGTTAGTTTCACAGTAGCCTCAGAAGTAAGAGACTGCATCTCTGGGATGGATGTGCATATTTCAAAGTGAAACATTTCACTTTATAGAATATAGAGGGTCTTGGTCTGTGGCTGACATTTTCAGTTTGTAGGGCTCAGCAACCAGTGGATTGCTATACAATACTGTGGAAATGAATGGTGGAAGAGATTGCCCTGGAAAACTCTCTTTAATTCAGTTAAGAAATATTAAATTCCTGAGGGCAATTTACTTGTTTATTATTTACAATTTCTCTTAAACTAGCATAAAAGGAGCTTGTTGGATGGGAATATGGGAGTGACAAGGAAGAGACAAAATCTTACTTGTTCACATTTTTACTTTGTTTGGATTCCACGTAACCGGGCTTCTCATAAAAGACTTGGACCCTGCCCCCAGGCTTTTGGTAATAAATGTGGCCCCTTGGTTTTGTTCCCTAATTATTTCATTTGTAAAAGTCTTATCTTTCCAATAAAGATGGTAACTCCTCTGGACTTGTCTGCTTTTCGCACTTCCCTTCTTTTATGTACCACCATGGTATAGAACTTACTTTTACTTCATAAATAGTTTTGGACATCAGGAAGAAACAGAGCCGTATTCAGTAGGTAGTTTACAGTCAAATATTTACTGCTTTAAATAAGGTAGAGTAAGTAGTGTTTAATTATAGCACAGACTTTGGGGTAAAGCAGGCCTGAGTTGAACCTCAGCCGTGATTCTTATCACCCCATTTGAAGAAAGTAAATTTTGGCCGGGCATGGTGACTCACGCCTATAATTCCAGTACTTTAGGATAGCCGAAGAGGGAGGATTGCTTGAGCCCAGGACTTCAAGACCGGCCTGTGCAATATAACAAATCCTCATCTCTACTAAAACTTTCAAAAAAATTAGCTGGGCATGGTGTCGTGTGCCTGTAGTCACAGCTACTGGGGAGGCTGAGGTGGGAGGATTGCTTGGGCCCCCAAAATGGAGGCTACAGTCAGCTATGATCATGCCACTGCACCCCAGCCTGAGTGACAGATTGGTTCAGAAAAAAAGTAAATTTTATGTATATTTAAGACATACAACATGATGTTGTTAGGAGATAGATATACGTAGATAGTAAAATGGTTACGATAGTGAAGCAAGTTAGCATGTATCACCTTGCGTGGTCACCCATTTATTTGTATGTATGGCAACAGCAGCTAAAATCTATTCATTTGGCAGAAATACGGAAGACAATATTATTAACTGTTGTCCTCATGTACATCAGATCTTTAGACTTGTTTATTTACATATCTGCTACTTTGTTCTTACTCCCTTGTGTGATCTTAGGCAAGTGGCTTAATCACCACTCCACCTTTAGGTATCTGTTCTATGAGTTAAAAGTAACTCCTAGCACTGTTGTGAAGATTCAGTCACAGAATCCATGAGTAAGTACTCAATAAATGGCAAGGACAATTGTTATTATTAGCAACAACCATAGTAATAGCCACAGTTCCATTATTAAAGGGGATGATTGTCCTTGTCATCCAAGTGCTCATCTCGTTTGACTTTGAGTCTTGGAAGTTAATTAAGTAGGCTTAGTTCCTGAGTTTGGTTTTCTTTCTCCCCCACCACTATGCCCCAAATTTGGTTTGTTTAGTTCAAACCTTATTTTTTTAAAATTGGAGACAGAGTCTCACCCTGTGGCCAGGTTGGAGTGCAGTGGCATGATCTGGGCTCATTGTACCTCTGCCTCTTGGATTCAAGCGATTCTCCTGCCTCAGCCTCCCAAGTAGCTGGGACTACAGGCATGTGCCACCACGCCTGGTTAATTTTTGTATTTTTAGTAGAGATGGGGTTTCACCATGCTGGCCAGGATGGTCTCTTATCTCTTGACCTCATGATCCACCTGCCTCGGCCTCCCAAAGTGAGCCACCATGCCCAGCCTCAAACCATATTTTATAATGTTTCCATCTTAAACACATTCTCCCAAGCTGAAATTTTAAGCATGGATGTCTGAAGATATCTCTTCTTTTGAAGGGAACTTTTTAAAATATTTATTGACTGCTTCTTAAGTTTTTGGTCTGAGGAAAGGGCAGCATTACCTTGGCCATTGACTAAAATAAAGACATAATACAGGGACTGGAAACTGAACAGAAATACGGGGTTTGTGAGTGAAGAGTTAGTTATACAGACAGCCCTCCTTCCTCGGACATTCAGGTGCATTCTGGGTAAGTTGACTGATTTCAAAATGCTCACCTTCAAGTGCCAGGCGCAAAACTATAATGAGCTTCCTTTCTCATAATTCTTTTCATGATTTTCTCAGCTGGATTCTTCAAAGGATTATTTGTAAAGACCTTTATGGTGTGTTATGATTTAATCAGATGTAGCCCAAATTTCCCAAGATGTGTTAATTATCATTGCCATACAACTGCAACAGAGGAAGCAAAATGTTTTTCATTTGGGCAGGTTGAGGGTTTGTTTAAAAGGTACTTAGGGCCATTAGGATCACATCAAAATATAGTGCATGGTAATTATGCATGAAATAAAAGATTACCTGCTGTTTAAGTAGCCAGTTTCCTGATAATATTGCAATAAAGTATTGAGAGAAAATTGGTTTTTCAATAGCAGTAGAACACCTTGTTTAAGGGACAAAGTGAACTGCATTGGGTTGAAAAATGAAAAAGAGAGAAAAGAAAAATAGATTTTATCATCAAAGTTGTCAGTGGTTATTATTCTCAGTCTTAAAGAATTATATTTAGTCTTTCCCTTGATCAAAATGGAGAATTATTTGTTTGCATTTAGATAGTGGTGGAGTTGGCATGTTTCAGATTTAATGAAATACAGAACAGAATAAATCCCTCAGGAAAGAAAGGAAGGGAAGTGGATATGTTAGCAGTAGTATATGAGAGTAGTCAGAAACCTGGCTTCAAAAGTCAAAGAAACCCTAAAGTTGAAACCCAGTCCCTATGCTAACTAGCTATGTGACCTCCTCCACGTTACTTAACCTTTCTGACCCCTCCATTTCTTTATCAGCAAAATGGAGATGTTATTATTAATGTAACAGACCTTGTCTTAAAGATGAAATAAGACAATGTATGTAAAGCACTTTAAGAAGACATGTCTGTATGCCAGGCATGGTAGCTCATGCCTGTAATCCCAGCACTTTGTGGGGCCACGGCAGGTGGATCACGAGTTTAGGAGTTTGAGACCAGCCTGACCAACATGGTGAATGAAACCCTGTCCACTAAAAATGCAGAAATTAGCCAGGTGTGGTGGCGCGCTTCTGTAATCCCAGCTAATCAGGAGGCTGAGGCAGGAGAATTGCTTGAACCTGGGAGGCAGATGTTGCAGTGAGCTGAGATTGCACCACTGCACTCCAGCCACCTGAGTGACAGAGTGCACCATCTCAAACAACAACAACAAACACACACACACATGTCTGTCACAAAGCTGTGCTAAATTAAGTTAGATGTTATTATACCATCAACGGGCTGAATAGCAAGGGGAAAAAGTTCTAAACTTTGGAATCCTGTCGTAATACACGCAGAGATCTCATTCTGTGTGAAAGTATCTTCACTTTTGGAATGGGATGCTGCCTTGAGGAACTGCAGTGATAAGGATATGTAGTTACAACTGTGATACTGGTCCTTTGAAGAATATGTGGAGACTTTCTCTGTCACTCATTGGATTAGTATATTTTTACTTTTTGGAAAGAATTACACTTTGAATCATTTCATGATGATTTGAGTAACAGAACAGATAATTTCTGTGAGTGTGTGTGTGTGTGTGTGTGTGTGTGTGTGTGTGTGTGTGTGTTTACCGTGGACATGCCCTTGATGAAAAAGAAGTACTTTGCTTGGTTATTCCTGCAACAGGAAATTTGGACATTACCCTTTGTTCATGGTGGGGAAGATTGTAAGTTACTCCACATACCAGAATTATCTACCTGAATAATTAGCACATACCTAGAGTTAAAAAGTAACTAGTTACAGAAAACTCATTATTTTTTTCTAATTCTAAAAAAGTAGCTTCATTTTGGGTATTAGAGAAAAGCTCAAGAGATTATGATTAATATGTATTGAGTCTATTATATAGCTGACAGTGTGCTAGTGTTTTCAGTTTCTATCTAACTTAAAAAAATAACTAAAAGAGGAAGAAAACTATTCTATTCCATATGTGTTAGGAAGCTATCCTTTAAGTTCTAAAGTTGGCTAATGATCTCCTGAATTCCACCATATTTATCTGCAGGACCCTCAAACTATTTAATCAGAGACCTCTGATCCCAAAATGCCAACTTTACTTTTGGTGGTCTTTCGAGGTAATTCCCCCTTGTTTTTAATGTGTCCATTGAAACATTAAATAGAGATATTAGTTGCCTTATGCTTAGGGAGTATTCCAACTGGCACTACTGATTCCACTCCAGCGTATTAATTAAATAGTAGCAATCAGCCCATCTGATCTTTAATATTCTATTGCTGCTGACTGATGCCCAGCCATCAGACATTTTATAATCTAATACAAAATTGCTCTGTGCCTAAGACTGAAGAAAAACAACACATAATTTATACTATGTTTTATCTTTATCTTCAAGTTCCAGAGGATATGCCAGTTGTATTTTTCTATGATTAACTTAAACAGACAAAAAAACCCAAAACACTATATATCTCAAGCCCAACATGAAGGGGTATTTAGAGTAAATTATAGTGAAAACATTTATTTCTGACTCTTCAGTCTTATGTACTCATTTTTTCAACAAATGTTTATTGAATGCCTACTATGTGTCGGGAGACATCCTATTAGACACCGGAACTGTAACAGTGAGTAAAATAAAGACTTCTGGCGGACCGTAGTGGCTCATGCCTATAATCCCAGCACTTTAATAGGCCAAGGCAGGCAGATCACCTGAGGTCAGGAGTTCAAGACCAATATAGCGAAACCCTGTCTCTACTAAAAATACAAAAATTAGCCAGGCATGGTGGCACACGCTTGTAATCCTAGCTGCTTGGGAGGCTGAGACAGGAGAATCGCTTGAACCCAGGAGACAGAGGTTGCAGTGAGCCAAAATTACACCACTACATACCAGCTGCCTGCCCATCTCAACAAAACAAAACAAAACAAAAAACCCACAAAGATTCCTTTTTTTGTGAAATTCACATTCCTCCTAAATGTAGGTTGTTGGAAAGTCTTTAAGGTGTTCTTTTGACTGCTTTGGTTGTACTAAGAAAGAAGAATTAAACCAGAAGAGGAGATATTCTACAAATCATATTTGGGTGATTTAATTAACCTCTGTCCACCATCCTCACTCCCTGGCCCTTCACTGCTACCATCAATAAATACCAGACTTCCACACATACCTCTAGGGGAGAAGGAAAGAAAGACAAGTCAGAATTTGTTGTACGTGCTGTATTCTAGAAGCCAATGTGGAGTTGATCTTAGGGGATCCTTATAAAAACTTAGCAGACAAGATTTATATGCACTTCATTGGAATTCCACTAATTCCAGATTTCAGATCAGCTGTGAGGGTTGTCTAGACTGAAGCTTTACAATGTTGTCTTTAAAGATAATGTAAATTAAAAGGATGGAGGGGAAATATGCAAAGTATATAAGTAAACAAATGATAAAAAGCACTGGAATTCCTCAAAGCAATTTCTTTGACAATGCACAATGGTTTTTACTTAAAATTAATGTAGCATATTTTATAGTTTTCACTAACTTTAATCAGCATAACCATTTAACCAAAATTATGGCAACTTTCATCAAATGAACCTCATGATGAGAGGGTTGGGAGGGAATGTGGGTTGCATGTAATAAAATCTCTGTATGTTTGGCATAAACAGCCACACACGCCATCATCGTGGGAATAAAATAGTTAGTAGGAGCTTTTTTAGAAATAGGGTCTTACTCTTTCACTGTTGTGCCAAACCCCAATTAACCTCAATAAGGGCCGGGCTTGGTGGCTCATGTCTGTAATTTGGCAGGCAGAGGTGGGCAGATCACCTGAGGTCAGAAGTTTGAGACCAGCCTTGCCAACGTGGTGAAATCCCTTCTCCACTAAAAATACAAAAATTAGCCAGGTGTGTTGGTGTATGCCTGTAATCCCAGCTATTCAGGAGGCTGAGGCAGGAGAATTGTTTGAACATGGAGGTGGAGGTTGCAGTGCACTGAGATCGTGCTACCGCCCTCCAGCCTGGGTGATGGAGACTCCGTCTAGATAGATAGATAGATAGATAGATAGATAGATAGATAGATAGATAGATAGATAGATGATAGATAGATGATAGATAGATGATAGATAGATAGATAGATAGATAGATAGATAGACAGACAGACAGACAGACTCCATCTCAATAAGTAACTACCTACCAACCACCACCACAAAACTCCAACAGAGAAGGCACCGGGCTCAAAAGGCCTAAGAAGAGATACAGAACCACCAAATGACAGATGGGATTTGATTAAGGGTTTAATACAAGGGAGAGAGTCCAGTGGCGGTTGGCTGGACAGGAGAACCACCTTATGTACAGAAATGATCCAGTAGCAGTGATCTGGACAAGGTAACCACAGGCTTAGTGGCAGCAAGCTGGTCAGGAAAACCACAGCTGCCTGCAGACATCATGCAGTTTATATTGACATTTCACTTAACACCTCCCCTAACGGCCTCCACCTGGTATCCTTCATTTAACCAGAAACTCAGCACCTCAAATGCCTATGCAGCCCATGTTCCAGGGAATGGGAAGGGAAGGAATGAGACTGTACTGGATGGGATGGAAGGGGGTGGTGGGGAGAGCAGCTCAGATGTTCCTCATAGATAAGGAAGGATTCTGCAGATTGGCCATGTCCGGTTTTGTACCTTGGAACACACATTCAGGTGCATCTGCCTTAGAAGTTCATTTTAAGAGTATGCTGAAATTGCTATCAAGGGGTGTGTACAGTCACCTAGGCTGGATTACAGCAGTGCAATTATGGCTCACTGCAGCCTTGAACTTCTGGCTCAGAAGTTGAACTTTGAAGCTCCTGTCACAACTTCTAGATCAGATAGGAGTTCAGGTGTGTGCCACTATTCCCTTTTTTTTTTCTTTTGAGATGGAGTCTTGCCCCATTGCCCAGGCTACTGGAGTGCAGTGGCATGATCTGGGCTGACTGTAACCTCTGTCTCCCAGCCCCAAGCAATCCTCCTGCCTCAGCCTCCTGAGCAGCTGGAATTACAGGTGTGTAGCACCAAGCCCAGCTGATTTTTGCTTTTTTAGTAGAGACAGAGGTTTCACCATGTTGGCCAGGCTGGTCTAGAACTGACCTCAAGTGATCTGCCCACTTCAGCCTCCAAAAGTTCTGGGATTACAGGAATGAGCCACTGTGACTGATTCTTGACTAATTTAGTTTAGGTTGTGTTTTTGTTTTTGTTTCTGTTTGAGATAAGGTCTTGCTATGTTGCCCAGGCTGGTCTCAAACTCCTGGCCTCAAAATGCTAGGATTCTTCCACATTAGCCTCCCGAAGTGCTAGGATTACAGGTGTGATGCACAGCACCAGGCCCCCTTGGCTAAATTTGATTTGCCACACTTTACAGAAGCAACATAAGCAGTTTCTGCTTTTCATAGCATAAATTCATAGAAAGAAGAGTATTCCTAGTAGACAGTGTTTTATTTACTATAGCCACTGGGTAATATGAAGCATATTCTTCTACTAGGAAGTGGTAGTTTTGCAGTTACCTGGTAATTGAATGAGGAAGAAATCAGTGACCTAAACTGACAGATGAACCTGCTGAGGTGACATTGTTTAAATGAACAAAATCTGAGAAAGTGGAAAGAAGGAATTGATTGCCTTGCTAATTTTTTTCCCCTGCACTGACCATTCTTAACTAATATATGAAGTGTCATTTACCCAAACAGATTTTTCAACACTCACTTATGGAGGACAGTAAGTGGGGAGTTCATAGTTCTGGCAGGGAGCTGGGAGATCTAAGACCCCTTTTCACTATGAGATCTGTGGTTCTATGCAAGGCAACTATGAAAGAAGGAGTTGTTTAGACCCCATGTTTCAAGCCAACAGAAGCAGCTTAGTCTGCCATTAGTCGTTTGTTCCGTGTGCATCTTGTAAGCACCTGAAGTTTCTCTTGAATGTTCTCTTTAGAAAGATCCATTGTTAGGGTGCAAGAGCAATGCTTATTTGCTGCAAGAATATTTATCCTCAACAGCAGATAGCTGAATCTCATTTTATATGTGAATTCTTGAAATAAGTGCATGTAAGTTGCATGCTTGCAAATTGCATCTAATTAGAATAGCTTATTTTAAAGCTCTTTTAGAGGATTCAGAAGTATAGACTCCTAAAATGTCACCTTATCCCCTAATATTCCTTTTGGTACATTTAGATTTCTAGGTGCTGGTTTTGCTTAAATTCACTATAAATCTTAATTGCAAAACATATTTAAGTCAATGATTAATGTCAAAGATAACTATTTTTTTCATCCTAAGGCCTAAATGCCAAAATCCCCCTGTCCTCCAGTTCTTTATGCTTCTTCCTCACATCTGCTTCAAAATCAGGAAATGATTGCAAGCTGGGTGTAGTCACGTGCACCTGTAGTCTCAGCTGCTCTGGAGACTGAGGCAGGAGGATCACTCCTTGAGCTCAGAAGTTCAAGTTTAGACTGGGCAGCTTAGCAAGACCTTGCCTGTTAAAGAAAGAAAAAGAGAGAGAGAAAAAGAGAGAAAGAAAGAAAGGCAGGCAGGCAGGATTTGGACAAGAAAATGCCCTGAAATTTGGTCAAAGTTGGAGTCTCCTCAATGCCAAAATAAACAACCGTTTGCACATTTACCCTCTACTCCCCCGCAAAAAAAGTTTATGACCTTTGGACAGAGTATTGCACGTTTTTCTTCTCTTTTTGATACTAGAATCACCGGGATAAGGGTATAGTGTAGACCATCTCAGGCATATTTCATTGCTGTTTTGTTTTTCCCCATTATTATTTGAAACACAAAGGATTTCTTGTAGCTCTTTAGTGCACTAACACTCACACAAATTGCCCCAGGCTTCTCATAAGTAGGAAGTTCCAAAATTAAATGCCTAATTTTGCTGCTTAAACATCCTTTGTTTGCGCTGTGTCCAGGATGCTCTTATCACTTCCTCAAGATGGCCGCCTTAGGCAGTCGATTCCGTTAGAACCAAATTGTAATTAAACTGTTTTAATTTTATGCACTGATTACAAGGTTTTTCTTCTCTATTTATTATGCATGGTGAAAGTTCCTTACTACACTGATCCAGGTACTTATAATTATGAACAAAAGAAGTGAAACTGTTTTCCAAACTATTCACTTACCTGACTTCTTTCTCCAGTCTTGGTTGAGTTCCTCTAAGACAGGGTGATGGTGGTGGTGAATTGCGTTTGGTTTAGAGAAATAAAAACTGGAAGAGTCCATTAAGGTTGGAGCTTTTTATAGGCTTTTAAAGAAAGCAAAGTCGAGTGGAGTTAAAATGTTGGGGAGGGTTGCATTTAGATTACTGGTACAAAATAGTTTCAAGTTTTACCATGAAAAGTGCAAATTGCACTAAATTTGAAGATAAAATACAAAACTTAGTTTCTATATTTTATCGGGTATTTATCGTGTCTAATTTGTTGTTCCATCTGATGTTCGTGACAACTCTGTGAAGTCACAATAAAGCTTTGAGATGATAAGTAACTTCACTTTATTTTAGAGAAAGTAGTGGCTGAAGTGGGTTATGAACTTAGACATCTACTTTAGCTTGCTTTCTGAGATGCCGACACCGGGCTCAAGTACCTGATTCACTGTTGTTTCAGCGACTGTATTATGAAGAAACATTACAATGCATTTAATAGGAGCTTGGGCTGTGTAATCATACAACCATGTGTCCAATATAATTATCTCCCTAACTGTCTGTGATTTCCAGCGTCCTCATCTGTGAACTTGGGAGGTTAAATAAGATAATGGGAGATACGTATCCAGCCTCTACCTCAAGCAGGTGATCATGATGACAGTGGTAAGGACTGTGCCGAGAACTGCCTCGGTTACATCTCTCTTTTGGTGGTATGCCTCCCATGGTTAGAATTTGAAGGCACTTCTGGCCTTCAAATGTAGTGCTAGCTAGCAAGGGCACAGAAGAATGAAACAGCTTTGTTTATGAGAAACATGAAGCAGAAGGGAGCAATGGACCAAGGCAAAGCCTGGGGAGCAGGCTAGAGCTTCATCAGGGCCGGCCTTGTGTGATAGGCAGGTGAGTTCTGTGTCCTTCAGGAAAAGGCTGCCTGCCTGCTGGCCAGCTTTCCCTAATACATGCAGCTTTCACAGGCACTAGCCATTCTTAAGCCATTTTCTCTTTCCCTCACTTTGTGCACAACCTGTTGCAATTTCTCAGGTCCAGTGTGATGCTAATTTGAGGAAGTGTGGAGTTGGACCTCCTCAGAATTCAAACAGGGGCCCCTTAGTGATTGCAGTTAGAACCTAGACTGTCTGGTCAAGGGAAGTTAACTGGGAATCAGTGCAGAAAAACCGAAACTATTGCTTGTTCTTAGTAGCCTCAGAAAGGAGATTTTACATGTGGAATAAAATGGGAATGTTTAGTGGAGGAGCCGGAGATGATCTCTGGGGAAAATGGCATATTTAGGAAAGAAAAAAGCCTTTGAATCTGTTTTCAATGGAATAATGTAGCTTTAGTAAATGACATACTTTTGCCTAAGCTGGTTGAAAAAAATGGTCTAGTTCTATGTGCGGGTATTAAAATTAGTGCCTATGGGTATATAGTAAATGCTCAATAAATACTTAATAGACTTGATTATTGTGTATCTCTGATATGAAAATTTTAGACTCTAGTTCACTATCATTTCTTTAATTTGGAAAGCTAGTAAGCAACCTAATTATTATAGTAGAATGATTTAAATAGAAAGATTATTTTTAGTTTAGATGTGATTCAGATAAATATTTCGATGACCTAGTCTTATTTTTATTTCTATGTGGATTTAGTGTCAATATTTCTTTACTACCCAGTTGTTCTTGGATTCAGTGTCAAAATTTCTTCATTATCCAGTTGTTTTTGGTGTTGGAGGGAAGAAGTGACTTGAGTTTATTTCAATTGTAAGACAAGACACCTGTTTGGCTCTTTTGGAAAGTCCAGGTCATTTTCGAAGGTTTAGGGTCATATATGGAAGTGTGATGATGTAGCTCTATAGACTTCATTTTCTGGGCTCTATCCATACATACTATTTCTCTTTCTCCTGTGAACTTTCAACATCTGGATGCTTTCCTACGAGATGAAGTGGTTCACAAAGAAATTTATGCTTGAGAAGTCTTGAGGGATTCTTCCCTACTTTGAGATAGTTTCCACTTAAATAAGTCTCTAAACCTTTGAAGAGAAAGTGCTCTTATTTAAAAAAAAAAAAAAAAAAAAAAAAGACTTGTTAACAGGAACTCTTGGGGTAGGTATTCAGTTTGTTAAAGGTGTTAAACACTGTTCTCTTTCCCCATTATCCAAAATAACCATTAGTTTCCACCTTTACCAGTCTTATTAACTTTTAGAATGAGCTGATTGAGGTGGTTAAGATAAAATCACCTCAACATCTACTGGTGATCAGTTTATCTCAAGTGTGTCTTTAAGGAAGTCCGTTTCAACTGAAACTGGTTCAGTATCTTGAACTGCACAGATATGCTTTCAACTTTGAGCTGGAATTAGCATTTTTATCTTTTTTGGGAACTGGACCTAGAGAAGGAAAAGAATAAACTTTGTGCAGTCCCTCCACCCTAAACCCTCCATTAAAAATTTTTCATAAAGTACAAAAAGTTTGAATGCCCCATGAAAACATCTCAAATGATTATGCTAGGTGTGTACACAGGGTTTTACTGTTTTAAAAATGCACTTGGGGGGGAACCTTGAGGAGTTTGCCTTTTTATAAACCCCTCTAATCTTCTAGGTGAGGAAACTGAGGTCCAGTGAATGGAAGTGATTACTTCTGGACAGAGCCAGGCCTGGGCCAAGGGCTTTCCATTTTGTCTCCTGTTGAGGCCCCCTCCATAAGACCTGCAGCCTGTTTGTTCTGGGCCTGGGAGGCCAGGTAAAGGGACATCATGAACTCATTGCCAACCAGGCAGTTATTGGATGCTTATTAGAGGCCCCGGCATCTCCTTAGAGGCTTTAGTTTAGTAGCACTGTTTTGCTGGTTGCATCGTTTGTAACTTAGTAAAAAAGCAATGAATTTAACCAGTCCTCAGCTTTCAGCTTGTTATAGCAGTCTTCTAAAAATATCAGCAATAAGGAGGTGATGTAAACACCTCTTAATACACACACATGAGATCTTCTGCTTTTAATATTTGCTGCGGTTTCTTTGCACTTTTGAGTCTCTTCCCCTCGATGTTTGTATGGCTCTTGGTGACTGTTAACACGGTGTTGTCGCCAAGACACAAAGCAAAGAGAACGTGCCCTGAACTGCTTCCCCAGAACTATCAGATGGTTCCAGTTAAGAGGGAAATGATGACTCTGTTGTTACAGCCTGGGAAAAGTGAAACAACATGTTTCAAACTTGCCACTTCATGGTCATGGGATTGAATTGGGCAGAACATTTTCTAGGCCCCAGCTGGTAGTTCCTCCTTCATGAAGGCGGGTATCTTGTGCCGACTCTGGTGTATTTACGTTCCCGGAACTTACTTCTTTCTTTCTCCTCTTCCCCCATCAGGAATATAGGCCCATCATTAAGAAAACCTAGCTTGGATTTCCTTGGAATATATGCCTATTTAATTTAGAGTTTTAAGGCTGGGTATGGTGGCTCATGCCTGTAATCCCAGCACTTTGGGAGGTTGAGGCAGGCAGATCACCTGAGGTCACGAGTTCAAAAGGAGCCTGGCTAATATGGTGAAACCCCATCTCTGCTAAAAATACAAAAATATTTAGCTGGGCATGGTGGCACGTACCTGTAGTCCCAGCTATTCGGGAGGCTGAGACACGAGAATTGCTTGAACCCCAGAGGTGGAGGTTCCAGTAAGTCGAGATCGTATCACTTCAGCCTGGGCAACAGAGTGAGAATGTGTCTGAAAAACAAATTTTGTTTAAGTTTTAAGGTGAGAAAGCAAAGGGAGCCTTTTCGTCTGTGTTAAAATACTTCCTTGGAATCATTTGTGCCTGCTCATAAAATGGCAGTCAGAGTCTTCCACCAATAGTCAGGAAATTCAATTTTTACTTCCTATTTTGCTGTTTTAAAAAAAATCTATAGTTATCACTTTCACTCCTCTTCCTGTGTGTGTTGTTGCTATTCATTAATAACGCTTAAAATAGATGCCAGAGGCTCAGATTATCTGTAAACAGCAAATATTCTAAAATCATTTTGACTTCCCTTTTAAATCTGCTGCTGTTTTGTCGTTATGTTAATGTTACATCTTTTTGAGTATTGTTTATTGTAATGTAAGAACTAGTTGTGCCTGCAGTACACTCGAGCTGGATCCTTGCCATATGGGCAGGCTGGGGTGAATGGTGGTACGCTCATGGTAAATGTGACATGATAAGAAATATATATTTGGGCCAGGTGCATTGGCTCACACCTGTAATCCTAGCACTTTGGGAGGCTGAGGTGGGCAAATCGCTTGGGGCCAGGAGTTCAAGATCAGCACAGCCAACATGGTGAAACTCCTGCTCAACTAAAAATACAAAAATTAGCTGGGCGTGGTGGCTCGTGCCTGTAGTCCCAGCTACTCGGGAGGCTGAGACATGAGAATCGCTTGAACCCGGGAGGTGGAGGTTGCAGTGTACGCCAGCCTGGGCGACTAGTGAGACTCTTTCTTGCAAAAGAAATATATTTGATCTCTGCCCCCAGATCTTGACACCCAACTGCTAAAACCCTTGTAATTTCCTGAGTGGTAGATGTGATAAGAATGTCTTAGGCAGAGTTCCAAATCCCTTGGAATTTCCTGGGTGATAGACCATCTTTTGTCCTAATGAGGTGATTATTAGTGCGTTTCTGGATAGCTTCAAGGTGGTGATGATATCAGAAAGACCAAGCTGTGATTAGAAGCTTAGAACTTCTAATCTACCCTACCCCTGTTCTCCAGGGAGAAGAGAGGGACTGGAAACTTTAATAATATATCATGCTGGTGTGATGAAACCCCCTCAAAATTCATAAACTATGAGGTTGGCAGAGCTTCCAGGTTGGTAATCACATCCACATGCCGGGAGGATGGCGCACCCTGACTCCATGGGGATAGAAGCCTCCGTGTTTGGGACTTTTCTGGATATCACACAGTGTACATCTTCATCCGGCTGTCCATGTGTATCCATTATGTCCTTTAAAATAAATCAGTAACAGTAAGTAAACTGTTTTCTTGAATTCTGTGACCCACTTCTAGCAAAATATTGAACTTAAGGAGGGAGTCATCAGGATCCCCTGACTTATAGGCAATTGTTAAGTATAGGAGACCCAGACTTGTGATGGGCATTTGAAGGAGGAGCGGGGGCAGTCTTGTTTGACTGCCCCTAACCTGTGGGATCTGCACTAACTCTGGGTAGCTACTGTCAGAATTGAATTCAGTCATTGGACATCAAGTTGGTATCCAGGGATTTGGAGACCTGGTTATTGGTGTGAGGGGAAGAAACCCACAAACTTGGTGTCAGAGTGTTGCCAGTGGAGAAACAGGTTCTCTCCGCCCCGCCCCATGTGAGTTGGATGGTGGTATGCTGTTGGTAGGGCATTTGTTTTAAATAATTCACAGATTCAGAGTGTTTGCAGAACCGTGATGGAGTTTTGAATTATACCCTTGCATAGGTGGGATTAAAAATAAGACTCCAAATACAGGCCTGGTTTGAACCTCGTTGTATTCATTGTTTGTATCATTTAGCAAGGACACAAAAAATCTGTATGAGAAGAAAGAGAGTGGGAGGGGAGCTTCAGAGTTGGCTCAGTGCATGGCTCAATCATATCCCTAGAGTTTTAGGCACTTTACCTTGCTTCACTTTGCCATCTCAGCACGCCAGTTTGAGTCACAAATGGACTTCTGAGGGGGGCAAGACAGCTGTAGGTGTCACATCAGAACATGGCAACTTCTAGTCTTCTCCTTGGGTCTCCTCTTAGGAGCAAGAAGACTTTCCTGGAACCCTTTAGCAGACTTCCTCTCCGTCTCTCTGCTTAAATCATTCACTGGCAGAAGAGCAGTACCTTGGGTGGCTGGGGCAGTCAGGAGCCATCCTCTGAGGGGCAGTCAGAGCTGGGCTTCTGTTAGTCACCTCAAGCAAGCAGCCCCTGGGAGGAGAGGAGTTACACAGGGGAGATTCTTCTAGAAAGGAAGAACAAGACCAGAAATGGATTATTGCAGCCTGTTTTCTTACTTGTAAGGTGGAGATAATAATGGCACTTAATAAGATTATTGTGAGAACCAGATGAGTTAATACACATAAAGCAGGCAAGACAGTGCCAGGCACATAATAAACTTTCAGTAAATAACAGTTTATTTATTAATACATCATAGGTTTTATTCTTATGACAGTATTGAAGGCATTATAATCTATTGGTTTTATAAGAAACGTTAAATTAAATAATGGGAGAGGTGATAAAACAGTTGCAGGGACAACCTAACTACATGGCTGCATAACACACTTTAATCTGAAGTGGGAGCAGAGGCATCATTCATTCTTGATGGCTTGGGGCTGGTCATTTGGCACACTGAGTCACAAGCATTTGAGGCCTCCAGGGTGGCACTGTTACCATAAGTGTGACCCACAGATGAGATACGAGATAGGTGGAATGGAGAAGGCAGAGTAGCTGAGAGAGAATTTGATTAAGCTGTTTCCTTTATTGTGGCTCACAGTATTGAGAAAAACCATTCACAGAATCATGGGAGCAGAATGACCATTTCTCCTATAATCTGAGGTCCCAGCCTTTAGGTTGTATCCCTAGTCTGTGTCAAACACTAGGTTGTATTCAATGAATGGCAGCCTAGCATAATTATGGCAGCTGAATGGTTTTATAGGGAAAGATTATAGCAGATATATGTATATATCTGTATATTTATATATCTAACTATATATCTCTCTCTATATAATTTGTATAGTTGGCTGAGTGACAGCTGCAGAGCCAGCTGGGTCAGAGTTCAAAATAAGCTAATAGTCTACAAATCCCTGGAAGACTTGCAATGAAACAGGGAATCATTATTTAGGCACAGTGGGGAAAGTGAGTGAAAAGAAGAAAGGCAAATTAATTAAGATAATTAAAACACAGACACCCTTGGCAATATTAAAAGCTATCTCATATTTGGCTTCCTAACTCTACTATTCAGTCATTTACAAAATATGGCTTTTAATATGTCAGTCAATGAATAACCTTTTATTTTACTTCAGAATTAATGAACTTCTTTGGTCTACACAAATTCATCTTCCATTTCTTTTGGCTTACCTCATTTAAGCCAATGTGAAACTGAAAGTGGGGAAAATAATATTGAGGCTTTATTATGAAACACGTTCTCACCGACTTTTTTTCTTTTTCAGTCTCACTCTGTTGCCCAGGCTAGAGTGCATTGGTGTGATCTTGGCTTACTGTAATCTCCGCCACCTGGGTTCAAATGATTCTCATGCCTCAGCCACCCAAGTGGCTGGGATTACAAGCGTGCACTACGATACCTGGCTAATTTTTGTGTTTTTAGTAGAGATGGGATTTCATCATGTTGGCCAGGCTGGTCTTCAACTCCTGACCTCAAGTGATCCGCCCACCTCAGCCTCCCAAAGTGCTGGGATTACAGTCATGAGCCACCTCGCCTGGTGTCTCACCCACATTTTTGGAGGGTTGATAAGATTCCTTAAATGACTGTTATTGTCATCTTCCCTTTTCTGCTGTTTAGCAGGCTACCTGGAAGGCAGTACTCCTCTGTAAATGTTTGCCGAATATGAACCAAGTATGAACCAACTGTATTTTAAAAGTAATTTGACACTAATTTTGTATTCAAAGAACATTTTGGTATTTCATAATTTATTACCTATACAACTAATGTGTGTGCTACCTAATAAAGACAGAAGGTGGTGATGTGTATTTAAAAAAGGATTCTTAATGACTGATGTGTGCTGGGTGATTGTCCTAGGGTAATCACCGAATTAGTTCTTTTGGAAGCCACTAGGAGCCATGTTTTTATGTGTTCTGACACTAATAATTTCTGACATTGGTTTAATTTACTCTTATGTTAGATAAGGTCCAAACCATCTGAACCAGGGGTCAGCAAAATAGTAAACACTTTTGGTCTTGTGTGCCATATGGTCTCTGTCACGACTCTTAATTCTGCAATGGTAGCTTGAAAATAGCATAGATCTTACATAAATGAATGAGCGTGGCTGTGTTCCAATACAACTATTTAAGAACACTGAAATTTCAATTTCATGTTACTCTTCTGTTGATTTCCCCCCAATGCTTTAAAAACGTAAAAGTCATTCTTAGCTTGCAGGCTGTACCAAAACAGATGGCAGGCCAGATTTGGCCATGGGTTGTAGCTTGTAGACCTGATGTAGTCCACGTCATCTACTAAGTGTGCTATCAGCAGAGGAAGTGGTCTGTATAAAGAGGATAATTTCTAAATCAAGAGTAGCCAGAAGAGTGGCTTGTATGTAGTCATTTGTCTATATCTCTATCACAGTCATAATTCCTTTGGTTCTTGTTATTCATCTTTTTCCATAGGCAGCAGGTATCCTCCATGAAGGCAGAGGCATGACTCATTCTTCCCTGTATTCCAAGGGTCTCTAGTTTGTATGGATGTAAGAATGAATAAATCAATCAAGTTTACATCTCAGAAATTGGTGCTGTGGTTACTGAATTACAAAATATGAAATGCCTTTTAAGAAAAACACAAAACCAGGAGTCCACCTATGCCATTATTCCATTTGCTGTGAGACCCTTAACCTATATTCTCGCTTTCCTAAACAGGTTTTGTATAACATGTGAAAGAGAGATGAGTAAAGGAGGCCAACTTAGGTAGGGAAATACACAAATCATTTAAGAAAGAACTTCCATTCCTACTGATTCCTGGTTGGCAAGTTATTTCTCTTCTTCCCTTAATCAGTCATGATAATGCTCTAAAACATTACCTCTTCTCTCACTTTCTGCTTTTACAGAGGGACTGATTAACTCTCAGAAAAGGTTTCCATAAGGAAATGATCTCAAATACAATTAGGTTTTTTAATTAATGTGTTTTTATATTATTATTTCTGACATTGATTTAATTAATTCTTATCTCATTTGGGGTCCAAAGTGCACTAAGGCTTTCCCCGCCAAAATATAATTTGCCTCTTTAGTTATAAGAAATCTACAACTTTTCTTTTTAAATTTTTGTTTCTCCATGGAGTACAATGTAGACAGCCAGTATAATCCACCTGTTAGACATATGATAGGGGGATATGCACAGTCTAGTTACAGAAAGCTCCTGGCTAGTACCCAGTAAAACAATCAAGGTGAACTTGAATAACATCTTTGTGTACAATTCATAGTCCATCTATTCTAATGTTCCAGTATACCTGCTTTTTTTTTTTTAGTCTCTTTCTATGCCTGTTTTTTTAACATTTCTAACCCCAATGTGGTCATCCCTGGTTCTATCAGAGTAAGCCCTAAAGGGACAATTTGGACTTGACCTTGATATTGGCAGAAGATAGCTTTTCTCCTATTGTGGCCGCTTTCCTTTAGCCCTTGTGTTATCCTATCTTGACAAAGTAAAGGTTCATTGTGGCAGGAGCTTACATAAACAGGAATTGGACTTGTACCCCATTTCTAGGAAAAATGGAAACAGCAGGCATTATCTGATGTTAAAGTCTGTTGAACCCTGAACAAAGTACTCAGTGTAAATCCATACTTGGCTCTTACAACTAGCCTGCTGAGAATCAGTTACCTGAAATAGCTGCTGCTCAAAAGGTCTGTGGCCTCTCCAGAGATGTGTTGTAGACTTTATGGCAAGCCTACCAGAACTTTCCTTGTTAGTTATTTTATTTTATTTTATTTTATTTACTTTATTTGTGATGGAGCCTTGCTCTGTCTCCCAATGCAACCTCTACCTCCCAAGTTCAAATAATTCTCATGCCTCAGCCTCCCCAGTAGCTGGGACTATAGGCTCATGCCACCATGCCCAGCTAATTTTTTTTTTTTTTGAGACGGAGTTTCGCTCTTATTACCCAGGCTGGAGTGCCATGGTGCGATCGCGGCTCACCGCAACCTGCGCCTCCTGGGTTCAGGCAATTTTCCTGCTTCAGCCTCCTGAGTAGCTGGGATTACAGGCACGTGCCACCATGCCCAGCTAATTTTTTTTGTATTTTTAGTAGAGACGGGTTTCACCATGTTGACCAGGATGGTCTCGATCTCTTGACCTCGTGATCCACCTGCCTCGGCCTCCCAAAGTGCTGGAATTACAGGCATGAGCCACCGCGCCCGGCAATTTTTTTTTTCTTATTTCATAGTAGAGACGGGATTTCACTATGTTAGCCACACTGGTCTCAAACTTGTGACCTCAAGTGATCTGTCCACCTCAGCTTCGCAAAGTGCTGGGATTACAGGTGTCAGTCACCATGCCTGGCCTCCTTGTTAGTAATTTTAGAAGAATATTTCGAAGCCATCTAATTCTCCTTAAGTCTCAGTTATCTTTTCTAAAAAATGGGCATAATGTCATTTGTCAAATAAGACTGATATTGGGCTTAAAAGAAGTATTTAAAAGTACTTAGGATAGTTTCTCAGATTAGCAGATTCTCAAAAATGAGTGATTCTTGAAATCTTAATAAGATCTCTCTTTATTATCAGGTTTTACATTGTTGAGTATTTTCCATCATATTATTACTTATATATAAAATAATTGAGCTCTAATTACAATCTATTTATTTCTTATTTTTTGCAAATGACTCATAATGAGGCCTAAATAACTTCCAAATGTTTGCATATATAATATGTATATATAGTATATATATAATATATACATGTATATATATGTATGTGTGTGTGAGAGTGTGTGTGTGTCTATATACACACACAAACTAGGTATTGATATTAGACTTACCTGTAGATTATAAATATGTCAGCTTTCTCTCTGGTCTGTGATTTTGTCATGCTCTCAAATAATTCTAAAGCTGTAAGTATATAGGCTTATAATGGATGGATCAACTTTAAATGAATATTTGAGGCCGGGCGCGGTGGCTCACGCCTATACTCCCAGCACTTTGGGAGGCCAGGCAGGTGGATCACGAGGTCAAGAGATCGAGACCATCCTGGTCAACAAGGTGAAACTCCGCCTCTACTAAAAATACAAAAATTAGCTGGGCATGGTAGCGCGCGCCTGTAGTCCCAGCTACTCGGGAGGCTGAGGCAGGAGAATTGCTTGAATCCAGAAGGCGGAGGTTGCGGTGAGCCGAGATGGCGCCATTGCACTCCAGCGTGGGTAACAATAGCGAAACTCCGTCTCAAAAAAAAAAAAAAAAAATATATATATATATATATTTGATATTCAAACTAAATGTTATTTAACTGGTTTCAACTGCCTTTTATTTTATCCAGCTTAATTTTATCTTCCTTCTGAGGATAATTTTATAAACAAATTCCTAATATACTTAAGATAATAAGGATTAGAAAATTGATTGGGAATTTGCAGAATCATCTGGTTCTGAGGGTGAGCATGAGACTTTTGGAATATTTGTCTCCCAAGTATACATTAACCTATCTCTTAAATACTCTCAACAAAGAATATTAGAGTCGTTAGACAACATTTAAAATTCAGGCCTATCCGCCCTTCCAGTTTCAAGTTGGAATAGAGTTGTCTTCCACTGGGGAATAATTTGTCTCTATTAATTGAGAACAAATGTGCATGGGAGTTTTAATTACACAGTAAATTAGAAGAATTTAAGATGCAGAATATGTGAAAGCCAAGAATTCAAAACCAACAACTCGAAAACATAAGTAGATAAACAGGAAAAACATCTCAGTATAAGAATGCAAGCAGGTCCCAAGAAGAAGTGGGGGAAATATGAAGAACAAGACAAATTACTAGGGTTTTGCTGAAGTTCCTTTCAAGTGGAATGATTCTGATTTATGGCTACAAGCCATTGTTGGCTAAACATGGCAGGAGGAAGAAACCACACTCAAAGGGTCACTTTGAGATGTCTAGCTTCAACTAGTGGCTTTTATGCCTTCAGTGAAAATGAATATTGAGGATTTCCCATACAATTTTAAACTTCACAGAGAACTCCCATAGCAAGTATCAGTCTAGGTTCATGGAACCCTGGTAGTATGTGTAAAATTGTATGGTTATGAGTTTATGAGGGAAATAGGTCCAGAACTTTCTTAGATTCTGAATGGAATTCATGATCCTAAAACATAACAATACAACCTACTGCTTGAGCAGTGTGAACATTTGTTGACCTTGTTCTCTGTCATTTAAGATAAAGTAAAGTTAGCGTCTCATAAATTGTTACTACTACTTTTTTTTTTTTTTTTGGTCAGGATGACTTCTTTTTCCTCTCACTTTACTGTGCATACCAGATACTTCCAACGAAATTTGGTGCTTCCTTCCAAGACCAATCTGCTGCTACCTCAGAGCACCCTTCTCTCTTTTTACCATAATGTATTGCGATATTTCTTTCTTTTTTTAAATTGCCCCAGGCATATGAGAATTTACTGTAAGCTACCTTAAATATTTTTTAGAAAGAAATAGGATATAAATAAAACATATACCTCCCCAAGATCTCAGGGTGTTGATGGACTGATTACAGAGACGGGGAGCAGGTATTTCCTCAATCATCACTGGAGGCAGAAAAATCACTTCCAAATATTTGTTCTCTGATAGCGTTTGGGAAAAGTCCTCCTTAAATGAGAGGCCCAGGAAGGGATGAATAGGGATTTTGGCTGACCTCCAAAGTGAAACTAAGATAATGCCTGCCTTCCCAGTATTGCTTTAGGCTAATTACTCAGCTGTAATTACTTACACTCTGTGTTTTTACTTCCAACAGGGTTGTGTCCTTGCTTTTGTTTATCTTGCATCCTCCATTAGACTTTGAGCTCCTTAAGAATGAAGGCTATCACTTCCTTTCTATTCATCATTTGTTCTTGAGGCAATGCTTTCTACAGAGTAGTCAGGAATGCATTTAAGTTGATGATTAAGACACTAATCTCCCATTGTGGCAAGTTAGGGAACTTCTGACCATCCTTTCTAGGAACCCCAAACTATCCTCCTTGTGAAGGACCCTAAAGTGAGCCTCGGGAGATTGTTTGTGGTGAAAGTGTCATCAACTTTGGGAAAGTTTCATAACTTAGTGATGATTTGTGCTTTTTCAGGACAACTTGCTGTGCCAGCACTTAAGCGATAAATATCCCCCTTTAAATAGGGCTGATTAGGTTTAACGCATACAAGTTGATGCCTAAAAATTATAGGTTGCAGTTGTATATTTTTCATGTAAACATTACCTCAAAAGAAATTAAGAAAAGAAAGAAAAAAGTGACTTTGGATAAATGTCAAGTATATATAATGTATGTGTTTGAGAGCTCCTGCTAGAGCGTTTGGCCATGGTTGGAGAGACAGAACATTTTACCTTTCTGTAGTTGGGAAGCAAGTGTATTTACCCACAAGAGTGGCTTATTTCCTAGTTTATGTGGATTACACACATCTGTGTATAGTTATGTCTGCCCTTTCCTCTGCCTCAAATCCTAAGTGGAATTAATAACTTATTGTGGTCCCATTTAACAAGACAGAACAGATCTCTCTGCCTCAGGCTTAGGAGGCTCCTTTATATTAATTCTTGGCTCAGGTAGCCCCTATACTTCTCAAAAATACATGCCATAAATATCATAAAACTGGCCTCAAAGTCATCCACGTTTTCCTCTGTAAAATGCTGACGAAGCAATTGTGGCAGAAGGAAGCCTTCTCAAGGAGAAGCCAGAAGTCAGTTATATTTCATTCCTCCATTTAAGTTTCACTTTCCCCAAAGAGGAAGGTGGAAAATCCCTCCAAACGGTGCCAGGTGGCGGTAAGCACTGATAGTGAGGTCCACGTGTAACAGGTGAAGTTAATAATTCAGACGCCATGGGCTCTCCCACCCTGCCCTGGATCAATGCCTGCTGTTTGCTGAAGCAAGCTGGGAGCCCACAACTAGTCCTCGTGTACAGGATTGGCTCTGTTTGTGGATGACGCTTTTGTCTGTTTTCCATGCTCGCCCAAGCTACGTGTAGGCTCCTGTGGGTTGCTCAGCGCCCTGGTTGTGTCTTGGCAGGCCCTGGCCTGTCTGTACCTTCCTTCTCTGTGACCAGCTTCAGGAACAGTCCCCGGAGGGTGCTGGGATTAGGCACCACAAACGCTTATGTAGGACTTTACTGTGCGCTAAGTGCTTTGCAATCCCTTTTATTCGTTCTCCCTTAGAGCATTGACATAAAGAAAAACAAAAATAAGAAACCGTTACTCAAGTCTTTATGCCAAAGGGGAAACTAAGTTAGACACAGTCAAATATGCCTCATTAACAAATCCAGGCCAGGTGCAGTGGCTCACACCTGTAATCCCAGCACTTTGGGAGGCTGAGGCGGGTGGATCACGAGCTCAAGAGATTGAGACCATCCTGGTCAACATGGTGAAACCCGTCTCTACTAAAAATACAAAAAATTAGCTGGGCATGGTGGCGCGTGCCTGTAATCCCAGCTACTCAGGAGGCTGAGGTGGGAGAATTGCCTGAACCCGAAACTCCGTCTCAAAAAAAAAAAAAAAAAAAAAAGAAAACAAATCCAGATGAAAATGGAGACCCTCTAAACCTCAGTCATGCTTTTGATATTAGATTACTGTTTCCTCATCCATAATACAGTAATCTAGGCTGGGTGCAGTGGCTCATGCCTGTAATCCCAGCACGTTGGGTGGCTGAGGCAGGTGGATCACCCAAGGTCAGAAGTTCGAGACCAGCCTGGCCGACATGGTGAAATCCTATCTCTACTAAAAATAGAAAATTATCTGGGCTTGGTGGCATGTGCCTGTAATCCCAGCCCAGGAGGCTGAGGCAGAAGAATCACTTGAACTCAGGAGGCGAAGGTTGCAGCGAGCCGAGATCATGCCATTGCACTCCAGCCTGGGCAGAAAGAGTGAAACTCCCGTCTCTAAAACAAAACAAAAAACATAATACAGTAATCTTATACACTGACATTTTTCACATATTCTGTAGATGTAGAATTTCATGGGCAAATCTAATATCTGAAATAACCACAGACCGGGTACAGTAGCTCCCATCTATAATCCCAGCACTTTGGGAGGCTGAGATGGATGGATCACTTGAGGTCAGGTGTTTGAGACCAGCCTGGCCAACATGGTGAAACCCCATCTCTACTAAAAATATGAAAAATTAGCTGGGCGTGGTGGCGGGCGCCTGTAGTCCCAGCTACTCTGGAGGCTGAGCCGGGAGAATTGTTTCAACCTGTGAGGCAGAGGTTACAGCGAGCCAAGATCACACCACTGCCCTCCAGCCTGGGCAACAGAGTGAGACTCCATCTCAAAAAAGTAAAATAAAAACCACAGAGCACTTCAGTTGGAAGGGGAAGGTGGGTCCTCTCATCTTTAAACTTGGCTCCCTTTGCCCAGTTGGCCATCAGGGGCTCCGTGGAGTCCAGCTTGAAAAGAACTAGACTAAAAAATCGCTAGAGTCTCAAAGGACTAAAATGCAGCCTCAGAGAGGGGGACCCTCATGATTTGATTGAGGAAAGGTGACGTACAGGGGTTGGGAGCGTGGGCATCAACACCCAGCTTTACCAACCTGCCGTGTGATCTTAATTCTTCTCCAGGCCTCAGTTTCCTCATCAATAAAGTGGGGACAATAAATGAGATGATCTATTTTTTAGCGCTGCATGTAGGCCTGGTCCATAGAAATTCTCAGAAATGGTTACCCTATTATTTTTATTGTTGGTATAACAATGTCAATAATAATTGCTGTACTTTGAATTTGGGGGATAGGCTTAAAAATAGAAATAGCATCAGTAATAAAAATTGCCTATTCTTTTAATATGTGTATTCTTCCTTGGCAAGCATTTCAACCATATTTGAGTTTTTCCAATTTTAATGGCATTGTTCTGTCTTAAAACCTATTGTGTGTGTCATGTCTACGTAGAGTCTTCTGTGCAGAGTGTGGTCATAGCCGGGCAAACCTGTTATCTAATTTGAATTTTCACATTCATCAAGTGAGAAACAAATACTAAATCAATGGCTCTAAAGAGTAGCAAAAGAACAATTAAGTTAAAATTAATGGGGCACTGGGAACAGTAGCTACTGCCTCCAGGGCATGAAGTCCCTGATGATGATGATGATGATGATGATGATGATGATGATGATGATTGGAGGTGTTCTGTTGCCCAAACTGGAGTGTAGTGGCACAATCTTGCTCGTTGCAACCTTTACCTCCTGGGTTCAAGCGATTCTTCTGCCTCACCCTCCCGAGTAGCTGGAATTACAGGTGCCCATCACCACGCCCAGCTGCTAGGTTTTTTTTGTATTTTTTGTAGAGACAGAGTTTTGCCATGTTGGCCAGGCTGGTCTTCTGACTTCAAGGGATCTGCTCATCTAGGCCTCCAAAGTGCTGGGATGCAGTCATAAGCTACCATGCCCAGCCAGATTCTACTTACTTTACAGTAGTTAAAAGTAGAATTGGGAGAGAGACAACAGATAAAATCTGCCACACCCTTTTGATCTCCCTTATGTCTTTCCTACAGAAATCAGGAGAGTTTCTGAGAAAGGCAGTTGGAATTAAACAGCAGATAGCAGCCTATGGAGCACACAGTGGGGATGGGAGGGTGAAGCCATATAGCTTGGTGAGCTTTGCTAGGAGTACCTGCTGGGGCCCTGGCACAGGTTACCCTGCAACCAAAGCAGGAATAACACTAGAAGAATGAGACCGAAGTAACCAGCACACTGTCATGGGAGGTGG
Organism: Callithrix jacchus; assembly: GCF_049354715.1. Classification (NCBI taxonomy): domain Eukaryota; kingdom Metazoa; phylum Chordata; class Mammalia; order Primates; family Cebidae; genus Callithrix; species Callithrix jacchus. The sequence goes on from NC_133517.1 coordinate 79,466,333, forward strand.
GGATATCACATCTTAGCTACCCACTTCCTGGCCCAATATCTGAATGTTAGTTCATATAGCAAGCTAGAAACAAAATACGCATGTACACTATTACACATGTAATAACAATGGTAAAATTTTAAATCACTCATAATTTTACCTCTCAGATATTCCTGTTGATTGTGATCTGTGTGCTCTTATGCTGATGTGTACATCACAGCACATATGTGCAAACACACACACATGCATTTTCTTTTGCAAGAGTATCATCACTGCCTCCCAAAGTGCCTTTTTCACCCAGCAGTCTACTTTAGGCAGTTTCCATTCTCCTGAATACATTTCTATAAATTCATTTTTTGTATGTGACTGTGTAATATTCCTTTGAATAAATGTACTATAATTTATCAAAGCATTGTATGTCATTTAGTTGTAATATGCATTGTGATGATCAGTGCTGTGATTATTATCATCATAGCATTTCTTTACAAGCCTCCTCAGGTATTTCCGTAGGATAAATTGTCAAATTGCTTCCCACAAAAGACCTCCCAATTTATTTTCTTACTAGCAGTTTGTGGTAGTGTCTGTTTACCCTTACTCTTGCCATTATCAGGCAATGTTTACATTAAAGACTTACAACCATTTTTTTGAATTGCCTAAATAAATGCTTTCTTAGCAAATACGTCATAAAGAAGAAAGTGGTTAGGCTTTCTGGCTAAACTTCTTAGGGCTACTACATGAATGTTTTCACAAATACTCATTTGAAAGAGCTGCTAGAAAACTGAAAATGGATGACTTTTTAGCATAAATGTGTGTAGCAACAAGATTCTTTGTATTCAAAAAGATTTGTTGAGAGTTTCTAGCCCAGCGGTGGCTTCATGTGCCAGTAATCTATGGGTCCCAGAAGCTTTGTATTTTCCAGGATCACTTGGCTGCTACATGTCAGGACTGGGAGTAGACCCTGGGCCATCCGACTTATTCAACTCAGAGAATTAGGATCGTAGCGTTAATATATATCAAGTGTAATTTTTATTTTTATTTTTATTTTGAGATGAACTCTTGCTTTGTCACCCAGGCTGGAGTGCAGTGGTGCAATCTTGGCTCCCCGCAACCTCTGCCTCCTGGGTTTAAGCGATTCTCCTGCCTCAGCTGGGACTACAGGCACCCATCACCATGCCTGGCTAATTTTTTGTATTTTTAGTAGAGATGGGGTTTCACCATGTTGGCCAGGCTGGTCTCGAACTCCTGACCTTGTGATCCACCAGCCTCAGCCTCCCAAAGTGCTGGGATTATAGGTGTGAGTCACCTCGCCCGGCCAAGTGTAATTGTTATTACATAAGAATGTTAAAAAAAAAATTCAGCAGAACTTGTTGGATATTTGAGTGTAATTTTCTTATCATTTACTCCCTCCAGCCAGTGTGCTAAGTTCTGGGGATATAAAGATGGGCCAGGTCTGCCTTTCCTCCATGTCATTATAGTCTCATAAGGAAGAGACCCAGAGGAGTTATGATAAATGTATGCCTTAAGTACACAGGTGGTGCAGTTGTGGTCTGTGTACACAGGTACAATGAGGATGCAGCAAAAGGTCTGATTCATTTGGGGTACAGGCTTAAGAGAAGGAATGAACGGAGTTTAAAGAGTCGAAGAATTGAGTAACTTAAGCATATCCTAAGAGTGACAGAAAAAAAAAAAAAAGAGAATTGGATTTTAGTATATGGATGGGACCTCCATGTTAAAATTAATGAGGTTATACATTACTGAGGCTAAGAAGACAGCAGCAGGCGATGGGACGGTCATAGTCGTTGGGGCCCGTTAGATCTGTAACTCCCTCAACAGGTTGCTTTGATCCTCAATTGTCCCATCTGACAATAGGATGATACTGCGCATTCCACTTGTAGAGCTAGCATTGTAGCATTAGCACAGGCAGTGACAGTGATGGCATTCACAGTGTGGAGTGACACAGCAAGAGGGGTGAAGCTGCCCAGCCGTTCATACGTTTTGCCTGTAGGTCTTAAATTGGGTGGCAGGAGGTTTGAAGTTGTGATTTCTGCCTCATGTTTTCATTATAAAATGAATGGTCACTTGAAGAAAAGTGGCAGTGAGTTTTATATTTGAAACTTTTTGAAGGATCCATTCTGGATGAAACAAGGATTTAACATGAGGGTGTGAAACGTATGTGAACAGAGCTCTTCTTGTGCCAGGTCTCTTAAGAACCCTGGATGTGGTTTGGGCTGAAAAAAACGTTCATTCACGATCAACCCTTTCTGTACTGTGTGTGGTGAATGCCTGGGTTTGCCCTCCTGACTAGTTTGCAAAGTGTGTTGCTTTTTCTGCCCCTGTTGAATTTACCCTCTTTCCAGGTTCCACTCTCACCACCCTAGATCCAGCCTTACTGGAGGCTGCACAGATCACCAGTTTTCTAAACTATGGGCCTAGACTATTCTGTCCTCCGTATGTTATAGTCGGAAAGTCCCTGCTTTAAAATTTTGCAATTTAGGAACTCTGATTTTCTCATCTTCCTCTAAACTGTTCAGTGGCTGCGTATTGCCTGCATAATAAAGATCTGAACTTCTTCACGTGATACTTGAAGCTATCCATGCTATCCATGCCTGGATCTCTTGCACATGACCATCTCTCTGCTTTGTTGCTGCTCCCCTACTTGCCTTCTGACTTAGGTAGGGGTTCCCTAGAGGAGTCCTGAGACAGAAATTCTCATGCAAGAGACTTATTGAGAGAGATTTCTTTGTAGAAGCCAGTAAAGGAATGTGAGAAGCAGGATAGGGCAGGGCAGGAAGCTGGGGAAGGATGTCGGTCTAGTTGAAGTTCAGCCTCAGCCTTAACCCCTGGGGAATCTGCAGCATGAGACCCCTATATCAGTCAGTCATTGGCTGTAGGTTGCCTTTGGATGGAGGTAGGTGATTACCCAGGTATTTCCCCTGCAAGATCCTAGCAGCTTGGGGGTGACTGCACTGACCTACCTAGTAAAAGGAATATGGGTGGGACACCAGCTGCTTCCATTGTATCCACAGATCAAACTCCTGCTGATTCTTCAAGACCCAGACAGATTTCACTTTTGTAAAGTTTTTCCCAGACCAGAAATTCTCATTTCAAACTAATGATATTGTCATCTCTGAGTCTTATGCCTCATTGTAGACCTCATCAAGATCACTGTGTCACTGTGGATTGACTTAATGTCTGGCTTCCTGCTAGACTAATGAGTTTCTTGAGGGTGCAGTATGTTTTAATTCACCTTTAAATAGCTACTCCCCAGACCCCAGAGCTGTCCCTGTGTAGCTATTTAGTAAAGGTCATTTGAATTGAAATGAGCTGTAACATCCTTACATGATGCCCTGTGGGAATGCATTTAGCCCTGTGGGAATGTTTCTTCAAACCTTCCAGATATGGGAGACTCTTCCAGGAATGCTGGCTCAGCTTGCCACTCTTTCTCCCCTAGAATTTCGTAGACATTGAGATTATACCACAGTTTCTCTGGGCCAGCATTTTCTTCCACCTGCTCCCCTGGATGTCAGTCTATGTCATCTCACCAGTCAGCTTGGGCAGGTAGCCTGCTGTATTCTGCTGCCCACATGGGTGGGGCCCTAGGGTAGATGACTTTGAAACAACTATTACTTTCTGGATGACGTTCTGGCTGCCACTCAGAATCTGATAGTTGGTAAATCCTGACCTGTGCCATTGAATGCCATGACTTATTGGTGTAATGGTGAAAACTGTCCAGAGGAAAACTGGGACATCAATGGTGGACCCAAGAATCATGTTGGGGGACAGAAAAAGGACCACCATGTCCTAGTTGGTCTAGAATTAGATTCTGCAAGTTACAGTCACAATCCAATGACCAAATAGAAGCACTCATTCATTCATTCATTTTCTCAACAATCTTCTGTTTTTTGTTTTCTATCTATTGTGTGCTGGATGAGGGCAGAAGTGAGTAAGTTGTGGTTTTTGCGTTCAAGGAATTGACAAGGGAAGGAGATGAGATTGAGACAGATATGTGTGCAACTCACAATAATGAAGGGAGTAAAGGATATGCACCACAAGAAAGGAAGTGCAGAGGACATTGGTTAAGAATGTGGTATCTGAAGTTAGAGGGACTTGAGGTCAAAATCCAGCCCCATTAGTTGTCAGTTGTGGGACTTTAGGCAAGTAATTTAATTTTCTCACCTTCCCTATTTTGCTTGCTTCCTTCCTGCTTTGCTTTGCTCTTTTCTTTTCTTTTCTTCTTTTCTTTTGTTTTCTCTTTCTTTCACGAAGTCTCGCTCTGTCACCAGGCTGGAGTGCAGTTGTGTGTTCTTGGCTCACCGCAACCTCCGCCTCCCAGGTTCAAGCCATTCTCCTTCCTCAGCTTCCCTAGTAACTGAAACTACAGGTGCACGCCACCACACCCAGCCAATTTTTGTATTTTTAGTAGAGACGGGATTTCACCATGTTGGCCAGGATGGTCTCGATCTCTTGACCTCGTGACTCACACACCTCAGCCTCGCAAAATGCTGGGATTACATTTTGCGAACCACTGTGCCTGGCCCTATTTTTCTTTTATCTTTTTTTCGAGGTGAAATTTCACTCCTGTTGCCCATGCTGGAGTGCAGTGGCACAATCTTGGCTTACTGCAACGTCCGCTTCCCAAGTTCAAGCAATTCTGCTTCCGACGCCCGAGTAGCTGGGATTATAGGCACATGCCACCACACCTGGCTAATTTTGTATTTTTGGTAGGGATGGGGTTTGGCCATGTTGGTCAGGCCGGTCTCAAATTCCTGACCTCAGGTGATCCACCTGCCTCAGCCTCCCAAAGTGCTGGGATTACAGGCATGAGCCACCGCATCTGGCCACTGTTTTTCATCTTCAAATGGAAACAACAGTGGTACCTGCTTCATAGGGTTGTCTGTGAGGATTAAATAAGATACTGTCTGTGTAAAGTACACATCGACACACATTTACAGATGTTTGCTGTTGTTAAGAATGCTATTATTGTTGGGCCAGTTCTTACGGGGCTGGGAACAGTTCTTGGAATAGATAGCATTTGAGTGGGGCTTTGAATTTCTACAGGCAAGGGAGGCTTTCAATGGGGAAAAATAAAGGGATGGGCGTGAGATCGTATAACTTACTTGGGAATGGCAAATGACCTGGACTAGCTGGGCTGTACTATGGATGCTTGCCAGGTTTCGGTGGGAATTGAAGCAGTAAGTTTATGCTGGGATGGAGTGCTTTGCAAATAGTAATTATTCAATAAATATTTCCTGAATTTCTTTGATTATTTTATGTTTATGTGTTCACATTTATTTATGATAAAAATGCCAGTGGGCATTGGGTCCAAATGTATCTTACTGCAAAATAAAAATAATTATGAGTATGCCTCCTTGAACAGTTACAGGGATTGGCACACTCCTTTTCACCATTGTCAAGAAAACATCATCCTCAGCTATTTTTTGACCCTTTTGTTTGAAGATGTTTTATGCTATAGATTATAGAGCTGTCCAGTAGAACTTTCTGTGATGCCAGAAATACTCTCTATCTTTATTGTCCAGTACTCCAGCCATAAACCACATGAGACTGTGGAGCATTCAAAGTGTGGCTAGTTTGACTAAGAATTTGAATTTTATATTTTGTTTATTTATGTATTTATTTATTTTGAGATGAAGTTTTGCACTGTCATGTGGGCTGGAGCGCAGTGGCGTGATCTCTGCTCACTGCAACATCCGCCTCCTAGCGCAAGCAGTTCTCCTGCCTCAGCCTCCCTAGTAGCTGGGATTACAGGTGGCTACCACCGCACCAAACTAATTTTTGTATTGTTAGTGGAGACAGAGTTTCACCATGTTGTCCAGGCTAGTTTCAAACTCCTGACCTCAAATGATCTGCCTGCTTCAGCCTCCCAAAGTGCTGGAATTATAGGCATGAGCCACCATGCCCGGCCTGTTTAATTTTAATTAATTTAAATTGAAGTCACCCCATGGAGCTAGATAAGAGCTACCATACTGGATAGCACAGCAGTCTAGAAACTATTTTGGATCTTTGTAGAGGAAATGTGCAAATGTGAAGCATTGGGTTTGGAACAGTGTGGGACAAATGAGAAATTTCCTATTGAGGTGTCTGGTACTGCAGTTTCAAAACTGAATACCCTCAAAACTAGCTGTTTATTTTTATCAGTTTTGTTTTGGAGAAAATTCAGGCAATCTGTGAGTAGAGTAAGCAGTGCTTCAATAGCGAGTGCCTTGAGAAATACCAGGCTGATTACAGACCCACAGGAAGCAATTGTCCTAATTAGGCCCTGTTAATAAACTATGGGCTGCAATGTGTGCACACACACACATTCACACACTCTTTTCCTCTTTCTCTCTCGCTGAATCCAGTGCTCTCTCTGGCATGTAATGCATAAAAATTATTTTTCTTCCTGATCTCAGATTTCCAACAAATGGGAAAATGTTCTGAACACATTGAGTACACAGAAAACCTTAGTCTTTATTGTATGTGAACAGCTAATAAGGAAACCGTTTGACAAGAGCTCGCTTTGTATCATGGCTTCTGGCTTTCAGCCAGTTTATTTGCTTGCTGGGATGACTATTTTCAGGCAGCAGAGTTGAGCAACGGGGAGGGGCAGGATGAAGAAACACAGACTTCATAAATCAGGGCGATTCAGCAAAATTCCATTTGAATTGCATCTGGGCCAGGGGCAGGAGTGCCATGGAGTGTCTGTGTAGAAGCTGACATTTTAATGATTTGATTAGTTTAGGAAGAATATTTTTATGGGTTGTGTCGTCGATTATATTAAGTACTGAGTGAACTTGTTACATGATGATGAACTTCCATTACCTACATTGGCTGTGTACAAGTGCAATGATCTCAGCCCAAGACCCTAAGGGTAATCTCATGCAATCCTCTTAAAGAAACGCTGTTTAATGACTAAAGCTGTTAATCATATTAAATACATACAGCCACTCTGGGAAAAAATTGCCAAACAAGCATAAATCTAAAAAAAGGTTTTTGAATGAGCTAAATGGAGTGTTTCGAGGGGGTATTGGGCAGGGGAAGTTATAATGGAGGGAGTGAAGGGATGTAGAGATGGGAGAGTCATAATAGGTACAATGATGGTGTTTCGGTCACGTGTGGCAGATGCTGGGTCGAATGGGTTAATCAGAATGCTCTGGGCCGCATCTAGAAGACATTCCAATGCAACACAGTATTATTTATTGTTTTTGTTTTTTTTTTACTTTTTGAGACGGAGTCTCACTGTTGTTCAGGCTAGAGTACAGTGGTGTGATCTCGACTCACTGAAGCTTCCACCTCCAGGGTTCAAGTGATTTTCCTGCCTCAGCCTCCCGAGTAGCTGGATTACAGGTTTGTGCCACCATGCCAGGCTACGTTTTGCATTTTTAATAGAGACAGGGTTTCGCTTTGTTGGTCAGACTGGTCTCGAACTCTTGACCTCATGATCTGCCCTCCTGGCCTCCCAAAGTGCTGGGATTACAGTCGTGAGCCACTGTGCCCAGGCCTTCCACACAGTTTAAACAAGGAAAACTTATCTTACTAAAAATAGAGCAGATAGTTCCCAGCTACTTGGGAGGCTGAGGCAAGAGAATTGTTTGAACGTGGGGAATCATTTGAACCCAGGAGGCGGAGGTTGTGGTGAGCCAAGATTGTGCCACTGCACATCAGCCTGGGCAATACAGTGTGACTCTGTCTCAAAAAATAAAGTAAATTTAAAAAGAATTAGCTGGGCATGTTGGTGCATACCTCCCAGCTACTTGGGAGGCTGAGGCAGGAGGATCCCTTGAGTCTGGGAGGTTGAGGCTGCAATGAATCATGGTGATGTCACTGCACTCCAGCTTGGGCAACAGTGAGACCCTGTCTCAAAAGAAAAAAAAAAAGAGTGATGGGTGACTAAACAGGATTTTCTGGATTTGGGTTTGGGAAATGGAGGAATGTCTGTGTGTGTGTGTTTAGAAATGACAAACCGAACAATGGACATGACACTGTTAGGTCCTGTCCCTACAACTGCTGTGTTGTTTCTTGAGAGCCCAAGATGGTTATTAGGCCTCTTTAACCTCCCTTATCACTTAAGTCTCACCATAATCCTAGGAGATGTGTATTTTAGAGATAAGGACATTGAGACCAAGAGAGTTTAGTAAGTAACAGAATGGATTTTCAAGCCAAGTCTGGCTTGATAAGAAAGCTCACATGCTTTCTTTCTTATGATACTGTTTAAGCTGTGTTCTGCTGAATTCCTAAGATTCTCTGGGATAGACGCATGTGTGAGATCAATTCAGGGAGAAAGGACTGGAGTGGCTTTGAGACTCCCAACCTCTGCTCCTAAACAGTTTTCTATCCTGAGTTTCCCCATACCATTTATTGGAAGAAGAGATTCTGTGCTTTAAAAAAATACATACATAAAAGAAGTGGCACGTTACTGTCCTGAACCACAGTGCCTAAGTCAGGTATCCATTTGCATTGTGAAAGGAGCCTGAGGTGTGGAACAGTTCTGGGTTCTTTAGGCACCCAGCTGGTTGGCTTCATGTGAACTGGCTATATTTCAGATATTCTCTAGCCAGAAGCTGAAAGGCAGGAGCCCTTTGAAGAGATACAGGGAAGCAAAGAGCATTATCCAGATGAGAAGGAAGGGAAAGGGGGCATGACAATTCCTTGGTGGGAATTCCCCCAGTGGGTATTGCCAGTGGAGGAGCTTCCATATGGCAGTTCAATGGGAAATCATGTCCTGGTCTGCACTGAAGCCCTGGGGGCCTGTTGCAATACCCAGGCAGGCTCCCCAGAGTCAGTTCTCTCTACCAGAGGCCCACGGACTGCGCCTGCTTCCCTCTTCTCTTATAAAGCCAGGTATGGGCATTTTTTTTGTTGTTTGTTTTTTTGAGACAGAGTCTGGCTCTGTCGCCCAGGCTGGAGTGCAGTGGTGTGACCTCGGCTCATGACAACCTCCGCTTCCTGGGTTCAAGCCATTCTCCTGCCTCAGCCTCCTGAGTAGCTAGGATTACAGCTGCCCACCACCATGCCCGGCTAATTTTTCTGGTATTTTTAGTAGAGACGGGATTTTACCATGTTGGCCATGCTTGTCTCAAAATCCTGACCTTGTGATCTGCCTGCCTTGGCATCCCAAAATGCTGGGATTACAGGTGTGAGCCACCACACCTGGTTTTTTTTTTTTTCATTTAATGCTCTTTTTTTTTTTTGAGATGGAGTTTCACTCTTGTTGCCCAGGCTGGAGTGCAGTGGCATGATCTCAGTTCACTGCAACCTCTACCTCCTGGGTTCAAGTGATTCTCTTGCCTCAGCCTCCTGAGTAGCTGGGATTACAGGCATGCACCACCACACCTGGCTAATTTTGTATTTTTAGTAGAGACAGGGTTTCTCTGTGTTGGTCAGGCTGGTCTTGAACGCCTGACTTCTTCAGGTGATTCCCCCACCTCGGGCTCCCAAAGTGCTGGGATTACAGGCATGAGCCACTGTGCCCGGCCTTTAAGACCTTTTTTGCTAAGCACTGCTGGGAAACACATGGAGGAGAGCAAAACCTGACAAGCCTGGCGCTGCTCTTCCCGTGTCTGCGGGGTGGGGAGAACGGGAAGTTGTGAAAATTTACAGGTGTGTCTCAGACTAAAGGGTTTTGAAACACTGGCTGAAGCAGTTTGTGTTTAGCGAGAGGGCACAGGAGTGTTCCTGATGGGAAAGATAACCAGTGTCTAGAATTTGAGGCAGGAGATAGAGGTTTTGCTGGTGGCATTGTGGTGACACTCCTAGAGCTGGAGCCAGGAGGGGAGGACCCACTGCTCTGTGAAGAGGGCGTCTTCACGTGGAACAAGACTGGACAGTGGGAGCCCACCAGGGACCCCGTGAACAAGAATCTGAACTTGTTCGTTTGAAAACAAAGCAAGATGAGCAACATGATGTGAAGCATTCAGAGTAGGGGTAGTGGACTGGATCAAAGAGAGAGGCAGTTCTATCATCTTTCTGTGTCCTGTGCCTCCTGTTTCTTCCTTCATTTGTTCATTAAGCAAATGTTTATTGATTATTTATAATGGGCCAGACTGGCCTAGGGATATGAGACACAGTGGGAAATAAGACCAGGATGGTCCCAGCACTCATGGGGCTTATATTCTAGTAGATAGAGCATAAATAAACTTGCCAATAAAATCTCTGCCATAGCTCTCATCACTTTCAGATGTAGATTAAAACATCCGAGAGTGCCTGTAACCCCAGCACTTTGGGAGGCCAACATGGGTGGATCCTTGAGGTCAGGATTTGGAGACCAGCCTGGCCAACATGGTGAAACCCCATTTCTACTAAAAATACAAAAATCAGCTGGGCACGATGGCATGCACCTTAATCGCACCTACTCAGAAAGCTGAGTCAGGAGAATCACTTGAACCCGGGAGGCGGAGGTTGCAGTGAGCTGAAATCGTGCCACTGCACTCCAGCCTGGGCGACAAAGCGAGACTCTGTCTCAAATAAAACAACAAACAAAAACATGACAAAACATCTGAGAGTGATATGAGCTATGGCAGAGTTTTAAGATAGTTCCATGAATGCTAGAAAATCACTGGTTCTAAAAGACCTGGAGGCCTCCTCAAGAGAGATTTTGAAGGCAAAAAGTGAGTAGCATAGAGCCAGTTTTGGGAGGTTTGGAGAACATACCATTGAGAGAGAACAGCCAGTACAAAGGCCCTGAGGCAAGTGAGAGCTTTGTTCAAGGAACAAGAAGGCCACTATGGCTAGGATGGAGTGAGCACAGGGAAGATGTTAGGAGCACATCAGGTTTTCGTCCCCTCTGGGTGTCCTCGGTCAGGTTATTCAGCCACTCTGTGTGCTGCCCTGGCTGCCAGCTCTAGGCTTCACTGATCAGAATTTGGCTGTTCATGGATGTAAATCCAAACTCTCTTTTACTTTACATTTTCATTTTGATTATTATCTTAAGAACAGTCATAAAAGTATTTTCTGGGTCATCTTGATGAAGCCAGCACTAAAAGCAAAAGCCATGGATTTCTTAATTCTGTGCATGTATGTTCCTATAATTGGCATGTGCTAAAATGAAGGCTCAGGAAATCCAAAAGATTTTTGCAGTATTTGAATAGAAAAAAGAGGGGTGGAGGGAAGTAAGTGTGGGACAGTGAGGTGTGGGCAGACTGAAGAACCCTGGTGGGCAGCCAGTACTATGTTTATGTTTTGAGTGGGATTCCCATTTTTACATAACAGCCTCCTACATTTGTGAGAAGCAGTCTTAGCAGTTGTATGGTATAGCATTTCCCTTCCTGCCCCCAGACTCAGTAATTGGATTAGATGCCATTTAATATAGTTTTTAATTCCTGTGAATAAATTATCTTTTTAGATTTACCAAGTAAATCTGTAAAATCAGAATGAAGGGATTGCTCCCTTCCCAGCATTTGGTTAAGCTGAATTCTGATGATCTTTAACCTGCAAGCAAAGCTTTGAAGTTCCTAATAACTTTTGTGTTCAATAGTTTTCATGCTTATGTAAATAGACACACTGTAACATTTTGAAGTTAAAGCTCCCAAAAAACCTCACATACATAACTTGTCCCAGAGACTCTATTTTTCTACTGCAAAACACAATATGGACCATTGAGTTTTAGTGAAACTACATAATTTCAAATGGAAATAATTTATTTTGTTTTTAAAATTTTGCATTTGTGCATAATAAGTTACATTTCAATAAAAATAAAGTAAATGCATTTACTTAACTTATTTTCCATGTGGGCATTTTCTTCTTCAAATATGTTCCATGATTACTTAGGTTTGAGATTCACTATTTCGACTTACAAACAGAACATTTCAAGTGATCAAATACACAACTTTAGGATTCTGGCCTTAGCTGCAGTTGAAACCTAGATTTAACTATGATGTCCCAGTAAAGGAATATACCTAAAAGATAGATGATATGATAAAGGAATGGGATATTGCATCATGCAGCTATTCTCTGCCAGCATGTCCAGCATCAGGCATCTTTGGAAGCATATTTTTGAAAACAGGTATCCTCAGGCCAGGTGAGGTGGCTCACGCCTGTAATCCCAACACTTTGGGAGTCCGAGGCAGGCAGATCATGTGAGGTCAGAAGTTCAAGACCAGCCTGACCAACATGGTGAAACCCTGTCTCTACTAAAAATACAAAAATTAACCAGGCATGGTGACTAACACCTGTAATCCCAGCTACTTGGAAGGCTGAGGCAGGAGAATCGCTTGAACCTGGGAGGCGTAGGATACAATGAGCTGAGATCAGGCCATTGCACTCCAGCCTGGGCAATAAGAGCAAAACTCCATCTCAAAAAAAAAAAAAAAAATAGAAAATAGGTATCCTTCTTCTCTCCGTATCATTTTATTATTGATCCCTGAAAGACTGATAACCTTGGTAAAATAGCTAGCTCAATGTGTAGCCAATAACTATCCCAAGGTGTTTGGTTTTCCCCTCCCTCATTCCCACCTTCCCCTTTTCTATCTCCTTCTCTTCCTCCTTTCCTCCTTTTCTTGTACACCCCACCCCTTGCCCCACACACATCATATATATCATTGTAGTTTATAATTCAAAATGATTTATCAATACTAAATATGTCAGCTTTTCTTTTCTAATCATGCCTCCTTTGCAGGGCATATGTATATGTGTGTGTGAGTATATACAGGAAATGTATCCATGTATCTGTTACTGGAATGGGGTATCCATCCAGACCCCAAGTGAGGGTTCTTGGGTCTTGTGTGAGAAAGAATGCAGGGTGAGTCCACAGAGTACGTGAAAGCAAGTATATTAGAAAATTAAAGGAATAAAGAATAGCTACTCCTTAGGTAGGAAGAGCAGCCCAGAAGGCTGCTGTTTGGCTTTTTTTTTTTTTTTTTTTGTTCTGAGATAGAGTCGCGCTCTGTCACCAGGAGCCAGGCTGGAATATAGTGGCACAATCTCAGCTCACGGCAACCTCCGCCTCCCGGGTTAAAGCAATTCTCCTGTCTCAGCCCCCTGAGTAGCTGGGACTACAGGCGCATGCCACCACAACCAGCTAATTTTTTGTATTTTTGGTAGAGACAGCGTTTCACCATGTTGGCCAGGATGGTCTCAATCTCTTCACCTCATGATCCACCTGCCTCGGCCTCCCAAAGTGCTAGGATTACAGGCGTGAGCCACTGTGCCCAGCCTGGTTGGCTATTTTTATGGTTATTTCTTGATTATGTGCTAAACAAGGGGTGGATTATTCATGAGTTTTCCAGGAAAGGGGTGAGCAATTCCTGGAACTGAGTTTCTTCCCATTTTTAAACCATATAGGACAACTTCTGGGCCTTGCCATGGCATCTGTAAACTGTCATGGCCTGGTGGATGTGTCTTGTAGCATGCTAATGCAATATGATTAGCTATACTTGAGCAGTGAGGATGACCAGAGGTCACTTGTAGCCATCTTGGTTTTGGTGGGATTTGGCTGGCTTCTTTGCTGAATGCTGTTTTATCAGCAAGGTCTTTGTGACCTGTATCTTGTGCTGACCTCCTGTCTCGCCCTATGACTAAGCACAGCTACTTCCAGGGAATGCAGCCTAGTTAGGTCTCTGCCTTATTTTACCCAGACCCTACTCAATCAAGATGGAGTTGCTGTGGTTCAAATGCCTCTGACAGATCTGTCTGCCTGTTGGAAAGGACTTTTGTCAACTTGTCATGTTGCTTATATAAATATAGAAATATGTGTTTAAAGCTTGATGGATACTCCACCATCACACTCTCTTCTCCTCTCCCACATCACTCTAGTGCTGATCCATTTTTAGAAATGATTTTTTTCGGGTGGGGTTTGACCAGATGTGGATATTTAGAGATACGTCTACAGTCTTCCAACTATAGAAGCCTATATGTCTTTGAATCTTGCTTCTTGTGTGTAAATGTGCTACTGTTTTTCTTTGATATATGAATCAAATAATTAATTTGCATTTAGTTGCTTAAGCCTGTCTTCATAGCCTGGGGAGAACTGATGGCTGTCACTTGTCATTCTCTACCCCTCAACACCCCACACTCCATTTGGTACTTCATTTCTTCTTCTCGAGGTGTGAACGTCTCAAGAAAGATGTTGACTGGCCCCCCTGGTTGGGATGACAATGAGTGATAGGTAGTCTTGCATTTCTTGATCATTGACAAGATCACCCTTTGGCAAGCTCTTCACCTCTTTTTTTTTTTTTTTTGAGATGGAGTCTCGTCTGTTGCTCAGGCTGAGTGCAGTGGCATGATCTTGGCTCACTGTAACCTCTGCCTCCCGCGTTCAAGCAATTCTCCTGCCTCAGCTTCCTGAAGAGCTGGAATTGCACCTGCCATCATGCCCAGCTAATTTTTGTATTTTTAGTAGAGACAGGGCTTTGCCATGTTGACCAGGGTGGTCTCAAACTCCTGACCTCAGGTGATCTGCCTACCTTGGCCTCCCAAAGTGCTGGTATTACAGACGTGAGCCACTCTGCCCAGCCACTCGTTCGCTTTTCTATAAAACACATTACAGATAGATACCCATGTGTAGGTAGATACGCATGTTGAGAGAAGCATGTTGATCCAGCTGTGCAAGCTTTACAGTAAAGAATTTCTGGGAATATCTTCACCTTTGGCACAGTCCTTCAGTCTCATCCCCTATGTTCCTAATAGGAGCGGTAATGGGGTATCTGGCGTGATGACTTACTGGAAAAGTCTATTGAGCCTGCTTATAATTCTTTGATTTGGAGGAGGAGGGCACTATTTTTCATTGCTTCGTTCATTCAAAACATATTAAGCTACTACTCCATGTCTGACAACTTCCTTTCTGGCTAGTCTGTGGTCATGGCAATGGGCGGATGATACCTTTTGTTTTCTGTTGTGTCTCTGATATCTTTCACATTGAAGAGCATGGAGGAAGTACTCGTATCATATTTCTGCCAGAATGAGGAGGAGGGAAGCACTCAGAGGTGACAGTCCTATGATTTAGTCTTTAGCCTTCTTCCTGTGAATCATCATTTCATCTTTCTTGAGCTCCTGTTGGTTTCTCTACTACACGTGTGTTTCTTTACTTTCCTTGTAGTATTTCTTCCTTGAGCTCAGCATTGCAGGCACTGCTTGTTCAGGCTTAGCCCATAGACAGAAAATACTTATTGAGCACTTACTGTATATCCAGCACTCTTCCATGCACTGTACATGTATAAACTTATTTCCTCTTTCCAGCAACTTAGGAGATGTGTGTCTTCATTATCACCTTAACTGAAGAAACCAAAGATCAGGAAGGATTCAGACTTAATGCAAATGATCCACTATCTGAGATGCTGTTTAATCAATCTGGGCTCAATTATTTCAGTTTTCTATTTGGCCGTGGGCTTTTTGGTTGTTTGTTTTAGTTGGCACAGAACTCAAGGTCCTTGGTCTTTTCATGCCCTTTTTCATCAGTGTCGCAAGTACTTGCTCCGTAAGGAAATGGTTTTAATTTTACTTTTCTGTAAAAGTAAAAAAATCCTACTCGGTAATGTAGTGGTTTAATCTTTTGTTTTGTCTTGTTTTTTTGAGATGGAGTCTCCTACTCTTGCCTTGGCTGGAGTACAGTGGGTTGATCTTTGCTCTTTGCAACCTCTGCCTCCCAGATTCAATCAATTCTCCTGCCTCAGCCTCCTGAGTAGCTGTGATTACAGGCACCCACCACCATGCCTGGATTTTTTTTTTTTTTTTGTATTTTTAGTAGAGACGGGGTTTCACTATGTTGGCTAGGCTGGTCTTGAACCCCTGACCTTGTGGTCTGCCTGCCTTGGCCTCCGAAAGTGCTGGGATTACAGGCATGAGCCACTATGTCCAGCTTTTTTTTTTTTTTTTTAATATTGACTGACATGTCAAGAGACCCTGCAGGCTTTGAGCATATGCTTTTCCAGTCATTGGTTCAGATATCGCATCCAGTGGAAATCCAGTCCACATCCAGTGGAGATTATTGGATGTGATATCCACATCCAGTCCACATCCAAAGGAAATTATTGCATGTGATATCTGAACCAGTTGCAAGCCTGATCTCTCAGCCTCCTTCAATTGCTGTTTTCCAGGTAAATGTTATTGCTGTGATTATTATAATTTTGCATTCTCTGCTTGGCATTTTTTCAGAGTGGCATTCTTTCCTTGAAAGTTTAAAAAAATTAAAGATTTTGAGAAAGTTTGAAGCTTGTTAAGTAAACTAACAACTAAAAAGCTTAAGATTCTTTTATTTGTTATTACCTTTTTTATTTGCTCATGCATGTGTACATGCCTGCATTCAATCAAATGTTTATTACATGCCAGGACATACATACTAAGGACAAGTGCTTACTTTAGGTAACTAGGCAGACGGACTCCTGCCCTAGTTCATCAGGCTCATTGGAATAGAACTTCCAGTGGCTGAAAGAGCACTGGCCTTGGTTTTACCCTCTTTATCAGGAACTAACTCTTTATTCTCTGGTGAGTCACCCAAATGTCCAGGCTTTTCACCTGCAAAACGAGTCCATTGGCCTAGATGTTCTCTATCAACTCGAAAGGGCTAAGATATTTATGATAAAGGATATGCTGTCCAGTGACCATCAACAGTATCATTCAGAGCAGACCTGTTCAGTAACGGGGAAGTTGCCTTCTCAACTGGAGGCTGTACTGGACAAATAACATTAACTATTCCGCCTCCAGGGTTTCTCATTTAACGGTGGGAGCTAATATGAAAGGAAGCTGTTTCTAAGCCAGTGAGACTTGAAGGTTTGCAGGTTTTTGCCTGCAAGCAAGACCAACTACATAATTTACAGGATCTAGCACAAAATTAAAATGTGGATCCTTTGTTCAAAAAATGTTCAGGATTTCAAGACATAGCAGAGCATTAAAGCAAGCATGGTACCCTTCTGAGAACACAGGGCTCCAGCGTCACTTGATGGGTCACAGGCCAACTAAGTCGGCCCAGCTGTAAATGGATCTGGTTAAAGGCAGTTGTATCTTTTTATTTTGTAAGCAGATTGAGTGGTATATTACTATCTCACAATGTGTTATTACTTTTGCTGTTACGACTAAGATTATTGTTTTAAGTGATAGTACCCCATGCCCATCTTCTCTTTTGAGAGTCCGAATCCCTTGAGATAAGGACTATAGCTTGCCTAATTTGTGATTTTCCCCTCAGCTAGACTCCTAGTATGATGTGTTTGTTAAATGCAATGAGTGTAATAATTACTTATCACGAGGAGAAATTGTAATTCTTTTTCCCCCAGAAGGACCACTTCCAGGGAAATGAGTTTTTAAAATCCAGCTTATTTAAAGTCAAAATAGGCTGGGCACAGTGGCACACAGCCGTAATCCCAGCACTTTGGGAGGCCGAGGTGGGCAGATCACAAGGTCAGGAGTTCGAGACCAGCCTGGCCAATGTGGTGAAACCCTGTCTCTATTAAAAATATAAGAATTAGCTGGGCGTCGTGGTGGGCACTTGTAGTCCCAGCTAGTTGGCAGGCTGAGACAGGAGAATCGCTTGACCCCGGGAGGCGGAGGTTGCAGTGAGCGGAGACATCGCCATTGCATTCCAACCTGGGCAACAAGGGCAAAACTCCATCTCAAAAGAAAAAAAAAAGAAGTCAGAGTAATATTTAATAAGGTGTTTGTGGAAACAGAGATGGGCCATTGGGTGAAATGCTCTGAAATAGAACTACGCCTGTGTAGTGTAAGAGGGAAGACTAAGATAGTGAGTTTTTGCTTTTTGTTTGTTTGTTTCCAAAAACCTTTTTGATGTAACACAAGCCAGTATTTTTGTTGCTAGTTGGCACTTCATGAAAGATGATAGCCGGCTAGGGAGAGCTAAGAAAATCAGTGAGTAGAGTTGACAGACTTGCAGTGTGTGTAACTCTGCCTTTATCCTGTGTGATATTTTAAATAAACGGTTTTCTTATGTAGGGGACAGTTATTACTGTGACTGTCCCACATAGCCAAAGAGAAGCCAAAAGAGGCCGACATGCTGAAGGAGTTATAAATTGCACATGTAAACAGCTGGATGTTTGGGTGTTGGTGAAGCCTCTGAGATGAGACGGATGAAATATGCTGAGACATTCAAGGCTTTCATTGCTAGTTTTCTTGCAGAATTGTTAGCAGATCTTTAAACCAAGAGACACTGGCAGTGCACTTATTTTCCATAATCTGGACTCTCCAGGAAAATTTAAAAATCCCTTCAAATAGAAGGTTAATAAACATGTTTATAGGCCAAGCCTTTTCTGTGATCATTTTTGTTGGGTCCGAATCTTCTGCGCTGACAGAGTTGAACTGTCTGCCTTCTTGCTTTTCTTTATCCTGTTTGTCTTCCTCTGTGTGGCTTTGGCTTCAGTGACCCCTCCCTCTTCCCAGGTTCCTAGAAGCAAATTGTCCTTATGAGCTAATGCATTTGGGTCCTTTGAATTTGCTCAGTAATTTTGATAATTAATGACTTTTTGTGGATTCGGTTCTTGGGCACCTCCACTGCATCCTGCTTCTAGCCATGACTCCCTGCATTAGTGATTCTGCCTGAATGAAAAAAATGGCTTATTTTAAAAGTGAGAGAAATTTATCTGAAGAGCAGTCAGTTAGATGGACATGGGAGAAGAGGCCCTCTCTGAGGTTTTACGTGGTCTGTCTTAAAAGGAACACACCTGAGTTCTAGTAATCCCTAGGATTATAAGCTGTAGTGCAATGATCAGCTTAGATCCATATCAGGGCCAATAAATTTGTCTAAAAAACTTTGAATACAAGAGGAGATGAAGGATAGAGAAGCAAATAAGTTTTACCACTCAAATGATCTAGAGAATAATATCAAAGTTCCCCATGACACTTGCATTGGAATTTTACTTTGATTATAGACTTACGTTCTTTACGAAGATCACAATTCTTCCTAGAGCAAATATATCACCATGCTAGCAGCTAGCAGATCGAAGACAGAGTGCAGTCTCTTCTATGGGCTTGATTTTAGACTAGAGGCAAATTGCTTAACCCTTTGAGTCTTGGTTTCCTTATTTAAAATTGAAGCTAAAAGAGATAACATATGAAATGGCTACTGCAAGACAAGAGGGATGAGAACAATTTCTTGTTTCTTTTTTGCTGTTGTTTGTTTTTTATATAAGGCCTCCCTCTGTTGCCCAGGCTGGAGTATAGTGGCACGATTTTGGCTCATGCATCCTCAACCTCCTGGGCTCGAGTGATCCTCTCACCTCAGCCTCCAGAGTAGCTGGGACTACAGTGTGTGCCACCACACGTGGCTAATTTTTTTTTTTTTCTATTTTTTTCTTCTCTCTCGCTCTCTCTCTCTCTCTTTTTTTTTTTTTTTTTTTTTGTAGAGACAAGGTCTCCCTATGTTGCCTAGGTTGGTCTTGAATTCCTGGGCTCAAGTGATCCACCCATCTTTGCCTCCCAAGGTGTTGAGATTGCAGGTGTGAGCCACTACACCTGGCCAATTTCTTGTTTTTATGTCAAAACTACTTCAGATCTGTTCTCATAAACCTGGAGTCAAATGGCTTCCATAAATGGAAAAGGCTTACAAGTGCTGTGAGGTGATGGGACTCTTTCTCTGTAGGCTTTTTGAGAGCAAGATATTTTCTCCATGTACTTCTGCTTCGTCTTTGAAATATGCTGCCAAATCTCCTCCTGTAATAGCTATAGGGTTTTTTTTTTTTTTTTTTTAGGTAGTCGCATTGATTCACTCATTCTTTCAACAATTATGTGTGTGCCAAAGACTAAATGCTGTAAAAAGAGAGAAGAATAAGAGAGACACAGCTGCTGTTGTCACAGCTCCTTTTCCTGTCATCTGAGGAAAGCCACAGAATATAATCTAGGTGAGGAGAGTGACACTATATTTATGAAAGCACTTCAAGTGCATTCCCATTTCCATCCTAAAGATGCCCACAGTGGGCTTGGGGTAGCATTATCATAGTTTCTTCTTACTTAAAAAATTATAGTTCTATGTTTTAGAATTTTTTTTCTCCGTGGAAACATGTCTCTAAGTTTATAATAAAAGTCATTTTGCTTTATTTTATTTTATTGTTGTTGTTATTTTTGAGACGCAGTTTAATTTTGTATTTTTAATAGAGATGGGGTTTCTCCATATTGGTCAGGATGGTCTCCAACTCCCTACCTCAGGTGATCCATGTGCCTCGGCCTCCCAAAGTACTGGGATTACAGGCATGAGCCACTGCACCCAGCTTAATAAAAGTCATTTTAGAGCCAAACTTAACAGAGCACATACTTGTAAGCTTTAGGTTGTTAGAGAAATAGGCTGCAGGGTTTGGGACATTCTACAAGGAGCCCATTACATATCAAAATTGTGTCATTCATGTGTACATTTCAAGAGCCATTTACCTATATACTCTACTAATAACTCATCTAAAATATAAAATTCTTTTTGAACTGGCAGACTGCAATATAGGGAATAAAGGGATGCTCGTTTTGCCTAATCTTTATAACACTTGGTTAGGTTTTATGCCTTTCCATACTATACTGGACCAGATTTCTCCTTCCTCCTGCTATTCTGCCCTCCAGATCTGCTGTAGTGTAGAAAGCACTGTTCCTCTGGACTTCCTACATACCTGTTTTGGCCTGTGATAAATATTTTTCTCTGACATTGCACAATGATGTAACCAAGGAGGCCAATGTAAGGTCAGCAGTATCCACATGACACGGTAATTACAGACAACTGCTGATTGCTTTTGTGCTCAGAAGGTTTGGAAAGATGTAGCATAAAGGTGTAAACAGATCATTTCCTTTTAGGTTTTGTTAGCAGTGCAATCCAAAGGGATTCCCACTTATTAAGCATTCCTCCCTTTGGCTTTGAGAGCAGCCAAAAATAAACCCCCCCGAGTACTACTCTGGAGGGTAGCTGATGACATATAAAGTAAATCTCTTAATTGCATGTGAACTCTAGACCACATTGGTCAGTTCCTTGTGTATTTCTAATAGTCCTAGCCCAGTGCCATACATATGGTGGGCATTCAATAAATATTACCCTTGTACAGTGGGGACAGAGAAGGGAATTTCCCCCAAATCAGGCAATTTTAGAGTTGGCTATATGAATCACCCAGTTATTTTCTTAAAATGCAGATTGTGATTCAGTAGATCTAAGGAAATTCTCCAGTTCTAGCATGTTCCCATGTAATACAAATTTCTCTTATCCAAGAGTCTATTAACCAGACACAGCTACGGCCAGAACCCACCTATTTTAACTCTTAGTCTGGGATTATTCCCAGTACATCAACGATGGTGAATACATGTCTCTTCGTTTTCCTTCTCACTCTTACTAGACAGATAACACTGATTGATTGGTGAGCTCATTCCCACTGAGCCAAGATGCAACTTTGGAATTGTTCTCAATGTGGTGCTCCCCATGCAGCAAGAGCCGATTCAGAGAGTTATTCCAAAACACACTTCGGGGAAGGGTGGAAAGTCGGGTCATCTTTATACTCTGTGTTGCTTCTTTTTTTTGAGACAGAGTTTCACTCTCATTACCCAGGCTGGAGTGCAATGGCGCGATCTCGGCTCACTGCAACCTCCGCCTCCTGGGTTCAGGCAATTCTCCTGCCTCAGTCTCCCGAGTAGGGGGGATTACAGGCACGCGCCACCATGCCCAGCTAATTTTTTGTATTTTTAGTAGAAACGGGGTTTCACCATGTTGACCAGGATAGTCTCGATCTCTTGAGCTCATGATCCACCCGCCTGGGCCTCCCAAAGTGCTGGGATTACAGGCGTGAGCCACCACGCCTGGCCCTCTGTGTTGCTTCTTTAAGTTAAGTAAACATGCTGAAACTTCAAAGCCCTTTTCTTCCTGAAGTCTTCTCAAGCCACCCACACCCTCCTTCTAACTGTCCTTTCTTCTTCCTTCTGTTCGTTTTGTTTTGTTTGAAACAGGGTCTCTGTTGCCCAGGCTGGAGTGCAATGGCCCGATCTCAGCCCACGGCAACTTCCACCTCCTGAGTTAAAGTGATTCTCCTGCTTCAGCCTCCCAAGTAGCTGGTTTGCAGACAGCCACCACCACACCCGGCTAATTTTTGTATTTTTAGTAGAGACAGGGTTTCACCATGTTAGTTAGGCTGATCTTGAACTCCTGATCTCAAGTGATCGGCCCACCTTGGCCTCCTAAAGTGCTGGGATTACAGCCTGAGCCTCTGTGCCCGGCAGTTTTAAATTTTGGGCTAAATGACTATTGTTAAATGACTTTTGCTAAATCACTTCCCTCTTGCATCCTCCTGCTTCTTATATCTATAAAATGAACTGCTTGTGGACAGTTGCTCAGGGCCCAGCCAGTATTAGCATTAGAAAGGATTGCCTCCTTAGCCGGTGATTATTCCAGTGTGGGCTCTTTGCAGACAACAATGGAAACTGGTTCACTTGACCAGAAAAAGAAATTATTAAGGACTATTGGACAGCTCACAGTATAGACAGAGTGGTTAGGACTGAGCTGGAGCTGCTGCCTGGAATCTTGTCCAGACAGCCAAGATAACACTGGATGTTGGGCAGTGCTTTGGCTGGACATTGAAATGCTGCATCTGATTGGCTAACTTAGGGTCCGTTTATAGCCCTAAGGAGGCAAGGGGTGCAAGGGGAGAGAGAAACTGGCCTTTTTCTCCTTCCACAGTAGGAGGCAAACTATGCCTCTCTCAGACCTGACAATGTGAAATTCCTCAATCCTAAGAAAGGTGGATTGGTTACTGAGTATAACAGATGACTGTCATAACTTTGATGTTCGTGGAAAGCTCTTTATAAAAGTTTCTAAATGAAAATAAAACTTGACTACCAACAAACTCTGGTAACACAACTTGCCCCTCTGTTCTTTTGAGTGCTGACTTCTGATTGTTTCTCACCACATTGTCAACTTCTTGGGAAAGTAGCCCGTTTGTTTTAAAGCAAATTGCCAGGGATTTTTTTTCTTTTTTTTCCCCCACCTTAGACCTCAGGAGATAAAATTAATTGACCTCTTTAAATACATGGAGTTGCTCTTTTTCTTGTTTTTGAAGGGAGACACTTAGGAATTTCAGCAATTGGGGGTGTGAGTTCTAAGGGCGGGTGTGGTTTAGATAGCACACAGCAGTTTCAGGAAGACCCTGTTTTCCTTTCAAGCAAAAGCTGCCACCTCTGAACCGAAGTGGATTATTGCCTGCAGCAACAAATCCAGTTCTCAGTTGAAATCCTGCAGTTTTATGGGAATTTCAGTGAAACTTTTAAAGCTGTAATTTTTGTAACTGGAGTTAAAAAAAAAAAAGAAAAAAAGGAAGAAAACAAATCTGAATAAAGCAACATAATCCATTGCAGAGTCTGTACAGTTCTATTTCATCTATCATGAATGTTTTCCAGGCAGATGAAAAAATGTTTCTGAATGTTGAATATATGCAAACATTACAATCAAGGATAATTGTGTCTGTGTGCTTTGACTCTCATTTTGCTTTCTCTTCCTTCATCTTCTCCTGTACCCTATAGGAATGTGATCACAGACACAGAAGTAGAATTTGCATTTGTATAAATAATGCCCAAGCTGTTTGGAAAAAAGGCTCCCATATTGGGCACAAGGTTTAGAGATGGCATTTTCTGCCTCAAATCTTGGTTGGAGTTAGATCATGGAAATAATGCCTTTTATCTGTATGGACATGAGAGTTTACTCAGCCGCTTTCCGTCTGCCCTCCTCATTTGATCTACACTCTCTAACCTCATGAAGTTGGCTGAACTAGCGTTATTATTCTCATTTTGCCAATGAATGAATGAGGCTCAGAAGAAAGCATCTAGGTTAGAGATTTCTAGGTGATGTTTCTAATGTTTCCGTCTGTAAAATTGTTGTTGCTCTTATCAAGTATATGAGCTGGTTGCTGTTTTCTCTCTTTGGTGAGTGACAGGATTCCCTTTTATGTGTCTTGGGTCTGTCTCCTAGAGCCCTCATGAGACTTAATGAGGAGTATTTGTAAGGTGCTTGAAGATCCGCAGATAAAAGGAGCACCTGTTAGCCTTTATTATGAAAGTAGCGGGGCCTCTTGAAAAGCTGTGCCCTTGTTGTTAATGATGCTGGTTAGAGCAGTTGCAGGCGGGACTTTGCCCAAAGCCTTTATTAGTCATTACTCTCAGGAAATGCATCCCCACCAGGATGTTACTTTGTAAGCTGTAATGCATTTTTAAAACAGAGAAAGGAAAATAAAAACCACCTTTTTGATGTAAAACGTTAAAGGATGACCTGTTACTGTGATGGTATGTTTTACAAATTTGAAGATACAAACTGGTTCCAAAATGTACATCCTGTATGTTTAGGAAGGGATGGGGGGAGTCTTGTAGATCCGTGCTGGTGGTGGGGTCATGCTTGATGATGTGTTGGAGGAGCAAACTGGTGGTTCCCAAACACCAGTGGCTGTTCTGAAGCAGCCACTCCTGGTTTGTTGTTGTTGTTGTTTGTTTATTTATTTATTTTTCGAGGTGGAGTTTTGCTCTTGTTGTCCAGGCTGGAGTGCAATGGCGCAATCTCCGCTCACTGCAACCTCCGCCTCCCAGGTTCAAGCGATTCTCCTGCCTCAGTCTCCCAAGTAGCTAGGATTACAGGCATGCGCCACCACCGGCTAATTTCATATATTTAGTAGAGACGGGGTTTCACCATGTTGGCCAGGCTGGTCTCGAACTCCTGAGCTCAGGTGGTCCACCCAAAGTGCTAGGATTACAAGCGTGAGTCACTGCGGCTGGCCAGTAGCCACTTCTGTTATCCCAGCACAACTGTGGCTAAGTTATCTTCACAGGGATGGTCAGCTTCCTCCTCCCTCAAATAATCCTGAAGGTGATAATACTGACCTAATTGTCTAGGAATTTGGAAAGAGTAACTAATGAATGATTGTAAGGCATATTGGTTGTATAAAGGCATGCTTATAAACACTGACTGAAATAACTAATAAGAAAACAGCAGTCCCTCTTCCTTCCCAGGAGATTTTGCATAATGATTATTTTCTGTGGTGTTTTCTTTGTTAAATGAAAATGTTGCCCGTGCTTAAGAGCTAATGCAGGGAAAGAATACAGGAGGGATTTAGGAATATCTTATTTATTGGTACATAATTTTGCTGTTGAAGTCACATTACAGATGCTGTTAAAAAATGTAAAAATGGGGCCAGGCACGGTGGCTCACGCCTGTAAATCCTAGCACTTGGAGGCCAAGGCGGGTGCATCACCTGAGGTCAGGAGTTTAAGACTAGCCTGGCCAACATTTTGAAACCCCATCTCTACTAAAAATACAAAAATCAACCCAGTGTGGTGGCAAGGGCCTGTAATCCCAGCTACTCAGGAGGCTAAGGCAGGAGAATTGCCTGAACCTGGCAGGTGGAGGTTGCAATGAGCCGAGATTACACCACTGCACTCCACCTTGGACAACAGAGCAAGACTCTGCCTCAAAAAAAATTTTTTAAAATTGATTTTTCCCCTTTCTGTTCTCTCTCTCTCATTCATTGTTCTCTCTTTAACCTCGACCCTTGGTTCCTATTCTCCTTCTCATCAGCTCCACCGTATCAACTGTCAACATGATGTGGAGTGCTCTTGCTTCCTATTAAACCCAAGATAAAGAAATCAGGACTTAAAACTCTTCTTAACACATAGTAAATACATAAAACCTCCATTTACTGTTTGTAATATATTATCTGACCTTCTAAATAACATATAGTTGATTCATTTAATATAATCTGGAATTTAAACCAGGAATATTTATTTAATGGTTAGCTCTTGGTCAGGTACGGTAGCTCATGCCCGTAGTTGCAGCACTTTGGGAGGCTGAAGCAGAAGGATCACTTGCCCTTGCCCTGGAGTTAAGACCAGCTTGGGCAGCATGGCAAGATCCCATCTCTACAGATATTTTAAAACTCACCCTCCCAACTCTGGTCCCAGCTAATTGGGAGAGTGAGGTGGGATGATTGCTTGAGCCCAAGAGTTTGAAGCTGCAGTTAGCTGTACTCCAGCCTCAGCAACTGAACAAAACTTTGTCTCCAAAACAAAAACAAAAACTTAACTCTTAACTTAGATGCCGGCCAAGCGTGGTGGCTTATGCCTGTAATTCCTGTACTTTGGGAGGCCAAGGTAGGAGGATAGTTTGAGACCAGCCTGGCAACATAGGGAGACCCCATCTCTACCAAAAAAAAAAAAAAAAAGCCTGGTATGGAGATGCAATGCCTGTAGTCCCAGATACTCTGCAGGCTGATGTGGGAGGACTGCGTGAGCCCAGGGGTTTGAGGCAGCAGTGAGTGAGCTGTGATCACACCACCACTCCAGCCTGGGCAACAAAATGAGACCTTGTCTCCAAAGCAAAACACAAAAAAAAAAACAAACCTCAGATGTCTTTTTAATTAATTTTCACTTTGATGAGCATGAAAGTTAAGAAGAGTTCTCGTGTTTTACTATTTTTCTGTAAAGTTGCATTCCTTTTTTCTCCAAGGATGTGTTGAGGCCAAAACAAAGGTCTCCATAGTAGAGGTAAGCTGTATTGAATTCTGCTAACAGTAGATTTTTCTTCCCTCTCAGGAATCTTAGAGGGTTCACTTAGGGGAACTGATCCATGAATATTTCTCATATTCTCCTCCAACAGTGTGTCTAACGCATCACGTCAGTGGTTATTCACATTGTAATAAGACACCCACAAAATAGTGCCTTAAAATAACAACTTCTATAGTTCCTCAAGATCCAGTGCCTTGCCTGGGTTGTTCCACGTGGCATCTGCTGGGGTCATTCATGTGGCTGCATTCGGCTGGCGGCTCAGTAGGACACTCAGCTCACCTCCATGCAGCCTCTCACACTGGAAGCGGGCTCTGGACTTCCTTACAGTGTGGCAGCTGGGTCCCAAGAGGCAGATTCCTAAAGAGCAAAAGAAGTTTCAGACCACTTATGGGTCATGCCCAAACAGACAGTGTCACCTCTGCAGCATTCTGCTGATCAGAACAAGACACAAAGCCAGCCTAGATTTAAGAGGAGGCAAATAGACTTATTTCTTTTTTCTTTTCTTTTTTTTTTTTTTAGTGTTTTTTTGAGATGGAGTCTTGCTCTGTCACCTAGGCTGGAGTGCAGTGATGTGATCTTGGCTCACTGCAACCTCCGCCTCCTGGGTTCAAGTGATTCTCCTGCCTCAGGCTCCCAAGTAGCTGGGAATTATGGGTGTGTGCCACCACGCCTGGCTAATTTTTTGTATTTTTAGTAAAGATGGGGTTTCACCGTATTAGCCAGGATGGTCTCAATCTCCTGACCTCTTGATCTGCCTGCCTCAGCCTCCCAAAGTGCTGGGATTACAGGCATGAGACACTGTGCCCGGCCTAGACTTACTTGTAGAAGGAAGAAGCAGCGGATGCAATCAGAGAAGGGAGGAATTGATGAGTTCGTCTTGGGAGACTAGTACATGCATAATATCTGTGCAGCATGGTTGTTACTGTCTATATTGAGCCGTATTTCCAACTAGTGGCGATCTGTGGAGCTCCTTTGAAGGAGAATCTATAATATTCCTAATAGGAATAATAGGACCTGGCACTGTGTTGGGTGCAGGGCAGAAGCTCACTATTGTTGAATGAAAGAACATGCTGTGATATTCTAGAAAGTTGAATGTAATAGAAATCCTACTAAGTAACATTGTTGGGAAATAGGAAAGACCAGCTTCACATTCAATGTAGCGATGTCTCTTTTGTTACAGCATCTCATGCTGTTTAAAGCTGCATTACAGGAGGCTTTGAAGCTCAGCAAGGAAGCCATTTGGCAGATAGCAGTGCTAACTGGAGGCTTATCACTAGAAAAGGTACAGGACTCCCCACATTAGTGTTCATCGTGTCAGGATTTTTGTGCCAGGCACCTAACAGTATGCTGACCAAGTCTGGTTGTCTCTGTATTTCTGGAACCTAAGACCTACCGCCCAAGGTGCATGTTAGCCATTCAGTGAATGCCAGGTTAGTGAGTAGTGGTCAGCAGTGCCTGAATGAGTGACAAGCAGAAAAGGAATGTAGGTCCTGTGTACTAACAGCATCGCCTGCCAGGTACCTCTGGGATGGAACCTGTGATTGCTTGTCCAGATACACCTTCATCTGCTGTTCTCTCTTCTGTACAGCAGAGACCATTCTACTGACAGAAGAGGCGGTGTTACCATACACATCAGAAAGTGTGAATGTGCTAATCACACCAGGTCCAGCTAGAGCTTTGCATCTTTGAGGCTA
Source organism: Callithrix jacchus (assembly GCF_049354715.1). Lineage (NCBI taxonomy): Eukaryota > Metazoa > Chordata > Mammalia > Primates > Cebidae > Callithrix > Callithrix jacchus. The sequence continues at coordinate 79,494,433 of NC_133517.1, forward strand.
AACCACTAGCTTAGTTAAATGAACCTTATATTGCACCTTAATACATTGGTGAGAATTTTATGAAAGCATATTATCAATGAAAATATTAAAAGAGCATACATGTATTAGGATGTATTAAGATGAAGGGTTTTTTTGTTTCGTTTTGTTTTGTTTGAGATGGCGTCTTACTCTGTCACCTAGGCTGGAGTCCAGTGGTGCAATCTTGGCTCGCTGCAACCTCCACCTCCCTGGTTCAAGTGATTCTCCTCCCTTAGCCTCTCAAGTAGTTGGGATTATAGGCACACACCATCACACCTGGCTAATTTTTGTATTTTAAGTAGAGACGAGATTACACCACGTTGGCCAGGTTAGTCTCGAACTCCTGACCTCAAGTGATCCACCCGCTTCAACCTCCCAAAGTGCCGAGATTACAGATGTGAGCCTCAGCACCCAGCCAGGATGAAGGTTTTTAAAAAGTCTATGGCTGTAAGAAGCTATTTATGAAAAGATCTTTACCTTGTGGTAGCTTACGAAAATCCTGTTTTTCATCTCCTTTAATTTTCTTTTTATCAGTATTATTACTGATACTACAATTTTGGTAAGACCCAGAGAGAAGAACTGATTGTGATAGGCTTTCTGGCTTACATTTCTTCTTATCTATTACCTTCTGAAGTAGCTATTTCTTAAACCGTATTGTTCAACTTTATTTTTTACTTTATTATTATTATTTTCTGAGACACAGTCTTACTCAATCACCTAGACTGGAATGCAGGGGCACTATCTCAGCTCACTGCAACCTCTGCCTTCCAGATTCAAGTGATTCTCCTGCCACCACAGGAGGAGGCCACCACACCCAGCTAATTTTCCTATTTTTAGTAGAGATGAGATTTCACCATGTTGGCCAGTCTCGAACTCCTCACTTCAGGTGATCTGCCCAACCTCAGCCCCACAACGTGCTGGGATTACAGGCGTGAGCCACTGCACCCATCCTTAAACAGTATTGTTAAACTTTAAATTGAAATCTGAACTCTTTGTTAAACTGCCTTTTCCAACTTTAATTCCCAGTTGTTTTTAATACCTTTCTATTATACTGTCTCATGTATATGTTGCTATTTTCAAAACTCAGTTGCAGAACAAGAACAGGCCTATATCCTGAGAACTATAAATCTCTTGCAGAAGGAGCAGGCCTTGCTGGGTTTTCTGGGTAATGGATGTGACTGTGTGTGGGTGCACACACCTGTGTGTGTCTGCGTGGCGCTCTGGGCCCTGGAGACTGGTATCAGAATTGCTCTGACCTAAAAATGTACTCTAGATTTTAACATACCTCCAGCAGAAGAGAGGAGGAAACATTTGCAGCATGGAATTATCGGTCCCATTACCACCCAGGTGTCAAGGAAATGAAGCTTTTCTATTACAAGATTGCAGTAAATCACACAAGAGGATGGCAGCTTCGTTAACATGGGTAAAGTTACCATAATTTATGTATAAATAACTTTTCTATGTCAAGACATAGTATCATTCAGTCCCAACAGAATAGCGTTTTTTCTAAGAAAAAAAAAAAAAAGGGAAATGTCAAAAAATCAGTTTCTATCAAAGAAATCCACAAAAGACAATGCTTTCCTCTGATAAACCTGACATTGACAAAGCCCACAGCACCTCTGCTTTATAGCTTTCAATTTTTATATCCAGCCAAAACAAAATATTTCAAACTTTATCACAAAAAGTGACTTTTGTTTTGTTTCGTTTTCTGAGACAGAAATTTCGCTCTGTTGCCCATGATGGAGCGCAGTGGCGCAATCTCGGTTTACTGCAGCCTCTGCCTCATGAGTTCAAGAGAGTCTCATGCCTCAGCCCCCTGAGTAGCTGGGACCACAGGCACATGCCATCATGCCCACCTCATTTTCTGTTTTCTTAGTAGACATAGAGGTTTGCTGTGATGGGCAGGCTGGTCTCGAACTCCTGACCTCAGGCAATCTACCCACCTCGGTCTCCCAAAGTGCTGGGATTACAGGAGTGAGCCACCACTCCCAACCTCAGATAGTTATTTGATGCATTGTTTATTTGGTTGTTGAAAGAAATATTTTGATTTTTTTTATAAGAATGAAAAATTTCAAATAACCTAAATTTCTATCAGTAGGAGATTGATTAAAAGCCTTGTGGTTCATCTGTATGGTAGAATATTAGGCAGGATTCTAGAAGAATGAGGGAGATCTAAATAAATGCCTGTTTGTTTAGTTATATAAAAACGGTTCGTATCTATTAAGCAAAAACAAATTTGAACATTATTTTTAGAATTATTCCATTCAAACAATATCAGTAGAAGAGGACTGATCATCTTGTAATAATTAGTCAGCATAATAAAACCATGTTGAAATAGTCTCAGTTTCTTAATGGAAGATCCCTGTATGGGCCATAAATTTCTAGGACACAGTGTATAAATTATAGTTCAAAGCAAAGAAATTATACCCCCTACCCCACCCTTAGAAGATAATTAGGATATGCTGACTGTTCTGTGTCCTTAGGCTGGAAGTCCATTCCCAGCTTTAATATTGGCACAGCTTTGGTATAGAAGAACTTTAGAATCATAGTCTACAGACCAAGATTAAGCCTGAGGTGGGCAAACTGCCTAATCTCTCCCATCTCAGCTTTATTTAACCCCTGAGTCTTAAATTCCTCCCTGGAAAAAAAATGGACTGAATTTTTCATTCTTCCAGTATTGTTGTGAAAAGCAAATGAGATAATGTTTATGGAATTACCTTGTGAATTACAATATATTCTATCCATATTCCTTATTGATTGATGAAATAATCCAAAGAGTTATTCTTACCACTGCCTACTTCCCTCCCAGAGTAAGATGCTGAGAATCACAGGCCACCTGATTCCCTCTTTGCTGAGGATGACATTTGTGGCATGAATCGTGGAGATGGAAAGCAGCTCAGGCTCAGATGAGGTTAGCGCCTCCTTGGCATCCTCTGGAAAAGAGGTTGTGCTGGGTAAAGAGAGTCTCCACTTTTGATTTTATACTGAACTCATGACCATAGGAAAGAAGAGTCTCCACAAGGTTTAAAAAGGGGAGATTTTGCCCAAGCCCTTGGAACAGTTGAAGTGTCTGAAAAAGAGAGATGCCCTGGCTGCCACTAGATACTGCAGCCCGGAGACTGGAGATGAGCTGAAGAAGTAGTTGCTGAGGCATTTTCTGTGGTTTAGTGTTAATTTCTTGTGAAAGAGACAAGCAAGCAAGGGGGACCAGGACTCTGGCATGGGTTGTGTTCTCTTGGACTGTCTGACACTTTTTTCTTTTTTCTTTTTTTGAGACAGGGTCTTGCTCTGTCACCAGGTGCCGGGCTGGAGTGCAGTGGCGTAATCTCTGCTCACTGTGACCTCCGCCTCCTGGGTTCAAGCAATTCTCCTGCCTCAGCCTCCCAAGTAGCTAGGACCACAGGCACGCGCCACCACACCCAGCTAATTTTTGTCTGTTTTAGTAGAGACAGGGTTTCCCCATGGTCTTGATCTCTTGACCTCATGATCCGCCCACCTCGGCCTTTCAAAGTGCTGGAATTACAGGTGTGAGCCACTGCACCTGAGCTGACACCTTTTTTTAAAAATGGAGTTTCATTCTGTCACTCAGGCTGGGGGGCAGTGAAACAATCTTGGCTCACTGCAACCTTCACCTCCTGGGTTCAAGTGATTCTCCTGCCTCAGCCTCCGAAGTAGCTGAGATTACAGGTGCCTGCCACCACACCTAGCTAATTTTGTATTATTATTATCATCATTATTTATTTATTTATTTTCTAATTTTTTTTTTTTTTTTTAACTTTAGGTGCATACTATATCTGGGCATTTCTCCCCATGTTATCCCTCTCCTCCCTCCCCACCCCCACTGTCTCTCCCCTACCCCCCCAACTGTCTCCAGTGTGTGATGCTCCTCTCCCTGAGTCCACATGGTCTTGTTGTTCAACACCCACCTCTGAGTGAGAACATAGTGTTTGGCTTTATGTTCTTGTGTCAGTTTGCTGAGAATGATGGTTACCAGATTCATCCAAGTCCCTACAAAGGACACGAACTCATCATTTTTTATGGCTGCATAGTATTCCATGGTGTGTATGTACCACATTTTCTTTGTCCAGTCTATCATTGATGGGCATTTGAGTTTATTATTATTATTTTGAGACAGAGTTTTGCTCTCTTGCCCAGGCTGGAGTGCAGTGGTAGGTTCTTGTCACTGTATCCTCTGCCTCCTGGGTTCAAGCGATTCTCCTGCCTCAGCTTCCTGAGTAGCTGGGACAGGCACATGCTACCACGCCCAGCTAATTTTTGTATGTTTAGTAGAGACAGGGTTTAGCCATATTGGCCAGGATGATCTCACTCTCTTGACCTCGTGATCCACCCACCTTGGCCTCTCAATGTGCTGGGATTACAGGCACGCGCCACCACACCAAGCTAACTTTTGTATTTTTATTAGAGATGGGGTTTTTACATGTTAGCTAGGCTAGTCTTGAACTCCCGACCTTCAGCAATCCACCCATCTCGGCCCCCAAATTGCTGGGATTACAAGCATGAGCCACTGCGCCCGTCCACCTTTTAACAAATGCTCAGTTGTCCCATTGTTAGCTCTGTCACATACATTTATTCTTGTCTTCTTTACTTCTTATGCAGCAATTACCTGGAACCTAGCTCATGGTTTCCACAATAGCCTGTCCATTGTGATGAGAAATAATTCATAAGTTGTGAGAAGAAATTTTTCTTCAGATTGCTCTTGACTTTGGAATATTATATGTATATGCTTTTTGGTGGTCATGCTGTAAAATCATAGATGATTCACGATGAGGGGGTCAGGATCCAGTCTAGCCAGAATAAACTTATCACACTTTGTGGCTCCTCCTTGGCCTCTGCCACTCAGTGCTCTGAGAGTGTTGATGTGGTGCAGGAAACTGAATGAACACTGGCCCTTAAATTAGGAAGCCTGCATCCCAGACTCAGCTTGATCTTTTGTAAGCCTGCAATCTTCTCTCCAATAAACAAGACCACTGAAATTAATTATTTTCAAGGTCTCTTCTAGTTCTGAAGGGAGGTAATTATTTTTTAAATATAAATTTGGTACCTACCCATTGTAATAAATAATCAAAGGAATAAGGAAAGGGATAAAGTAAAAAGTAGAAGTTCTCCTACCTGCCCCTTAGGTCCTAAAATGTAAAATTGTGAAGGGTAAATCTCAGGGCTTGAAAATTGTTGAGGCAATCTGTCATGATGGCAAGATCTAGCCCTGTTTGGTTTTCTAAGCAGTATTCTCTAGTGTACTCTGCTGTAGGACAGAACTATTTGCAGGGAAGGGATGTTAGTTTGGGTCTCTGTCTCCCTCTTGCAGTATGGTGCCATGGTTGACCTTGGAGCTATCATGCCTCGTTTCTAACAACTTGTCTTCAGTAGTGTTTTTTCTTCTTCAGGTGCCTAAAAGTTTGCTCTCTTATCTTCTCTCTTTTTTTCTACTCTTCCTCTTCTTCCTTTTCCTCCTTCTCTTCTTTTTCTCTCTTTTCCTGCATTTCTGCAGAGATATCCTAAAAATAACTAAACATAGCTCCCCGTGAGAAAGAAGATTCATATTGCAGATTGTGTCAGTGTTCTTAAAAAATAAAATAATTCTGTTGGTAAAAATCAACAAATATTTACTGAGTGCTTGCTCTGTAGAAGGCATCAAGCTGACTACTAGAATAAAATATCATAATGTGACATTGAAATAATATATGCAGCAGGCCAGCTCAGTTCAAAGTGAAGGATGAGGGAGAGTTCTGTGTATCCTGGAACCTGGCGCTTTTTGCTGAGCTCAGAGGGACCCAGGTGTTGAAGAGAAAGCTTTTTCCAAGCTCCCAGAATAAGTGTATGAGAAATGTAAAATTTGGGTCCACTGTTGGCCTTCTCTCCAAGACCAGTCCCAAAGGGTTCCCCATTTGCCCTGAGCTCTGACTTGGTTTCCCTTGGTGACCATGGCAGCTCTTTGAGCTGGAGTGGACTGTGATGTTGGTTGCAGACTTCTATCTCTTCTATCAGCTTCATTGATGGGATTTAGACTCAATTGCTCATTGGATAGGGAATTTGAACAGGCCATTCAGAATGAGGGAGTTTCATCTTTTGGGTTATTGTGGTGGGAGTAATGACTTATCAGAACCTCTGCGTTTTGTGGTGATTAGAGGAACATGCTTCCTGCTACCCCATAGTATACCAGGAGACAGGCGGCCTCTCCTTGTGCTAAGGTTTATTTGGAGCTCATCTGTATTTATAATCCTTTCCTGCCCTTGGCTTAATTACACAACGGGGGAAATTTAATTATAAAATAACTTATTTGATAACACTCAAGAACTTGCTGTGTGCCAGGCAGTGGGCTAAACACTCACTGGCACCTGAGGCAGGTGCTATTGTGATGTCCCTTTCCAGCTGAGGCTGCTGAAGGTTGGAGAGCACCTGTGATTGCCAGGGTGACTTCGCCAATGAGTCTTGCAGTCGGAAATTGGCCTTGGACAGCTTGACTCTAGAGTTTCCACCCTTCACCTTGATCCTTCTGGCATCATCCGTCTCTGCAGCTCCACATCTAACAGATTTAGGCCTCATGGGCCTGGCTGTGGTTACATTGCATGTACCAGTGGCAACAAGCAGCAAAGCTATTTTTCAGACACACGCAGAGCATTAGTTGACTGTATTGTTTCAGTAGTTCAGGGTCATGCAGATCCTGACACGATCGTGTGGAGAGAGTTCTCAAAGTTGAGTCAAAGCATTTGGTCCTATGCTAGGCTTTTCTAAGCTTCGGTTAACTCATATGTGAAATGAGGACATTGACACTTGGTGCTTAAATTGTATAACATCTGAAGCAGAGACAGGCTCACGTATAATTGATTCTCTGTTCATTTAATTTCCTTTCCCTTTTCCCAGTTGACTCTTCTTCCTACCTCCTCCTATTTCCTGATTTTCTTTCTCACTGTCACAGTAATTCAGTGTATCTGATCCCAGGCTGTAGTTCCAAGAAGAATAAAGCAAAACTAGATGTGTTTTTGGCAATCTCAAGCTCTCAGGGCGAGCTTTTGTTTTGTCTGTAAGCTGTGATTGGATCCCATACCGGCTGGACCATCTTTCCTGGAGTGGTGGAGAGGAAGGAGTGCCCAGCCAGGACACAGATGTGTCAGTATCTGTAAAGTGACCTACGAGTGGAAAACACTCTTGCTCTGATTTTCCTTTCTCCTGGGAGCCTGCCTTCTTCATCAGCAGCCCAGTCTGACCTCCTGTGCCCTTACGTGTGTGGTTTAACTGGAGCTTGTGAAAATGATGACTAGTCTATTGTGCATCTGGCTGAGGCATTTAATCCACTGTGGAGACACCCTTATTAGAGGAAATGGAATGCAAGTTATGCTTATCATGGAGAGAGCGTATTAGGGCCCATTCTGGACATCTTGTAAAAGAATCAATGCCGGGTGCAGTTACTTATGCCTGTAATTCCAACACTTTGGAAGGCTGACACGGGTGGAGCACTTGGGGTCAGGAGTTCGAGGCCAGCTTGGCCAACATGGTGAAACCCTGTCTCTATTGCATAAAAAAATTAGCTGGGCATTGCTGTGTACAACTGTAGCCCCAACTACTTGGGAGGCTGAGGCAGGAGAATCACTTGAACCTGGGATGCAGAGGTTGCAGTGATCTGAGATCACACCACTGCACTCCTGCATGGGTGACAGAATGAGACTCTATCTCAAACAAACAAACAAACAAACAAAAAACCGAATGAATGGATTTACAACCTTTTCTGCAGCAGAATTTCCAGGAAATGAACTGGGAAATGGTGGCAATGAATGATGACAATGAATGAACGAATTAATGATGGCAAATGCATGTAGCATCCAACTGTAATTTTGTTGGAAAATCAGAAATAAAAATATGCTTTTAAGAGGCATAAATCACCAGCAATTATATGACTTCGAATCAGTCTTTCATTTTTTAAATTTTGAAATAACTTTATACATATAGAAAAGTTGCAAAAATAGTACAGAGAGTTCTCTGATGCCCTTCACTCAGCTTCCCCTACAGTTAACATTACTATATAACCATAGTATGATTATTCAAACTAAGACATTAGCCTTGGTAGAATACTATTGATTAAGCTACAGTCTTTATTGAGACTCCACCAGCTGTTTTACTACTCTTCTGTTCCAGGATCTACCTCAGGATCCCACATTGCATTTCCTCTTCATGTCTCCTTAGTATGCACCAATTTTTGACAGTCTTCAGTCTTTCCTTAGCTCATGATATTGACACTGAATACTAATTTTGATGCTCTGTTCAGTTCTTATATTTGTTTTATAGTCATTATTACTATACTATAGTTAATTTTTTTTTTTTTTTTTTTTTTTTTTTTTTTTTTTGAGACAGAATCTTGCTCTGTCACCCAGGCTAGAGTGCAGTGGTACAATTTCAGCTCACTACAGCCTCTGCTTCCTGGGTTCAAGTGATTCCCACGCCTCAGCCTCCCGAGTAGCTGGGAATATAGGTGCGCACCACCCTGCCCAGCTATTTTTATTTATTTATTTTTATTTTATTTTATTTTTTGAGATGGAATTTTGCTCTTGCTCTTGTTGCCAAGGCTAGAGTGCAATGGCACAATCTCGGCTCATCGCAGCCTCTGCCTCCTGGGTTCAAGCGATTCTTCTGCCTCTGCCTCCAGAGTAGATGGGATTACAGTCATGTGCCACTACGCCCAGCTAATTTTGTATTTTTAGTAGAGACAGGGTTTTTACATGCTGGTCAGGCTAGTCTTGAACTCCTGACCTCAGATGATCCACTAACCTTGGCCTCCTAAAGTGCTGGGATTACAGGTATGAGCCACTGCACCCAGCCTTTTATGTTTTCAGTAGAGTCAGGGTTTCACCATGTTGTCCAGGCTGGTCTTGAACACCTGACCTCAGGTGATCCACCTGCTTCAGCCTTCCAAAGTGTGGGATTGCAGGCATCAGCCAGTGCCCGGCCTGTAGTAACATTTTTTCACTTAGCCTCCCATCATAAGAAATTTTTAATGTATGCTATATGAAATGGCTGGAATTTTAGTCTGCAGTAAATTTCAGGGTTTGGTTAAAAAGCCTTCATTAAAATCTTCAAAATGTTCCCATCACACTTGAAATTAAATCCATTCATCTCATCTTGTGTGGTCTACAAGACCTTTGGAGATCCAGGCTTAGTCTGACCCTGCCCTGCCACCACTGTCTTCACCATTTTCTATTTCTCTTGTTATCGGCTGGGTATTTGCTAGCCACACTGATTTGTTTTCTTCATTACTTCTTGCTTGCGTCTTGTCTTACTCTCTTAATAGAATGTGAGCTCCATGAGAGCAGGAACCTCCTCTTGCTCATAGTTGCATCCCAAAGGCCCAGAACCATGCCTTACCCCAGAGAAGTAGCTCAATAATTATGTGTTGACTGAGTGAGTACTATTTTCTGAGAAAGCCTGTTAGAGAGAGAAAGGAAAGCTTCCTTTACCTTTCTTCTTCTAAAGCATTTGAGAAGAAATCTGTCCTGCGACACCGACTCAACAAGAATTTATTGGAGGTGCCTTTGGGGCTTGGCATCATAATAGCTCTTTTGTTAGTTATCCTCCCTCCTTTTTTCTCTTTCTAACTTTGTGTTAGGCTGTTCTTGTACTGCTATAAAGAAATACCCTAGACTGGATAATTCATAAGAAAAGAGGTTTAATTGGATTATGGTTCTGCAGGCTGTACAGGAAGCATAGCACTGGCATCTGCTTCTGAGGAGGCCTCAGGAAGCTTCCAATCATGGTTGAAGACTAAGGGGGAGCAGGCATGTCACAGGACAAAAGCAGGGGCAAGAGGGATAGAGTGGTGCAGGAGATGGTGCCACATACTCTTTTTTGTTTTGAGAAGGAGTTTCCCTCTTGTTGCTCAGGCTGGAGTGCAATGGTGAGATCTCAGCTCACTGTAACCTCCACCTCCCAGGTTAAAATGATTCTCCTGCCTCAGCCTCCTGAGTAGCTGGGACTACAGGTGCTTGCTACCACACCTGGCTAACTTTTTGTATTTTAGTAGAGACAGGGATTCACTATATTGGCCAGGATGGTCTTGATACCACGATCCTCCTGTCTCAGCCTCCCAAAGTGTTGGGATTACAGGAGTGAGCCACCATGCCCAGCCCACATGCCCTTTAATGTACAGATCTTACAAAACCTCACTCACTTTCATGAGGACAGCACAATGGGATGGAGCTAAAAATTCACGAGAAATCTGCCCCCATAATCCAGTCACCTTTCCTCAGACCCCACTTCCAACATTGGGGATTGCAATTCAACATGAGTTTAGAGGGGACACATAGCCATCTATATCAAATATGAGTAGTATAAGGGACAGGTAGCAAAAAAAGGTTGAGTGTTTCAAAGGCATCTAAATTAATTTCAGCTCTGCCACTAAGCCTTTAGTGTGTCTTGTTCATTGAGAAATTCTCCCCTAACTTTCTCTTAAAGGTGTTATGGTAGGACACCTCTTGGCCAAAAGTTTGGGATGGAATTAGAGTCTTTTTTTTTTTTTTTTTTTAAGATGGATCTTGCTCTGTCACCCAAGCTAGAGTGCAGTGGTGCGATCTCAGCTCCCTGCAACCTCCTCCTCCCAGGTTCGAGTGATTCTCCTGCCTCAGCCTCCTGAGTAGCTGTAATTACAGGCGCTCGCCACCGTGCCTGGCTAAGTTTCTTTAAAAGATAAATAAAATGCCATGGTTTAAACACATTTCTAGTAGTTTCGACAGGCCCATTATTAGTCCATTGTCATAGGAAGGGCAATTGAGGGACAGTCAAAGGGCTTTTACCAGCAGATTAAAAGAAAGGAAGAAGGGCTCCTGAGGACCCACCAACAAGAAGTATCAGGCAGCGAGTTTCCTTTTAGGCATGTGCCCCATCCCAGGCAATACTTCGTATTGTTAGATTTGGATGACAGCCTGTTATATCTGAGACTTGGTCAGGCTTTTATTGTTTGATATATTTTTTATGAATTTTACTTAGCCTACTCGTTTGGCATGATTTCCTGAAGCTGCTATAGATAATCTAACCTGGTGTCATGGCTAAAAAAGAACATGTACATAGTAATTGTAACCCGTTCTAAACCAAGAGTAAGACATTGAGAAATGCCAATCAGGCCATTCAGTTGCAATTGGAAATTTAAAACTATCCTTTTCATTTACAAGAAAGAAAATTCACTTCTAGTATGTTACCTTTATCATCATATTAGGCCACATTGTAGATGAGAACACTGGAGTTTAAAGAGATCAGATAGTAGATAATGAAAGAAGAGCCAACATCTTTAAAAACTATAAATGTATGTGATCCTGTTTGTCGACCATTAGGGTTTATATTAGGTTGATTTCGTGAACTGTGTGAATAATTAATAAATTCAAAAAATACATATTTTTTGTTCCCATGCTTTATATTTATTTCAAGTTTATAGTACAGCCAAATTTAAGCTGAGCAAGGGTTCCTTGAGAAAGAGGGCCAGATATGGATCTGAAAGCTGGGAATTACCTGCTCCTCTTTCTGTCATCAACTTAATTATTTGTAATTTGGGCTAATTACTATTTCTTTAGGCCACTATATTCTTTACTCAACTAGTTTTAAGTTGTTATTTGTTTTGTTTTCTCGCTCTGTTGCCCAGGCTGGAGTGCAGTGACACGATCTTGGCTCACTGCAACCGCCACTTCCCAGATTCAAGCAATTCTCCTGCCTCAGCCTCCTGAGTAGCTAGGACTACAGGTATGCACCACCGTGCCCAGCTAATTTTTGCATTTTTAGTAGAGATGGGGTTTCACCATGTTGAGCAGGCTGATCTTGAACTCCTGACTTCAGATGATCTGCCTGCCTTGGCCTCCCAAAGTGCTAGGATTACAGGCATGAGCCACTGGGCCTAGCAGTTCTGTTTTTATTATTGTCCGACTCTATTGTAAAATGAGTTTTTAAGAGACTGGTTTGTAGGAGATACAGAATAGTTTTAAGTTTATTTATTCTTTGTAAATCCAGTTTTGGAAAACAGTTCTTTCAAGGGAACATATATCATCCCCCTTAATCTTGTATTCCTGATAGCATTTATTTGCTTAAAGAGTTTTTTTCCAGCATGTAGTATTTATGCTCATTTTTGGATACCAAATAAATATTCACTAAATTAGTAAAACTTTAATGTTTGGCTAAAATGAGACAGAAAGCTGTTTCTTTAAACTTTAGATCCTATTTAAGAAATAGAAATAACCTACGTTTTTGATTGCCCTTTGATTTCACCAGTGATGGAGAAGTAGGTATTTAGCTTTTTCAAAAATGTTGCAGAGCTGATGTCATCTTACTGTTCAAGTGTAAAAACCTACATGTGGCAGGTGTATTTTATAGGCTTATAAATACCTGAACTTGCTCACAGGCTGATACTGGACTTTATAGGTTGCTTTAAAAAGTGAGAGCTTCCTACTAGTAGATGAATACTTACCCATTAATTTTTTTTTAAAAATGTGAATTTAATCAGGAAGACCTAGAATAGATTCTTACCAAGTTCAATGTGGTATGACAGTGAACCTCACAGCATAATTTATGAATTCATATATAATATGGCAGAACTGATGGCTACTATAAACAGCAAAGTGAGAGCATATTCCTAATTCAGACCATCTCATTTTACACTTTTAATAATTAATGGAGCTTTTTATTTTTAAGTGTCACTACTGAAAGTGCTAACATGCTCAGCAGTAAGCAGGTGATTTCAGAATGTTATTTTAAGGTGATAGGGTTCCCACTGACAACAAAAGTCAAAGGATGGACAGGAAGCACACTTCCTATTAGAAAGGGGAAGCGTCATGATGAAACAGAGACTTTGTGGATGGTTCTCTCCAACCCTTTGTGCAAGGCTGTGTTGCTAGATACCTAGAGAAAATGTTTCACAGTGTTTGAAAGCTCAGAAAAGTAAGGGTGAGGGTGAAGAGAAGTATGTTGATAGGGGAAATTGCTAAACTCTTAGATGGACTGATTGCATTAGTTATTAAAAGACTAACAATTCATTTTCACTTTTTTTATGTTTGTAGAAGCATCTGGATATTGGTAGACCTTGCAGAGGCAGCTTTGTTGTTTGATCTGAGAATTGTTTGGGGGATAGAGAAGAGGAAGAAGGGATTCTTTAAGGAATGCTACCTCCTTTACAGATCATTCAGGGCTGTTTGTGAAGGAATGTGCATGGTCAGCCACGATCTGGGACATCTTAATACTGTGGGGTGAGGGAGGTGTGCTACAGCAAGCCGTTCCTTTTTCTTCTTTGCTTTCTGTGCTTGGAATTCTGATTTTCCAAATGTTGAATAATAGCCATTCCGAATTAGTCAAGCAATATTGGATGGGGTTTGTGGGATAGAGTAAAACCTGTATGACAAGACCTCTGCCTTCTGCTCTGAGATCTGACACCTGATCAGGCCACCGTCATTCGGCAGCACATATACTAAAATTGGAACGATACAGAGGAGATTATCATGGCACCTGCGCAAGGATGACATACAGATTCGTGAAGCGTTCCATATTTTTAAAAGGAATTTGAAGTGATAAAAACGTTCTAAAAAAAAAATAGATGTAAACCACACACCGTTCTTTCCCAAGGAGACAAGTGCTTTCCCTGTAAGACATTTTTAATTCATGAATTTTTCAAGTACCCGTTATGTACATCATCTTTTGGTTTTGAGGTATACTAGTTGTGTGTTAGAAGTTTAACATACAAGGTATGAATTCTGTGCTTTAAGGAATTTTGCAGGAAACATTGCATGTGTTAAGACAGATTTTGGATATATTTTCTGAGGTCATAAGGTATAAGAGAGCTGTCATAGTTGGAGGATATTTATTCCTGGGAATGACATAGATTTCAGCTGATGGCAACTTTGATTGGTAGTGGCTTCCTGGAGTGCTGTGTTAGAAGATTCTAAGCGCTCCTAAATTCAGTGGGAAATAAATCTATTACATTAGTCTGTCACAGGTATCAGTCTTACTATTATTGCTATTCCTGGTTTGTCTATTCTTCTTACATGAAACTAGTTGAGTAGAGACTTAGCATAGCTAGTATTTAGATGAGTTCTAAATTTGTGTTCCAAGAATTAAATCAATCAAAATTAAATCTGAGCACTTGCCTTGTAAGAGATGCTGTGAAAGTAACACATTTTCAAAGTTAAATGGAAGCGTTAAATGGAATAAGACCTCGAATGGTGAGAACTGGTCAAACAACTGCTCTAAGAATTACGAGGGAGACAATACCATGCCAAGAGTCTTGCAGATCAGAGATACTAAACAATGATGAGGCAGAGTTGGTTTTATGTAAGCAAAAGCAAATAGCAGGAAGTGTAGCCTTTTTTAATAAATCTCAGTACCACAGCCTGTTGGGAAAGATTATTTGTGATTTGGAGAAATGGGAGCCACCAGCAAGTGGTGGTGGGCTTGGAAGTGATGAATTTTTTTCATGGTCTTTTTCTTCTGACTCTGTTTGAGATTATAGGTCCCTAGAAGGTAAAAATCTGCCTTTTCATTCTACAAAGTTTGTTGTTGTTGTTTTGTTTTGTTTTTTTTTGAGATGGAGTCTTGCTCTATTGCCAGGCTGGAGTGCAGTGGCACAATCTTGGCTCACTACAACCTCTGCCTCCCCATTCCACAAAGTTTTATCCAGCTGCTCCTCATGTGCCAGGCACCATATTAAGATGACAGGACTTGGTTTGGACTCTGTCTTGATGATTCTTCAGAGCAGAGCAGGAATAGGGAAGGGAAGACGGGAATAATATTTGTTGGTACCTACGTGCCTCTTAAAGAAGTTACTCTTAACTCCATTATACAGAAGAGAAAAACCAAGGCTCAGAAATGTCAGTTTGCCCATGGTAAGCCAACAGAGCTAGATTTGAATCTAGGTCTCTCCCACTTGGAATTCTAGCTTCTTTTCACCAGAGTTCCTATAAGTACACTTTGATCAACTGGTGTATTTATAGGCCTTTTTTATTTAATTTTTTTTTCTTTGCTCAGAGCCAGAAATGGAATGTTCTTTTAGTTCTTTTTTGAAAGATACATTTAAAGTCAGCTTTTTTAATTGAAGCATAATGTATATCCAAAAAAAGTCCACAAATCTTAAATGTCCAGCTTGACCAGTTTCCACAAAGTGAACACATCTTTTGTTACCACTTCCTAGAGTAGAAGCTAAACACAGGATACTTTTTTTTCCTTCACACTTCTTTTTTTCCTATTTCTCTCTCCTTTCTCTTTCTCTCCTATTTCCCTCTCTCCCACCTTCTCCATACCACCCCATTTTTTCTAGCTGAAGCATTCTTTTGGACTTCTTGATCACAGAATTTAGTCCCAAGGATTTTTATGAAGCCACCTGGTGTTGGGAAGGTGGGTCATACTCTGAGGTGCCCCTCTTGTGGGATGTACTTGAGTTATAAGAGAGTAAATGTGCCTCGAGTGGTGGCTCAGGCCTGTAATCCCAGCACTTTGGGAGGCCAAGGTGGGCAGATCACAAGGTCAGGAGTTCGAGACCAACCTGGCCAACATGGTGAAACCCCATCTCTACTAAAAATACAGAAAAAATTAGCGGAGCATGGTGGCATGCGCCTGTAATCCCAGTTATTCAGGACGAAGCTGAGGCAGGATAATCACTTGAACCTGGGAGGCTGAGGTTGCAGTGAGTGGAGATCACATCATTGCACTCCAGCCTGGGTGACAGAAGGAAACTCCTTCTGAAAAAGAAAAAAAAAAGTAAATGTAAGAGTGACATGAATCATGAGTGTTGATTTAATTCTATATTAAGTAACATTCCAACATTTATTATATAACGAGAATGTACCAGCTTCTATGACATTTTAAAGAATATACCCATTTCAAGCTTCACAAATATTCCCATTTTACACATAAAGCAATGGGTATGTTTATGGGTTAAAGTGACTTACCTAAAGTAATATACAGTCTAGTAAATGGTAGCCTTCCTTATACTCATCCACTTTTCCTTAAAATACATCATAGCTGCCTGCTTTTACCTTCATTCTTCGTTAAACATAAGGTTGCATGCTTAAAAATAAAACTAAATTAACTGAGAAGGACATAGGCACACCAGGTTTGTTATAGGAACTGCTTTTTTCTTCCCTTTCTTTTTTAGAAAAAGAACTTGGATTCCAGATAATTGTAGTCCTGGAAATAGGACAAAGTTTCATATTTGAGAAGTTATTCTCACGTTCCCAGTTATCCTTAAGAGCTGGTCTTTGCAGCCATGTTTAGTATCACTTAGTTTGAAGCTGTTGCAACTGATTTTCTTAGCAGAACCAGAAGTTCTTGAAGAGACACTGAACAATAAGTCACATTCTTTATGTTCTAGTTAACTACAGACAAATTTTAAGAACTTCACATCAGTTACTGTCCCTTGAGTAACCCATGCCCATGTTTCTTAGAAATGCTTTATGTCCTTTCTTTTTTTTTTTTTTTTTTTTGAGACAGAGTCTTGCACTGTTGGCTGGGCTACAGTGTAGTTGCGTGACTTTGGCTCACTGCACCCACTGCCTCCCGGGTTCAAGCGATTCTCCTTGCCTCAGGCTGGGATTCTGGATGCACTCTACCACACCCATCTATTTTTTTGTAGTTTTAGTAGAGATGAGGTTTCACTGTGTTGGCCAGGCTGGTCTCGAACTCCTGACCTCATGAGCTGCCTGCCTCGGCCTCCCAAAGTGCTGGGATTACAGGCATGAGCCACCGTGCTGGCCCTAAGCCACCGTGCTCAGCCCTACTTTACATACTCTTTGAGAACTGATACAAATGAAGTTCAAGAGAAGTACATCTAAGAATTTTACTGTTTCCAGCTTCTGCCATTAGAACAACTGTTACAGTTTGAAATTTTTGGCTGAAGGCCTACTTCATTATTTTTAGTTCTTTCTCATGCTTTTGCAAGCCCAAGAACACTAACATGTTGGAATTGAGCCTGTCCTTATATTCCTGATTAGAGACACCATTTAATTTGATATTTTGATAAAGACTGTCTATGGCAAGTTGTTATAGGACTAATTTCTCTAGAAAAGAAAGAGTCTGAACAAAAAGGAGGAAATAAGGGTTTAAGTATAGGTCACTGGAGATTGAAAATAATTTTTAACACTGACTCCTTTCTGGAATGCCATATTAATTCATGTTTAGTTGAATCCATGGTAAATCTTTAAATGTGCGTGTGTTGGATTTTAATAGCTGATTCTAACTCAGGGCTGATCACCACTTTGGGAAATTTATAAAATGTTCTAATACATTAATAATAAACAGAGAGTTTCTAAGTGGAAAATGAGAGTATTTTCTTTTCTCCCTTCATTTATCTGGGAGTTTTGGCTCACCAAGGAGGTGTGCTCTGTAAATGTCTGGACAATCCACATAGCTGAACTGGCATTAGAGTCGGTAACACTCCTCCTCTTTCCGTCTTCCTTAATCTTCAAAGGCATTGGGGGTTTCACCTTACCAGCTTCCTATTTTGTCTTCTCCTGTGTTTAAACCTTCAAAAATAGCTGAACGTGATAAAACACTCCTCAAATGGGGGAGGACCAGAAAGACCAGATACATGGTTTCATGCTGCTTTTGTGCTGGGCACAGATCTAGGCAAAAACAATGTTGTGTGCATATTAAGAGCTTAAATACAGATGGAATGAATGAATGAATGATTTATGACAGTACAGGTTTTGGAGCTTGGTAGCAATACACAGAAATCTCAGAATCATGCCTGTTTGTGGAATAAAAAGTAAACAACTTTTCTTCGTAAGGTTAGAGATTGGATGGGAAAATCAGGAACATCTACGCGGCTAAAGAAAGAAATTCCTTATACCCAGATTGTTGGGCGTATTTGCAACATTCCTCTCATTGCCTGACAATGATAAGAATTTTATTTAAGGATATGTGTGCTAAATCAAGAACCTGAGTTTTTCCTTGGAGGTAATGGAGGAGAAAGGAAAATAATGAATGGAACAAGATGCCTAATATATTGATGTTTCACCCTTGAATCCTCTTTCCTCTTTGCACAGGGCCAGTGGAGGTTGTAGCAGGTCATTATATTGTTTTCCTAATACGTTTTGCCATTTATTTTGTTTGCCTGGGAAGCCATAAAAGTGCTAGCGTGAGCTAATTATTGTAACAATGCATGGCCAAGTCAACAATGACATCATAGAAGATGCTGGGCTCTTAATGGAACTGAAAAATTCCTATCACCTAGTGGCATCATAGCTGTTATACTGTCTTGGCACAATGCATTGCTCACACATTTGTGGTGATACTGGTTTAAACAAATCTACTGTATTGCCAGTTTTATGAAAGTATAGCACATACAATTATGTACAGTACATAATAGTTGTTAACGACAATAAATGACCATGTTACTGGTTTACGTATTTACTATGCTATAGTGTTTTATTTTTATATTAGAGTGCACTCATTCTACTTATTTTTTTTTTTAAAGTTACCTGTAAAACAGCCCCAGACAGGTCCTATTTCAGAAGACGGCATTGTTGTCATGGGAGATGACAGCTCCATGCATGTTCTTGTCCCTGAAGATCTTCCAGTGGGACAAGATGTGGAAATGGAAGACAGTGATATTGATGATTCTGACCCTGTGCAGGCAGTAGGCTAATGTGTGTGTTTGTGTTTTAGCTTTTAATAAAAAAGTTGAACAAGTAAAAAAATATATATAGAGAGAAAAAGTTTATAGGCTGGGTGCAGTGACTCATACCTATAATCCCAGCACTTTGAGAGGCCAAAGCAGGTGGATTTCTTGAGCCCAGGAGTTTGAAACCAACCTGAATAACATAGTGAAACCTCATCTTTGCCAAAAATGCAAAAGATTAGCCAGGTGTGGTGGTGTATGCCTGTAGTCCCAGATCCCTGGGAGGCTGAGGTGGGAGGATCACCTGAACCTGGGTTGTTATTGCACTACTGCACTCCAGCCTGGGAGACAGAGTGATATTCTTTCTAAAAAAAAAAAAAAAGTAAAACTGAAAGATAATGTTTTTGTACAGCTATATAATGTGTCTGTGTTTTAAGTGCAGTGTTATTATAAGAGTCAAAAAGTTTAAAAGTTTATAAGGTAAAAAAGTTATAGTAAGGTAAATTATTAATGAAAAAAGGAAAAAATAATAAATTTCGTGTAGCCTGAGTGTACAGTGTTTATAACAGTGTACAGTCATGCCCTATGCCTTTGCATATACTCACCATTCACTCACCCAGAGCAATGTCCACCTTGCAAGCTCTGTTCATTTTAAGTGCCCTATATAGGCATACCTTTTTTTATGTTGTATGTCATTTATTTTATTTTATTTATTTTTTATATCATATTTTTACTGTACCTATTGAATGTTTAGATATGTTTTGATGCACAAATACTTACCGTGGTGTTAAAACTGCCTAGAGTATTCAGTACCGTAACATGCTGTACAGATTTGTAGTCTAGGATGTACAGGCTACACCGTGAATCCTAGGTGTGTAGTAGGCTGTGCCACCTAGGTCTGCATGAGTACACTCTGTGGTGGTCACACAACAACGAAATCTCCTAATGCCGCGTTTCTCAGAAACGAACTCTATTATTAAATGACGCATGACTGTATTCTAAGAGTGCTCTGGTCCCTGGAAAATGCTGGATTTGATACTCTAGATCTCATTTCTTGCAGACCAGAATGCTGTCTTCACTGGAACTTTTTGCTGAGTCCTCTCCGCTTCATGTAAAACTGAGTCTTTGTACAGGGTTTACCCAATATCTACCTTGGCAGGAAATGGCGAATGCTCTTTGTATAGCAGGCTTTTGGGGCAGGCAGACCTGGGCTTGAACCCTAGATGTGTCAAGATTACTTGAGGAAAAGAATGTAAAACACTTAGTGTCAATAAGTACCAATAAATGGTAGCTACTAGTTTGCTAATACTAATTTTCCCTTTTCTTTGGCCTTTGTTTACCCTTAGTCCCAGGAGCCACCAAATTTACTATTGCTGAGTGTGTGGCACTCAGGCTTGTGAGAGCAGAGGGCTTAGGAACAGCAACCTGTGCTATGGAAGCTGGGTCTCTGGCTGGCCCCAGGCCTCTGCTGACTCCAAGCTGGAGGATTGAATTCACTCACTTTGGCAGCTGCAACTTGGCAAATGTAGCAGATTAGCCTGTTTGTCAGTGAGGGGACTGACTGCAGGGTAGAATGGAGACCTACCCCAGAATTAGACTTGGGGTGGTCACCAGCCTCCAACAATGAATTTATTTTGTGACCTCACCCCTAAGGCTCCACCCTGTCTCCCACCATTCTTAGTCATGAATTGGAATGAACTCAGGAAGCATTCATGCCCAGGTGTCCTCTGGCAGACAATAATCATACAAT
The DNA here is from genome assembly GCF_049354715.1 of Callithrix jacchus. Lineage (NCBI taxonomy): Eukaryota > Metazoa > Chordata > Mammalia > Primates > Cebidae > Callithrix > Callithrix jacchus. Next base: position 79,514,790 of record NC_133517.1, read on the forward strand.
AAGATTGTTTTGAACTTGCTTTTAAAAATAATGTGAGGCGCTTCCTCATATGATTTTTCTATAGGAAAAGCATGTGGTATATATAAAATCCCATGCCTTTCGGGAGAAACAGTGCTGATATTGAATTGTCATTGCTCTGCTTCGCTGGGCGCTTCCAGACCAGCATTCAGCTCAGGCGTCACTTCTAGTCATCTTTCCTGACCTCTTGGCAGGATTTTTCTGCTCTGGGCTCCCACACAACACTTCTCTTTAAGTACCCACCACATTATGGGGACATGAACTGTTTACACATTGGATTCTCCACTGTGACACATGTCCTGTGAAGGCAGGGACCTTCCCGTAGTCACTTCAGTGAATGCATCTCTTGGCCCAACACCTGGCATGTGGCGGGACCTCAGTCGATTTTGCTGTAGTTGAATGGAGAACCTCACCAGCTCATCAGGGGGCTCTCTTGCTCATGTAACTACAGTTTGAGTTTAGATCCAGTCTTATGAGCACACAGTAAGATATTTTGACGCACAGTGGCAATCAGTGGTCAAGTTGCCACATATGGCCATTTTTCTCAGACATGTACTTTCCTGACTCCCCAGCCTTGAAAGGTGGCATCATCTAAAACACCCTGAAAGCTGATAAGCTTTTGGTTGCATTTATCTTGCTGCTCCTTGAAACACAGGCCTTGAGGGCCTTTGAGACATAATCTTCAGTTTCCCCCACCCCCTAGTTGGATTAATAGATTTATATAGCTGTTGAACACAAGCTGCCTCAGAATGCTTGTGTTTTAACTCAATAGGAACCTAGCTGATCCTTTCAAAAGCAACTTTTAGGAGAAGCTGATGTCCTGTGAACACGTTAGCAAGCTGTCATTGTGACTTTGTCAGCAGGCTCATCTCAGAGCATTGCAGACTCATTTTGAGATTGCCTAATTATTTATACACACAGATTTCTCTCTTTTCTGGTGATGGGCTGAGATGAAGCTGGTTCTTAAGTATGGGGTAGATATATTATGAATGCTTTGTCATTAAAATAGGTCAGTTTTCTGTTTTACTCCTTAAGCTAGTATTAGACAATTACATTTCTCCCAGCTTCCACAGTTGTAAAAACATATTTTTAAAAACTCACCTTTCCAGTGTTTGCAAAATGTGAGCATAACATATACTACTGCCAGTCTAAAATGTGTGTGTGTTTAGACAGAGAATGTAAATTTAATCCTAGTAAGTGCTTATTCTGAAGACCATCTTCTCTCCAGCGTAAATATGTGCTTATCAGTATAGCATAAATGTATTCAAAGAATAGGAGAGTAAATGGCCTTTTATTCAAATTGCTTTTTTTTCCCTTTGGGAAATAGTGAAAGCTTCATTATCAATCACTTCATTTTCATGAGCATCAGATTTAGAGGATAGAAAAAGGAAGCCTTTGGGGGTCAGTGTTTTGAATCAAAACAAATCAGAAATTGGTAAAACTGTAGTTTCCTGACTATTTACTGAACTGATTGGAGTCATTTTCTTAGCTTGGAAGAACTGTATTCATTCATTTTTATTTTTATTTTTTCCTGCAGTCTAGGTTTAGTAGATAATGTGGAAACCATGTACCCTAGATAAATTGCTGCAAGATAACAAATAGAATTGGAATCTCTGCTTGCATTTGCCTGAGTGTGTTTGTGTGTGTGTGTGTGTGTGTGTGTGTGTGTGTGTGTGTGTGTTTCCTTACATCCTGCTCTGCCTGGCAAGGCCAGTCATGTGCTTTTTCGGATGTTTTGTGTCCTAACTTAAAAAGCCTCATGGGATCCACAGTCATTCACACATTTTATCAAACCTAGAAAAGTGGCAGTGGGAAAATAAGTTAGAATTCAACTTGTTGTACAGGTATAATTAAACAACGGCTGAATCAAAAAAGAGCCTTCACAATGAGAAAATACCACGATTCTGTTACCCAGACTGCATTTGTAGTTTTCCGTCTAATCTAATGCAGTCATGACTTTCAAGTCCCTGGCTCCTTCTTTCCACCAAGTTTGCAGGATTGAAACTAGGAAAAAGGGCAAACATCTAGAACATCCCCCAGCTGGCCTTGCCTGGGACAGTGTGCCCACCAACTCACAGGAAGGAACTTCCTCCAAAGAACAGGATCTTCACACATTACTTCTGAGAGCAAGGAAATAAGAATAGAGAGCCCAGTATGGGATCTTGGAAGCCCCCAGAATGTATGTGGCTGATTTGAAGCTTTGATTCTTACAACACCACTGTGACACCTCTGATTTTGAGTTCACTGTGGCTCCATGGGAGACCCAGGATGTGGTGGAAAGAGTCACTATTGGGGTCAAGAAAAATTAAGAAACCATTCCTGGCTTTGCCTTCTAGACAAATGACTTTATCTTTTATCTAGAAAATGGGTCCAACAAGAAGAACAGTAAATACTTAGAAAGCATTTTGTGCTGAGCCTTATGTTCAATAACATTCTTACCTATGAGGTAGGTTTTTACATTTAAAGTGGACCAAACTTAAGGCTTAAAAATGCCAGGTGGCTGGGTGTGGTGGCTCACACCTGTGATTCCAGCACTTTGGGAGGCTGAAGAGGGCAGATTACTTGAGCCCAGGAGTTCAAGACCAGCCTGGGCAACATGGTGAAACCTCCAAACCTTGTCTCTACTAAAAATACAAAAATTAGCTGGGCGTGGTGGTGCGTTCCTATAATCCCGACTACTCAAGAGGCTGAGGAGGGATAATTTCTTGAACCTGGGAGGCAGAGATCACAGTGAGCCAAGATCGGGCCACTGGACTCCAACCTAGGTGACAGAGTGAGACTCTGTCTTGAAAAAAAAAAAAGGAAAAGAAAGGAAGAAAGCCAAGCAATGGGCCACAAAGACACTCTTGGAAAGTGGTAGATCTGAGACTGAAAGCAAGGCCTGCTTTAGATCCAGAGCTCAAGTCCTTAGCCAATGTGACCTTTCAGATTGCTCCAAGTGTTCATGGACATAACACAGGAACAGTGCCTAGCACAGATTCCGGCACACAGGAAGACCTGCAGTAAAGATAAACCCCCTTTGGCACTTCGGCTCATCGGGGAAAGCAGTCAGCCCTTAGCTTGTCCCTTAGCAGCAAGAGTGCCACACCATCTGACACATGACTACCAGCTACTTTTGAATCTACTCGGAAGTACAATGTGCACACTCTGTGCCCTGCTGGAGATGAATTTTCTGATTTCTACAAGCTCTAGGTTACAGGGAATGCAGCCACATGCAGCTAGTATGAACAGAACAACTAGTTCTGGTTGAATTATTCGGTTCTTAACTGTCTGCAGCTTTGGCATCTTAGAAACACAGCCTTGGCCTTGCATTCTTTCCACTTGAAAAAGATCATGTAGGTGCCCAGCAGGGAAATTCCGTGGACAGAATAGCTGGCAAGTGGGGCACTCTTAGAGCAGGGAGGATGCTGAGCAAGTTGGGGTGAAGGGAAATATGGAGGCAGAAGCTGGGGGCCTGGGACCCTGGGTGGCAAGAAGCTAAGCAAAGGTTGTCATTCTCCCTTAGGGCTAGAACCTGTGAACCTGAACCCTTTATTGAAGGGCACTGAATTTCAAAGGCTGCTCTTCTGTCTGTCACTTGTTCTTTCTCTCAATGTAATTAAGAAGATTTTGAAGAAGGAATATTGTGCTAAAGCCTAGATAAGAACCGGCTCTCCATCCACCTCCCCAAATCCCTAAAGCCTTGTTTGATTTTAATATTTTTCTTTTGGATTTCACTTTGCTGCTGTGTAAAGGGGCAGCAGGTGGGGAGGGCAGAGAAGAGGGTTCCTGGGGAAGCAGAAATGCTTATGGAAACCCATTTTTAATCTGGATGATGGCTCAGTAATGTAAGCTGTGAGAGTTGGCAGAGGAGTGAAAACTGTAGGATTAATGGCCTTGGGCCTAATTCCCTGGTACCTTTTAAAAGGCCAGCTAACCAGCTGGCTTCCTCTGTTTGCTGTATATACACTCCCTCCCATATCTCCATTGTTTTTTGCTTTTCTTTTTTGGCTGATTTTTAACTCCTCCTCTGAATCTGAATTTTAGCACCAAAGTAAGGTGAAAGAGAGAGTTGTATGTATATGATGATTTGTATGAAAGATGCTTAGGAATACTTAGGAATTAATATACTAAAGGAAGCCTTGTACTAAAATACAAATGGTGATGATTTGCCTTATAAAATAATCTGGGTTTTTTGGTATTAGTTGTCTTTAAATAAAAACTCTCCTTGATTTGGGCATGCATGTGTACACATGCACACATATGCATAGACAGGCCTAAGCATGTGTGCCTCAATGTGAGTTTTCAAGTTTAAACCCTTGGAATATGTGTTTTCTGTACAGGTAGAAATTAAGTCCAACAAATGTTACCAATTCTTATGAGGTTCCAGATAAAATAGATATGCATGATCTTCTTTATGTTTTACAACATTATTGCTTTCTCCAAGTGCCCATATATATCTCTTTCAGAAACCCATTTGATCTGTAAAGCAGGTAGGCCAATGTGGAATTATATATCTGTGTGCTGGGATCCACATGTGAGCTGCTGGAAGCTTGAGTGTGCTGGTAATGAGCGGTACTTTGGATGCAAACGGAAGCACTAGGCAGGAAGCAAAAGGAGGGTAACTTTCTCCAGCAAAGGAGGACATGATTAGTGTTTCCAGCGTGAAACCTTTGAAGTGGGTCAGCAGGAAAGGCAGAAAAAGCAAAGCAGCCAGATGTCAGAGAATCAGAACGTTTCTTGTTGCCTAGGTTATTCTGATAGACTTTGAAATGCCAGTCCCTATTAGTTTGGTGGGTAAACATTCTCATTATTTTCTGTAATTGGCATTATTATTGGAAGATAATTAACAACAGTAACATTTTCCTATAACACGCAGACCTGGATGGGTCTTAATGACTTCCGTTCAGTCTTGCATGAAGTTGTTTACTGTTTGATTTTTGAGTGCTTGAAACTACTTGGGTTCTGGCTGTGAGTGGACTCCGCTGGCCCTGCTATGTTTTATAATATAATTGCATTGACCACGCCAGTCAAATTGTCTTCGTTCTTTCTGTCCTAGCCTAATGCCTGGCCAGAACAGGCACCCAATAAAGGGTAGCAGTTATTGCAGCATTTATCAACTAAAACATTGAAACCCCGTTTATAACTCTTGACTGTTTTATGTCCATAGACAATGCCTGATGTTTTGGGATTGTAGAGTGCTTTTTACCAAATCAGAGGTAAACCCCACAGAGACGCTGTTAGGGCTGAGCCCAAACAAGCCAGATGTTATCAAATCACACACTGTACTTCACATTCTTCCCTGGTTTACAATGATTTTGATCATGTCATGGAAGATGACATCATGATCTCGTTGACAGTGGATTATTAGTTCACCCATCAGAGGTTGTGACAATTTGATACAGCAAACCCAGAAGCTTATAGATGTTGTACTTGCCAGTTGATGCTTAATCTAATCAACCTTTTTATATTCGGTAAAATTCTCATATCTACACATTTCCATGTTTATTTTTAGCTCCTTTATCACTTCCTATCATTCCCTTTTGCTGTCCCTCGCCTCCTCAAATGAGGTTCCAGAATTAAACTGGACATTGTAAGAAGGGAGGTGGCATTATTTAGAGTGTGTTGCCTATAACACATTTAATTTGCCACAGTCTGCATCAGTTGCGGCCTCTCTAACTACAAATGGCAGAGGTGGCTGCCTTGGGAAGAGGCACTCACACTGTCCATTCTCTGCTTTTAAACAGGGTCTGGTCGCGGTTGGAAGGATGTGGCATAACTAATTCATAGTCCCCAAAGGGACATATTTCTCCAGGATTACTTAAAAAGGAATTAAAGGCAGGGAGATGATGGGGGTGGTGTGGAGGGGAGCAGGTAATACTAGGAATATAGGTACAAGTAAGACTGTCTTTTTCATTGTTTCTGTTCATTTTAACAGCATTGTGAAGTAGAGGTGGATCAGGAACCTTGTGTGTAATCAACCCCCTTGCTGCCCACACACTGGCCTCATACACAACACCAACATAACCAGCATGGAGGGCAATATTCCAAGGGGTGTTTATTCTGCTGGTGTCAAGGAAAAAAACACACCTGTAGTCCCAGCCACTCGGGAGGCTGCAGTAGGAGGATCGCTTGAGCTCGGTTGTTCAAGACGAGCCTGGACAATATAGTGAGACCTCATCTCAACAGCAACAACAACAAAAAAGTAAAAGAGAAAAGAAAAGAAAGAAAAAGCAAATCAGACAGTGATTAGAGTGGTAAAAACAGATCTTAGTCAGCAGCTGTTGCAGTAGGGGCCTAGTTCTGAACACGCTTGAACAAGTAGGGATATACAGCCAAAAGGCAGGGTTGGGGGTCAGTGGGTGGATAGCCCCTAAAAGGAAACATCAGGAGTAAGGAGGATTCTTGCTAAACAGACCTAACAGGCGTTGCTGAAGGCAGGCCAGGGGGATCGGGTATCACCTGGGGAATGGTGAGAATGATGAATTTGGTCACATAACCAGGGTGGCGATTCTTTCTAAACTGATGTAACAAGATTTTCACTAAAACTAGGTGATACGGGTCTGGCAAGGATGGACTTGGAAGATCGAGGCTGATTTCATTTAATCAAGAAGGGAGTCTTGTTCCTGGTCACTGTCTCATCTCAGTGACTCAGAAGTACAGCAACAGTGGTAAATGTTTTGCTTACTCAAAGCGTGCTTAGTCTAGGCTGCAGTGAGAGGTGGAAGGCACCAGGGATTGGGGCAGGCTCAAATGTTCGTCATCGTGGGGGGTTTAGCAGCCTGCTTGAATGTAAATATCTTGAATTGATGTTACTGAGCCCTATGGAGGTCAGCCTGGATCCTTCTTGCCTCACTGCCCAAATTCCATTTTCACCCAGCAATCCTCAGAGGTTTCCAAGTGCCTTTTGTTTCTTTGTGCCATTCTCCCTATAAGCTTTCCATATGACCTTGGCATGGAACAGGTTTATCCAATCCTGTGATATTAACAGTGTGGCTTTGGTTGTTCTTGGAGACCTTGCCTTCTGTTTAAATGGCTTCTCTGTGCCTCATCTGTTGATAGATTGGAAAATGCTCATGTTTTTCCTTTAACTTGATTGTACTTGGAATCTTTTATTTATTTAGCAGAGAGTTCACTCTGAAAAGGAAGATGATGGTATGTCATAGATATTTCTGTTCTGAAAGAAAGGAGTATACCATTTATTCATGCGTCAGTCCACTCTCACCTTTGGTACACATGTGCACATACCAATACATTCATGTATGATATGCACGTGTACTGTAATGTGTCCGCTACTTTGTCAGGAATGTTTAGAATTGAAACAGTGAACACAATTTTAACTGTAGGAGATCGTACTGATATTTTGGAATAACATCCAAAACCAGGTTCTTGATTTCTCTGTCTTCACCCTCCCGCAACATGCTGCTTCTGCAGTTTTCCTTTCAGTAAAAAGTGAGCCCTTTCTCCGAGTTGCTCAGGCCAACACCTTGCAGTTGTCTTTGACTCTTCTTTCTCTCCCGTACGTCCCACTCATCTACACATCCTTTTCTTTGTATCTCTAAGATATATCCAGAATTCAACCAGTTCTTATCACCTCCACTGCTGCTTCTATGGTGCAAGCCACAGTCACCTCTCACCTGACCTTGGCCACAGCCTCTCACGCTCTTCCATTTCCCACCTTGGCCCCACTACAAACTTTCCACACAGCAGCCACCAGGGGAATCATTTTAAACGATAAGTCAGCTACATCTCCCCTCTGCTCAAAATCCTCTGTGGCTTTATGTCCATATCCTTCACCGTGACCTACGAAGTTCTGTAGTTTGATGCCATCTCCCACCCCTCTTCTTCCTCACTAGTCTCCCAGATGACAAGTATTCTCTAAACAATAGTAGTAGTAGTAGAAGTAGAAGCAGCCGCAGCAGCAGTTTTCTTACCAGATTCAAGCTGGCTTTTGCTGGCAAGACTCCTCATGTCAAAAGTTTCCTTGTGAGATCATTTTACTTTGGGCATTGTCCTAGGCGAATGCATTGGAGACTTTACTGAGAAGTCCTTAAGCAACACTTAGCGTGGCCTGTGTAGTTCTGGGGTTAGAATCGTCCTCTGGATGTCCAGTGCTCGGGAGGTGGTTAAACTGGAAACAGAAACACTGTCAGCTGAAAGATGAAGCCAACCTCTGCCATCAGTGAACTGCTAAGAAAACCTTGCTTGCCCTCACTCCTGCTTAGGATGCTGCCTTTAACCTTGGTCCTTAGGGTGGGAAAAGCTCTTCTGAATATTTTTTATGTAAGGAGGGGTAAAAGGTCCAATAAACACCATGACATCTGGTGCTGCCCCTGCATGCAACAGTGTTCAGTGACTTCTTTTGAGTTCATAGGAAAAGTATATTTACATATATTGAATCCAGGGCCATGATTTTGATCACATCCACTCTGTCTTCCTGACTTAGAGCCTTCTTACCCTCAAGGGCATTCTCAACAAAGGAGTATAACTTTCAGATCTGTAAACTGCCACCTTATTATCCTATTAGTCAATTACAGCTGCTCAAGAGCAGGGTAAGTGACAGTATGGCAGATTACAGCAATTTATTTGCCATTCTCATTGTCTTGTTTGGCATATCATCAGGCTGTTTAAATTTAATGATAGGAGTTTTACATGTGTTTTAGAGAGCAGTTAAAGTTGTAATCAAAATGTTTAGGAAAACTCCTACTGACCTGCATAAATGCTCCCTTCAACGTTGCTTGTTAAGTCTGGTTGTAATCTTGATTAGTAAAACTGACTCCAATTAGGAAAAGGAACTTATTTTCCAAAGAAAGAAAGGCTTTTTGGTGTTTCTGTGTACAAAGCTCAGCAAAGAGAGGACTGATGGAAATTATTTTATGTGGGTTAGCCCTTGTGGGCAAATAAATTGCATTTAAATAAGTCACCATAAATACCCTGAGAAACTTGGTAGAGTCTGTGGGAACAGAAGGACCTGCAGGCCTGATTACGGGGTGGGAGTGTATAGCACAGCACTTGGAATAGTTTGGAGGAAGAAGAGCTGTGGGTGAAAAGAGGAGAAAATAATTGCCCTCCATTATGTCTGGTTCTCTTTCAAGCTAACGATGATAGTTATTGTAGTAGCGGCTGCATTGAAACGAAAAGAAAACCTCTAAAAAGAAAAGTTGAGTGCTTTTACAGAATCTTTAGATCTTTTAAGATGGGATGAGATATTGGAGGACCTGCTACCTTGAACTTGCTCACACCTTTACCTTCACTGGTAGAAATGAAGGACTGTTATTATTAATTGAATAATCAAGAGACCGGAACCTGGGAATACCCAGTTTATTCTTAGCTTCCCTATGCTAAGAAGCTAAGAATATTGTCATTGTCAACAACTACAGACTGTCTTCATCTTTATTGAGCTCTCAGGGTGCTATGACATTTGGAAAGTCAACATTGCCCTGCCTACCTGAAGCATGGCTTCAAGCCAGTGCGAGACCAGAGTTTCTCAGTCTTGCCACTGTTGACACATTGGGCCTGGAAATTCTTTGTTATAGGGGCTCTTCTGTGCACTGTAGGATATTAAGCAGCATCCCTGCCTTCTGCCCACTAGATGCCAGAAGCACCCACCCTTCCCCCAGTTGTGACCACTGAAAATATCTCTATAAGTGGCCAAAGCTTTCTTGGGAAGCAAAATTGCTCCTGGTTGAGGACCACTACTATTGAATGATCCAAACTTGACATTACCACTGGTCAACAACTTTTGATGTTATTGAAATAACCTTTTTGAACCATACAGACTTTTAGTGTATGTTAAAAAATATTTAGGAAATCTCTACTATATATAAGTCAGCACAGAAACTACTGAAATATATAGTTCTTACTGTTTTCTCCAGCATAGACAGTATGTATTACACGTTGATGTAAAAGATACATTGCAAATTTTATAGTAAATCTTGGGGAGAAATTTTTCTTGCATTTTGATCAGATATGTTCTGAAAGCTATTCTAAGTGGTTTGTCAGGGAAATTATTATTTTTTCATATAAAAACTATAGATTGTGTGCCAGAAACCAGGTATAGATTTTTCAGAATTGGCAGAGTAATTAAATAGCATGGTTATTATATGCTATAAAGCGAAATCATAGAGATGTTCGAACTTTCCTATATAGTTAGATCTCATGATGATGTTGTAACTTTGGCACATTGCTTTCCTTTCATAATACAGTACCACTGGATGCAAAGTAATTTTTGGATACTGTTTTCTGAGGATAGAAAGGGAGGATGAACACATTTAATCTGCCAGCAATATCAAAACAGGCATATGAAGCACCTTTTCTATGTAGAGCCATGGTGATGACAAATTGCTGACCTTCAGGAACTTGTGCATCATTGTGGAGGCAAAACACATATCCTTCTAAAGTCATTAAAGATTTATTGGGCCCCCCTGAGCCAGGTTCTATACAAGTCCTCTAGGATATGAAATCACATGAGATACAACCCCAGCTCTTTAAGGAAAATCTGGTCTAGTGCTTAGGGATAAAAAACGCTAACAGCGGTGCAGGAGAGTCCCTGAGCTAAATCTGTTGAACGTGCTTTAACTGGCAGTGTATATTTTTAAAACTCAAATTAGTTACAATGTGGGTTAGGGTGATAAATTGCTGGGAGTGACAGAAAACTCAAGGAAACAGTGGCTCAAACAAGATAGAAGTTTATTTTTCACTAACCTGAATTTAGGTAGCTCAGGGCTGATAAGCAGGCTCCATGATCATCAGAGACCCAGGCTCCTTCTGCTTTGTTGCTACACCATTTTAAATACGTATCTTCCACGCTGGAACCCAAGATAGCTACCCCACCTCCAGCTATCACAACTGCATTCCATCTCATAGAACAGGAATGGAGAAGGGCCTCTCACTTGGAAATAATGCTTTCTATACACTCTTACATGGCTGCAGGAGCTCTTGGTGAACCATCGGGGTTGGAATGTGTTGGGTTGACCATAGGAATGTCATCAGATTAGGTTTTTGCCTCAGGGAAAAAAGCCTGGGTGATTAATAGTGGAAAGGGCACAGTCATGGGCAGGCTGAACTTTGAAGACAGGCAGCATTAATTACTGTAATAGTTAAGGGAGCAGAAGGTAAGTACTAAATGACAACATGTATTAGCAGAATTTAGACAAAAGATGATATGAGGGCCTGAGTCAGTAAGGAAGGTAAATGGGGAAGAGGTGGGACTTGAACAGATGTTGATAGAAAGGTAGAGCTTGGATAAGCAGAGAAATAGGGAACCCCAACAGAGTCCACTGTAAAGAGAAACCTCACCTTCTGACTTCCTTAGATGCCATGTTTGAAGGGTGTTTAGCTAAAATCTGAGGTCAGAGAATGATTGGGTTCCTGGGTGTCCAGCAAGCACTCAGTTTTCTCTAGGCTGTTCATAGGACACTTAACTAACCCATGTTGCCCTTTCTAGGATATTATATATATTTTGCTTTGACTCTGTGTGGCAATGGCCTTCGGGATTTTGCAGAATGAGAAATATTGTATTACTTTATTCAGCTGATTTCCCAAGCTGTTAAGCAACCAGTTTTGAAGGTCTGAAACTCATGCTGTCTCCATTCACAAGGACCATGAATCTATATGAATATAATTGTTTTATTTAATCTATCATTATATCATCTATTATTTTTATTATCACCATAATCTTGAGACAGTTCATTACAGCATAGAATGGTAACCTCTGTGAAAATGACTTTATGTGCATTTTCTGTGAACTGCCTATGTTTATCTAGGTTCTGCAAGTCTGCAGACTTTTTGCTTTTACTATGTTCTTAAAAATAATTAGTCTGAGAAGAGGCATTATATTTAAATGTAATCGTTTTATTATATTTTATCAGTTTATTGATAATCCTTTAAATTATAGATACTTGATCAAAAAGAGAGGTCAGATAAGCAATGAGAAAGAGAGAAACTGTTGAATAGAAAAAAGGTATTGAAATGTTCCTGGAAACATGTTTTGCTTGATGCGAAGTCCTTACAAAACATTTTTGGAAAATTTCTCCTGCCTTAGTTGAGGAGAAGGAAATATCTCAGAGTCATATAAATACTATTCTGAAAGACCTACCTAAAGACTAATTGGCCAATAGCTACCTTAGAAAATTAAGGTATAGTCTAGAACATAAACGTAACAGTATTTGTTATGTATTACAAAGAAAAGACAAAGGTAATCAAAGGTGAAAAGAAAGCTTTCTTGGTTGAACTGTTAAACAGAGGTTGTATTGTCAATGGCATGCTTACCATGATTTGTTTCATTCCTATTATATAGATGGATAGTTGAGGCACAGAGAGATGAATAAACCTGTTGAAAGTCACATAGCTAGGAAGTCATAAAACTGGGATTCAAACTCTGACAATCTGACTTCAGATTCTAAGTTTTTTTCTTTTTTTAAATCTTAAGCTTTTAACCTCTCTCCTATATTATTTGGGTTTTCCAGCTAGGAAGATTGAAGTCCTTGAATAATTTTGGCCATTTAAGCACCATTTCATAGCAGGTAGGAACCACCCCCTTCTAAAATTGACAAATGGAAATGAACATAATTGCCCTGAGCATTGAACAAGACGAATTCCTAGATGGCAGAGATCTATGAGTTTCTGCACCGTTTTGCCCAGTGGTGGCTGATGACTGGATAAATACCTAGTTTTTCTCTCTAAAGTGTAGCTTTTCTTTGGAATTTGGCATTTTGGTGCTTAGCCAACTTGCAGGAGAACCGTCAGTCACATAAGCTGAGCAGTGGCAATTTGTTTTAGTAACTATTCACTAAGTCAGCAACCTAGCTGCTTTGCCTTTGAGAGTAGGAGCATTCATGTTCATTTATACTTGGGGGACATAGCAGGTAGCACCAAGTATTTGTGGAATCAGATTCACTGGCATGCTACTTGAATGGAAAGAAACTAACAGAACACTGGAACCCTAGTGGATGGCATTCATCATGAGACTGAATTCAGTGCAGTATAAGGTGGTTTTCATTCTGTACTACATCAAAGAGGATTTAATTCCTGAAATACAAAAAAAAAAACCAAAAAAAAAAACCTCCGTTCTGAAGCTAGCTCATTTACAAGCTATAATTTTATATATACTGCAGTTGCTATTTTTTTAAACCTTTATATGTCAGGTATTTAGTAAATATATTCATCTTTTGTGAAGTGTATATTATTAGATCCACCGTATAAATTTTAAAACTGAGATTCAGGGAGAGGTCACACAATTGGCTTAGATACAGTCATGCAACTTTTAACTGATATTTGAAACCAGGTTCAATAGACTCCAAATTCTAAGCACATTCCACCATACTCTAGGATCTCCTACCAGCCCTCAATTAAAGGTCAAAGGGCCAATGTCTGCTGGAGAAGTCCACAGAAATTCTGGCTTTTACAGAGATAATGGAGTTGGGAAGGCCCCACGTGTACACGTGGATTAGAGTAGACATATGAGAGAAGCAAAAAGATGAATGAATTCTTTCATAGGATGTCTATTAAAGAGAAGCTCTAAATTTCCTCAGAATATGTGAATGGCTATTAAAAATACAGAGGCGGGACAGGAAGAAAAGTCTTGATGGAACAAGTTGGTAGGAGTCTCTTGAAGAACTTCAGTGCCACATTTTAAGCCAAGAAATAGCTTCCCTTCCTCTTGGTATGTTGCCATTTTATACCTGTAGGAGTCACTGACACATGTCTTCATCACTGTGTCTCAAACATGATAGTCTACATTTTTTTTGTCTGATACTTTCTATTTTCAGAAAAAGAAAATCTATTTTCCTTCTCCTCCCCTGCCAGTATGGTTAAAATTGCCAGAACAACTGTAGATATTAAGAAATATTGGCTTAATATGACAATTTGATTTTGCCATTAAATTTACATGTAAATTTCTAGGCAAGTTCCCATGTTTTAATATTTACCTAAAATATTTACTTTCTTATGTATACGTGACACTTGGTAGGAAAGCATTAAGATGAGTGTTGATTCGGTTTATTCTTTAGTACCTAATACCTTCTGTCCTGAAATTAGTTAGAAGGAAGTTATTACATAAGTAATTATTTATCTTGAAGAGTATATTGATAGGTAGGCTGTACCTTGACACCATTTTCTCACCTTCAACGGTGTATGGTAGCTGGATGTTTTGGATGTTTTCAAAATAAACAGCTATTTGTAGCTATGTTTTCAGGTTCATCTCTAATGCAGCACTCAGGAAAAAATCAGCAGGGCTATATTCACTAGAAAACCACTTTTATGTTGTATTTTGATCCATTTAAACTAAAGCTGATTAGCACTTTTTGAAACGTGAATCTAAATCCTTGTGCTAATCAAGGGAAATTGAGCCAGGTTGCTACTACAGGAAGCTGGAGAAAAGAAGGGATGTGATGGCAAGTTCCTTTTTTATTTATCATGCAGCCTGTAGCGGGGTGCCGTGCCCACCCCTTCCCCAGCAAACCACTCTCCTAAGTGCTTGTTTAATAAAAGAACACAGCAGGTGAATATTTAATGTTAGTGGTATTCACATAGTTTCATTTTAGTGCAATGGACGGAATAGAAGAGAATTTGAGGGGCGGGGGTCTTTTTGTAGCATGCTGTTAAGAAAAGTATAGAGACTGTTGCACACTAATGCTACAACCGTAATTTGAAGCAGGATGTGTTTGATGTGCATTTGCTGTGTGTGTTTATTATAATCAGTGGCTGTTTATCCTTGGGTGGTATGAAGCCGACTGCCCACCTTCTACATTTGGCTCTAATGATTGCACCAAAGTAAAAGCTCACTCTTGTAATCCCAGCACTTTGGGAGGCCAAGGCAGGCAGATCACAAGGTCAGGAGATCGATACCATCCTGGATAACACAGTGAAACCCGGTCTCTACTAAAAATACAAAATATTAGCCAGGCGTGGCAGCAGGTGCTGTCTGTAGTCCCAGCTACCTGGGAGGCTGAGGCAGGAGAATTGCTTGAAGGTGGGAGGTGGTGGTTGCAGTGAGCTGAGATCGTGCCACTGTATTCCAGCCTGGGAGACAAAGTGAGACTCCGTCTCAAAAAAAAAAAAAAAAAAAAAGCTCACTTACCTGCATCACCTCCAAGTGGCTGCAAACTTTTAACAGCTGGACAACCTGAAAGTAGACTTGACTTGTCGCAGATTTCTACTCTCTACCAGGCAGTGACACCAAAAAGATATTTGCCAATCCCTTTCCCCCTTCATTTTTCTTTGGGGGTTTTTGGGAATGGGAGACTCTTCCTTGTTTTCCTGCTATCTAGGATGGAGCAGTAGATGCCAGGGAATGGGGTGGAAAAAGGAGAGGAAGATAATATGATATTTAGTTTTCTTCTTTTCATGCTTAAACAGATTGAAGGAATATTCAGGACAAAATCTTGTTTCAAGTGTACGGTCATTTTTCAATTAAAGTCACTTACCTCTACTTACATAAGCAGAATCTTCTGAGTCTCTTTGAAGACAGAGAGAAAAGATTTCCTTCCTCCCTCGGACTCTCTCCAAATCCCCAAGTGACACTCGTAAGCTGGTTGAAAGGGTGAAAAGCTCACAAATGTGAAGGCAGAAGTCACTTTACACCTTTCTAGCACGGAAACTTTGAAGTCTTCTTAGAGAGAAACTACACGGTATAATTCAAATTTGTAAAATGTACATTCAAATCGAACTGCAGTTTACCTGCTAATGCTGTTAGAGGGCTGCCTCATTTAAGCTCCAGCTGATCTGTGGTCTCTGAAGAGACAGCCACGCAAAGCTGCTTGCATAGCACCCTACCCCTCCAAAAGGCCTCTCCAGGTGCATTGCGTTACAAGGATTGCTTCGCTAGTGGACTTTGCTGACATTAGCTCTAGTTTGAGTCTGTTTGCCTGCTATGAAAGTAATGAGTTCTGTGCCTTTAGGAGAGAGACTGAGTGGACTCAAGGATTAGCCCCAGCCTTTCGGAATTGTCCGTGCCTGTTTCATAGCTGTGATTATTTTAATGAGCTTTTATTGTTGCTTTTCCTAGCAGCACCATCTGGGGCAGTAAGGATAAGCCTTGTCTGGTGAAGAAGACTTCCTGAATTACTTGGAAATAAATTGTAATCTCAAGAATTGCAGTGTAGAGGCCAAAGAAAAGTTTTACAAGAAGTTGACCAGGGAATCATGTCAAACAAATGGAACCTTAAAAGTTGACTTTTTCCTCCTCAAAGGCTGGGTGCCCAGGACTAGTTTAAAATGTTCCAGTACTTAAAAATTGAACTCACATAAGTGAACCGTCTTAGTTATTGGTGATGTCAGACAAAACTTATACCCCTGGGATGTGCTAACTGGGTTGGAACCCTTCACTGAATATTGAGTATGCATTAGTATTCTAACTTAATTTCTTTCTTTTCATTTTTTTCCCTCAACCTTGATATTACATGGGCTTAGGCCTTTCTTTCTCCCAGACAACAAATTCACTTTGAACAAAAGTATGATGCCATATCTTTTTTTTTTTTTGAGACAGAGTCACACTGTCACCCAGGCTGGAGTGCAATGGCACGATCATAGATCACTGCAACCTCTGTCTTCCCCATTCAAGCAATTATCCTGCCTTAGCCTCCCGAGTCACTTGGATTACAAGTTCCCACCACCACTCCTGGCTAATTTTTGTATTTTTGTTAGAGACAAAGTTTCGCCACATTGGCCGGGCTGGTCTCAAACTCCTGGTCTCAAGTGATCCACCTGCCTCAGCCTCCCAAAGTGCTGGGATTACAGGCATGAGCCACCATGCCTCGCTACCATATCATATTTTTATATGCAGAATACCTAAAACAGTGATAGGCACCAAGCACTGATTTAGTGTTCCTGCTTTGGAGAAAATGAGTTGACTTAGGGTACCCCTACAGCTTCATAGTAATGATCTGTGTCCTTGTTTACCCAGGGGAGTTTTACTAAGACTGACTAGGAATTGGTTGAACTGAGTGTATGGGGATGGGGAGGAGAGGAGCCTTCATCATAGTGGCATTAACAGGCAAGAAGAAAGTAAAGCAGGACTGCTGGACACCCCTCAACTAACCAGTCAACCCTCCTGCCACTTGCCATTTAAAATTAACAGGCCGGGTGTGGTGGCTCATGCCTGTAATCCTAACACTTCGGGAGGCTGAGGCATGCAGGTCACTTGACATCAGGAGTTCGAGACCAGCCTGGCTAACATAGTGAAACCCTTTCTCTACCAGAAAAAAAAAAAAAAAAGCAAAAATTAGCTGCCTATAGTCCCAGCTATTCAGGAGGCTAAAGTGGGAGAATCACCTGATCCTGGTAGGCAAAGGCCGCAGTGAGCTGAGATCATGCTACTGCACTCCAGTCTGGGTGACAGAGTGAAAGCCTGTCTAAATAATTAATTAAATTAAATTAACAAAATTCTAGCTCACTGGCTTTGTCTGGTTACAGGTTCCTTAACAGGTCTTAAATGGCAGAAAATTCCCACGAGATTGAACACCTCTTGACTTTTTTATAGTATTTCCCATCAGAATAACGTTTACAGAAGCTACTCTATCCAGGATAGTCCTGGGGGAATCTCTGGTGGAAGATAAATATTTCTGCTGTGTGCAGCAGCCACTGTAGCTTGGGAGGAGCAATGGGCGTGGGTTTTGTGGTTTCCTTCTGACTTTTCAGGGTAGCTCATCACTTTGACCACAAAATCACTGCCAACCTTCGGAAGAGGGAAGAAGGATTGGCCAACCTACATTTTCTTTCCTTTTTAGGGACAAACAGCGACTTGAATTTTTAGAGACCAGACAGCTTAGTTGCGTTTGGAGTTTCCTAATATAGTCCTTGCAGAAATGTGAGTTGGTTTTTACTTTGCTACAAACCAATCATCTGCGTTACAATTGGCGTTGGTCCTGGAACCACACAGGTGGTTTGCTTTACCCATTGACTCAAGTTGCCTAATTTCTGTGTCACTAGGATGAACCAACACCTCTCACCAGCCCGTAAGTTGTGAGACACAACTGCAATGAGTGAGGAATGTGGACCAGCCATTTGTTAAAAACCAGGAGTCATTCATTCATTCATTCATTCAACTAGTATTTATGTAGCCCTCATAAATGAGTCAGGCATTGCTCCAGGAGCTATGGATACCATAATAAACTAGATCCCTAGTCCCAAATATTCTTTTTTTCAAAGTGTCAGGTGGTAAGTATGTTAGGCTTTCAAGGCCTTACCATTTCTACTGTGACCATTTAACTCTGACATTTTTTTCTTTTTGTGCAGTAGCAGCCACAGCAGTACATAAAACAAGTGCAAGCCGTGTTTTAAAAAACTTGATTTATGAAAACAGGCAATGCATGAACCATAGTTTACCACCTCTGAACTAGACCATAACTTGCCCTTGTTGAGCGTACATTCCAGTTCCCTTCACTTGCTTTCTACTAGGTGGCTTTAATTTATAAGGAAGATATGTCCCTAAATACACCTAATCCAAAACAAGAGTAATGCAAAACTATTAAAGATACATAATATAAAAAATATCGTAATCCCAGCACTTTGGGAGGCCGAGGCGGGTGGATCACGAGGTCAAAAGATCAAGGCCATCTTGGTCAACCTAGTGAAACTCCGTTTCTACTAAAAATACAAAAAATTAGCTGGGCATGGTGGCGCGTGCCTGTAATCCCAGTTACTCAGGAGGCTGAGGCAGGAGAATTGCCTCAACCCAGGAGGCGGAGGTTGCAGTGAGCCGAGATCGCGCCATTGCACTCCAGCCTGGGTAGCAAGAGCAAAACTCCGTCTCAAAACAAACAAACAAACAAACAAAAATATCGTATGAAGCTTAAAAGGTCAATAAACCCAGCAAACAAAACAGCTCATAAAATAGTCAACACACAGCAACATATATTTTAAAACTTTCTGGTGACTCATTGGTTACTGATTATGGAATACATTTTTGTAGGTCTTAAACATTCATAAGAAAGCAAAAACATCTTTAGCTTTTGATAAGTTGACCATTCTTTTAGTACTATGGAAGCAGTAGGAAAACCTGTCACAAACTTCAGAAATCTCCTAACCATTTTCCCAACACCCCATCCCATTATACATAAACTACTGCAAACTCCGCAAATGATTTAAAGGAACAGGTTGTTCATAAACCTGGTGAATTCAGAAAATTGGTCATTCGGCAGGCTATCTTTGGCGAAGTGACCATTTGTCGATTTGGTAGCTTGGTGTGTTGCTTGAAGCAAATGAATCTAGAACTGGCAAGCAGAGTTCTACATACATGTTGTAATTTAAAATGTTCTTGGGATGAATGACTGAATGCATGCATGGGACCAGACTTGCTAGTAGAATGGTATTTATTGTTTAGGTTATGGAGGTTGTCAAAAGTTTTTGCATGGTAAGGGAATTTCATTCATGATTATGCATAGAGAATGACTGCTTCTGGGGTTCAAAGGCTAACTCATTATTTTTAGGCTTATTGAAGGTCCAGGCTTACTCATTATTATCCCCTAACATTTTATTTAGAAATTAACATAAATTTTTAAACCTGTAGAAAAGTTGAAAGACTCATCCAAAGCATACCTTATATGGTTTATGGATCTTGAATTGTAAGTAATAGGCTCTCTTTTTCCAAAGTGGCTGAAATAATACCAACTCAAATCTGTTTTGGGACCACATCTTTTTAGGAGTGACCAGGGACTGATCAGAACAATTTCTGGTTTTCTTTTGTGGTTGGGCGGGGGGGAATGCGTAAAATACTTCTTATTGCTAGATTGTGCCCGTTCTTGCACCTGCTTGGTCTCACTTTTGGAACAAAGGCCAGTGATGCCCATTCCAACTGCTAAGGTGTGTCTTTCCTGTATTCTAATTTCATTTAATTGATGCATAACAAAAGTTCAAGAGGTTAGTGTTACCATAGCCAGTCTCCTTCCCTTGTGCCCACATAAAGTACCATGTGGATCTCGGGAAGAATTTACTAGCCACAAAATAAAATATAGATTGTAGTCTTCTACACTGTAATTTATCGAGTTCCTGTTTTTTCTTGTGAAAAGGAATGATTGAGGGGGGAAAATGAATTGTTTGACATCTAACCAGAGAAAGAAAAATTAGTTTTCTCAAACTTCTCCAGGTTCTGTTTTTGTTTCACTTTACATCCTGTGTGCTACTGGTCTGGGGAGAAATTATGACATGAAAGGGAGTCATTTCCCTTCAGAAGATTCGCTCACAATTTAATAGTAATCATATGTCTGGGAAAATGGAAGGGTTAGAAATATTTTCTACATCTTTTTTGGTAGTCAGCTGCACTTTGATAAATGCTACAACCTATCCGTCATTGAGTGTTGTGTTTGCTGTTGTTGCCTGTAGGATAATATATTCTTGAGCTGTTGACCTCTAGCTATGTTATCTGCTTGGGCCAATGAAATGAGAGCTCAAGTCCCCTGTGCCACCTACAAGAAAAAGCTTGAAGAGCCGTTTTATGGCTTCACCATTCTTGTGGTTCCTTCTGCCATGAAAGCCGTAATGTCTTAGGGCTCAGGTACTCTATAGCGTGGGTCTCACTGTGAAGATATGGAGCATAGCCCACAGCCAACCCTTGATGGATGTGCTATTGAAAGCCATCGAAATGCTGAGGTCATTTGTTACTGCAACAGAGCTTAGCCCACGGCATGACATCCTCATCATACTCTTGTGCCTGTTTATAGTTCTCAGTTTCTAGAATGGAATCATTGGAAGATTGTAAACCTGGACTTGTGTGATTATGAGAATAAGACAGGGCATTGCGCCGGTTACATTTACAGCACTGGATATTCTTTTCTGCAGAGACTGGTTGTTCCAGAAATCTTTCTCCTTCTTTGATGCTCCTCACTTTAGCCTTTTGAAAGATTTTAAGCTGAATCACAAGCAACTTGGCCATCTTTATGCCAGGTCATCTAATTTCTAAAACATGGTTTGTGTGTTTAATGATAAAAGAAGAGCTCCATGAAGGCAGACGTTTGTTTCTAATGGTGTATCTCAAGTGCCTGGCACACAGCAGATGACCATTGAAATATTTGTCAACGAATGTGCTATGTTCATTTATTTTCAATGAGTTTTCCCATTGATTTTAGTGAACATGTATACGCATGTTCCTTTTTCTGCCTCTAACAGAAAACCTGACTCTGGATAGTAGATTGAATACATACCTTATTTATTTATAATAATATATATATATGTTATTTAGAGACTGAGTCTCACTCTGTCGCCCAGGCTAGAGTGCAGTGGCATGATCTCTGTTCACTACAACCTCTACTTCCTGGGCTCAAGTGATTCTCATGCATCAGCCTTTCTAGTAGCTGAGACTACAGGTGCCCACCACCACACCTGGGTAGTTTTTGTACTTTTAGTAGAGATAGGGTTTCCACCATGTTAGCCAGGCTGGTCTCGAACTCCTGACCTCAAGCAATTTGCCCACCTTGGGCTCCCAAAGTGCCAGGATTATAGGTGTGAGCCACCACACCCAGCTGAATATTTATTTCTCTAAATAAATTAATTGACACCACAAGTTAAATCACCAAGAGGCATAACCTCCGTTTATTATAACCAGGGTGTCATCAATTACTTGAAATATTATCTTTGCCTCATTTTAGGGAGAAGAAATATTAAAACTTGTTTAATGAAAAAGTTGATCGTGTACTTGTACTTTAAATTCCTGATTCTGCTTGACTTTTGAATTGGGTCAGAAAGAAAATATATACCACCATACTGTATGCACAGCCTCTCTGAGCCATGACACTGATTTAAGCGGGAGGGGCAGCTGTATTTCCACAGACTTAGCCCATTCACTCATTTCCTCTGCTTTGTCATCGTTAGGTTGGATTTAAGTAGCATTACTGTAAAATTTCCCACTGAGAAATTTCAACATGAAGTGGTTTTCTGATCCCTTTAAAATAAAATGGTTAAAAATAGACCTTGTGGGAACAGTTTTCCACTTCAAGAACAAAACCCTGCAAAAATGTTTTAATGCAGATTTGAGACCTAATTATTTTTTCTCACCTCAGCTTGGCTATAGTTGTGCTACAGGGGAAACAAGTCTCAGTGTTACAGAATTTGGCCACAAGTGCTCTCCGCACACCCTGTGAAGGTTTCCTATTGAGTTGGCTGTTGCTTACTTCCCTTCCCCTCCTTGGAGCTTTTCTTGGGGTGGTGGCTCCAACTATGAAGAGCCTACATCTGGTCCCTCATTAATTCGGGGACCTTCTCTCACGAGGCTAGGGAAGGTCTGACCATTTCAGTAGCACTGGCCTCCAGACTTTGCAAACATCCAAGTCTGCACTGGGTAAAAGTGAATTGACTAAAAGGACAGCAGCGTGCAAAAGATACTCTGTCATTTACATCCAGGGTCTTGAAGGTACTCAGTCATTAGGGCTGCTTTAATCGCGCCTCTGTGACCTGACCAGAGCCTTAGTTAGCTTTGAGACACATCCAGGGGTTCTCTATATAGAAAAGTAGGTTCCTGGGTGGCCATATTGTTTTCTTGTTTTAATATCATTCTTTTTCCCAGAGCCTGGGAGCTGAAATATCTATGGATGCTCACTTGTGACATTCCTTTACAATTTTGTTGTTGTTTACTGTTGTAGTTCTAATACCTTCGAAAAATGCCTCAGACTTAACATGTGCTCCGTAAATATGTGTGGAAGAATGAATGGTAAACAAATGAGTTTCCAATCACTAGGGACTAGTAATTGTTTAATTTTGTGTCAATATTCAGTACTTTCCTGCCTCATGGCTCTGATCAGGAAAAAAGACTGAGACAGAAAACATAAAGTGTTAAGATCCTTTACAATTAGATGCTATGCCATGTCCCCACATCTCCCATTTTATTATTATTATTTATTTTATTCTGTGTCCTTAATTCTAGCAGGTAGAAAATTCTTTCTTTAAAAAAATAGCAAAGAACCCAAATTCTATTTTATCAACACAGAATGGAATGTATTTCCTAAAATTTTCATTGGACCACATGTGTGGAACATTTTTAAAAAGCCGTTTTATAAAGCATCTATCCTTACTCTCTGAATCTGGAGTCTAGTATGTTTTAAAATAAATTTGGGTGTTTCTGAAATAAATTGCTCTGTGTTTCTGCCTTAGTTCTCAATTATGGCATGCTGATTTGCATTCTCCCTTTTGACACAGGTAGTCTTTCTTTGTTCCTCTGTCTCTAAGTCCTATTGTTTAAAATTCAAGTGTCATTTCTTCTGGATACTTTCCTTGTGAGATAGATGCTTCTCTGTCCCAGTATACGCCAATACACTCTGAGTCCGCTTCCACATAGAGTATTTATCACCCTTTAATGTTGCTGTTTGGTTAATGTTTAGACTATTAGATTCTTAGTGCCCCTAGGCCAAGACCTGAATATTATTTATCTCTACATAGTGACCATCTCTTGTAGTTGCTGGCATCAATAGGTACTCAGAATAATTGCTGCATGAATTTACTTGTGTTCTTCAGGTTCTAAAGAAAGCTTCAGGTCAGCTTTCCTTGTCTTCAGCATTTCTCTTTTCACTAGCCTGTTGCCCTCTTTCCTGCCGGGAAGGTTTGAATTTAGAACCTGGTTCTACCCACTGCAGTAGCACCCATGGTCACCGCCCACTGCTTGCATGAGGAGAAGGGCCAGATGGGCATTTGCTGATCTGGAAACCTGGAATCTCGAGTCCTGATCTAGGTTTTTTCAGCGTTTCTTTATATTATTTTCTGTCCTTTTTTACTCCTTCCCTCAACTCCTCTCCCCAGAGATGGTACTTGGCAACTGATGATTTTTGCTCGCTTAGAAACTTGAATATCATGTAAATCTAGCAAATAAGAGTGATCCTGAAAAGTTTCTAGAACGCATTGAGAGTATTGCTTAAAACAATTTTGCTTGTGGAATTAGCAGTTGGGGCTCTGAAATTACACCTGTTATTTTAGAAACAAGAGGCTGGAAGGAGTAGATACTAAGCCTTCTTTCTTTGCCATCCCCTACATTCATTCATTCATTCATTCATTCATTGATGTAGTCTCACTCTGTCACCCAGGCTGGAGTGCAGTAGTGTGATCTTGGCTCACTGCAACCTCCACCTCCCAGATTCTAGCTGTTCTCCTGCCTTGGCCTCCTGAGTAGTTGGGATTACAAGCACACACCACCACACCTGGCTTTTTTTTTTTTTTTTTTTTTTTTTTTTTTGTATTTTTAGTGGAGATGGGGTTTCACCATGTTGGCCAGACTGGTCTTGAACTCCTGACCTCAACTAATCTGTCCGCCTCGGCCTCCCAAAGTGCTGGGATTATAGACGTGAGCCACTGTGCCTGGCCCCATCCCCTACCTTTAAATTATCTTCTTAGGCAGGTGATTCCCAGTCTTGATATCTACTCACAGAGGAGAGTACCAGTATTTCTCTTGCCAGTGTTTTTTAAATGTCTTATCCGTAGAAAACCTGACCAACAAACAATACTTTGCTCCTTCAAGCTCCAGTTTAAAATCTTTTATTTTCACACCTTATATATATAGAAAGGAGACTATCTCTGGCTAACACTACTGTCAAAACTGCTAATGGACAGTTAGGAAAAAGGAATTCAGGAAATAGTGCTGAAAACTAGACAGTGTTTAATATGCAGTCACCTGTATCTGTGCTTTGACACTAAAGAAGATGGAAAAGGAATGTATTTACTAGTTTCTTCTATCTTTGGTATTGGAATCCATTTGGATGAAAGACTTTCTGAAGCTCATATTGTCAGTAATGAGCTGCCTAGATTTTTATGGGCACATGAGTAACAGAACAGATCAATGGGGGGACTGTATGATAGCTCATCTAGCAAATTACCCAAGATAATTGAGGAAAAGAAGAAAGGATTGTTCCTTTTTTTTTTTTTTTTTTTTTTTTGAGGCGAAGTCTCTCTTGCTCAGACTGGAGTGCAGTGGCACAATCTTAGCTTACTGTAACCTCCATCTCCCAGGTTGAAGTGATCTTCTGCCTCAGTCTTCCCAGTAGCTGGGATTACAGGCATGTTCTACCATACTTGGCTAATTTTTGTATTTTTATTAGAGACAGGATTTTGCCATGTTGGCCAGGTTGATCTCAAACTGACCTCAGGTGATCCCTGCCTCAGCCTCCCCAAAGTGCTGGGATTACAGGCATAAGCCACTGTGCCTGGCCAGGATTGTTCTTTTTTAAAAAATACAATGGAAAAAACAATAAAGAACTAAATTGTCATCCAAACTTGACAACATATATCCCTAATTATGCATTATAACATAATCTATCAAAGTCTTTTTGAACCTCTTTGTTCATGTCTATGTTAAAAAGAAATGACTATTTAAAATTAGGAATTTCTCATTGTTAGAATGAACTGGACTAGCCTATTATACCCAAATTTACTCACCAGCTGCTCTGCATCTAAACTAATGCTGAGGCTAACAAGGGTGAAAAGATTAAAGTATATTGGTCACAGGAGATACTTAAGAAATTCTCCCAGGCCACTTTGTAGCATATTTACCACATTTCTTTTCAAATAGAGAAAGATAGTCATAATATGTTATGTTTTGGTGGCATTTTAAACAAACAAACCAGAAATACCAAATAAATCTTTCTTGAGTGTTGATAAACTCATTTTTATATGAATGTTTCAAATCACCCCAATCCTGTTATGATGCCTATCTTTAGATACCACTTTAGTTCTCCCTTAAAAGTGAGGTTGGTGCGATGGCTCATCCCTGTAATCCTAGGACTTTGGGAGTCCAAGGCAGGAAGATCACATGAGGCCAGAGTTCAAAACCAGCCTGGCCAACAAGGGGAAGCCCCATCTCTACTAAACATACAAAAATGAGCCGGGTGTGATGGTGGCATGTGCCTATAATCCCAGCTACTCGGGAGGCTGAGTTGCAAGAATCACTTGAACCCTGGAGGTGGAGGTTGTAGTGAGCCAAGCTCGCATCACTGCACTCCAGCCAGGTGTCAGAGCAATACTCGGTCTCAAAAAAAAAAAAAAGTGAGAGGACAACATTGGTCTTAACCATATTTTCTCCATTTCCTTAACCTGTCTCAGCTTCATGGGAAATTGTAGTTTTGTTGTCAGAAAGAAGTTTGCGTGTATAGATTATCCTTTTAGCAAACTATTATGAATTGACCCATCCAAGTTTTAACTGTAAGAACTCAGTCTATTTGGGCAGCTAATAAACAACAGAAATTTATTTTCCACAGTTGTGCAGACTCAGAGTCCGAGCTCAGGGTGCCAGTTCAGGGTCAGCTTCTGGTACAGGCCTGCTTTCAGTTGCAAACTGTGGGCTTGTGATCGTATTCTCATGTGGCTGAGAGGGCAAGGAAGCTTTCTGCAGGTTCTTTTATAAACAAGAAGATTTCTACTTTCATGACATAATCATTTCCCAAAAGCTCGACATCATCCCATCACTCTTTGGGTTGAGATTTCAACATATGAAATTTGTGGGAAACAAACATTCAGACCGTAGCAAATTCTAACACTCTTTAAATTCTCCCTAATCCTTGAAAAAATTTAGAATCTATTATGTAAAATCCTATTTTGGCTTCCTAAACCCTAAACTGGACATCCATTTCCCTTTTTTTTTTTTTCCTGTCTGCTTCAGTATTTGATTTATGTGTGTTTGGAGATCTCTGAAATTGACTGAATAGTAGAAAAATT
This sequence comes from Callithrix jacchus, assembly GCF_049354715.1. Classification (NCBI taxonomy): domain Eukaryota; kingdom Metazoa; phylum Chordata; class Mammalia; order Primates; family Cebidae; genus Callithrix; species Callithrix jacchus. Next base: position 79,541,409 of record NC_133517.1, read on the forward strand.
TATATTATGGAAGAAAGATACCAAAACACATTGTATAATATTGCCCTTGCTTTTCCATTTTGTGAATAGTAAAAATAATAATTTATCTTTTGAATAAAAGATAAATAACAAAATCAGCTTTGCTTTAATGCTGCACAATTAGCAGCTATCCAAATATGTCATCAGAAACATATTAAAATCCGCATTTTGTATTTTAGGTAACAACACACTCTGCATTGAGATACTCTTCATTTTGTAAATTAGGTAATCCCCCTAACATTTGATAGTGTTATTCTCAGTTCTTATCTGTAGCTATACAGTCATTGAGCTGGATAAAATGTTGCAATGTAGCAATTAAGAACAGCCTTTTTTTTTTTTTTTTTAAATCCACAAGTTCAGTAAATTACAACTTGATTGTCTGAGTAAACAATGTTACCTGCTGTGGCTGCTTTGTTGAAGAATGGAGTTCTGCATGCAAATTAATAGCAGTTAGTAATTCCCAGTATGACAGAGTATACTTTTCCCATAACTGAAACTTCCCTTCTTCCACCCTAGGAAAACAGACTAAGAGGAGTACATATCAGCATCTTATTTTTTCTCCTTCCTCCCTCTCTCCCTCCCTCCCTCTTTTCCTTCCTTCCTTCCTTCCTTCCTTCCTTCCTTCCTTCCTTCCTTCCTTCCTTCGTCCCTCCCTCCCTCCCTCCCTCCCTCCCTCCCTCCTTCCGTCCCTCCTTCCCTCCCTCCCTTCCTTCTTTTTACTTCTTTTCTTTCTTTCTTTCATTTCTTTCTTTTGAGACCGGGTGTCACTCTTTTTGCCTAGGCTGCAGTGTAGCAGTGTATTGGTGTGATGTAGGTCACTGCAGCCTCTATCTACTGAGCCCAAAAGATCCTTCCACCCCAATTTCCCAAGTCGCTGGGACTACAGGTACACGCCACCCCAAGCAGCTAATTTTCTTTTTTTTGGCAGAGACAAGTCTCACTATGTTGCCTAAGCTAGTCTCAAACTCCTGGACTCCAGTGATCCTCTTCCCTCAGCCTCCCACAGTGCTGGGATAACATCCATGAGCCACTGAGCTGGCTTATCTTTTCTTCAATACCTCGGACCCAAGCAACTATGCCCATCCCAGCCCTACCCTAGGGGATACTGTGGAAGCAGTTTTAGAAGACAAGCCCCAGAGTGCCTAATGACCTCTCAGCTCTCACCAATGTGTTTAGCAGTAACTTACCAAAGCACACACAACCTAACCTGACAGTGGTAACTCATGTTCTCATTAGGGGATAGAAATGCTTGTAGACCAGAGCCCACCTAGCAGTTCTTGCATGGGGGTAACCTGTGGTATTTCAACGAGGTCCTGCTCTTGTATACTGTATATGGTTCAGTGTCAGATAATTTAACACCCAAGAAGATCTGCCTCGAATAAATTAGAATATATTTGCAAATTAATTGGTTAATTAGATTTTAGATATCTCTAGGGGACTGCGCTGAAACAGATGTGTGCAAAAGCCCCTCATAGGGGTGAGGATGAAGGCTTCTTACAAACCTTTCTGAAGGAAGAGTTCTATCCCTTGATCCTATTGTTGGTGCCAGAGTATTCCGGTACATGCATTTATGTCAAAAGCAATAGAACTGCATTTTTGCCTTGAAGTTATTACAGGAACATGCTCAGAAGATGCCATACTCTCCAAATAATTATACTGCAAAATAATCAAAGCACTATGAGGGTTGATTTTTTTCTTGATTATATCAGAAAACTATGTGAGAATACAGCTAAAACTAAGGAAGGGCAGATTAGTGAATGCTTTTAAATACTTGTGTAAGATGCAGTCAATGTATAGGAAAATTCTATGCAGTAGCCAAAGGTTGTGCTCAGGCCTTGGTGTTAGAGATCAGCCCTTTTTACATTTTCTTCCCCAGTTATATCTATTGCTTTACCCTTCTACAGAATGGAAATTCCGTTGGTATTCTCCTGAATGCTAACTATAATACTAAGATGATTTTTCAAACAGGATCATTAAAATATCTTTCCTTTTATTCCTTCAATCAATTTTTTTTTTTTTTTTTTTTGACAAAGCATTTATGGTATACTCACTGATTCCTGATGTGGATACAGGACACCAAGTAGAGCGATACTGTCCCTGCTTTCAACAGGCTCCCAATCTCTTATGCTTTGTGGAATGGTTAAGTTCATCTGTGTTTTCTAACACTTGCAATAGGAAGAGGCCTACTACTCTGGAGTAAGTTGTATGGCAGTAGAATAAATGTAGAGCTAAGGACTGATGATGAATGAGTCACATGTCCACAGTTCTCTCTAGGGTAAATAGTACAGACTGATGGACAGTTTGCTAGAATGTGGAAACAAATGGGGCACTCAAGATCAACATCAGACCCCTCCTTGCTCCTGCTACTTAATACCCGTTGTTACACTGATTTTCAGTTCTCAGAGGATCACCTTTCTATCCCCTGTGCCTAGGAAAGTCCCTAGCAAATAACAGACTGGCAACAAATGTTGAATTGAGCAGATGCTCAGACATAACAATTCTCAGATGTTTGAATAAGAGAGACCCACACCTTGGCACTCACAGAGGAAAGTTATTGGTGGGAGATGTGTTTTAATGCCAGTGAGCATCCAATTTTACCATGAGATTTGAGAGAGATGTCATTATCACATTTAATTCCTTCAGTTTTAGTTTTGTTTCTATGTTAAGAGAAATGAGCCATTGCAGAAATAATTAATGAATAGTTTGGTCATCTTTAGATGAAATTTTTTCATTTTCCTAATTTCTTTTTTAAGTAAGGAGCAAAGTCTTTTTTTTTTTAAGTGTTTTGCTTTGCTTTGAGACAGAGTTGCGCTCTTGTCACCTGGACTGGAATACAATGGCAAGAGCAAAGTCTTACAAGTACAGAAATGACATTTTCATTTGAAAGCAGTAGTACTTCAAGGTTGGGGACATTGCTTCTTCAACAGGGGTGGCAACATCACTTCATTGTTTTCTTCTTTTGTCTCTCATAGTAAAAAGAGTTTTTTTCTGAATCTTACAAATTAATTCATGATTCAAAAGACTATTTGATTTTTTTAGAACTGCATTATTAATAATACTACTCACTTGATATTACCTTATTTCAAGGAGATGTGTGTGTGTGTGTGTGTGTGTGTGTGGTGTGTGTGCATGAATATAAATGTGAGGAAAAATGAATGTTTATGGCTAAAAAATATGAATCCACCCTTCCTTTGCAAATACAATCCATTAAAATGTAGCTTAATTAAATAGGATTATTTTAAAATCAGGAATAGCATTTATATGCTAGTGGTTATTGTGTTTGACATTAAGATGTAGATACTATTAAGTGACATGCTATATTGAAAATGGGCTTTGTTCCTGCCACATCATCCTTCAGTAAAAGCCAGTATTGCCAGAAAAAGAAGGAAATTTACTGTGTGTGTTTTATTTGAATATCCAGGCATAGTTTAGGACAAGGAGGTAGATACGTCGGAGAATTTAAAAAACTTCTGGTAATTGACTTCGTCATGCACTTGAGACCAGAACATTCCTGTGCATCTTGGACTTAGAGCATTGACCTGTCTGCCAGCCCCTTAGCCAGCTCTGAGCTGAGCTTACAGTTTGTCCTTCCAGTCATCTGAGCCAAAGAAACAAATCACTATTTATGGGCAAGATCGAGCTTCACCACCTATTGGAATTTCTTTTCCAGTATTAGAGATTGGCACATTGGTTTTCTTTCATTAAATTCTTCCTCATTGTGGATGTGGAGGCAGGCTTGGGCAGGCTCACTGGGGTTCGCAGAGCAAACTGGAGGACGTGGGTCTGGAGAGAAGCCTCATGCACTGAAGAGGGGCAGACACCGGGTGGGGGCCTGTGGGTGCTGGCAGGAAGTCCAGCCCGCCAGGCAGAACACACACAGCAGGGACCATAGAGTTGGGCAAAATGTGAGATTTTTGGCAGGCATTTGTCTCTGGGGAGGTCCGGAGGGCCCCAGGGCAGGTGAGTGGAGGAAGTCCAGGAGGTGGCCTGTTGAGGGCTGGCTACTTTGTGTCGGCATTCATGTGGCCTGGCAGTGGGTATCAGGCCCTGCTCTCTGGGCTGGAATTTTGGCAAGACTTCAACATTTGTTCCAAGACATGCTTTCATCATAACATACTCCTTGGTAGTGAGGATGTTTGGAAGAATATAGCTTTTTCCTACCTCTACTGCAGATACTACCAGCGCTGACTTGTCTTCTGCCTCTAATCCTAGCACTTTGGGAGGCCAAGGTGAGAGGATTGCTTGAGCCCAGGAACTCAAGACCACGCTGGGCAACACGGTGGGACTCCATCTCTACAAAAAATGAAAGCATTAGCCAGGCATGGTGGCATGTCCTGTGGTCCCAGCTACTCAGGAGGCTGAGGTGGGAGGATTTCTTGAGGCCAGTAGGTTGAGGCTGTGGTAAGCTATGATTATGCCACTGCACTTCAGCTTGGGTGACTGAATGAGAACTTGTCTCAAAAAAAAAACAAAAGGCTGGGTGCATTGGCTTACACCTGTAATCCCAACACTTTGGGAGGCTGAGGTGGGCAGATCAGAAGGTGAGGAGTACAAGACCAGTCTGACTAACATGGTGAAACCCTGTCTCTATTAAAAATACAAAAATTAGCCAGGCATTGTGGCGGGCGCCTATAAACCCAATTATTCAGGAGACGGAAGCAAGAGAATTGCTTGAAACTGGGAGGCAGAGGTTACAGTGAGCCAAGATCACGCCACTGCACTCCAGCCTGGGTGACGAGAGCAAGACTCCATCTTAGAAAATAAAAATTAAATTAAAATTTAAAAAAGCAGTTGACCAGTCATACTGCCTGCCTTCAATGATTCCCAATATCATCCCTGAAAAACCGTGACCTGGGAAGTATGATGACGTCCTTGGGGCTTTATACTCAGATCACATGCTGCCGCTAAAGCCAGGAGTGGCGATCAGTCCCACCTAAGCCAAAGGGACTGAGTGGGTCCCCAGAGGGGAATGGGTGAGGGAAAGGAGGGCAGCAGTTATCTAACGAAGGAAGCCACAGAGATGCCACACATGGAGTGTTGCAGCTGAAACCACCTTAGCCTGTCTTCATGAGGTTGTTTACCCTGGTAGAGGGATCATTTACTTGGAGAAAAGAATGAATGAACATACTGGTGGCTGGTGTGATCCCTGGAGCCAAGTTCCCGAGCCTGGGATATAAAGTACGGACTTGGTGTCTGGAACGAGGGAAACTCCAGCTGTAAGAAGCTGAGACAAATAATTAGAAGGGTTTATGGCATTAGTCATGTGCTGAAGTCCTGGATATTGAGTCCAAGTTTCTCAGGGTTTCTCTGTTAAAAGTAAACTGGTTTCTAGAACTAGGGGGTGGAACTAAACTTATAGATGAGGTGGTCATGCAGGCTTATATGATAAAGCACATTAACATACTGACCATTACCAGGTTGGCTGGTTGATAGGGATGTTTATGTTCAGGAAAACAAACAGCCTTGGAACTGCAAAAGAGCTTTTTAAGGAACAAAAGCAAGGGAAGGAGAGGGCAGGGAGAAAGGATATATAGAAGTGGGTAGAAGTGGGAGTCACAGTCTCTTTGAATATTGGTAGGGGGTCATCAAGGCCTTCATCTCCAAGTTTCCAGTCCAGCCAGGTTGTTGGTGATTAAAAATCATTTTCATGTGACCATTTGCTGTTTGGTGAGTGTTTGGAATGAGCTAATTAATCCCAGTCCAATTCATAATGGGCAGGTGGCCAGTTCACACAAACCACCTTGAAAATCCACACTAATTGGTTTGTCTCCATGGAACAGCCAAAAATGGAATTTTGCCCATGGTTGGAAATTTTCTTCTGCCCACCCTATTCCTTCATCTCTCCTCTCCCTACTCTCACCACCACCTCTAGCAGGAGTGATTTTGCATTTAAATAGTATCCTTTTCCCACTCATTTTCCTGGACTATAAATTTCCTCAAGCAAGCTAGCTTTCTCTTTTCTTTTGGTTTTTTTTTTTTTTTTTTTGACAGTCTCACTCTGTCGACCAGGCTGGAGTGCAGTGGCGCAATCTCGGCTCCCTGCAGCCTTTGCCTCCTGGGTTCAAGCAGTTCTCCTGCCTCAGCTTCACAAGTAGCTGGGATTACAGGCATGTACCACTACACCTGGCTAATTTGTCTATTTTTAATAGAGGCAGGGTTTCACCATGTTGACCAGACTGGTCTTGAACTCCTGACCTCCTGATCCACCCACCTTGGCCTCCCAATGTACTGGAATTATAGGCGTTAGCCACCAAGCCTGGCCCTCTCAAGCATTCTTATTTGTGTGTGTGTGTGTGTGTGTGTGTGTGTGTGTGTGTGTGTGTGTGTGTGTGTATGTGATGGAGTTTTGCTCTTGTTGCCCAGGCTGGAGCGAAGTGGCATGATCTTGGCTTACTGCCACTTCTGCCTCCCAGGTTCAAGTGATTCTCCTGCTCAGCCTCCTGAGTAGCCAGGATTACAGACGCGCACCACGATGCCCGGCTACTTTTTATATTTTTAGTAGAGACAGGGTTTCACCATGTTGGCCAGGCCTGTCTCAAACTCCTGACCTGATGATCTGCCTGCCTCAGCCTCCCAGAGTTCTGGAATTACAGGTGTGAGCCACTGCACATGGCCAAGCTTTCTTTTTAGACGAAAGAGTGGCTTAGATGCAAGGAAAGTAAATGGACTTGGTGTCTGGTAAATGTACTTGAGACATTTCCAGGGTCACCACTGTTTCCAAAGTTGGTCTTTGGCCATGGGCAGCAAGAAAGCTATCTGTGAACAGAGCAAATGCACTTCATTTTCTGGGAAGGCCAGGGAAGCAAATTCCTAAACAAAGATTCATACAACCTGAAAATAGTTTCGGACAGATCTACCAACACACAAAAACCTATAATAGCTCACAGAATCATCTCTAAGAAGGGCTAATCATGCACTACTGGGAGATTCCTCAAAATGGATAAAATTCTAGGTTTCTGTAACTTTGATTGATAGCTGGTTCCTGCATAAATCATTACACTCTGCACCTGTACAGTCAGTTCTGTGCCATCCCCACTGTCCCTGAGCTTGGTTAATTCTCTTGGCATTTCTAAGGGGCCAGTGGGATTGATAGCATTCGCTCCATTTTATAAACAATCTGTTCAGTTGGCTGGCGGGGCAGCCAGCAGCACGTTACAACACGTTTGTGGTGTGGAGCTGGTTGGAATCCTGGGTGTGCTTCTCACCAGCTGTGTCACCTTGGTCAGCCACTTTGCTTCTCTGTGCCTCAATTTTGATCAGTTATGCCTGAGATGAAGTCTCTGCTTAATTATCTTTTGTAATTAAAAATATTTTTCGTGTTTTTCAGATTTTAATAGTTTAACTTCTCTTGTTGTTTGTTTGTTTGAGACGGAGTCTCACGCTGTCACCCCGACTAGAGTTCAGTGCCACAGTCTCAGCTCACTGCCATCTCTGCTTCCTGGGTTCAAGCAATTCTCCTGCCTCAGCCTCCCGAGTAGCTGGGATTACAGGCGCGTGCTACCACATCTGGCTAAATTTTATAATTTTAGTAGAGATGGGGTTTCACCATGTTGACCAGGCTGGTCTCAAACTCCTGACCTCCAGTAATCTGTCCTTCTTGGCCTTCCAAAGTACTGAGATTACAGACATGAGCCACCACTCCAGGCCTAACTTCTTGTGTGTTAAAAATTTAAATAAGAAAGACAAGCGTCCATGAAATTATAAGCTCAAAGACCCTCCTGCTTTGTTAATGTGATAGTGCTCACCCCTTTCTCCCTTCAGCTAATGGTAAATTAAAGCAATATAACTCAGTGTAAATATTTGTCAACCCAGATGCATTTCTAGACTTTCAGTGTGTGAAGACACCTGGTTATTTACACAATTTATATGATTAGCACTGTCATCTTCAGAGAGGATGAATATTGTAATACAAGCAAGTTTTGCTGTAAGTCTTGACAGTCAGAAATAAATAATCTTTTCTATAACTACATTTGTCTGTAGAATGAGGAAGATAGGGAACAATGTGTATAAAATTCTCCAGCCTTCCAGGTTACAAGAAGGATGAAGGAAATGAAGTTCTCAGTCAGTGTAAGACAAAAGGAAGTCATTTCTAAATACACCCATTGGATGTTTTTCTTGCTCTATAATCACAAAGTATAGATACCACTGAATGGAGGATGATCTCATAGGATCTTCTTTACTACTGGTTAAAATAAAGAAGACTAGCCTGGGAAACATAGCAATAACTCATCTTTTCAAAAAAAAAAAAAAAAAAAACAACAACTTAAAACAATTAGCCAGATTTGATGGTGCACACCTATAGTCCCAGCTACTCAGGAGGCTAAGGTGTGCTTGAGCCCAGAGGTCAAGGCTACAGTGAGCCACAGTTACAACACTGTACTCCAGCCTGGGTGACGAAGCAAGACCCTGTCTCAAAAAAGTAAAGGAAGTTTTATTTGGGCCTTCTGGCCTCCGTGAAAAGTCTAGTAAGTAGGAAGTGAAATTTACAGGCGATTCAAGCAAAATCAACAAGTGTTTGTATGTAGTCAGCCAGCTTATCTCTGGCACGCTTTCTGGCTCTAAGATGTTCGTTTGGGCTTCTGTCATCCTAAATAATCTTTGATGCAGATAAGTGAATACTAGTGTTATGAACTCTTAAAAAAAAAAAAAGCTTCGACTTTTTTTTCTTTTTGAAAAATCAGTGTATCTTTAGAGAAGAGGAAGGAAGCAGGGATTATTTAGATCAAGCTTGTCCAACCCACAGCCGTTGTGTCACATGCAGCCCAGGACAGCTTCGAATGCAGCCCAACACAAATTCATAAACTTTCTTGAAGCATTATGAGAGAGAGAGAGAGAGAGTGTGTGTGTGTGTGTGTGTGTGTGTGTGTGTGTGTCTTTAAAGCTCATCAGCTGTTGCTGTTGTTAGTGCTAGTGTATTTTATGTATGTCCCAAGACAGTTCTTCTTCCAGTGTGGTCCAGGAAAGCCAAAAGATTGGACACCCCTGGTCTAGACTGTCCCAAAGAAAGCATGCAAGACTTAGTGACAGCATTCTGTGTGTAAATCACTGGATAAGGTCAAGCAAAACCAAAGCAATACAAAAGTTTAATTTAGGTAGAAAGAAAGTATGTAAACCTGTTCCTTAGTCTGGGAAAGAGTTAAGTCTTTTAAAAAAAATTCCGATATTTGTGTTTTTGTTGTTGAACTGCAATATGCACTTTAAGAATTTTTCTTAACATCTTTTGGCTGGGACCTGTTTCTCAGCATTGCTCCTCTCCCTTTGGAGAGGATGGAGTAGGCATAGAGTAGTCTTGCTAATATTTCAGTGTGCAAAAATTCCATGCAACCTGTTGCCTGTGGAAGAGGTTGGAATGAATTGTAGCAGGTGAGGGGTTAACTGGTAGCTGAAACCTTTTCTGCAACGTGTAAACAACTTAATCTTTTTGAAAATCGGGTCCAGGTAGAAAACGCTGGCAGTGATTTATGCTGACCGGGCTTAGGGCTCCTCATAAGCATATATAAAATACTCCCGGGCTCTGCGAGGCTTCTTAAAGAACTACATTAGCTCTGCTCCTTCCACCTTCTTCCTCTGCCTGTGTTACTGACATATCTGAAGTGCCCGCAAGAGGAAGGAGCAGGATGTGGAGCCATCTGGAGCTAGGCAGGGTAAGCACAGGGCAAGCAGCTGCTGGAAACTTTGCAGAGATATCTAGTGCACTGATTTACCGGCCTTTGGGGAGTCCATGTACAGAACACAGACTCATGAGGAAGCTGGCGTCTGGCAAAAGTGGAGGTACACAATTGTGCTTGATTATCAGGACATATGATAAGTCTGTCTAGTTGTGTACTCTGTGCCAAATTGTAGATTTCTTATTTGGGCCGTATCAGCTGTCTGCAAGCAAAACCAAAACAATACAAAAATGTAACAACAACAAACAACAAAAATGCAAAAAAAATAAAATAAACGGTAGCCTAGACTTAGCATAGTGATATTCAGAGATACAGAGTCACCTTGAAATACAACAATCTTCTGAGAATATAGAAGTTAAGATCATGCACTTTGGAGTCAGACCACTACGGTTCCAATCTGGGCTCTAGCGCGTAGTAGTTGCGTGTCTGGGGCAAGTCACTTAACCTCTCTGTGTACTTGTTTTCTCCTCTGTAAAAAGGGGATGACTGTAATAGTACTTGCCTTTGAGAGTTATTGTGAGAAATAAGTGAAGATTACATATGTAAGAAGTTTAGAATAGCATCTGGAAAATTAAGCACCATATAATTTTCTGTTTTTGTTTTCTGTGGAGTACATGATTATGCATCAAAGCTAAGGCCACCCAATGCCCTGTAAGACAAATGCCCTTGACCGTATCACTTCCCTTCCTTCCTCTGCACTCCCACTTGGACTGGCTTAGTTTTCATTGTTCTTTGTGTGCGTCAAGAATGTTGTGACTTGGGGCTCTGCAGATATGCTTTCCACTTCTCATATTCTTCCCGCAGCCCCCTTCAGGGAGTTGGCTTCTCTTCTTTTCTCAGCCCTCAGTTTCAATGACAATTCTTCAGAGAGGACTTTCCTGACCACCCCATCTTTACTCAGATGCCACCGTCCACCCATAAGCATTCTCATGTTCCCATCATGATTTGTAGCCACAGGGAACTTGGATTTGCATGTCTTCAGTGTCAGTAAGCCACAGTCTCCAGGAACCACACCGCATTCCTGTCTGATTCCCCATTGTAGATCTAACATTCAATGCCAGCAGAGCCAGAATGAAGTGAACACTCAGTAGACATTGGTCCAAAGTAACAATAAGTGACCGACTACTGAAGGATGTGCTTTTATAGAGTGTATTCAAAGGGGTAAGGCCAATATATTCCTCCCTTCTGAGGTGGTCAACGCTGATCCCTCCTAATCCCACCAGTCTCCACCCCTTTTATTTACATTGTCATAGGAATGAAAGAGAAGTAAAGGAAATAACCAAATACCTATTTTAGAAATGAGATGCAGCCTCACCTTCTGCATTTGATATCTCTTTAACTGGTAGGGGGCTGTGGAGGAGGAAGCAGGGCCTGTTCTTCCCACCTGCCTGGTTCAGTGAGGACACTTGCCATGTGGATGTGCCCCATCTACTGGTTGAATTGCGTGGCTGCATCCTTAATGATTGCAATGCCCTGTGCAATTAACACTGTCCATTCAAACTCTTTAACAGCAGCTGAGACTGCTAGAGTTTGTATCATACTTTATTATCCTGCTGGCAACAAAATTAACCATGAAGTGTGATTTGCCTACAGAGCACATGATTGAGCATCTCTAGTACCTACATTTTTATCAGTGTTGCACAAATTCTATTTTGTGGGCTTTGAAAGTTTAAAGCTGTAAAGTTTCACATGAATGTCAGGGGCTTAAAATTTATACTTGAACATCATTGTTGACCGTTTGGTTTGTCCCCCTGTGTACATTATGTTCACCAGATTTGCATCATTTAGGAATTACCTTCTCTGCAAGATATCTTAGACATATGAGCACCACAATCATTTCTTTGGTCTTCTCTTAAGGATTATGGGTTTTTAAGACAAAAACTTCAAGGCCAGGTTCAGTGGCTCACATCTCTAATTCCAGCACATTGGAAGGCCAAGGCCGGTAGATCACTTGAGGTCAGGAGTTTGAGACCAGCCTAGCCAGCATGGTGAAACCCCATCTCTACTAAAAAATACAAAAATTACCCAGGCGTGGTGGTGTGCGTCTGTAATCCCAGCTACTCAGGAGGCTGAGGTGCAAGAAAAACTTGAACCTGGGGGGCAGAGGTTGCAGTGAGCCAAGATCATGCCACTGCCCTCCAGCCTGGGTGACAGAGCAAGACTCCATCTAAAAAAAAAGATAAAAACTTCAGGGAACAAATCACATTTCATGCTCTCCTTTCATACATACGCCCAAAAATCAGGCCATAAATTGCCTATAAGTCTCAATAAGTAAATTGGAGAAGATAGACTTTATCGGTTTACTTAAAGAAACATAATTATTTTAAAATGACAAACTGGTCCCTGTGTTGATAAATGTTTTATGTCTTAGCCTCCATGTCTGAATGCCTTGTGTAAATTATGAATTAGCTAGTAAACGGACTTAGCAAAGGATGTTCAGTGGGGCCTGTCAGCCCAGGGCTAAGCGGGTAGCCTTTCTGACATTCTGCTGCTTTTTAGCTGTTGTTGTGCTGGGAATGTAGATGTCTGTGGTCTCATTGAAAGGTATGTCTCCATTGAGGACTCAGCAGAGTAATAGTTCCAGTAGGTGAATGAAGGCCAGACAAGTTGGAGCTCAAAATGTCCTGTGTCAAGTTTGGATAATTTTAGAGCCCACATAAAACATTTCATATTAAAGGCAAATCATTAGTCCTTACTTGGACTAATGACAGCTGCTTATTTGGACTAAGACAGCTGCTTGCAGCATCTGAGATGAGTTGTATCTGACCATTAGCCCCTTTACCCTCAGACCAGGGGTTACTAACTCAGATGCCTACAGGGGCCAGGTAAGTGATGTAATGAATGAATCAAGCCATCTCCACTTCTGTTAATTTGCCATGAGGGAGTACAGCAGGGCCAGTGCTGGCAGATCTTCCCATTTTTCATGAGATGCCTGAAATCTGGATTTTGGCATGAAATCTCATGATTTGAAAATGTTGGCAATTAATTTAAGAAAAATGTTTAGATTCAGTAGGGACTAAACCAAACATATCTGCAAGTAGGCTACTGCTTGTGATTCTCCGATTTGCAGCTGCAGATAGAGGCAAAGGACATAGTTCCTTTACAGAGGACATACTGAATCACCAGTTAGTTGAAATAAATTTAGGGGGCACAAGTGCAGTTGTCTTACATGAACATATTGCATAGTGGCAAAGCCTGGGCTTGTAGTTTGCCCATTATCTGAATAGTGGACATTGTACCCAATAGGTAGATTTCTTCCCTTACTCCCCTTTGACCCTCCCATCTTGAGGAGTCTCCAGTGTCTCTTCTTTCACTCTGTAGGTCCATGTATACCCATTGTTTAGCTCCCACTTCTAAGTGAGAATATGTAGTTTTTGGCTTTCTGTTTCTGAGTTCTTTCACTTAGGATAATGGCCTCCAATTCCAGCCATGTTGCTACAAAAGCCATGATTTGATTTTATTTTAGACATAGTCTTGCTCTGTTGCCCAGTCTAGAGTGCAGTAGTGTGATCTTGGCTCATTGCAACCTCCACCTCCTGGGTTGAAGTGATTTTCCTGCCTCAAGTCTCCCCGGTAGCTGGGATTACAGGTACCCGCCAACACGCCTGGCTAATTTTTGTGTTTTTAGTAGAGTCAGGGTTTTACCATGTTGGCCAGGCTGGTCTCAAACTCCTGACCTCACATGATCTGTCCACCTCGACCTCCCAGAGTGCTGGGATTACAGGTGTGAGCCACTATACCCAGCCTAATTTTCATTTTTTATGTGTGCGTGGCTGAGTTAGTATCCCATGGTATATACATACATACCACGATTTATTCAATCCAATCATTCAATGATGGACACTTTTTGTTGATGTTAATCAATCAAAAACATGTTGAATTGTATGTATATGCATATAATCCAAATATATGTTTAGTAAAACCAAAAAGCTTCCAAAATAACACAATAGACAGTAATATCTCAGAATAATAAGTTTACTGGACACATTTCATTGTTAAATATTTTTCTTCTGGCTCTTGCTTATGATAGAACAACCCAGAGGCAATATAGCTGTATACACCATGAACATGCATTCAGTTGTGTGTGTGTTTTGTTTTTTTTTTTGAGATGGAGTTTCGCTGTTGTTACCCAGACTGGAGTGCAATGGCACGATCTTGGCCCACCGCAACCTCCGCCTTCTGGGTTCAAGCAATTCTCCTGCCTCACCCTCCCAAGTAGCTTGGATTACAGGCACGCACCACCATGCCCAGCTAATTTTTCGTATTTTTAGTAGAGACGGGGTTTCACCATGTTGACCAAGATGGTCTCGATCTCTTGACCTCGTGATCCACCCACCTCGGCCTCCCAAAGTGCTGGGATTATAGGCGTGAGCCACCGCGCAGGGCCACATTGTGTGTGTTATCTTTAACTACTCTCCAATGATTCACCTAACATATGCATCTAAAAGAATCCCCCTCCTACCCATACCACACTCTTCAGAGTTCCAAATCAGGAGTAGTGCAAAGATCATGAAACCATCTCTCAATTATTGTTTTCTTCTTTTAAAAATACATATATATTGTGTAGTTGCTGACTTATTCTTCCTCATTTTTATTCTACAGTCTCCACTCAGCCTCTCAAAGGGAAGGTTTTGAACTAGTGGTTGGGTTTTGTGCCTGTGTGTTTGAACACTGAGTTACAAGACACACTTCAGAGATATTGTGTGTTTGGTTCCAGACTATGAAAATAAAACAAAGAGCACAATAAAGCAAATCACATGATTTTTTCTGGTTTCTAGTGCATATGAAAGTTATGTTTATACTATACTGTAGTCTATAAGCTATGAAATAACATGTCTAAAAAACCCTCAATATATATACCTTAATTTTAAAATACTGCTAAAAAATACTTGTGATTATCTGAGCCTTTGGTGAGTCATAATCATTTTGCTGGTGAAGGGTCTTGCCTTGTTGCTGGCTGCTGGCTGATCAGGTGGTGGTTGCTGAAAGTAGGGGTAGCTGTGGCAATTTCTTAAAATAAGACAACACTGGAGTTTGCTCCAAGGATTGACTCTTCCTTTCATGAAAGACTTCTCTGTAGAATTCAATGCTGTTTGATAGCATTTTACATGCAGTAGATCTTCTTTCAAAGTTGGAGTCAATCCTCTCAACCCCTGCCACTGCTTTGTCAGCTAAGGTTATGCAATATTCTAAGTCCTTTGTTATTCCAACAATGTTCAAAGCATCTTCATCAGGAGTAGATTCCATCTCAAGAAACCACTGTTTGCTCATCCCTAAGAAGCAATTCCTCATCCATTCAAGTTATAGCATAAGATTGCTGCAATTCAGTCACAACTTCAGGCCCCGCTTCTAATTCTAGCTCTCTTGCTAGTTCTACCGTGTCTGCAGTGACTTCTTCTGAAGTCTCGAATCCCTCAAAGTCATCTGTGAAAGTTGGAGTCAACTTCTTCCAAACTCCTGTTAATGTTGATGTTTTGACCTCCTCTTATGAATCATGAATGTTCTTTATGGCATCTAGAATGGTGAATCCTTTCCAAAAGGTTTTCAACTGACTTTGCCCAGATCCATCAGAGGAATCACTATCTGTGGCAAGTATAGCCTTACAAAATGTATTTTTAAATTAACAATACTTGAAAGTTAAAATTACTTTTCTTTTTCCAATCAGTTTTGTTCTATTGCCCAAGCTGGAGTGTAGTGGTGCTGTCATAGCTTACTGTAACCACAAACTCCTCATCTCAAGTGACCCTCCTGCCTCAGCTTCCTGAGTATCTGGGACTACAGGGACATGCTACCATGTGGGACTTTTTTTTTTTTTTGAGAGTCTTGCCATGTTGCCCAAACTGGTCTCAAACTCCTGGGCTCAAGCAGTCCTTGTGCCATGGCCTTTCAAAGTGCTTGGATTATAGGTGTGAGCCACTGTGCCAAGTCTGGCTGAATTTTTTTTTATTGTAGACATGAGGTCTTGCTATGTTGCTCAGGTTGGTCTTGAACTCCTGGCCTCAAGCAATCCTCCCACTTTAGCCTCTCAAATTGCTAAGATTACAAGCATGAGCTACTGTGCCTGGCCCCAAAATTACTTCTTGATCTATGGGCTACAGAATGGATGTTGTGTTAGCAGGCATGAAAACAACATTAATCTTATATGTCTCCATTAGAGCTCTTGGGTAACTAGGTACCTTGTCAATAGACAGCAACACTTTGTAAGAAATTTCTTTCTAAGCAGTAGGTCTCAACAGTAGGCTTAAAATATTCAGTTAACCATGCTGTAAACAGATGTGCTGTCATCTAGGCTTTGTTTTATCATTTATCTATAGATCACAGGCAGAGTAGATTTAGTTTTAAAGCTAAAGATACAGTTTTTAAGTTAATTCTGATGGGTCCTAGGATTTTTGGAATGGTAAATGAGCATTGGCTTCAACCTCAAATCACCAGTTGCATTAGCCTCTTACAAGAGAGTCAACCTGCCCTTTTAAGCTTTTACACCAGCCATTGACTTCTCTTCTCTAACTGTGAAAGTTGTAGACGGCATCTTCTTCCAGTATAAGGTTGTTTCATTTACATTGCGTGTCTGTTGTTTCACATAGCCACCTCATCAATGATCTTATGGATAACTTGCTGTAGCTTCTAGATCAGTACTTGCTGCTTCACCTTGCACTATTATGTTATGGAAATGGCTTCTTTTTTTAAAGCTTCATGAACCCACCTCTACTAGGTTCAAACTTTTCTTCTGCAATTTTCACACTTCTCTCAGTCATCATTAAATTGAAGAAGCATTACTCTGGATTATGCTTTGGCTTAAGGTGATGTTGTGGATGGTTGCTCTTCTAGGCAGACCACTAAAACTTTTTCCAAACCAGCAATAAAACTGTTTCTCCCTCTTATCATTCATGTGTTCGCTGGAATGGCCCTTTTAATTTCCTTCAAGAACTTTTCCTTTGCATTCATGACTTGGCTGTTTGGCATGAGAGGCCTGGCTTTCAACCTGTCAGTGCCTTTCAACATGCCTTCTTCACTAAGTTTAATTATCTCTAGCCTTGGATTTAAAGTGAGAGATGTGTAACTCTTCCTTTCTCTTGCACACTTATAGATCATTGTAGGGTTATTAATCGGCCTAATTTCAATATTGCTGTGTCTCAGGGAACAAGGAGGCCCAATGAGAGAGAGAGAGAGAGAGAGAGAGAGGAAACGGCTGGTTGGTAGAGTAGTCAGAACATGCACATTTTTCAAGTTCACTGTCTTAATATGGGTGAGTTTGATGAGATCCCAGAACAATTACAGTAGTAACATATCAAAGAGCAGTTATCACAGATCACCCTAACAGATACAATAACAATGAAAAGTTTTGAAATATTATAAGAGTTACCAAAATGTGATAGAGAGTCAGGAACTGAGCACATGCTGTTGGAAAAATCGTGCCGATAGGCTTGCTTAACATAGGGTTGCCACAGACCTGCAATCTGTTAAAAAATGAAAACAAAAACTCAAGATTTGCAAAGTGCAGTAAAGTGAAGCTATGCCCATATTTACAAACAGAGAATTTCATAGTGGCAATTGAACTGAGCTGGCCTGCCACTTAGTTTGGATTTTTAGGTTCAGGATGATTTCTGACAACTTTACATGTGCTTAGCATCCTGTCAAAGCAGAGAGGAGAGAGGATATGAGTGCATTACCTTATCCAGAATACAGCAATCAGAACACCTAGAAACAAGCCATTTTAATGTCAGCATAGCTGACATTTTAAGTTCTATGTTTTAAGGTTTAGTAGTTCATTATTTGAGTTACTTATTGCAGTGGGCACCAGAATCTTTTCATGCTCACTGCTTTGGAAGATTTCATTTATATCTATTTCTCCTTATGGTACCAAAACTGCTGATAAAAAATGCAAGTGAAGTTCAGCAGCATGCACTTCAGGTTCCAAGGGCTATATTCAGGTTCTAGTTATGCTGCCCTGGCTATATAATTCTGGGAAAACTATCACACTTCTGTCAGCCTTGGTGTGCAGCTGTGAAATGGGACCATAGTATTAATGTTACAGATTGTGACACTTAGAATGTGGTACTGTATATAATTAGCATAATGCTCAGCAAATGAGCGTGCTCTCAATAGTGTGGCTGTTATATCATCATGATCGTTATTTTTACTTCTACATGTTAAGGTATTATTTTATAAACATATTTTGTATTATTGGCAACAAGCCTTTCCTTTAACACCTACCAGCAGCTTTCTTCTTCATGCAGGACTTTCATTTAAATACATGAAAAATGGGCCAGGCGTGTTGGCTCACGCCTGCAATCCCAGCACTTTGGGAGGCCAAGACAGGCAGATCACCTGAGGTCAGGAGTTTGAGCCAGCCTAACCAACATGGAGAAACCCTGTCCCTACAGAAAAATTAGCCGGGCATGGTGGCGCATGCCTGTAATTCCAGCTACTTGGGAGGCTGAAGCAGGAGAATCGCTTGAACCCGGGGGGCTTGTGGTGAGCTGAGATCACGGTGAACCAGAGGTTGTGGTGAGCTGAGATCACGGTGAGCCGAGATCGCGCCATTGCTCTCCAGCCTGGGCAATAAGAATGAAACTCTGTCACACACACACACACAAAAAAAAGATTGAAAAATGTATTTTGTGGTCTTTAAATGTGTGTGTGTGTATATATCTCTTCCCCTCCTACTACCCACCCCAATTTTTTCTTCTTGTTTTTTTCCTAAGAGAAAAACAGGAAGCCTTAAAAGATAAAGGTGGTGATAGTTTGGCCTGGTCTACCCTCACAATATGCTCTTTACTTTGTTGCCTCAGAGGGTTCTTGAGTAGGTCCTGTAATCCCTAAATTAGTCTAGGAGGCGGATGGATGAAAATAGTGTCTTTGCTGGATGAAGCCCAGTTGTGGCTTTTCCTTTGTTCCCAGCTTCAATCAAAACCAATGCCTTAATAATTGAAATTCCCTCATTTACCTCTCTTACCTTAACAACTATTAGAGTCAGCAGGAAGGGCTTGTCACCATAGCAGAAAGATGCCATCACAGGGCTTCTTCTGGCCTGCAGGACGCAAACTCAGGCCTCACAGTAGTCAGTACCTGGGGAAGGGCAGAGGCGAGGGCTCCTGGGCATTCCTCCCATGAGCAGCTTCCTCCCCTGGGTGTGCCATCCCAGCAGAAGCTCACTGCCACTTCATCATAAGGCCGCCTCTTTCTGCAATTAAGTCATTTTAGTATTTTCTATCATGGTTTTCCTTCACCCTAGAGACGTTCAGTGTTAGGACAAAACACAGGCATTCAAGCTGCTCATAGCATTTAGGGAGTTAGGGAATTTAGCTTTTAATTACCATGAAAATGTGATTATTCAGGGACTCAGCACCATATCTGCAGAGCCCATAGAATTTTGCAGCAATAGGAAAGGGGCTTATAAATAAGTGCTAAAATAGGTGAGTTGGCAGGTCTCTGGGGAAGAGCAGATAAAATGTACTAGAACAATTTTAAGTATCTTTCATTAACTCTAATCAAGTTGTTAAGGCTCTTTTCTGCCACAGCTTTACTATCTGTATCATGGGTTAACGTCTGTTGCCTTAGTTATTGATTAGCAGGTATGTGGAATCTGGAATGCTCTGATATGACCGATGTGTTTAACTGAATGAAAGTGCTTATTGATCCAGACACGCAGTTGTCCTGCCTCAGCCTTCCAAGTAGCTGGCATTACAGGTACACACCACCATGACCAGCTAATTTTTCTATTTTTAGTAGATAGGGGATTTCACCATGTTGGCCAGGCCAGTCTTGAACGCCTGACCTCAAGTGACCTGCCCTCCTCAGCCTCCCCAAGTGCTGGGATCACAGGTGTGAGCCACCGAGCCCAGCCTCAAACATCCACTCTTGAATCACACTCATTTTTCCAGGCAGCATGGAATCCTAACCTTTGTTTTGCAAACCATCCTATGGATTTAGTCTACATCACAGCACAATGTTTTGGAGTTTTGGAGATGACTAATTATGGCATGTGCACTTCGTGTTCCCAAACGTACTTTAAATTTCTTGATGACTTTTGCATCTCCTCTTAACACTCCTCAAAGCACTGCATTCCAAACCCCAGTCCTGCTGGGTACTTAACTCTTAGGTTTCAGCTTAGTCCCCACCTCTTGACTAGGTCGAGTTCCTCTCCCGTGTGCTCTCATAGAACCATCAATCTCTCCTTGGAACTACCATACCTGTTGATATTATTATATGATTAATTATTTATATTCATCTCCCCCAACAAGACAGTGGATTCCGTAATTCTGAAAGGTAAAGGAAAAGGGTTTTTTTATCTTGCTGACTATTGTATCCTGACAATAGAATGCCTGGTGCTTAGTAGGTACATGCTAAGTACTGTTGGTAAATGAATGGATGGATGGATGGATGGATGGATGGATGGATGGATGGAATGTCATTGTCTCCTACAGTATTTGTTGTATGTCTCTTCCCAATTTTTTCCATATGGTTGAAAGATCTGCACACATAGTAGAGACTTTATGAGCTTATTAGGGAACTAAAAATCATATTGTGGGTCTTGGTACCAAAGCCTCATGGTGGATTGGGAAACTAAGAATCATATAAAGTCTTACGAAGAGGGCTT
Organism: Callithrix jacchus; assembly: GCF_049354715.1. Classification (NCBI taxonomy): domain Eukaryota; kingdom Metazoa; phylum Chordata; class Mammalia; order Primates; family Cebidae; genus Callithrix; species Callithrix jacchus. Next base: position 79,561,695 of record NC_133517.1, read on the forward strand.
GAAGTTTCTATGTTTCACTGATGTTCCTGACTGAAATAAATATAGCAAATGAACAGATATTTATTTCTCACTTGCTCTATGTAGTCCTCAGGAACTGTTAGTAATGTGTGAGATGGGGCTGACACTGGGGGCGATATCAGCCCTGATCCAGAGTCACATAAAAGCTCTCTCCCAATGCCAGGCATATCTTTGGTTAAAAGACATAAATTAGGCCAATGCATTTCATGGTGTTTCTCATGATGTCCCTCATAACAGGGCTCACTTCACTAGCCAGTGGGGCATCTCCAAAAAAGCATTATGGAAAGGAGGCAATGTGCAATTGTGTACAATAACTTGGGCCCTGAAGTCAGAGAACCTCAGTTCAAATCCCACCCACCTGTTTATTAAGTGAATTTAGACAAATTAGGTGTAAAACTCAGTTTCCTCTTCTGCAAAATGTGAGATATAACACTACTTACTTCACAGGCTTGTTGGAAGAGCAAATGGCCAAATGGACATAAAGTGCTTTGCAGAGAGTTGGGCATGTAATAAATTCTCAATAAATGTTAGCTAGAATTATTACCACCATTTTTATTCATTGAAGGAGTTTCTATGGCAATCCCAAGCCCGTCCCTATGGATGTCCTTCCATTCCAACCCTTTTCAGACCATACTGGGGCCCACATTGTCCCCTGTCCTTTCAGCCCACATGGGTTTGGCCCAGACTTTTACTACCAGGACCCAAATACAGTGTCCAAGAATGGCACCAATTATACTGAATCTTGCTGTGTAATATCTTATCCAGCACTGCAAAGGCCAACCTGAACTGCCAGAAAATCTTTGTCATACAGTGGTTTGGGGTATGTATACCCTCTATACACAGGCATTAAATAAATTGAATAGTGTGTGTGTGTGTGTGTGTGTGTGTGTGTGTGTGTGTCCAGCTAAATGACACTGCTTTCTTAAATCATTTAAGCACACTTAATCTAATGGAACATGTGAGAATTTCAGCAGCTTCTGAATAAAAGTTGGAGAGAAAAAAAAACTCGAAGCATGGCACCAACTAAAACCTCCATGCAGTTATTTAAAGCAGCTTGAGCACTTCTGTGGAAACTGGGCTCCGTTGAAGAAATAGCCACTCCTCTTACAGAATGAAACCTCACTTTTTTTTTTTTTTGTCTTTTAAATAATTCCTCCTTATATTTTTAGAATTTGGGTGAGAATGGGACTCTAAATCTATTTTGAAGCTATCTTTTCCTTTCTCTGCTCACTCAGAATTATTCTTTTTATCTTGGTTCTGCCCCTGGTGATATCTTGGGTAAGTTACTTGGCCTCTCCTGGCTGCTTTTTTTCATCTGGATATTTGGACTCGATGATCTTTGTGGTAGCTTCCAGCTGTTAACATTTGTTTGATTTTATGATTCCCTCCCTTGTTATTAGAGAAAGCACAAGTGTTGTGCCTTAAGCATAAGCTAGGAAAGTATTTCTTGATCAAATTGAAACATCTCTACTTTCCAAGTTCCAGGACCCTTAGTTTGAGCTTAGAGAGTTACAGTTGTTTCCAGGCAGTTTTTTGTGCTAAGGGTGGTTTGGGTTTTATTTCTGTTTTTCTGGAGACCTTATTGGATATATGACCATTTGATCTTGGTAGGTAATATTATGTCTTGACACACACCAATGCTTTTACCCTTGGGATGTTTTGGAAGCCTGCAGGTAGGGTCCTGAGGCTGCCTGAGTCACTGTTAATGAACCAAACTGCCTGAAATGCTCCAATGGTTGACTTTTGGCACTTGGCAGAAAAATCCTTTTCATGTTAGTTTTCAAGGTTGTCAGATATTATTAACCCCAAGTATTAAAAATTTCAAAGAAAGGAGGCAGTGTGTTTGATTTATAGAATAGTTATCTAGCTTTAGCTCTGACTTGGCTTTGGCAGTGGTTTTGCAAGCACTCGAAAATTAAATCCATTTTTTATGGCACTACAAGGTATTATCTCACAGCAAATGATAATTAAACACCTGTGAAATCAATTAGCCCTTTAAGCAGGGAAAGAAAGTTTTCCAATTATGTTTTTGCACCTCCAAAACTTTTATAATTCCAAAACCAACACTTGTGGAGAAGGATATGGTCAATTGGCCGTTGCTGGGTTAACTTTCCATGAAGATTATCCCTAAATTTTGCTTAGCCTTAATCCCATGGAAGGCAGTTTGTGATACAGGCATCCTTCCAAAGAGGCTGCAATTGCCTTTGGAGCTGACTCTTAGCAGCTATCTATCTGACACAGCGGAGCTGTCAGCGACTCGACAAAGGAAGTTACTCACTTTGTGTTTTGATGCCAAGTTTTACTTGACAGTTTATTTAAAAACCAAGATACCTTAATGGAAACCAAGCAACAAGACATTCCATGTGACAGAAATGCTCTCCCTTTAAGGGCCCTGTAGCCGAGAGTTCTGAGCCATCTACATTACAAATTCATACTCTGAAAACAGACTGATTGGTTAATAGCTGAAACCTAATACAGTGGAAAACGGGCTCATGGCCGGCTGTTCAGCCCCATGGTATCATGTGTGTTTAATCACCAGCTTTGGTAACAAATTAGCTATTCCAGATGCCTCTTTTGGAAAATGATCTATACTTCTGAGGCACTAGATGGATTTTGGGTATATGCTGTAACAATTTGGGAGTCAAAGAAGAGGCAAAAGAAACGTAACAATGCCAGGCCTTTGACATCCTCTCCATTTTACCTCATATGTACAAAAACTGTTCCAAGAAAATTCTGGCCCCATCCTTCCTAATATTCATAAATGCTTTAGTTATTAGTTTGTGCAGGGTTTCATTGTATCACTTTACATAAACACCTCTAAAGATGTTCTTTCTTCAAGAAATTTCTTCTCCAGACATTTTTAATGGGTTCTTGCTTTCATCGTAGATGGCATTTGGAGAGGTTGACGACTCATACCATTAACTAGAGAGAAGGCTAGCGTTGTATAAAACAAAGATGAAAGAAAACTTCTCTGTATCCTTTTAGAAACTTGTCATATGGATTATCCTTGCAAACATTGCCAGCAGCTTGAACACTTTATGACCTGGGCTTTATAAACCCATGAGGAATGGGGTGAGTGTTGAATAATCTTACATAGGTTCAACAAATATTTCCTAAAAGATTACTGTGGGCCAGGCACCGTACAGGGTCTGGAGTCACAATATTAAATAAGAACAGGAAGGCTCTTTCTCTCATGGAGTATACATTACATTTGGGAAGAAAGACTGTAAGCCAGTAAAACAAATGCATGCGTGAGTTCTGAACTTGGTAAATGCCAGGACAGAGATGAAACAAGGCAAGAGAAAGAAAGTGAGTGCCAAGAGCCCAGGCTGGTCTGTGCTGGCCTCTGTGAAGAAGGGCCATTTGAATGTTTATAGGTAGCTTGAGAGAGATCCTGAAGAATTCCAGGCAGAGGTGCAGCAAGTACAGGTGCAAGAGATGGAAGTTCATATGCTCTGTCGAGAAATTGAGAGCAGGACTTCGTAGCTGTGGATGGTGACTGAGGATGGGGCAGTCAGAGATGTGGGCGGAGGCCAGTTCTCATGGGACACAGTCAGCCAGGCTGTTCAGTGTGAGTGTTAGAAATTCTAAGGGTCAGGAGGAGCCATTGGAGGGTGTTCAGACTGAGGGTGACATTTGAAAGGTGTCTTTGGCTGCTCTATAGAATATGGACTGTAGAAAGATACGATTGAACCCATTCTGTTTAAAAACTAGTAAGAACCAGAGTATGGTTTCCGTTGCTCTGTTCATGCCCACTTGAGCTGAAGGAGGAATGGGATTAAGCAGGTATAGGAAGAGGGGTGTGAGGAGACTCTGGTTGCTACTGAATTGCAAAATCCGTGAATGGGCAGCTCCTGGAGGCCTCTTGCATCATGGCTTCCCAGTGCTCAGTGCTACCTGACATGCAAGGGCTTTGTCCAGTGAGTAAATATCAGGGCAGGAAGGCATCCTTTGGGCCATCTGGTCCCCCTCTACTCAATCTGGTGCTTAAATTTTCTCTCTGTCCTACAGCCTCTTCCCAGCATGAGGCTGCCAGGGAGCTAGCTAGCTTTATCTGCTTCTCAAGGGAATTGTGGGAAGCATGGCCAGCTGGAGGAGAAGGAGGAGGGAGAGGTGACTCAGCTCCACAGACCATCTTCCCCGGGGCACTGTTATACTTCTGCCAAAGGAATCTGGCCTTGTGGGCCTCTCCAGTCTCTAAGGACCCAACCTTCATGCAGAAGTAATCCTGTAAATCAATAATATGTGGCATCAAATCTTCAACCATAACCCCATTTTTCATGTCCTATGGATACACCTATTCATCTATATATTTATGCATCCACATACCCAGATAGGAATGATTAAATTTTCCATAGGCAACTAGCTTCATGCAGCGTTCATATTATATTGAGTCAAAAAATTCTAGAATTTTTTGAGGATGTGCCATGTCAGCTTCCACAAAGTTCTGAGGTTTTGTTTATTCAGTCAAAGGCTCAGGAGTGAGATGGCCCTGACAGAGTCACAAGGCAAATCCTAGTGATGCAACAGTGGGAGAGGAAATGGGAAGGTGAGGTTGGTGGCACCAGCCAAAGTTCTACAACCTGTCATTCGATTCTCAAGATATTTTATAATCACTTAAGTGCAGGGGCCAGACAAAAGGATTAAGCACTGACAAGAATGCAGGACACTGGACAGCCTCTGCACAGTGCTGCCCTGGGGGTGAGAACAGTAGGAATGCCAAACATCCCCCTAATCCCAGGCCTGATCCAGGCTGGCCTTGCTGAAAAGGATATCTTGGATCAAGAAAGGAAGTGGACAGAACATTGGTTGGAGCTCAGTTTTCTGTACAGGGGGAGGGAGTCATTGCTTTCTGGACTAGTGCAGGGTCCATCATTGCAGAAGCCATGAGGAGGTTCTAGAGTTTTTTCTTTCTTCAGTTCAGACATGGAGGAAGGCCAGGAGAAGGTTCCATTTGAACAGCACTGTGCATGCATTTAACTTGATTTACAAATAATGCTATTTATCAGGGCTGGAGAAACACAAATTTCTCACCCTTGTCAGTGTGCAGGGAGAAGATGACATTTTTAACAAGCTGCCAGACCTGCAGAAATGAAAACAGAGAAGGGATTTTAAAATGAACAAAAGGAAGACTAAATAGATAACATTATTTTTCATTCCCCAAGTAAATTGGGCTTGGTGTGAGCATAAGAATGAACTCATCCTTGGAAGAACCCAGCATAATCAAGAGTTGGGCATGTGTTTGTTAAAGTGGAGATTGCTGTATTGAAGGACGTGCATCTTATCTTTGCCTTCTTCTTGCTTCCATAGCCCCTGTACATTTTAATGCAAATCAGTGGACACTGAGCACTTTACATTCATTTAACAGCTCTTTTTTTGAGTAATTACGGTAGGTTAGGCCTTGAGGTAGTTGTTGGGTCAGCAGGAAGTAGGATTGTTCCTGTGTCCTGGAATCCAGGGGAAGGAAGATGAGAAAAATGGGCAACTTAATACAGAGCAAGCAAGAGAGAGTTAGCAGAGGGTGCCCAGACTCCAGGGATCAGGGAAGACTTCCTCCAGGCAGTAGGAGAGGAAGTTAAGAGAAGGAAGGAAAGAGGGGCATGGAGGGAAGAAGGGCTACCTCCACAGCCAGCCTCCTGGGACTCAGATTGTCCTAGGTGGGGAGCTGACACCCTTAGAACAGACACACTGCACTGCCCACCCTTTTCCTGGTCTTCTCAGGCTGCGGTCCATACTTCCTGGCCCCGTTCCACTTAACCAGTTCCATTGACCTAGAGCCTGATGAAAGGTTAATGGTAAGATAATGACCTCAGGCTTCCCATCACCATTGGGCCTGTGCATGCCTTTTCCAGACTCATTTATCCATCTGAGGTCACTGCTGCTGCTGGCTCTTTTATTGTTAATCCCCCCCTTCCCTCTACCCCCTCCCTGCCATGTACCCAGGTAGCCCTTTATTTAGCATTTTCAAAAATGTTTTGTTTCTATCCAGAGAATTTAGGCCCATGTGTCTTGGAATTGCATTTCTCTGAGAAGAGTTTTAGAAGTGGATATTGCTAGTATAAAAGCTGGTGCTGTCCAGGCACGGTGGCTCATGCCTATAATCCCAGCACTTTGGGAGGCCGAGGCAGGTGTGTCATATGAGGCAAGGAATTCAAACCAGCCTGACCAACATGGCGAAACTGCATCTGTACTAAAAATACAAAAGTTAGCGAGCGTGGTGACACACACCTATAGTCCCATTTACTTGGGAGGCTGAGGCATAAGAATCGCTTGAACCCAGGAGGCAGAGGTTACAGTGAGTTGAAATCGTGCCACTGTACTCCAGCCTGGGCAGAAGAGCAAGACTCTGCTCAAAGGGGAAAAAGGAAAAGAAAAGAAAGCTTCCTGAGATTAATGTCACGGGCACGAAGTATTAAACATCTCTCATTTTCATCTGCTGGCACCTTGTTACTCTTTCCTCCTAGGCAGGTTGAGAGATGACAGAACTGGTTGTGGATCCTGTCCTCCTTGTACAAACCCAACAAAACCTTTGACACTTTACTTCATCACCTGTAAACTGGGGCCAATAGCACCTATTCTCCATGATGGTTGTAAAGATAAGGCACGATAAAGAATACAGGCTGTGCAGCTCAGTACCCCACCCACAGGAAATGCTTAGTAAGTGGGGGTATTATTATAACTGATCTCTGGCTAGGCATGGTGGCTCATGCCTGTCATCCCAGTACTTTGGGACTGGGGACTGGGAAGGATGTGGGAGGATCACTTGTAGCCAGGAGTTCAAAACCAGCCTGGGCAACATAGCAAGACTGTCTCTACAAAAAATTTTTTAAAAGTTTTTAAAAAGTAGTTATTAATAGCTACTTTTTAAATGCACAAAGACTCTGGTGAGTAAGTGTCATGGAGAAACTGTGGCTCCTTAAGTCCGGTGAATTCTCCAAGACCCCAGGGACCTGTTCTTTTCTGTATATATATGTATACAGACACACACACACACATACACACACACACATACATATACACACGCACATATATAGATAGATAGATGATACCTACCTTTATGTATTAGCCATTGAGCTGTTATTTAATGAGCAAGAATTGAGATGGTCATTTTTTAACCCTTTTGAAGTATGAGGTACACCTGGTACATGATGTTCATTATACATGAGGTTCGTTAGTATACACAGGTAGCAATTACCACTTGGGCTAAGTTTAAGTTTCTGAACTGGTAGTAGACATTTAGCCTAAGGATAGGGGGTGGAGTTTAGAGTTGATAAGAGATTATGGCCCAGTGTGTTCAGGCAGGAAGTTTGACTCCAAGGACCCTCTGAATCCCTCTTCTTCCCTGTGATAGGCAGGTTTATCTTTTCCCACATCGCCAGTGGTTTTTAGGCTGTCATGAGATTGTGGCTATGAGAGTGAATGCCTCCCATAGGGATTTCACGCCTCAGCCTCAGACCACAAAATGTTACCTGCCTCTCTTCCCTATGTTGAAATGGATTTTAAGTGGACATGAAAGGATAACTGTCTTCTGTGGAAAGCCAAGAAGTGTGAAAGGGTGAATATAAATTCTTGGCCCTGGTTTTAGCTGTGCACTGGTTCTCTGCGAGTGGACAGCTTGGGATCAGCAGCTTCAGACTGAGGAGAGTCACAAGGAAATAAATTCCTACTCCTTGGCATGACTGGGGTGGGGTTGGGGAGCAGTACAGCAGTTCTAGCAGCAGGCAGTGCTCAAGGCAAAGAACCATCTGGGTAAGGAACTGCACTACCTCCAAATAGCGAGTGCCTTCCTGCTACAGAACCCTGAGCATTCCTGAAGGTGTGGCCAACCTGGCCAGCCAGGCCCAGAGCCTAGCACTGCACATTTGCATAGCTCGTTTGTACTTGCCTGACATTGGCATGTATAGCAGCTCATTTATGTGCACAAAGACTCTGGTGAGTAAGTGTCATGGAGAAACTGTGGCTCCTTAAGTCCGGTGAATTCTCCAAGACCCCAGGGACCTGTATTTTTCTGTATTATATGTTTTCAAGACACCTAATTGAGATGGAACAGTGGCCAGTTGGAGCCATTTTCCAGCAAAAAGATTGGCTTCCACTTACATATGTTTCTCAGTTCAAATCTTTGGCTTGGGCCAATTTCATTCTATTGCATACCATAAACTACAGAGTTTTCTGAAAAATAACTGAAATTTTAGGCCAGGTGTGGTGGCTCACTCCTGTAATCTAACCACTTTGACAGGCTGAGGCATGAGGATCACTTGAGCCCAAGAGATCAAGACCAGCCTGAATAATAAAGTGAGACCCTATCTCTATAAAAAAGTTTTAAAAATTAGCTTGACATGTGGCGCGTGCTGTAGTCCCAGCCACTCAAGAGGCTGAGAAAGGAGGATTGCCTGAGCCCAAGAAGTCAGGGCTGCAGTGAACTGTGATCTCACCACTGTGCTCCAGCCTGGGTGACAGAACAAGCTCTTGTTTCAAAGTAATAATAGTAATAGTAACTGAAATTTTAAACTAACGCTGTAAAGGCCAGGGAAGGGTCTAAGGTAACATGGTTAGTAAATAAATGACAGAGTACCTTCTTAAATGACTCCTGGTGGTGATCTGGGGTGAAGTTTTGAGTGGGCGAGAAAGAGCCCTTTTAAATTAGTAGCTAATTGCTCATGCTTGAAACTAGGTGAACTGCTTAAGATCTGGTTCATAAGAAATGTCAGTTTTAGACACTGCATGTTGTATGGGCTGACCAAGGAGGCAATATGATGTAATGAAAAGAAAATGGGCTTTAGAATCAGAAATCTGGGAGTTGGAACACGGAGGCTGGTTCAACCTAGCTGTGACCTGCATTGGAAGGGTTTTTGAGGTCTCCGAACTTAATTGCTTCTCTATGAAGTTGAGTTATGTAAAGTCCTGAGCACACTGTTGGTAACCCGCCATTCTTCTGCTTAAGCCCTTCAGTGACTCCCCCCAATCACCCGCAAGGGATCATCTCTGAGCTCTTCCTAGTGGGAACAAAGCCTTCCTAGTGGGAACCCACCAGAAACAGCAACCTGAACCTCCATACCTTCTCCCCACCAAACTGGGTGGTTTCTCTCACCTCGATGCCTTTGTTCCTGCTATACTATCTCAACCCCCAGAAATTTCTATCACCTCCTCTTATCCCAGTGCCTGATTGCTTCTTGTTCATCCTTTAAGACTTAGCTCAGGGCCTCACTTCCTCCAAGAGACCTCCCTGCCTACATATGGCCATTGCTTCTCTTCTCTGTGTAACCCCACCTCCACCTCATGTCCTATCCTAGCACTCTCCTCACTGAATAATCATCATTTGATAACACAGGTTTTTGGTTTTGTTTTTCTGGACAGTGAGCTCCCTGAAGAGTGCCTGACATATGGTAGACATTCAACTAATGCTTGGTGAATGAATGAAAAAGCACAAGGAGGTGCTCAAAGGATGTTGATTTTATTTCTCTCCCATGCACTTTAGAGAACTACAACAGCCATAAATTATTTTTATTTTCTTTCTCTATTTTTTTTCTTAAGGGATATGACTCAAACTTGAGTATAAGCAAAGATTAATTACTTACGAGGATGGGTACTGGAGGGAATAGATCAGCTGTAGATGTTAAGTTACTTTATAAATAAATACTTGAGACAAACTGGAACAACATCATGGGGAGACTAGAATTATGTAGTACAGGATGAGAGGCTGGATCACTTGTTTCTTCCCTATCATCTTAGGTTACCAAAAGGCAGGTTCACTTGGCAAATGTGCATGCTACAGAGAGATTGTGGGAACCACAGGAGGACCTGTGAGACAGTGCATCAGCAACATTCTTGTCTATGTAGCTTTTGATAATAAGGCAAAAGCCTTCAATTAGAAGCTGCTGTTCTGCTGTGATTCACAGCTTCTGTTTCCATTTTACTTTAAAGGGTCTATTCCACATTTGTCTCTTGGCTCTGTCTTTGGGAATCTGGTGTAATTTTCATTTTTTTTAATTGTTACTAGGTTTTTTTTTTCTTTAAATGTTTATATCCCTCTTATTCCGATATAATTTACCGTAATAACTTGCAATTGCATAGTGTTTTGCCATTTATATTCAAGGTACATGATTTCATTTGATCTAGACAACTTTGAGGTTTGGAGAAGTGGAATGATTTGCAGGGGTTACACAGGAAGTGGTAGATCAAGAACCCAAATTCCTCAGCCCAGATTTTCTAACTTGAAGCTGGCTATGTTTTCCATTATGCTCTGTTATCTTCCTTCAGTCCTAATGATAATAACTACCTTTTATGGTTTGCTTACAATATGCTCGTGCTTTGGTTAAAATGTATCACTTAATCCTTACATTATAAGTATTATCCCCATTTTGCCAACCAAGAAACTAAGATTAAACAAATTAAATGACTTTCTCAAGATTATGCAGTTTGTAAATTGAAAAGCTGGAATTCGAACCCAGATGTGGCTGTGTCTAAAGCTGCCTAACCACAAAGCTTTTAATTACTAAGCTCTTAACTTTGGTGCCAGTGGTTCTCAAAATTTAGGGTGCATCATAATTATCTGGAGGGCTTGTTAAAACACAGAATTCTGGGCTCTTCCCCCAGAGTTTCTGATTCAGCGGGTTTGGGCGAGGCAGAGAATTTACATTTCTACCAAGTTCCCAGATGATGCAGATGTTGCCGCTGGTTGGAAGGACACACGTTGAGAACCCCTGCACTATGCCACACTGCCCCATCTTTCCCAGTTGCACAGAATGGCTGCCAGCAAACATGTGTTTCATACAGAGGGATGGGACTTCAACTGTGCATTAAAGTAGTCCTCTTTAAATGGCGTGTATCCTATACATTGTTCAATACAGCTTTAAGGATAAAAGTATTATGACCATAGAGTGGTGCTAGTTGCTAGGTTAAATTCAAGGTCATGTCATTTTTGTTGCATTTTTCTTTATAGAAGTTTGTGAAAACTCTTCTACCTTTTGTCATCCTTTATATATATATTTTTTTCTGCCCCTCCCCACCTTTTGTCATCCTTTACCTACACAGTGGGGAACTTAACACCCATCTGAAAAGGGTAGCAAAACCATTTATTGATTAGAGCAGCAAATTATCTGGGATTAGTTGTCTCTCTAACCTACTTACCTTCTTGCTTAGGATCGTGTATGTTTCTTTTAAGTAGTGTGTGATAATGTAATTCACTTTTCTAAATGTAAAAAATAAAGGAGAATTAGTCCATCTTAAAACATTGTGTCCCCCCATTTGACCTGTCAAGTCTCCCTGTCTTTCTACGCTACCCCAAACCAATGGCAACTTCTAAGTGTTCCTTACCCCTATAATTATGTGAGTTCATGAATGTCATATAGAAGGAATACTACAGAATGTTTGCTTTTGAGGGTGAATTTTTCATGCAACATAATTTCCTTGAAGTTGTCATGTGTATCAATAGTTTGTCCCACTTGATTGCTGAGAAGTATTCTAAGCTATGAATGTACCACAATGTGTTGAATTATTCACACATTGAAGGACATTTGAGAGGCTTCCAGTTTGAGGTTATTATAGACCAAACTGCTGTGAACACTTGTGGACAAGTTTCCACGTGAAAATAAGTTTCCATTTCTCTGGGATACATGCCCAAGAGTGCAATTACTGGGTCATATGGTAAACCCATTTTTACTTTGAAAAAGAACTGCCAAACTACTCTCCAAAGTGGCTGCATTTTACCTTCCTGCTAGAAATGTATGAAGGGTTCTAATCTCTCTGCATCCTCATCAGCCCTTGCTCTCATCTGTCTTTTTGCTTACAGCCGTCCCAGTGGGTGTAAAGTGGTATCTCATTGTAATTTTGCTTTGCTTTCCCCTAATGACTATTGATGTTGAATATCTTTTCATGTGTTTATCAGCACTTTGTGTGTCTTCTTTGGAAAAACGTTTATTCAAATTCTTAGCCTCTTTTAAAATTGGATTATTTGTCTTTTTATTATTGAGTCAGAAGAGTTCTTTATGTATTCTAGATGAAAGTCCCTTTTCATATATATGATTGGCAAATACATTCTTTTTTTTTTTTTTTGGAGACAGAGTTTCGCTCTTGTTCCTCAGGCTGGAGTGCAATGTCACTGCAACCTCTGCCTCCTGGGTTCAAGCGATTCTCCTGCCTCAGCCTTCTGAGTAGCTGGATTACAGGCATGCACCACCATGCCTGGCTAATTTCGTATTTTTAGTAGAGATGAGGTTTTACCATGTTGGCCAGGCTGGTCTTGAACTCCTGACTTCAGGTGATGTGCTCGCCTCGGCCTCCCAAAGTTCTGGGATTACAGGTGTGAGCCATCTCACCTGGCCCATTCCTTCTGTCTGTAGCCTTTTTTTCACTTTCTTGATGGAAGCTGGAGGGATGGGGAGCCCAGTCTTCCCGACTCCACTCCCCCAGAGTAAAGCTCCTGTAAGGCAGAGCTAGTAGGAGTTGGTCATGGAACAGGTCAGGGCCCAGATGCCACAGACTCTCAGGGTACTCGCCAAAATTTGGTAGATTTTCTTGAATGACTGTTTCTCTATTTGTCGTTATGCCCTTAGGACAATTTGCAGAGACTTAAAATGTTTTTATGATTGTTACTAAATTGTTGTTTTCCTGGGAAGAGTGTCCACAGAGTTCTTCATGTTTCTTCTGGAAGGCCGGCCTTCCATATCTCCTCTTATAGTGCAAGTACTCCCAGGAGATGTTTAGATCTTAAATTTTCATCTCATCAGCATTTTCTCATTGTCAGGTGCTGCCTTGGTAGCTCCAGCAACTAGAGAATCCCTTCTCTGTACTCCATCAGTTGAAATAGGATAGTGTCTGAAACAGTATTTCCTGAGAGAATGAATGAATAAATGAGATTTAAGCATCTGCAAGGAGATTGATGTGGAGTGTGAAAAAGCATCACAATGGACTGAGTGGGAGAGGACCAACCACGTGGTCAAACTAGAATCATTGTCTGCCCACTTCAGAGAGGTTCTACCTGCCATTCTTCCTTCAGGTAGAACATGATGGTTATTCATAGATTCACTGTCCAGGGAGCAGAAGAGAGGCTGGTTCATGGGCTCAGTATGCTTAGAAATCTGAATGAAAACCATTGTTCTGAAGTATGAGTGTATATGTTCTGTATGTACCTGTGTGTCTTTATGTGAATACACACATATGTTAGACATGCACTGCATACATATGAACAGATACATAAATATATACGGTATGGAAACCTTCTAAGTAGTGGAATAGTTTCAAAGGATGCTTCTCTTTCTTACCTAAAACGATAAGATAAAGAATAACCGAATATTAAAACTGAATCTGTAGTCATCTAGCCCAACGAGTTCATTTTGTAGATAAGGAAACAGAAAGCTCATGGGTTTTGTTAAGTCTCACAGCTACTCTTGCAAGGGTATTCTTCTCACATCTAATATTTCCTATTATATGCAGGAATACAAGCTTCGATGTACTTCTTTACTTGCTATATCAGCACAGAGTCCTTCTATATAACCATTTAAAAGTCAGCAACCCGGTATAACTGTCATTTGAATTTTTCCTGTAAGTTTTCTGCCCTTTCTCTTCTTCCACGCACTCCCTAAAGTAAATTCTGCAACTAACAACTTTGAAACTTGTTACAACGAAGAACATTAATATGGTTTTACATTTTTAGTAGGCTAATGATGAGGATGTAGGACCTTCGTTGCTAGTCCCTCAGGGGTTTCTATTCTGGGCACTTATTAAACTTTGCTGCAGTCTGAAGTATATTTGACCTTTCTGTATTAAAAAAAAAATCAGCTTAAACTTTATGCATATATTTTTCTGAGAGTGTGTGTGTGTACACATTTCTCTCTTCTCCATCTATTAGGCGCAGAGATTCAGACATTATCAACATTTGAACTTGAAGATATTTGTCAGCTATGTTGGGTGAGGAAGAAGAAATCACTACCATCTAATGTATAATTTTTTTATTTAACAAAATTCAAGCCTTTTTAAAAATCTTTTTTACTTTGATGTCTATTTTGCAATTTAATTAATGCAGGAAGGGTTTTAGAAAATTTTTACTCTCAATGGAGATAATCTTAATCTATTCACGGTGACCTTTTCTTGTGCAAATTAGTTGTACACGCTTGTTTAAGCAAATGGTACCTTGCATGACGTCTCTTCTTAATGACGGGTTTATAATTGAAAATTGGCTTACTCTCATATGCCTAGTTTATATGAGAATATAAAAATAGATGTGGACTTTAAAAATATAAAGATATATACCAATATCCCAAAAAGAAGAGGGAGGAATTCAGTGCCTTTAGGCTATGATTAAATTAGACTATTAGAGTCAGAAAATGGTGGTGACATATGCTACTGTCAAAGTCACACCTGTCTGCTCAGCATTGGAAGCTTTTGAAAAATGAGAGTGATTTCATCTTGGCTCCAAGAATCAGGGCCCTTACAGGACATGAGCCATGTCTACTTTCTCAAATTCTCTTAAACTCATCATATACTTGAAACTCCCTATGTAGGAATGTGTTTATGGCAATCACTTTAAAAGCAACAGTCGTAAACAAAATGAAATGCATTTTATCTTTTTTAAACTTCACTAGTGTAAAGAGACAGGTAACACTCGTATTTTGTTTTTTTTTTTTTCAAAATGCAAAAGCAACGTAATACTGCTAAATGGTATTTAAGTAAAATAAAAAAATAAACTCATCTCTTCTGTAGACCAGTTTCCTTTACCCCCTACTATTTCCGGGGTTTGTTTTTTCCTTTCTTTTCTCGTTTTTCTTTTTTTCTCTTCTTTTCTCTTTTTCTTTTTTTTTCCTCTTTCTTAGGCTAGCATCCTTCCCTCTCACTTCCTCTTTTATCTGTAAGTTATGTCAGCCATTCTTAAACAGGAATATTTTTCCTGGGTAACTGAATGTTCTTGGTTAACTGTAGAAACTCCATCTTGAAGTAGAAAACAAATATTGTTTTGTGCTTGTGATAGAGGGTTCCTGGATCGTTTGTAACAGCATGGCTTTGAAGGAGTGGGGAACAAGACAGTCTTAGTTTTGCTGAACGCCATGTTATTAAAGGAGAAGGAGAAGCAACAGTATTTTTTTTTCCTTTTTAAGCCTATGGGGCAACGTATTTTATCAAGACTCTAAAATCTGATTTTGGAAGCATAGACTGGGCAAACCAAAGGGTTGCCAGAACAATCAGACTTGTCTTTATATATACTGCTTGCAAAAGGGATCCTAATTTTTTTGTCCAACATGATGAATCATGATTGTTCTTCATGCAGTAACCCAACCTCCTTCTTCAAAACAGAAAAGTGAGAGCTGCCTGCTAGTGGCTTTCCCTAGTTGCTCTGTGTAAATTCACGCACGTGGGCACCCACATATGGTCAACATCCCCACATTCCCAACGGGTCTTTATTTGCTGATTATTCCTCCTCTCTTTCTAGGTATGATTATCGGGAAATGCTGCACAATGCCACTTTCTGTCTGGTTCCTCGTGGTCGCAGGCTTGGGTCCTTCAGATTCCTGGAGGCTTTGCAGGTAAGAGGCCCTGGAACCTTCCTAGAATAGCGCTGAGGACTGAAGCCAGATTAAGTGAGTTTAACATTGTCACCTCTCCTGGGATAAGCTAAAGAGAAAGTGTGGTTTCCCTTGAGGATCTGAAATTATTTTCAAGAAAATCTAAAACATTTTTGAAAAGTGAGGGGTGCAGGGGGGACTTACTCAGTAACTTTAGATGTAAGAAATTAAATGGGTCATGTTTGCAGAAGGCAAATCTGATTGCCAACTTGGCCTGCCAGGCAGCCTAGCTGGAATCTAGAAAGCAGCCCTGCTCTTTCCCTTTATTCGTGGTACTCCCTAAAAGCAAAATTGTCTGTTCTGCCGGCATCCTCATTGTCTCGCAGTTCCTTTAAATTTTGAGAATGATTCCCGGCATGGTGGTGCCACTCATTTGGCCCAGCTCTTCCAAGGCTCTGCAGTTCAGAGGTCTTGGCTCCAGCCCTGGAGCCTTTGTGGTGGGAGTTTCTCAGCTCATCAACCTCACTCTGCAGAAATGTTCTCTTGAGACAGCCATCTACATTTCCCACCTGGAAGTTACAACCAGCCTTCTTCTATTGCTACAAGAAGGCATGCCCTCACCTTCTCTCATCCTGCATTCCTCGACCTCCTGCTACTGTGTTCTTTCCTCCTCTATGCCCTATACCATGCCATGCTTTTGCTACAGTGCTTCATAACATCTTATCTCTGCCATCTCAACTGCAAATCATTCTGCCATGTCCTCCCACAGAAGAGCTTCCTTCTCTGGAATGTCTTTTCCAAGTGTTCTCTGTGTGTTCTGCATAGATTGCCATCACGAATGTTCTTGTAGCCTCCTGGGATGTTGCATAAAAAAATAGTTCTCTGGTTTGGATTATGAGTTATTTGGAATAAGTACTTTGTCATTAACCTAGTGTTTCTTGGCTGTTTATTTCCTGGCACAGACAGTAAACTGGTGTGACTGTGGTTTAGATCACTCCTCACTGAAGGGAACAAGGTTCTAGTTTAGGTGTTTGCAGAGCAAGGGAAATGTGAACACTATACTGGTTAAGTCTACAAAACGCTGCATAGGAATGCTGAGCTCCATTCAGCTCTTTGTTGCCCATGACATTGGGGTAAACCACCTTGCACCATGGACTTATGGCAGTTACATTGACAAGACCATTTATATTCAAGGTTGTTTTATGCTCAGATTTTGTTGGTGCAAGCTTTTGTTATGTCAATAAAAACTTCTCCAGCAAGGCCAGTCATCTCCACGGAAGTAAGGTCAGCCAAACCATATACTAGAATAGAAATGGGGTTTTAGCATTCTAGGGCAAGACTTGCAAATATGAAAATCTAGTCTAGGCACATACAACCTTCATGTGACTTGATAACTCATAAAAGCTTCCTTTCCTTCTGGCCTAGGCAGTCCAGGATTCATGCAGTGTCAAAAATGCCAGTCATTGAAATTGTACTGATTTCACCTCTGATTGGAACAGTTTCTGCTGTCGCTTTCCTCACATTCACAAAGTTCCCTTTTTTGCTCAGGCTGCCTGTGTCCCTGTGATGCTCAGCAATGGATGGGAGCTGCCATTCTCTGAAGTGATTAATTGGAACCAAGCTGCCGTCATAGGCGATGAGAGATTGTTACTACAGGTAAGGAAGGGACTGTGGCCTTCAACACATCAGCAGATTATTGCTGCCCCCGTCCAAACTTTCAAAGAAGATGAATCCAAAAGGTCAGCTCTATAAAAGAAATTTTATCAGGAGAAAATTACCTGTGTCATGGTGAATATGAAGTCATTTAATATGACATTGTTCACTTTCCAACAAAATCTGCCCAGGTCCCCAGAATATATTCTGAAAAGAAGTTGCAGGTAAAGAATGGAAGCTTTGATTTTCTAGAAGTGGATCTCCACCCCCTTCAATAACCAGAATTTTTAGAAATATTATGAGAGAGCTTTTATCCTACTCTGCTGTTTCATATTCCTTTCCTCTGTTTCTGCACTTGCCTTCAGATTAATTTTCAGAAAGAGAGAGGTCTCTAGGGCTTGTTCTTGTAATTAGTGTTATCATTTCTCAAATGATCCAGTCTGGGTGTCTGAGCGAGTGTTATCTTTAGGATGTATATTTAAATGAGCGGGCCCTAATAAAAGTTTGAACTGCTCAAGAGCTGCCTAGGGAGGGGGATACAATACTCACAGAGAAATCTGAGGGCAGGAATGATCATGTTTTTTTTTTTTTTTAACTAAGGATTTCTAAAGCCCTTTGTGTATTTCTGTTTTAGGATCAATACAAGTTGCCATGTTCTTTTCTCCTAAATTATAGAACATGTTAGTGTTTTTCTTTCATTGCACCATATATTTTATCTTTGAATTACCACAAATATTTGCAGATTTTTAAAAAAATGTTTTTGCCTTTTTATTTTTTGGGTATCCATTAAATTGAGTTTCTAAGTCTTTATTTTATTTTTTTTTTTTTGAGACAGAGTTTTTTTCTGTCACCCAGGGTGGAGTGCAGTAGCGTGATCTCAACTCACTGCAACCTCCTCCTCCCAGGTTCAAGCAATTCTCCTGTCTCAGCCTCCCGAGTATCTGGGATTACAGGCGCCCACCACCATGCCTGGCTAATTTTTGTGTTTTTAGTAGAGATGGGGTTTCACCGTGTTGGCCAGGCTGGTCTTGGACTCCTGACCTCAGGTGGATTTACCCGCCTTGAACTTCCAAAGTGCGGGGATTACAGGCATGAGCCACCACACCCAGCCTCTAAGTCTGTTGTTGATTCTACTTCTGTGCTGCTGGCCAGTCTGCTAGTTGACATTGAAGTAATGCAGCACTTTCCCTAAAATGACAGATGAACTAACTGTACCTGAGAGACCTATGGGTTCAGCAAACTAAACTGACCACAACTCCTGAAACATTACTTCTGTCTGGTACTCAGTTTGTGATCTCCATGGTTCCTAGGGCCTCAGAAACAAAAAAGGAATATGGCAGAATCCATTTTTTGGGAGAATAAGTTATTCTGCCCTGAATACAACTTAATTTCTTAGGTGTTCATTGAGAAAGCAGTCTGGAGTTTTTGTGAAAGGGCCACCTTTATGCCAATGATTTCCCATTATGATTCCTTAAGGAAAGGAAGTCCTTGTAGAAACACCGAGAAAGTTTTCCCCATAGAGAGACAGTGGATGCCAAAATCATTTTTTCATGAAAAGCCAAACAAAAGTGATGCATGTCATGCTTGTCCATGTTGCCTTTTTCTTCCTTTATTAAAATGGAAGTAATTTTAATAAAGTTATTTTAAAAGTAATGCATAATTATTAAAAGAAATTTTGGAAATAAATGGAATTTTTAAAAAACGCCATCTATAATTTCTCCTTTTATATCCCATGAGTTTGATGTGAACATGTTGGGAGTTTGTCTTTAGAAAGGAGCACATGTTAGGAAACTTAATTGTGGTTGTCGAGTTTCTTCTTTTTTTTTTTGAGACGGAGTCTCACTCTGTAACCAAGGCTGGAGTATAATGGTGCGATCTCAGCTCACTGCAACCTCCGCCTCCCGGGTTTAAGCAATTCTTCTGCATCAGCATCCTGAGTAGCTGGGATTACGGGTGCCCTCTACCACACCCAGCTAATTTTTGGTAGAGATGGGGGTTTCACCATGGTGGTCAGGCTGGTTTTGAACTCCTGACCTCGTGATCCACCGGACTTGACTTCCCAAAGTGCTAGGATTGCTAGGATTACAGGTGTGAGCCACTGCACCTGGCCGATTGTCCATTTTATACCATTTCACCAATGTTGATGGGCATTTCACTTTCTGAAGCCACTTTTTGGGTTGACTCTGAAGATTTGATTTTGTCACCCTCCCCCACCCAGACTTACTGGGGTTTTCCCCTCTCATATTCAGTCTGTCTTTGCACAGCTGCCTCCATATTGAGCAGCAACTGTGTACTATCATTAACAATAGTTTTAAAGAGTTGGCATCCAGCCCAAATGTCTGCTTTGGGAAATGTTTTTTTGTTATGTTACAATTTTTCATTTCCTGTTTTAGAACAGCTCGGATGTTTTTATTTGCATATATTCTTGTCATCATGTCACCAAGAGAGCTTAATGTGGCATTCTTGTATCTATTCTGGTGCATTCCATTTGTTTGGGTACCGTACACGACCTTTCATTAAGACTTCATTGAG
Source organism: Callithrix jacchus (assembly GCF_049354715.1). Taxonomy (NCBI): domain Eukaryota; kingdom Metazoa; phylum Chordata; class Mammalia; order Primates; family Cebidae; genus Callithrix; species Callithrix jacchus. Next base: position 79,581,392 of record NC_133517.1, read on the forward strand.
CTCTGCAACTTCCAAAACAATCCAGCCAAATTGGAATTAATTTATCACTTTCCCATACCTGTCTCTCAGGACAAGCAGATTAATAACCAATAGCCAAATGCCATTAAAACTTGGAACTCTGTCTTTTCAATCAATTGGCGTTGTCTTCCGGAGCACTTTGCAGAGTGCTGTCAGACACTTAAATCCTATCACAAACCCATAGAATCCACTGCGCTTGATGTAGTAAGATGAAGGTGCATCTTATTTAAGAGAGGGGAACCGTATTGGTAGGTGAGTCTGTGATACTCCTTTTCTCCTTTCATAACCACAGCAGACTCAGTTTTCTGGAGACTACATAGCAATGATGATAGCTTTAGGCATTTTTCTTTTTTTGAGACAGAGTCTTGCTCTGTCACCCAGGCTGGAGTTTAGTGGCATGACATGGCTCACTGAAACCTCCACATCCCGGGTTCAAGCGATTCTTCTGCCTCAGCCTCCCAAGTAGCTGAGACTACAGGCATGTGCCACCACGCCTGGCTAATTTTTGTATTTTTAGTAGAGATGGGGTTTCACCATATTGGCTAGGCTGGTCTTGAACTCCTGACCTCATGATCTGCCCGCCTCGCCCTCCCAAAGTGCTAGGATTACAGGCATGAGCCACAGCGCCCAGCCTTATGCATTTTTCTAATAGACCGTTTCCTCGTGGCCATGATAAAACAATGATGCCAACCTATATAACTCTTAGCAATTATCATTGACATTTAGAAGAGGCTATGGTTGTGGATATTGAACAGGATAATTTTTTTCTAATCTTTCTTTGGTAATCTAGGTAACTTGCTCAGTGAGTAAATAAAAATAAGTTTCCTTGGACTTACAAAGGTTCTGTGATATGAATAATTTCTCTACCTTCTCAAATAATGTTTTATTTCCATTTGACCTTGAGCTCCGATTACAGGCTAATGTTTGTCTGCCAGCATTTCTCCTTTACTGTTGCCTCTGTTGCAATCCCATGTTGCAAATCCAGGCATGCACTTCGAGACACAGATTTAGTATCTAGTTTTGGACATTGCCAAACCAAGTGAGCTTTTCCTTCTGTTCTTACTGTGAAGCTGTGTTATGGCTCCTCCAAAGGGGAGTGTTGAATTGAAAAAATGTGCTACCACTTCCTTCTCCTCCAATGGAAACTCTGTTATAGTCTTAGTCAAATGCCATGGGTAACTTTCTTATTAAAGCAGCTAACGGAGCATTGCTCCTCTTAGCCGAGACTCCCATATCTGTCAGATTAGTCATACGTTATGGAGGCAAGCATGCAGAAAGAGGTGAGCACAAAAGGGCAATTGCTAATCACAAGGAATCTCTCCTTAGGAGTATAGACTCTGTAAATGAAATAGACCTTGAACTGTAGGTGAAAACAGGGAACAAGCCCAGAAAACTTAGCAGACTCAGGAAGTACATTTCAGAGCTCCAGACCCAAGCAGATTCCCTTGCAGACATCAAACAAGGGGTCCAACTTTTAATACTATCACTCTGATATCAATAGTGATAGCAGTAGTGATAATAAGCTATATGAATTAAGTTTTCTATGTTTTAGGCACTGTGCTAAGCACGTATATAATCATTAAAACCTGAGTACTTGATCCCCACTTTATAAGTAAGGAAGTGGAGTCTGAGAAATCAGCTAACTCCTTCAAGAAAGCACTGCTAGTAAATGGTAGAGACAAGAATCCTACCTTGATCTTTCTGACTCCCATGTGCCTATGCTTAACCGTTAAGCTGTACTACCATTAAAAAAATAATATTCCTGTGGTGGCTTCAGATGGTTATATTCACCTCCTATATCTTAATAACCACTATGTAAAAGCCACTCTGCTAACCTGAAAATGGGTAGCAAGATAACAAGATACAGGTCCTTTCTTTAAAATTGTATACCCTAGAAGAGAGCAGTGATGGCTAAATATATATGAATATTTAAGAGATCCAGTTAGACTTGGGTAAGGGCTGAAGGCAGAGAGTGATATAGGGAGCAGAAAGGCTCAAAGGTGAGGTAGAAGGTACGTGCACATAAAAGTGATGGACCCTAGCTTCAGGTTGGATGGGAAGGCTCATAGACATTCTCTGAAAAGATATTTTTATAGATATTTTATGCTTTCTGGGGTTAAAAAAAAATCATAGAAGTGCTTGGGGGATAAAGTCTTCTGGCCTTTCCCAAGACCTATTGTTACTCCTCTGTAAAATTTGGTTGTTCCTGTGCAAGGTCGAGATTTCTGGAAACAGCCATTGTGACTATAGAATACCCTAAGCAACTGATAAGCTGCTACTGAATCTTAGAGGTCAGCTGTAACTTTCATACATCAGAGGCCAATGGGGCAGTTCCCAGTAAGTGCTGTCTGTAGCTCACAGTTCTTAGGGTCATTTCAACTTAGGAGTTGATGTTTAGTAGATCTACATGCTAGAAGCCAAATGCTATAAAGAATAAAAGCCTAAGCCAGTTGAGTTATTTTGATCAAGTGCATCCTTTGTTTTACAGTTATAATTCCTATGTGTTCACTTTGTGTTACAGATTCCTTCTACAATCAGGTCTATTCATCAGGATAAAATCCTAGCACTTAGACAGCAGACACAATTCTTGTGGGAGGCTTATTTTTCTTCAGTTGAGAAGATTGTATTAACTACACTAGAGGTAAGTGAGACCGCTTGGCTCTTGGGCTTGAATAATAGTCCTTTATACACTTCTCTGAGCCTTCTGTTTTGCTATTTGGGATGTGTGATTTGTCCAATGGGGCAAAAACAGATTCCTTAACTTGGACAACATATTGGTTAACCTCTTTCACCTGCTTTGCCCAGGAAAATACTCTCATCCCTGGCAAACTCCGCAGAGGAAAACCTACGTGGAGAGAAATTATACTTGTTCACACAGAGATTGACTCTGTCTTACATCATTTCAGGGATACGTGGGTCATGACTGTCTTCTTGTCATTTACATTCAATGGCATCCTTTGCAGACATATTTCTGGAGTTCATTTAGAAAAAAATATATAATGGCTGGACACAGTGGCTCACACCTGTAATCCCAGCACTTTGGGAGGCCAAGGCAGGTTGGATCACCTGAGATCAGGAGTTTGAGACCAGCCTGGCCAACATGGTGAAACCCCATCTCTACTAAAAATACAAAAAATTAGCCAGGCGTAGTGGCACATGCTTATAATCCCAGCTACTTGGGAGATTGAGGCAGGAGAATAGCTTGAACCCGGGAGGTGCAAGTTGTAGTGAGCTGAGATTGTGCCATTGTACTCCAGCCAGGGCAACAAGAGAAAAACTTTGTCTCAAAAAAAAGATAAAAATATATAATGGCCAAGTAAGGGCAAATCCTCTACCCTTCTAAAAACATAAGTAGCTTTCTGGGTACTACAGTTTGACGGCATTGGGGGACAGCAAAATTAATTCTTAAGACTTATGCAAGCCAGCCAACCAGCATCACTGTGGCAAAGTTGTGTTAAGGAGAGAATTGTACTCATGTGGCACAGAAGGTGTTAAATTTGTGAAAGCAGAAAATATTTTAAGCAGATGGATGTCCATCTTCAGGATGCTTTTATTAAGGCAGGATGGAAAAAGGAAAAGGAAGCATGGAGAGGATTAAAACCTTTGGAAATAGAGCAGGTAGCATTGGCCTGAGGCTATGCCAGAGAAGCATAAAGAGCTGGGAAAAGATTCAGGAAACTGCACACTCAGGCATTACAGGTTTGCAGGAAGGAGAGCGGAGATCTTTGGTGAGGTGAATCTGAGGTGTTCCCAAAATGACGTGGGGGCATTTGTGGCCTCCCCTTTGCAGAATTCACTCTAGAAAAGTGATGAGTGCTCTGAAAGCTAATATAATGTGGAACCTACACTGAGAAGTCTGAGTAATACCAAGAAACTGAAGTTGCCCTGCTTGGTCCACATGGCTGCTTTCTTGCCATTCTGAGTATCAGAGCCAGTGCTGTTCATGCTCCAGGCACACTGGGGCATGTATGCATCCCACGTTGAGCTTGGGCTCCTGCTCCCGCCTTAGGGAAAGCTCTGGTCAGTGTCCTCTTAAGTACAGTGTATGTATTTTTTCATTCAGGAACTGGATGAAAAGGGTGTTTAGACCCAGGCCCATCCCCATGGAGGGGTCAGGATTATAATGACTTCCAAGGGCTTCCTTCCTGCAAGCATCATCACCTCTGTACACTGTAGCAGATTTGAATATTTAAGAGTGATCCTTTGCTTTTTTAATCCTGACCTCCATCTAAGATCCTTCATAGGCCCTTCTTAAAGAATGTTGAATGTTATTTTTTCTCCCTTTTTGGAGTACAGAGTGTCTTTTTTTTTTTTTTTTTTTTTGAGATGGAATTTGCTCTTGTTCCCTGGGCTTGAATACAATGGCACCATCTCAGCTCAGTGCAAACTCCGCCTCCCAGGTTCAAGCAATTCTCCTGCCTCAGCCTCCCAAGTAGCTGGGATTACAGGCACCCACCACCACACCCAGCTAATTATTTTTAGTAGAGACAGGGTTTCACTATGTTGGCCAGGCTAATCTCGAACTCCTGACCTCAGGCAATCCACCTGCCTAGGCCTCCCAAAATGCTGGGATTACAAGCATGAGCTACCATGCCTGGCCTTTTTTTTTTTTTTTTTTTTTGAGACAGGGTCTCACTCCGTCACCAGGCTGGAATGACATCAAGTAATCCTCCCACCTCAGCCTTCTGAGTAGCTGAGACCATGGGTATGAGCTACTATGCCTGACTAATTTTTAATTTTTTGTGGAGTCGAAGTCTCATTATGTTGCCCAGACTGGTTTTGAATACCCAAAGTGGTGGGATTACAGGAGTGATTATTAAGGAAGTATACATTCATTTTAGAAACTATACAAAACAGCGTAAAATACAAAATCATTCATTCATATAAAACCAGTGTTGATATATATATCCACACAAACATATATATTCATTTTTATATATAAATTCAAAATTTATTGTAGTTTTAGTTTTAAAAAGGAGTCTTTGTATACTTTTATTATAACCTGTTTTTCTGCTTAACAATGTTTATATTTTCTCATGTTATTAGATTTTTTTCTACAATTAATGACTATAAAATATTCTATTTATGTTATCACCTGATTGGGTAGATTCTGGTTGTTTCTGGCTTTTTATCTTTATGTACATCATTACAGTAAATCATCTCAAGGTCATCAAATTATTGTACAGATTTAATATTACTTCCTTAGGATAAATTCCTTGAATTTGAAGTCCTGGCTCAAATAATATGCCAAATGCTGATTGTTTTGTTTTGTTTTTGAGACAGAGTCTCACTCTGTCCCCAGGCTGGAGTACAGTGGCATTATCTCAGCTCACTGCAACCTCCACTTCCCGGGTTCAAGCATTTCTTATGCCTCAGCCTCCCAAGTAGTTATGGATTACAAGAGTGTGCCACAGAGATGGGGTTTCACCGTGTTAGCCAAGCTGCTCTCAAACTCCTGACCTCAAGTGATCCACCCACCTCAGCCTCCCAAAGTGCTGGGATTACAGGCATAAGCCAACGTGCCCAGCCCCAATACGTTTCTTTCTTCAGTGTTTTCTCATGCCACTTTTACGTATTTTTGGGGTGTTTCTGGCCTTTTAATTCTGTCCTATTGTTGTTTACCTCTAATATGTCCAGACCATGTTTCAGTGTTTTAATTTTTTTCACCCTAATATGCATTCCTTTTGTGAACTTCTGTTTACTTAAACCAATACGCTATTATTTACTATTAATATTATTTTTATTTATTTTTTATAGATAACTGTATCTTTACCCAATCAATGACTTTTTACATGTATCTTTAACTACATCTCTGTCTATTTCTTTAGGATGTAGTCCCCGAAGTGACCTTAATGAACCAAAGATTCTAGGCATTTCTAGAGCTTATACTCTATTTTGCCAAAATATTATCCAAAAAAATTATATTCCCCTAGAGTCTCACAAGCTGTCTGGGCATGACTCTCTTTTGCTATGCTCTTGTCAGCTTTACAGATCCATAATTAAAACATACACATCTACCACTTTGCTGATTTGCCAGATGAAAGATAATATCTCATTAATTACATGTCTTTTGCATATGGTGTGTTGCATGGATCTTGTCTCCCACCTATTAAGTTAGCAGTGCTCAGTTTTGCTATTGTAACAGTTGGATGTCTTACATTCATCAGAACAGGATCCAAGTAAGATCAAGCTGTTTCATCTCTGAACCTAAAAAGGCCTTTTCCCCCTTGTATTTAAACCATGCGATTTTTTTTAGCAACACAATTTTATTTTTAAACACTAAAAACCATATACTTCATTCAAATTTATAGCAACTGTCAAATCTCTTTATACAGTTCCAAGATTGGATTGTAACAGTTTGACCTCTCAACCAAATTGCATGACAGGTACTACCCAGTTTTCCAAAATACTTCATAACTCAGATTACCTCAGAATTCAACATAATCAGAAAATCAGGGGCAATAGAAGAAAATGCCATCCACAGACACAAATAAACACAGTGAATGTGTTTATAAGAACAATAAGTATCACATATCAAAAATGTGAACTTGGCTTAGAACTTAGATAATATACTTCATTTAGTCATTGCTGGAGCTACTAAGGCATGAGAATAATTCACAGTTACCCTTAGGCAGCATAGATTTGAAGATCCTGGGCTCAGGATGTTATGTACTCAGACCCTAGAACTTTAGGTCCTTCTTGCTTGCTATATTCTAGGCCGTGAGAATGGGATTATGGGGTCTTCAGATGTTATGAACCCTAGAGTTGTAAGTAGAGTGCTTAGACTCAATGGAAAACAGGACATCTCATTTTCTCTTCAATGCCAGGGTCAAGTTGTTAGTACATTTCATTGTACAGAACTCCGTCTAGGATTCTGTTAGGTTTTCCAGTTTGATTGAAATTTTGTAATGCTGCATCTTGGTAATAAGGAACTATTTAATCAAGCTAGACTCTGTAGAGCTCAGTGGGTTTTTTTGTATGTGTGCAAATTGACAAGTAACAATGGGGACAATGATAAGACACTGAAAACAAACAGTGCTCCTTCATGGATTCCGTTATTTGTCAGAATATTGCACAATAACCTGGCACTAGGGATTGAATCACTGGAGCTTAGTCATAATCAAGACAAGCGAAAGAAAGTGCTTGAGATTATAATAATATATGGAAAGAGCCAGTGGTAGCTAGGAAGGTAAATAGTTAGTGGAGTTTTATGAAGTATGCTCCATTTTCCTCCTCAGTTATCTAACCATGCACATCCAAACCATGGCATTGCTGATGTTATCATACAATGATACTGTAAAATCGATGGGATAATGGAAATAGAAGATTGATTTGGCTTCAGTTGAGGTGGCATATGGTGGCATTATGTGTCTTAGGCTACAGTGCTTTGGTTAAAAGATGAAGGGCTACACAGAATGACTGTAACCTGTAACCAGTAGTCCATTATTTGAAAAACAGAGGATACATACAAAGAAAAATAAGGAGCCTGTCATTCTTCCCTATGAATTCACATCAATTAGTAATATCATCCTTATCGAGAGTGCCATCTGGGACCATAACAAAAAAAGTCATGTATTATGTGTTTCTGTATGTGTGTGTTTATTGATTTTCTTTATAGCCAAAGAAACATCCAACCTCTAAATCTGATGTATTCTTCCACAACAATAAAGAGTAAGCACTAACTGTCATGAAAAGATTCTGGGAGCTGTCCAATATAGTGATAGGATGAATTGGAGAGGGGGGAAAAATGATCTTTCTATATGGTGAAATGAAATCCATATTCCTTCATGCTTTCGAGAAGGCAAGTTGATACATACCTTTTAGAAAGACACTTGGCAATACTTATGAATGACCTTAAAAGTATTTTTACCCTTTAACAAAGTCCTACAGAATCAATTCTGGTCTGGCGCAGTGGCTCACACCTATAGTCCCAACATTTTGGGATGCCGAGGAGAAAGGATTGCTTGAGCTCAAGAGTTCGAGACCAGCCTGGGCAACGTAGTGAGACCTCATCTCTACAAAAAATAAATATAACAATTAGCTGGATTTGGTGACCGTCTTCTGTGGTTCTAGCTACTCAGAAGGCTGAGGCAGGAGTATCCTTTTGAGTCCAGGAGTTTGAGGCTGCAGGGATCTATTATCGCACCACTGCACTCCACCCTAGGTGACTGATTGAGACCCTGTTTAAAAAAAAAAATCCTAAATGTGAAAAATTTTATTCATAAAAATATTCATTGCTTTGCATGGAAAAATTGCTAAACTGGTCATTAAGAATAAGTAAATCATGAATACTATTAAATGGAAAAATATCTGTAATATATAATGTCTGTACCATTACAACTATGTAGTAAATGGAAAAACCAGTGCCTAGAAAATGAACACAGGAATGAGCTTCTTTTTAAAGGCAAATATCAAGACCTAAGTATAACAATTTAGGCAGCTATTCTTAAATTCTGAGGGGCTATTGTAATTAATATGGTATTTTATTGTTTTTGTTACAAATGAGGAAAATAATACACAATGGTGGCAAATTGCTTGGCCCAGGTTAAATTCCACATTTGCTGTTGCTTTCTGACCTGTCCTGTATCTTTCTGTCAAGATCCATTGGAAGACAGTATAAAATGCTTGTTGTTATTTCAGAAGAGTGCTATATCTTATTATCATAACCTTGGTGATACAGAACCAAAAAGAGAGTCTATGACAGTGACAAGCATACCACCCAAAGACCTGATGTGAATGATGACCCATTTTGTGACAGCTCTGAGTTCCATGCCATTTGTCTGTAGGTTCAATTTATAATGCTGTCTATTGTCAATTTATTTTCAGTCTTGATATCCAAACGTATTTAAGTGACCACATGCTAAAAGGTACATAAATTTGAAAAGAAAAAAAATAAATAAAAAGGCTCTAAAAAGAAACTATAATGGGGAAATAAATAGACAGCACCTTTAGAAAGTACAAATAATAAAAATCAAGAATAAATGTTGTACAAAGTGAAATTGCTAACCATGTTAAAAAAATCCTTCACAACCATGACAATTTTCTCATAATTAATGCCAAGACAACAGCATTTTAACACATCCCTCTTGTACCACAAAAAGGAAAAATAAATATTTTCACTAGGTCCCTAAAATCTCCGCCAAATTAGAAACCTCTATCTAGCCATATAAAATTAGCAGTTTTGATCTGGGTGAAAGATAAAATGCAGACATCATTGAACTAAGATATTTGAGTTCTTCTGAATTTTCTCTTTGCATCCTTCCTTCTCTGTCATTAGGAAAATAAACATAAGATTTACAAAGATAAATGTAGCCCACTTTATTACTTATCTAGTCACCATGTGGAATGAGATGTGCTTGTTAATAACCTTAGCAAATAATAAAACTCCATTTAAAATAGTCTGTACTTAAAATCACATTGCATTAAATGGAGACCTGGAAAGTGGTGATTCGGGTCTTAAATCTCTTAAGACTTATGGCAGGATTTTTTTTTTTTAATGTAAAAAAAAAATTTGCTGAAAACATAAAATTCCGTACCAAGTTAATTATTTGCTAAATCATATTCTAATGAGTGGATGGTATAATTATAAGAGTTTGAAAGTCACAGAGAGAAAGCTATAAAGTAGACTAATCACATTCAACTAACAAATGATTTGGGATGGGAGAATGTTTGACTCTAAATGTAGAATTTAATGATCTGCAAGGTCCCAAGGTCCAAAGAAACTAATGAACTAGCTTGGCTATTATTAGTCTTCATATGCTATGGTTCTTGTCCTATTATGTAGGATGTTTTAAGCAATTGTTACTCACTACGAGATGAAATATAGAAAACTTCAGTAACCAGCACCCAGAGTCCTCCAGTTGACTTTGAAAGGAAAATAAAATATGATAAGCAAACACATCTAACTCTTGAATTAAAGGAACAGCTCAAAACCTCAATCGCTTCTAGAATACGTCATGTCTTCAATATGCTTTCTGTTCAGTGTCTACATGGTCTACGTTGACCTCTCTGTCCCCTGAGGACAGATCTTCTTGATGGGAGTCTGGGACCAGTTCTTAGATGTTTAACCATCAGGGAAAGACTAACTGTTGCACACAGTCTATGTTGGAATGAGCATGGACTCATTATTATACAAAGACAAGATAGAATTTATGGTTTAACTGAAGTTTAATTAGGAAACTTGATTGGCTATAATTCATATCTTTCTCTTACTCTTTTTCATTGCTCCATTATTCTCTCTGTCTCGAAGACATTTTTATCTGGAGAATGAGAGTGGGAGGAAGGGTAGAGTCACGACTCTGAGTGCCACCATCTTTCAAATTTGGATTGAACATTATCCTTTCCAAATATCATCAGGATCTCATCCTCACTGTGTGCTACGCTTTTGTTTTCTAGATTATTCAGGACAGAATATTCAAGCACATATCACGTAACAGTTTAATATGGAACAAACATCCGGGAGGATTGTTCGTACTACCACAGTATTCATCTTACCTGGGAGATTTTCCTTACTACTATGCTAATTTAGGTAAGTGAGATTCCTCCAGGGAGTTGCCCTTGTTTACCCACAAGATGTCATACAGAACTAAGGGCCTTTATTCTTCTATTCTAATGGGACCCATCTAACACCCTGCATTGAAGATTGCTTTTTCTAAAGACTTGTTATAAGTGACATAACAAGTTCAAAAACAGAGCAGAGCATTGCAAGATGAAAAAAAGAAAAAGAAAAACTTTTATCTGTGCAGCTATTCTTCATATTTAGTAGAGTTGTTTCTTTTTGAAAAATAGCCTCCCCAAATTATGGATCATTTTGAACATGGCAATGGGTTAGCTATAATGTTAAGCCTCATCAGATATAAGATGGAGTTCGGAGAGCTCTCCCCAATTTTTCTTACACAATCCCAACATCTCTATTCCATACCAAAGAAAAACTGAATAAGAAAAAAGGAGAAATAACTAAGAATGTATGACAAGCACAAATGTATTCACTTTTCCAAAGTTTGTTATGCTCCTCTTATGTGCTATGCTAATGTACTGCTGGGTACTAGAAAGAAAAAGTCAAATAAGATACAATCTCTGCTTTAAAGCAGTTTTTAGTCTAAACACAACAGGGAAAAGGGAATGGCAGAGGGATGAATCTCTACACTGGCTACTGTTATTGCCTTAGACATTCACGTGTTTGGAGCCGCAGTCCCTCTCATGTTATGAACATCATGAACATTTCCCCTCATTTGTAATTCTATACTTGAGAAACCCTAAGACAGTAAAGCATCTTCCAAGTTGATACAGCAAAAGGACAAGATTTTCCACTCAGTGCTGTTGCTCTCCTTAACACCCTCATCCTTTTAAGTTGTACACATTTAGCTTGAAACTGAGGAGATGAAACCTAAAGAAATTCGTGGCCAGGAGCATCAACCATTGACAAAGAACCTTTTAATCCAAACCCAACCCGTTCCAGGAACCATCTCTAATTCAGTGAATAGTCGATATTTGAGTAACGTATTATTTAGAATTTAGAAATTGTCAGATTGAGGCAGTGGTTGACAAGAATTTCTGTATATTTCTTGTACAATATTTAGATCTTCATTTGGAATTAGCACATTAGAGGTATATAAATGATGCTTCTTAAGCCTCATCATATGTAAGATGGAGTTAGGAGAGCTAACTAACTCCATCTAAAATCTAAAAGCAGGAAAATCTAAAAGCAATGACTTGTCATTCCTGTTGAAAAAGCAATCCCTCAGACACGTTTATTCTTACTTGGCAAAACTTTGAATGCGTATCTAGATATTGGGAAGATTAACTTGCTTCTTACATACAATTAAAGTGCTACTGCTGGATGTTATAATTTTCTCTACAAAACCTTTGTTTAATCCTGTAATACACATATAGTCTGATTCTAACCTTTATCCCATCTGTATCAAAGCTTAACTTGAATGCCCTTGTGCTGTGTTGTTCACAATTAAGCCACTAACGTGCCAAATTAGTGGGTCTAAACCCATGAAGTTTTAAAAAGCTCTTAACCTGTCTCTAATTTCTTAGTGAGTTCTTATGGGAAAACTCCTTGGGGGGAAGCCATGTCACTTCTCTTTGGTGACAGTGGTTGTTTTGCATAGTTATGATCCTTTTTAATTCAGTGCTTCAGAACTCGGAATTGGCAAAAGTCTGCATCACATACTTTTTTTCTTAGCTATGTCACTGCTATACAAAGAGGAGATTCTGGGAGTATGGAGGCTTCTTCTCCAAAATAATGATGATGATGGTAAGGGTGATGATAATGATAGCTGACATATACTGAGTAACTGTTATTTCCTAAGGCCTGTTCTAAGTGCTTTGTATGCATTAACTTTTTTTTTCCCTAAGACAAAGAGTCTTGCTATGTTGCCCAGGCTGGAGTGCAGTGGTGCCATCTTGGCCCAAGTTCAAGCAGTTCTCCAGCCTCAGCCTCCCGAGTAACTGGGATTATAGGCACACAGCTCCATGCCCAGCTAATTTTTGCGTTTTAGTAGAGATGGGATTTCACCAGGTTGGCCAGGCCAGTCTCAAACTGCTTGGCCTCAAGTGATCCTTCCACTTCGGCCTCCCAAAGTTCTGGGATCACAGGCGTGAGCCACGGCACCCATCCAAATTTACTGAATTTTTGCAATCTCATAAGTTTGGCACTGTTACTGTCAGGTTGGTTTCCCAACTGTGGAAACAGAGGGTTAAGTAATCTTTCCAAGGTCCTACTATGACTAAGTGGCTGATCTGGGATTCAGACCTCGACAATCAGACCCCGGATGTTACTCCTTTCCCCTTTTTTCCTACTAGCTAGTTACTTGAAATGCTATTAGGCAGAACCCTTTTATTACATAATTAAAAATTAGACACATGCATATACCATGGGAGAGCTAGCACATTTAATTAAATACATAAGAAGATGCAAGTGACCAGAAGTAGTACCACTCTGAAGGGTGGTGAGTGGTGTGTGTATTTAGACACTGGGTACCTAAAAAGCCAAAAGAACATCACAGAAACATCACCAAGAGGGGCAAAAGACGTCAAAGCAAGAACCCAGAGGTGGACATTGATCTGGAATTTTTGAGGTCTCTAGACTCAGGCAGTAGCTAGCCAGCAGCTTTCATCTTGTTTTTGTCCTGTCAGGACATAAGAAGCAAAGGAGAAATCATCCAGGAGGGAACATTTGCTCCAGCATGAGGCAGCGGAGCAAGGCGGAGTAATTTTCTAAGTCTTGTTTTCCAGCGCTTCATTAGGCTCTGCTCTGCTTTCTATTTCAGGTTTAAAGCCCCCCTCCAAATTCACTGCAGTCATCCATGCGGTGACCCCCCTGGTCTCTCAGTCCCAGCCAGTGTTGAAGCTTCTTGTGGCTGCAGCCAAGTCCCAGTACTGTGCCCAGGTGAGTGAGAAGTTGACAGAGTAGCCCCTGCCTGCTCCAGCTCCAGACCAGAGACCCCTCCTTACCTGTAATGCCCCAGACTCCCCGGGACTCTAACATCACCCTGCTGCTCCCTTTCATTCTTCCCGACTCCTTACAGCCTTTTCATCTACTTAGAAATTCTTTGAAGTGAAATCTGGCTCAGGGAGGGGTAGGTTACAGAAAGACCTTAGCACTGGTGTAGGGTTAAAAATATATATACACACACAGCAACACATTCTGTAAAGAAGATATAAGCATATGATTTTGTTTTTAAATGTCAAAATAATAAAGTAACATCCCAGAAGCCTCTGGAGGACCCAGACAACTAAGCTTCAATGAAGAAGCAGACTTGGTGGTGTCATGGAGCGTCAACTTTTCTTTTCATAGCAACCATGACTAATTATAAAATTGGGAGCAGACGATTATGTCTGTGGTAACAATATTTTCCAAATCAGTGTTGCTCCCATACTTGAACAGTGGTTTTTCTGATTTGCGAATTAGTTTATACAAGAAGGTTTACAAATGAGGAAAGAATTCAATAAGGAAGTATGCATTTTTGAACTAAATGCCTTTATTGGAAATTATAAAGTCTATAAAATCAGCAACCATTCTAGAGAATGTAAAACATGAGCTCATCCTAGTTCTAGCTTGAATTCTTTTATTTCTCCCACATTGCCTGGTGTAGTGCAAGTTCACAGCAGATGTTCAGATGCTCAGTGTACATTTTTATTTAATTTGATCAGAGTTGTTATCTCACACGCCATCATAAGATACCAGAATTCAGGAAACTACTTTATTAAGCTCCAGCCACCCTGAAATTCTTTTTTCTGCAGCTTTCCCCTATCCTCAGACACAGGTTTTGTCTTTTTGTTACCCTTTCTGTCCTCTCTCCAGTTGTTGGGGTGTTAAGGTTCTGAGGTTGTGTGGAAATGGACTCACTTTAAAATTCAGTTTTGATGTCTGCCTTTCTGTCTTGCTGAGATCTCTAGCTCCTCTTTCTCTTTGTCTCTAAGAAGAGGCTTTCGGTTGAACATCTACATAAATACAGCCTACCCCAGCCATCTAATAAACCCCATCCTTTTCAGATCATAGTTCTATGGAATTGTGACAAGCCTCTACCAGCCAAACACCGCTGGCCTGCCACTGCTGTGCCTGTCATCGTCATTGAAGGAGAGAGCAAGGTAAGACTCGAAGGGGACCCATGTATGAAGCCACTATGGAATCTGTTTCTCCATGGGACATTTTAGGACTTGGCCCTAGATATTTTCTCCCTGTTTTTGGATTATTTTTCTAACAGTGTACTTTTTTTCAGAATATTCTTAGCTTTGACAGCAATAGGCTTTCAAATCAGGGAAACCTGGGTCTTAATTACCAACTCTTTTGTAGCTCTGTGACCTTGTGTGTATACTTAACCTCTATGAGCCTCAGTGTCCTCATCTACAAAATAGAAGTAATAATACATACCTTGTAGGGTTGCTGTTGGGATTAAATCAAGCCCGCTGCTGGCAATAGTTGTCTTTTCCTAAATGACAAGGATGAAGATAAAGCTGATGGTGGTGCTGATGCATGAGGTTTGCTTGGCTGATTAATCTGAATGAGCTATGTCAATCAGAATGGTGGTTCTTTCTCCCATTCATTTTAAAAAGGACATTTTCACCTTACTTTTGTTTGCCATCTCCCTGTAAAAATTCTCACAAGTGCTGTATGGCTGGCTCCTTTTCTGTTCTCCAGTTCACTTTGCATAGAGCTGAACTATCTTTCTGATCATCTCCTGGCCATTTAAGGTCTTCACTTGCTAATGCTTCTAATTGACATTTGAGGCTGTCTATAATCTGGCCCTAGACAGCCTTCCAATTTTTTCTCTCATTGCTTTCCCTTACAGACCCTGTCCCCTCCCAAATTTGGTCATTTATAATTATCTGAATTGCACCGTGTCTCTTCCTCCCTCTGATTTTGACTTTGCCATTTGTAAATCTTGACCACCCCTCCTTAACTTCACTATCTCTGATTGTCAACATTCCCACATATTCTCAAAGCTTCCGTTTGATGCTACTTCATCCTTGAAATTTCTTGTACTAAAGAGCAGCCGGCTCTGTTTTCTCTAGCTTTTGTTTGTTGCTTTCTTATAGATCTCACCCATTGTGAAGGAAACAGTCACTACTAAGTGAAATTGAGATTGGAGAAGCGGTGTCATCTAAAAGACTTTCCTCATCAGTCCCCAAAGGGTCAGGTCATAAGAGAGTGGCTCACACCTTTGTGCCAGAATGACAAAATCAATTTATTAGACTGAACCATTTGATATCATCATCGACTCACCAAATGTGGCAATTTCATATGGTTTGATAAAATACAATGAGAATTGTAACCATCTCACGGACAAGATGATCAGTGCATTATCTATTCAGTTCCCATTTATGAGTGTCTCCTGTGTGCTGAGTACTGTGTAACATGCTTGGAACACAGTGGGGAATGTGACACATTTAGCCACGGCACTCATAAGGCTGGAGTCAAGCAACCTGTTAATTAGAGAGCTGTTTGGTAAGCATTTAATGAGAAAAGGTGGATATTGGAATAATCACAGGCCTCCCTCGCAAATCCATCTCACCATAAGCATGGTTTGATGCCACTCCTTATATCCTCCCCCTCCCCATAAAATAGCCCATCATAGGAATGGCAGTGTCCCAATTCCAATGCCTGAAGCCACGAGAAGGCTCCAATACAGGCAGTTAACTTTCAACTTTGGAATTCTTTGTTTTGTATGTTGGGTCAAGGAGAACAGCTCTCCTTCTGGTGGAAATGTCTTTCTTTGGATATGTCAGGATATTCAGACATACTTTAGTCTGTCTGGGGGCCATTCTGATTTCTTTAGGTAGTGTAGCATTTTCATGCTCTGACTCACTGATTGATTTTATATTTTCATTCTCAGTGAAAAGAAACTCCCCATTTCTTTATTTATCAAATGGTAGTGATAATAATAGTACCTTTCTCGTGGGCTTTATCAGATGTCTCTTACAAGATACCTCAGATCCTCCGAGCTGCATCTATGTTCAGGCTCCTGGCATTTGTTCAGTCCTTGCCTCCACCTTGGGCACTGAATCCAGTGGGCTGGGTGCTTCCTGTGTCTTTTCCCTGACTCTCAGTGCCCTGGGATTGCACTTCACAGTGAAGCATTTGCACGTAAGTCTTGCTTCAGGCTCAGTATTGCAGGAAACCTGGGCTAGGACATGGCTCATTTTGAGGATTAAATGAGATCATTGCATATCAGGTGCTTAGTCCTGTGCCTATTATATATGCACCAAAGATTCAATCAATGTTGGCTACTCTTTTGGGAGGCATCATAATGTTATGATTTGCATTATGGGCTCTAAAGTCAAACTTATTTTTGTGTGACTTAAAGCAAGTTACTTAATCTCTGTGTCTTGATGCCCTTTTTCAATAAATGGAGTCATAATACGTAACTAATAAGGAAGCCAAAAGATCAGATTATATGAGACTACATAAATAAATGTACTGAGAAGTGTGGGCACACTATGGATGCTCAATAAATCGTAACTATTATTGTGTTTTCTATAATTATTTATGTACTTTACTTATGTACCCTCCTCCCCACCTCCACAACACACACACACATACACCACACAAGACAGTAAACTTCTTGAATCCTGGTCATTTCCTAGGCATGTTTAATTTTTTTTTTTTTTTTTTGAGACGGAGTTTCGCTCTTGTCGCAGAGGCTGGAGTGCAATGGCACGATCTCTCGGCTCACTGCAACCTCTACCTCCCGGGTTCAGGCGTTTCTCCTGCCTCAGCCTCCCGAGTAGCTGGGATTATAGGCATGTGCCACCACCAGCTAATTTTGGATTTTTAGTAGAGACATGGTGTCTTCATGTTGGTCAGGGTGGTCTGGAACTCCTGACCTCAGGTGATTCACCTGCCTCAGCTTACAGGGGTGAGCTACCATGCCCGACCAGCATGCTTTTTAATTTTAAAGGAGTTGGGCTTTCACATGGTAGCTAAATCTTTCTTAAATGAACAAGGAAAACCCAGTTCACTTAGGATTGACTTTGTAAGTACATTGTACATTGGTTCCTCTCATGCTAATCCATTTAAGAAGGTCGTGGAGGCAACATATTTGAAAGAAAGCCTCTCATTTCTGCATGAGAATTTGAAAGTAGACGGCTTACAGGCTTTTTACCTCTGTTGATGAAACAGGTTCAGAAGAAAAGGAAACAGATCCCTTTAAGACCTGTGGTTGGGCAGATGAGGAGGAAAAAGTCCTACATCTTCCTCACTCTCCATTTAAAAATCTCCATCTCTAGCCTTGAATTTAAAGTTAATGTGTTTGCTGCTTGGGCTGTTTTGAATTTATAGGCCTTGTCTTTGCAGTTTTCCCCTGTAGTCTTAACAAGGGAAAGGTCAGGGTGGTGCTAAGCTGGCAGCTAATGGTTTCTGCATTAGTTAGTGGACATGTAAACAGTATCAGGAAGATTGCTTCAGGCTGAGAATTCTGAGTACTGTGTCTATGGGGTTGCTGATCACTTTGTGTTTTATTTCAAAAGCCTGAGAAAGTAAAAGAAAAGAAAAAACCCTGACCCAGTTGACACATGGTGTAGGAGCAACCCCTGAAGCTAAGTATGCTACAGATATGTCCCTTGAGCTCTGAGAGATGAGTTGGAGCGGGCACTGTCCATTCGTTAAAGTCCTAGGTGCTCTGGTAGCTTCACGGGCAAATAAGCCGAGTTTGAGACGAGGCCTGTGGATGAGCTGGCTTCTGGGGATATTCAGATTTGGGGAGACTGCAGCTCTGGTAGCTAGCTAGGTATCTCCCTTTCCCTCTTTCCCTTTGTCTCCAGTGTTAAATTGCTCCTTTCCCTGGCTTTTGTCTCTTCAAAGTTGATGGCAGATGTGAATTCAGAGAGGGTGTCATCTTTATTACTGTAACTTCTGGAAGAAGGTGGTGAGCATGTGATTGGCATATGTGTTCCTGAATTCACTTTTGAGGTCCTTTCCATTTAGCTACAGGTGCTCCATTTGGCCAAGGTGCTATTCTGAGTCCATCTTGGGCAAGATACTTAACCTGTGTATCTCCTTTTCCTCCCCTGTAAAATGAGGTTGTTATAAAGATGAAACAAGATGATGTACATGAAGGACTTGCAACATTTCATGGCACATGGTAAATGTTCAGAAAATGTTATTCTTATGGTATCAGCATTCTTATGGTTAGTTCTTCTGTGGTACATTTAACACAAAGGTTTAAGTTGTGACTATTACCGGGTAACCTCTGCACCCTCAATTTTACCAGCTGATGCCATAATCTTCAAAGCCCCCACCACACACACACACACCCCACTGTGTGTGCACACGTAGTGCACCATTCATTATTCTATAACTGCCTAAACTTTATGCATACACCACCTTCACAATTTTTCTAAATCCATCAATCATGTGTGCTATTATTTTATATATATATACATATATATATATATATATATATATTTTTTTTGAGACAGAGGCTTGCTCTGTCATCCAGGCTGGAGTGCAGTGGCACAGTCTCAGCTCACGGCAACCTCTGCCTTCTGGGTTCAAGTGATTCTCATGCCTCAGCCTCCTGAGTAGCTGGGATCACAGGGAGCACCATGCCCAGCTAATTTTTGTATTTTTAGTAGAGACAGGGTTTCACCATGTTGGCCAGGCTGGTCTTGAACTCCTGGCCTCAAGTGACCCACCCACCTCAGCCTCCCAAAGTGCTGGGATTACTGGCATGAGCCACTATGCCCAGCCTAATATCTTTCTTTAAATTAGTATACTTTTCATTTTAGTGAAGTTATTTGTAACTTTAACATTACCTTTGATTGCTGTAGCTGCTAATATATGTGTTTATTTTTTTCTAACCTGTGCTAATACATATTATAATTTAAAATGTTTTTAATTTGTAAAAGCAGCATCTTCTACAATGATCTGCTTTCCCCATTGTTTGCGTCCACACTTGGAATCACTGCTCCATCCATTCACTCTTTCAGTCAGGAAGAGTGGGTGTCAGGATGTGGATTCTCGCCTCACTGCCTCTGTATCTGCCGAGTCCTGTCATAAAGGCTTCATTTCTACCTATACCTGGTGAATGATTTCTGCCCATCAGGGTCCTGCTTAAATATCACTTCTTCTACAAGGCCTTCATCTGCTCTTCCAGACAGCTGGTTGCTCCATCCTGTGGTCTCCTGGCACTTTTTGATTCAAACAAAGACTGGTCATCTGCTTCTTGGTCTCCTCTACAGACCATGAACTCTTCAAAGACAGGGAATATATCTGATTTATCTTTGTACCCTCTTTGACCAGCAAGATGCCTGGTACACAGTAGGTGCCCAATAATTGTTGAACAAATAAATCTACATTGATAGGAGATAACATTTCTTCAATGTTGAGGGGTGACATGATATGACAGTAACACATCCTTTTTTTTGAGACAGAGTCTTGCTCTGTTGCTCAGGCTGGAGTGCAGTGGCATGATCGCAGCTCACTGCAACCTCCGCCTCCCGGGTTCAAGTGATCCTCTTGCCTCAGCTTCCCAAGTAGCTGGGACTACAAGTGTGTACCACCACACCCAGCTAATTTTTGTATTTTTAATAGAGCGAGGTTTCACCATGTTGGCCAGGATAGTCTCAATCTCTTGACCTTGTGATCTGCCTGCCTTGGTCTCCCAAAGTGCGGAGATTACAGGCATGAGCTACTATGCCTGGCCAGTGGCACATTCTTTATGCAGGTGAGGATGGGAGAATTGTCCTGAAAACAAGACTGAAGTTACCTCTTTCCCTCCCCACTGCCTACCTCCTACTTCCTTCCAGGTTATGAGCAGCCGTTTTCTGCCCTACGACAACATCATCACAGACGCTGTGCTCAGCCTTGACGAGGACACTGTGCTTTCAACCACAGAGGTAAGACCTCATGCCTGAGGAGCGGCAGGTGGGCTCTTCAGACAGTCGCCCCAAGTTGCACGATGCTAGTGCTTCTCTTAGCCGTGCCTTGGCAGCAGACAAGAACATTTTTCACAACTTCCTACAGCACTGGTTTTAATCAGCCCGAGTCCTGTTAGCACCTTGCTGCCACCTGGCACTCTGAGGAGGGCATCTCGCCTTCGTTGCCTCTGCTAATTGGCTCCTCATTTGCATAACTGGGCCTCACCTCTCCTCCTAGGCCTGCCCTCCTTTTTTGTTTTTAAACAGCACAGTTGTGGGCAGGTGCACAGAACTGAGGGGCAGGGGAAGGGGAAGGGTGCCTATTCTGCATTATCTTGACACCATGCTGTCCAGAGGAAACAATCCCATCCTTCCCCACATATCCTATAGCCTCAGTTAGGGAACACTATTTTGGGCTCTAAAGGCAGCTTTTCTATCTTGGTTTAAAGTGCTCATTTTCTTTCACCTATACAAGAGAAAATGGTTTCACTTTAAGGCTGTGATGGAGATTCCTATTTCAGATGTTCAGGTATTTGTGCCAAAAATAAGATTGCCCAGAGAATGTATGCGGAGGAGAGAGAGAGGAGGAAAGATAGATATGGTAGAAAACCAATTTTTACAACTCGAATGAGTATTGATCTCAGAAACCTTCCTTTAAACCATGCAGGGGACCAAAGACAGCTATATAAAAATGGAGTATACGAGAAATACATTATTAATGGCAACTACTAAAAAGCATGGAGACGCAAGTACTTATGCCTTTCCCCTCCCTTTCTTTTTTCCTTTGTGTTTGCAGTCATTTTTCTTTTAATGTCAACATCGGCACTTACTAACCTGCACTTTCCTGGACACCAGTCTGGTCCTAATGGCCTGCTGCCCACAGAGCCAGGACTGGATGTTGACCTATGCTGGTGAACTCAGTGTCTCCTTCTTGAAATTCCACAGTTGCTTTTGATTGCCATCAGATGGAGTTGCATAGATGTTAGATGCCAGGGCAACCTATCCCAGGACAAAATGTCCTGGGCCTCACCTTGTTAAAATGCTTTCTGTGCAGCCGAAGCTCTATAAATACTTGTTGAATGAGTGGTTGGGCAGGGTGGGGGGATGCGGGCTTTGAGGATTAAAGGTGGATACACTGCCAATTGTAACATATGTAGGTTGGCAGGAGGAAAGGATATTGATAAGTTTAACATTTAAAGGGAAAGGCAGCTATGGAATACAGGGTAGAGATCACTCCAGCTTGCATATTTTCTGGCTCTTTCTGCAGGGGAAGCTGGAACACAGTCATTCATCAAGTATTTATTGAGAGATTTCTTTGTCCTAGTCTCGATGCCAGATACTTCAGTTACACATTTCCAGCTTACATCCATCTGAGTCCTGGCAACAAACTGAATTTAAATCAGATGATTCAAATGAAGGAACTTGGGATTACTTAGGGAGGTGCAGATGGGGTTAAAAGACCCATAAGAAAGGATGAAGTACCTGGTGAGCAATGATAGCAGAAAGCAGCTCCTCCCCTTGGCCTGAAGGAGAGAAGGAACTCCTTCTCCCAAAGGCCCTGAGAGAGGGCACTAGGAAGAAGAGGCTGCTCTATAAGTGCTGTGATCATGGAAGGACCTGGCTACTGCCAGAACTCTATTGGCAAAGGATAGAGGGAGCAGAGAAGAGATATGCTGACCCCTCTCTCTGTCCTGCCTCGATTTTCCTGCTGGTGACTCCCATTGACCTAACCTGACCAGGTGATGCAGCCCATTGGGGTCCATCATCCGAGGCACAGGGCAGGACAAGAAGAGTGGACAGTGGATTTTGGAGGGCAGACACAGGCAAAGCATCACACTGCCATGGGGCAACAAATGGTCAAGACACCTGTAGCAGCTACCTTAATCATCATCCTATGACCTGCAGTATTGATTCATCTTCTCTCTTCCCCTGGGCACAAGACAATTAGTCTCACTCTAGAATTTGTGTTTTTCCCTATCCCATGGTGAAATAACTTGCAACTGCTATGATGGATCCTCATGCTGGTGAATTTCTTTTCAAAGAATAGCAGTTCCAACCACTCATTGCATGCTGGGAGGAACATGTGTTGTATGTGAAGTAATTAGAAGTCAACGTGGGTTGAAAATGATATGTAAATTTAAGAGGCTGGCAGTCTGGTTTGCTTTTGCCTGCTGATCAGTGGAGTGGTTGTGTTGCCTAAAATGGTCCTGGGCAAGGATTTCTCTTTTCTCTTTTTTTAGGTGAATAGATTTTGGTTCACTTTTTTTCCCAAGGATCTTAGATTGTTTAAATGTCTCCCTGCAGCATTAAGGATAGATTTTTAAACAGCATCCTATAAAGGGCATTATAGATGGTTTATAGTTATTTACATTGATCTGGATTGCTGCAAACACTGCTCAAAAGAAAACAGATGTTGGTTTTTGAGAGAGAGGGCCTTAACCTGACCTTTGCCTTCTTTGATGTGTTAATAATCTGCATGAAAGTAGAGCTATCACAAGAAACATAGTTTCCTCTGAATTTACTTTTGAGTTCCTTTGAAATGACTTGAAATAGCTTTAAGATAGTAAGAAATTCATGTGATGAGAACACCCATTGGGTTCTGTAGTAGTTGCTAGTGCATGTATTTCCTTCTCAAAGAATAATGGAAAACCCCAAAGAGTGCTGACAGCCAGGCTGATTCTTTGACAATAGGCTGCATAATATGGTATCCCATCATTTGGCACCATTAATATTGACTGCCAGTGAAAAGGTGTAGGTTATCACAACCTAATTTCAATTTTCTGGTGAATGTTCTCCATCCCTTGCTATCTTTTTACTTTGAGATGACATGCTCCCTACCAAGCTTTCTTAATGTCAGTTCCACCACCCTGGGTTGTTTTTCTCCCCTCTGGAATTCCCTGACCCCACTCCACACCACCCCCACCCACTCTGGATTTTTGGGTTTTTTCTTTTCTTTTTTTTTTTTCGAGATGGAGTCTTGCTTTATCGCCCAGGAGAGAGGGCAGTGGCACCATCTTGGCTCACTGCAACCTCCACCTCCTGGGTTCAAGCAATTCTTGTGCCTCAGTCTCCCCAGTAGATGGAATTACAGGCCTGCAACACCACATCCAGCCAATATACTTTTAGTAGAGACAGGGTTTCACTATGTTGGCTAAGCTGGACTTAAACTCCTGACCTCAAGTGATCCACCCCCCTCAGCCTCCCAAAGTGCTGGGATTACAGGTGTGAGCCACTGTGCCCAGCCCCATCTGGATGTTATACTTTGGGGGACAAGCCATATTTTTAAGTCTTCCTTATCTTAAGAGAGGGCAGTATATTAGGATTTTTCAGGGAAACAATCAATAGGGGATGAATATATATATATATATATATATATGTGTGTGTGTATGTATATACATATATATTCAATATATATATATATATATATATATATTGAATATATATGTATATACATACACACACACATACACTGATAGATTTATTATGAGTAATTGGCTCAAACAATTCTGGAGGCTGGGAAATCCCACGATCTGCCATCTGCAGTCTGGAGACCCAGGAAAGCTACTGATGTAATTCTAGACAGTCCTACAGCCTGAGAACCAGAGAGCTAATGGTGTAAATCCTGGTCCAAGGGCAATAGAAGTTTGATGTCCCAGCTCAGCCAGCAGGCAAAAAGAAAAAGGGGGTGAATTCCTCCTTCCTTCATGTTTGTTTTGTATTCAGGCCCTGAGCTGACTGAATATTGCCCATCTGCATTGGTGAGGTCAGTCTGCTTTTCTGAACTCACAGATTCCAATGTTAATTTCATCCAGAAACACCCTTACAGACATACCCAGAAGTCATCTTTAATCTGGGCACCACATGGTGTAGTCACATTGACACAATTAACCATCGCAGGTCCTGCTTTTGAATCTCTGAGAGGGCAGGACTTGGACTTAGCAGCATCACTCAGTCCCATAGCTACCATCACAGTGCCAAGACTCAAAGTATTTGCAAAACTGATGAAATTCCCAATTTGTATTGCTTATCAAGAAGAGATAGGGGAAAGATTGTAAGGCAAATCATAACCTGTATAAGAGACAAATTTCTTTTAACACTGGAGTAACAGAGCCGAAAGAGAAGTTATGATACCAAACATAATCCATTTGAAACCAGACTGCCAGAGTTTGAATCTTGGCTCTGCCACTTACTAGCTCAGCAGATTACTTGAACTTTAATATATCTTAGTTTCCCTTTCTGTAAAGTGAAGAATGTAAAAGCCCCTACCTCACCGGGGTATTGTGAGGATGGAAGGAATTAAAATGCATAAGCACCTATAACTGCACCATTGCACAAATTATTGTGCTCATAATTTCACAATTATGAGCATTATATGATTGTTTGCTGTTACTATTTTCTGTTTATTTATTTTTAAATTTTTTTTATTTTGAGATGGAGTTTCGCTCTTGTTGCCCAGGCTGGAGTACAATGGCACGATCTCGGCTCACCGCAATCTCCGCCTCCCAGGTTCAAGCGATTCTCCTGCCTCAGCCTCCCAAGTAGCTGGGATTACAGATATGCGCCACCACATCTGGCCAATTTTTTTGTATTTTTAATAGACACAGGGTTTCTCCGTGTTAGTCAGGCTGGTCTCGAACTCCTGATGTCAGGTGATCTGCCCACCTCAGCCTCCAAAAGTGCTGGGATTACAGACATGAGCCACCTCACCCGGCGTATTTTTTGTTTATTATTTTGATTTACCATCCATCAAAATGATCATAGAAATCAGAAGTGATTTTTGCATTTGAAAACAGAGCATTTGCTAACTATAAATGCTGGTTTATAGCAGGTTCAGAAGTACTTGCTTTAGGCTGTTATAAGCACTGGAAAGACATTTAGCTGTATTTCCTTTAAAATAATCCTGTGGCTTCAGTTGGCCTTGTCCCCACTTATTCTTAGTGAATTTCACTGTGGATACTTTCTTCTAGTTTCTCTTAAACTGTGCATCTTCAAACCTAAGAGGCCTGAATTACGTTTCCTTTATGATATCTGCTCTGTATTCCTGTTAGAACTTGTGTTTTTTTAAAAAGTGATTTCTCTTACTCTTGAGTGAGTGCTTTTATTTTAGACATTGTGGCTTTGATATATGCTGGATATGATATATGCTATATATTCATTTTTTGGATAAACATGGGAAATTTCTCAGTTGTAAAAAAGATATCTTTGTGTCTTATGTAAATCAAGTCACGTGCACCTTTGGCGGGGGGAAGAGAAGCAAGTGCTTTTTCAACTTATGTCTTACCTGGAACAGACTGAATTTTTAAAGGGCATATCAGCAAATGTTTTTTCTTCCTTTCATTTCCACACTAATCTGAAGTTTCTTTAACAGAAAACATTAAAATGTGCATAATTAATTATGGGGCAAAATGTCAAGCAGTCAGTTTAATTTGCTGATGAATACATAGAATTAATGTTTCGCCACAGTCTTGAGATTTTGCATTATGAATTAGCAGGGAGAAGGTAATGTTTTTGTTGACATTTGTTAACGCTGTTGATTGCTTGTTTGGCTTGTGTTCTGCCTGCAGGTGGATTTTGCCTTCACGGTGTGGCAGAGCTTCCCTGAGAGGATTGTGGGGTACCCCGCGCGTAGCCACTTCTGGGATAACTCTAAAGAGCGGTGGGGATACACATCAAAGTGGACGAACGACTACTCCATGGTGTTGACAGGAGCTGCTATTTACCACAAGTGAGTAATCGGGACATCTCTCTGACAGACTTTACGTAACCTTTTATATTGGTTGCTGCATAAGTAGGAACTTATTCCAAATCTTGTTAAGGGCATTAATGAAAAGTAGTCTGCATCCCTGCTTAAGTTTTGCTAATGTGTCAAATGTGTGTTTTTGAAACCAATGAAACCCCTTGGCATATTTCATTTCCAGAAATTATGGTAGAGTAACATTTTCACTTGCTGTGAAGTGTGAAAATATACTCAGGGCATATTAGGTAACTGAATATGCAGAATAACAACAATAAAAGTAAATACCTAAGTCAGTACCCAAGGGCACTGTTATAGGTGCTTGAGATTCATCATTGAGTAAAACAGAAAAAATTCCTTGCCAATGTCGTTCTTATACTCTAACAAAGACACAGTCTACATAATAATTATGTGGTTTATTAAGGAGATAAGTGATATAACAAAAATTCAAAGTAGGAAAAGGGATCAGGAGTGCTGAAGGTGGAGATGGGGCAGGTTGGGGGTGTCCAGGGTGATTCTGATTGATTGGGTGAGATTTGAGTAGAGACTTGGAGAGGAAATTAGCTAAGAGGATAAGTGCAGCAAGAGTGTTCTGACAGGAGAAGAGCTAGAATAAATGCCCTGAGGAAGAATACTGGGGAAACAGTGAGGAGACCACTGTGACTGGGTAGAATGAATGACAGCAAGTCAGAAAAGTTGTGGGGCATGGATGCAGGACCTTGATGTCTATCACGAGGACTTGACTTTTTCTCTAAGAGACATGGGAGGAGGGCAGGGTTGGAACAGGAGGGAGAAATCTGGCTTTTCTTTTATGCATCCACTTTGGATGTTATGTTGAGAAGAGGCTATAAGGGACCCAGAGTTGAAGGAGGAAGCCCTATTAGGAGGTGAGTGACATTATCTAGGCAAGAGATGGTGGGACCCTGGGATCAGAAAGTGAATGGTGACCGTGGTAAATAGTGATCAGATTGTGGACATATTTTGAAGATGCTTTAACATAGTGCCTGGACAGTCTGGATGTAGAGTTTGATGACTCCAGGTCTTTTGACCTAAGGCACTGCAAGATTAGCATGCTGATCAACAGAGATGAGGAAAGCTACAGATGGAACAAATATCAGGGAAAATATAGGAGTTCAGTCTTGGACATGTTAAGACATCCAAAAGGATATATGGAAAAAGCTCAGAGATGGAGATACAAATTTGGCAGTTGTTTGCATAGATTTGGTCTTTAAAGCCAGGAGACTGGAGTAAGATTCCCAAACTAGTGAGTGTAGATAACTAACATTCCCCACTCAACCAGTAACAAAATTCCCGCTTTTCTGTCATAGTAAAGGTAAACACACCAATCTTGCCTTAGCCTTTTTAAATAATGAATAGGGAACTTTGCTATCTCAGGGATAGCTTGGAAATGCCCAAGGCATAAACATTTAGGCTGATTGATTCTTGATCTTAAGATTTCACTTCTTGAAAGTTATTTGTTCCTATTGCTCCTGCCACCACCACTCAAAGAATCTGATTCACTCAAATGATTTTCCCTAGAAATATATGCTATATGTATATAAATACATTTTTAAAATAGTAGGATGAGAAATAATTCAAATTAATTGTGAGTTTTCTATTAATGATTGGCCACCCCATTAATTCAGATTTTGCTCTAACAGGATTGAAATATATATGATTTATAGTGCACAAATATAAAACAGTCTGTTGCTAGACTCAGAATCAAGGGATAATACTGAGTACAGTTCTGATTAAGCCAATGATTAAAATTGTTAATGAGCTTTGTAATATATAGATTATGTGTAAGTAACTTCTCTTTCCACCTAAGTAATTAGGTTTTCTTTTTCATTCTAACTGACCAGTCTGATATTAGAGTTAGACTGGGCAAGCAGTGTCTGTATATCTGTATCTCTATGCCTTGTTTCCTCATTTGTAAAATGGGAGTAATAATAGAACCTGCCTTGTAGGTTCCTTATGAAGACTAGATGAAGCATTTTTTGTAAAACACTTTAGAACACTATCTGGTACATAACAAGTACCATAGAAGTGATAGTTATTATAATCATCACCATCATCATTGTCATCACCATTCATGACATACATATTAAGGAATTCAAAGAATGAGTATGTGTTTTCTGTCTCCAGAGTTCACTTGTCACCATGTGATAATGGCCCCCTATGAAACCCATCTTTGATTTTTACAGATATTATCACTACCTGTACTCCCATTACCTGCCAGCCAGCCTGAAGAACATGGTGGACCAATTGGCCAATTGTGAGGACATTCTCATGAACTTCCTGGTGTCTGCTGTGACAAAATTGCCTCCAATCAAAGTGACCCAGAAGAAGCAGTATAAGGAGACAATGATGGGACAGGTAAGTATAGAAGCCTCTTCCCTTGCTTTCACTCACTGGTGGGTCAGCCCCAGGTAATGAGGACTCATGTTCCTCTAGGCGTTCCACCTAGGAGCATATAATGAGGAGAAATGAGAAATGAACCACATCTGAAAGCTTGGAAAGAGTGTATGACTGGCACATGGATAATTAGGAAGACACAAGTTAAGAGTATCTTTACGCCAAGGAAATAAAGCTCTCCTATAATCTTTAAGGTGACATGAGAAAGACATACCTTTAGAGTTTGTCTTAGTCCATTTGGGCTGCTATAACAAAAATACCATTGACTGGGTGGCTTAAATAACAGATTTATTTTTCACAGATGAAGGCACTAGCAGATTTGGTGTCTGGCAAGGGACTGCTTCCTGATTCATAGACAGACCTCTGCTCATTGTGTCTTCACATGGCAGAAACAAGGGCAAGAGAATTCTCTGGGGTCTCTTTTATAAAAGCATAGCTCCCATTTGTGACTACTCCACCCTCATGACCTAATTGCCCCACAAAGGCCTCACCTGCAAATATCATCACATTGAGAAGTAAGTTTCAACATAAAAATTTTAGGGGGCACAAACATTCAACCCTCAGCAGAATTAAAGCCCTACAAATAACTTAGGAAAGTTGATTATAGGTACTGTATTTAATGACTAGCAACCAATACTCTAACAGTTTTCTGGTCTTGCAGTTGAATTGAATTGTGTCTTGGTGACGTAGAAGGAGTCACAATACTCAATTTTCAGTTCTAAAATCAGCCCTTATAAGCTGCAGACAAGTCAGTTACCTTCTGAAACTCAGTTGGCTCATCTTTAACATGGAAATTGTGAAATCTACCTCACAGGGTTGAGATAATATGTGTGAAAGCTTTTATAAAAGTGAAGTAAAATACTGTGTTGAGTTATAAAATTTTAATATTAAAGATAGTTTCAAGGAAATGGAATCCAACATTTTCTTTTTACAGGAAAACTAGTGAATTTAAGCATATTGCCACAAGTTGCCCAGTCAGTTAGAGACAGAACTGGGAATTGAATCCCAGGGTCTGTGGATTCCAGTGCTTATCCTTATACACCCCAGTGTCTTGGGATCAGGCCCGTTTGGATGTGCTGAATTTAATCTATCTTTATTCATCTTGAGCAGAGCCACTACTATATGTAAGAAATTGAAAACCTTGGCCAGGCACAGTCAGTGTCTCCTACCTATAATCCCAATACTTTGGGAGGCCGAGTTGGGTGGATCACTTGAAGCCAGGATTTTGAGACCATCCTTGTCAACATGTCCAAACCCCAACTCTATTAAAACTACAAAAAATTAGCTGGGCG
Source organism: Callithrix jacchus (assembly GCF_049354715.1). NCBI lineage: Eukaryota > Metazoa > Chordata > Mammalia > Primates > Cebidae > Callithrix > Callithrix jacchus. The sequence goes on from NC_133517.1 coordinate 79,611,218, forward strand.
TGGGGGCGCATGCCTGTAATCCCAGCTTACTTGGGTGGCTGAGGCACGAGAATCACTTGAACCTAGGAGGCAGAGGTTGCAGTGAGTTGAGATCATGCCACTGCACCTTAGCCTGGGCAATGGAACAAGGCTCTGTCTCAAAAAAAGAAATAAAAAACCTTAAGAAAGAGCATTAAGATTCACCCATGTTAGGAGCATCCAGCAGGACTGAGGTCAATCTGAATGAACATACTTTAACATGTTTATATCAGATTAATTTTGAGGGGGGTTGCATGTGCCTTATTCTAATAGGTATTGGAAAACACATACGAAACTAGCTTTTGCAAAGGAAATCTTAGCTAGGCCTCATGTTAAGCTGAAAGTTTTTCATTCAGTAAATTTAGTAAGCAAAAATTTAAAGTTTATAAATAATTTGAAGTTTATAAAAAGTTAATTTAGTCTATTATTTGTGCCCGAACATTTGTATTTACATTTTTATTTATCTCTTAAGGATGAGGATGCATTCTGAGAAATGCATCATTTGGTGATTTTGTCATTATCCGAACATTATTAAGTGTACTTACACAGCCCTGGATGGTAGAGCCTGCTATACACCTAGGCTGTGTGGAATAGCCTATTGCTCCTAGACTACAGCATGTGGCTGTACTGAATACTGTAGGCAGTTGTAACACAGTGATAAATAGTCTGTATCTAAATATTTCTAAATATGGAAAAGGTACAATAAAAATATAGTATTACAGTCATATGGGACCATAGTCATCTTTGTGGTTCAACATTGAAGTGTCATTATGTGGTGCATAACTGTATATTAACTCATTTAAGGACATGACATTTAAAAAATATTTTTTTACTCAGAGTTCTTCAGAGTACTCACTGAGTGGGAACTCTAATCATACAATGCTTCTTAGGGGTCAGATTTGTCCTCTTTTAATAGATTGGCCTAATTCTACAAAACAGTATTTCTAGTAATTTCACACATCTCTACAGAAACATCTAAATTTAATCTTAGGTCTAACCAGGTATATTCAGGTACTGTATTTGTCCCCTTCTTTCCATCATACAATTAATTTATTGAATGTTTGTGTGACTGGTAAGGTAAATGGATATCATCCGCTAGGATTAGGCTTTTATTACATAAGAAAGACATCTTTTCTAATAGATGTTGGTTGACTCAAAATAAATGTTAACATCTAGAAGCAAAACAATACCTGAATGAATCAACTGAACTTAAAAATAATGTGAATAAGAATGAGCTTAAACTTTAGCCAGTATTTCTCAGTTGCATATATGAGTATCTTTGCCTGGGTATAGCACCCTTTGGGAATGAGTGGGCCAATGAAAAATGGTCCAAAGGTTGGGTACAGTGGCTCATGCTATAATCCCAGCATTTTGGGAGGCCAAGGCAGGCAGATTGCTTGAGCTCAGGAGTTTGGAACCAGCCTGGGAAAAATGGCAAAACCCATTTCTACTAAAAATACAAAAATTAGCCATGCACGGTGGTGTCCGCCTGTAATCCTAGCTGCTTGGGAGGCTGAGGCATAAGAATCGCTTGAACCCAGGTAGTGGAGGTTGCAGTGAGCTGAGATCACGCCACCACACTCCAGCCTGGGTGACAGAGTGAGACTCTGCTTTAAAAAAAAAAAAAAAAAAATCCGCAAACCCATATCCATTTAGGGTCAACACAAGTTACCTTTGGGACTGTCTACTCTGATAGGAACTCAACCGGTCAGCTCCACTTGATATCTTTCTCTGATTTATCAAGTAGAGTTCTCCTCATGTAAATGCTAAAGAGCGAAGCTTGAGTTCTGCCCCTCTCTAGCCTTAAACAAAATCTAACTTCCTTAAACTTGCTTCCTCAGCTATAAAATAGGGATGTTATTACCTGGGTAGACACTTCACCAGATTGTTGTGAGATTCAAATGAACTCCATGAAAACACTTTACAAATAGTGTTTTGCTTGTTATTCTGCTGTTCAGAGAGAACTTGACATTTGTGTTTATCTTCAATGTTATTTTCAAGCATGTTGACACTGTGGTTTTAAAGTGACTCTTACTGATTCTCACACTAAAATGTATCTTCCATGGAAGTATTTTTCTAACAATATGAGTACAACAAACACACTGACCCCACATGCATGCATCCATATACATCATTAAAGACTTGCCTGTTGACATAAGTGAGTTTGTGGGCTTTTTTTCCCCGTAATTAGGCAGCCCATCTTTTCCATATTTCATAAAAGCAGGGATTTAAGTACAATGTGCTTAGTCATTCTGTTTAAATTTCAGCACTGCAGTCATTTGAGGCATTCTTTTTAAATCAATGCCAATCATTTGCATAATCTAAAAATATTTAACCAACTTTAGGGGCCACACAGAGAGCTAAAAAGATGTTAGCCATCTTTTCTATTATTAAGAGTTAACCTTTTTTCTATTCTGGGTGAGCAGTGATTCTTTGGAGGGCTGATTGCTCTTTAAAAAGTAACCTTTGGGGGTTTTAGTTGAGTAGGAAAGCCAACAATTCTTGGGTTAAGAGAAGAACAGAATTTTGAGATTTTAGTATAAATTAGAGTTACAGCAACCTGCCCTATCTGCCACTGCATTTCCCCTTCTCATCCTCATGAAGTCACTTCAATGGGAAGGCTACAGAAGAGAAAATGAATTTTTAGATGCTGCATAACACTAGCCTTGAATGAAGTGTAAAAGGTGCTATTTTGTTCTTCTTCAACTATGTATGTGAATTTTTAACAAAGTATTCAGTAGGACCCTTATAAAGGTAAAGAGATAGTAGAAGGGAGGAAGTGATGGATAGTGAGAAAAACAGACTTCTAAAAGTTGATTATTGATATTCCTAAATCAACTACGTAAACAAGAAGAGTGTGGAAAACAAATGTTGAAACCACCAATACATTATCTTAGTACTTGGTCCCAAGCACAAAGAGAAGTTTTAGATGGAGTAACTGTCGTAATTGAGGTTCGGTTGCTAAGTCATGGATGGACCAGAGAATTAGTCAATAAATTTTAGAGAATTCAAGTCAACATGAATCTTTGTTTTTGTGTTTTTAACACTGAGGAACATAGCATACCTTCTGAAAAACCAGCATCAGTGATTGCACTGTCACCAGGTTCATAGATGGTGAGGCTCGGTGGCCGGACCAGACCCCGAGCTCTGCTGCTCGCTCATTTGCCCGACTCCATTTTCTGCAATGTTTCCATCTCACCTGGCACTTCTCTCATCATCGTCCTTGTTTCTCTCCTTCTCCCTAGACTTCTCGGGCTTCCCGTTGGGCTGACCCTGACCACTTTGCCCAGCGACAGAGCTGCATGAATACGTTTGCCAGCTGGTTTGGCTACATGCCGCTGATCCACTCTCAGATGAGGCTCGACCCCGTCCTTTTTAAAGACCAGGTCTCTATTTTGAGGAAGAAATACCGAGACATTGAGCGACTTTGAGGAATACAGCCAAGTGGGGGAGGGGAAGTGAGAAGGGACTGGGGTCAAGCTGCTCTCTCTTCCCAGTGCAGATCCGCTCATCAGCAGAGCCAGATTGTGCCAACTATCCAAAAACTTAGATGAACAGAATGACAAAACAAAACAAAAAAAGACCAATGAGAACTCGACTCCTGGCTCCTGGGACTGCACTGGACTGCTCCAAACTCACCTCACTGGCTTCTGTCCCAAGACTAGGTTGTGTACAGTTTAATTATGGAACATTAAATAATTATTTTTGAAATGATTGCTATGCAGGTTTAAACTTTTTTAATGATCAAAACTATTAAAAACCAGAGTTCTTTGTTTAATCAAAATTGTGTTGGTTGTGAATATTTCAAAGCTGCTATTTCTCTGCCCACAGACATCATTGTCATGGCCACGTAGGGTGTCCTGCAGTTCATGGAAAACACAATAAGTCACTCTACCCATTATCAAGAAACAACTGAGCATAAGTTGTAACTTCATTATGCAACTTTGCCAGTGCAAATTGTTTTCCACTTTGAATCTTCAAATCCACTTGAACTTTTAACTCTAAAATGTCGCTGCATGAAAGCAAGTATTACAACTTCCAGGTAGGCAGTTCTAACTGAAAATTCTATGTTTGAGATAGATACGTATGATAATCATTTTTCATTGGAGAGGGTGGGGGGAATTAGTACCAAGAAAACGCTAGTATAATTAAGAAATGTTCAGTTTGCACAAAGAACCATCTGGATAACCCACCAGCATGTTAGCGAGATGGAAATACCCACAAAAGTAACCCAGTGCTTGCAGGGGTATGGCCACAGTCATAGCTTCAACCACTGACCTAAGTGCATAGTACTGGGAAGAAGCTTTGGTTTCGAAGCCAAGGAAGGATGAGTATATTGGGGAGAACATTATTTACAAGATGAGCTCTTTGATGTTTGTGGAAAATCTCAAGTTTCAGACATTTCTCTATTGAGAAAGAAAAAGGGGTAATAAGGTGGAAATTCACACCAATGAACAAGAGGATTGCTGCAAAGTAACTGAGTTTAAGTCTCTCCACTGGGACCCTAATGCCATTTTTGGTCAAACATGGTTTTGAGCAAGAATCTGGCAAACAAAGTAATCAAAAACAAATGTGAATACAGTTTATTTACTTTAAATTTTCAAATCTGTGGAGAAGTTTACTTATACTTCTTGCTAGAAAAGAACATTTCTATCCCTGAAAATGCTATCTTGGGCTTACGATTATTGTTAAATTGGAAAAAAAACCCATTTCCCTGTTATGAAAAAATGAAGACTTCTGATATTGAATGCTTTCTTCTAGTTGGAAGAGGCCAGAGAAAACAGGGAAGAGAAAGACATTATTGAGTTTTACCACTTACTATACAGAATAACCAGTAAGCACTTTAGAGTTCCGCCCTCAAACTCTCATACATTTCATATTTCTTTTCCATTTATTTTTAGTTTTTAGAAGAAAAGTTAATCAGCAAATTATGTTCTGATAACTTCAAGTCTTAGGTCAGTGGAAACCATAAGTCCAGTGGACTTTACCTCATCCTTTGTAGACATCTGGGAGAGGAAGAGGAACTTGCAATGATAGAACGGGGATGGTGTGGTAAACAGGAGTGAAAGTGTTTGCACAAATCCTGAGAGGTGATTCAATAGGCTACCTAGCTGCAGAACAAGGAGTAGATACTACGTTGAGAGGTGCATAGGCAGTCAAGTTCAATTGAAGAGAGGCTCCTCTCTGCAGCCTCATGACTCAGAACAGCTCCCTAAATACCTCTGTCATCTTATTGGACCCATCCATAGTCCATTCTCAAACATGACATTTTCCCCTAAGTAAATGTGATTATCTCTTACTCATTTGTTGAAAAGTAATTCTTAAGTCCATGGTACTTGCACTTGTGTCTTTCTATAAAATGTTTGCTATAATGGGTTTTATGTCATTGAAGCTGCACTTCTCAGCAAGTTAAAGGGTTAGCAATTAAGCCTTACTCATTTGGCCTTTGCAAATTTGTATTTAAATTAAGTTTTTCAGGATTGGCAAATTATTCTTGTATCTTTCTCCTTTACAAAGAATAAATGCAATATTTTGTTCAATGACCCCCAAACCAACTTGAAACTTAGGTGGTCATATTGGCTTGCAAAGCAATGTCCCTAATTGTATCAGTCAGTCATATGAGTGGATTTAAGGACCTGCTTTGCCAGACTGACCTGTCACCAACCTCATAGGACACATGCCCTGTCACAAACATGTGTTTTATGAAGAAAAATAGTAATTATAAGTAAGAACAGGATATGGCACAGCTTTCATCTACTTTAAATCTCCACAGTTTCATTTTATGTCATTCTCTGAGCAAATCTCTTTGAGATGTGAGCTAGAGTGTTCTTCTCCCATTTGAAATATACAGCTGGGAACAAAACAATGCTTAACAAATCAGTGAAGACCGACAGTGATACATAATTTTAATTCAGTTAGGAAAGAGCTGTATTGCATTGCCACAAGTTGACAAATCATAGCCATCTCTGTAGGATGTCAGGAGTTATCTCCTGGTCAACTTTAATGATAACGAGGGGTCCCTAAGTGGGCCAACATGTGCTGCGTTGGAGAGAAGCCAAGGGCCGAGTACAGTGCCAACTGCGTAACAAATTACACACAGAACTCCAAAGAGAACTCAGCCACTTAAGGATTTCCACACAGCATCTTTTCCCAGCTCCACATTAAGATGCAGGATCTTAAAAGTAATCTTTAAAAAGCTCAAAGTGGCTCAAAATTGAGACTATAGAGAAAAATCCATGAAATAATCACGATAGTCAAACCACAAAAGACAGCATAGCTAGGTGGGCCTGCCTGGTCGTATCAGCACTCTTTCAGACAGACTCTTCAGAAAAAAGGGAAAGCTCGTTACTGGAATTTTATGTGCATTACAGTTTAATTTCTTCTTGTTACAAATGGTGCTCAAAGAAGGATCAATCCTGGTTGCATCCTTCAGTTTCCCTTTTAGAATGACTTTTGATTTTCATTACAGTAGGCTATGTTAGCCTTTATTTTGGTGGTTCTCAAATACCTGATGACTTGAAAGAATATTATGCTGGTGGCCTTTCATAAAGGTTACTGAACTTTAATCAGGGGTGAGATGAATGAATGTGAATAGACCTATGTACTGTTTTTTTGTTTTGTTTTGTTTTGTTTTTTCATTAAAAAAAAACAACAGGGCACTTGATTTAAGAACAAACCTGTTCAGAGGGCAGGATCAGGGAGAAGACAGCCTTACTAGGTTGGAAACAGAATGAGATTCTTGCTGGACAAGGCTAAATTATGGATGCAAAAGCCAAGCAAACTTCCCAGACCTGGAAGTGTCTTGTGTACCCTTGGGTCTCTGAGAGCTCCAGTGTTTAAAAGTACCAGTTATTGCCATGAACTCTCAAATAAAAACACCCCTGCCTTCTAATTGTGAATATAATCAAAATGCAGCCAGTACATCAGGATCCCAGTTGCTGAATTCATTTACCTAGTTCGCATTTACAGCGACTATGGGCAAGAACCTTTCATATGGTTTTGTCATTCTTGGTAAGATTTAACCAAGAAATTTCTTTCACTGCCAGCCTCATTTTCTCAGGCATGCTTACAGGGACAAAGTTGTTTCGAGTTGAGTTCTCACTGAATAAGCATTAATATCAAATTGTGCTAAACTTGTCTCACTTGGTATTAGAACTTCAGCATATAGAGATTAGTTTATCCTTTGACTCCAAGTCTTTTTTTTGTGTGTGTGTGTGTGTGTGTGTGTGTTTTTTTGGAGACAGTGTCTTGCTCTGTCACCCAGGCTGGAATGCAGTGGCATGATCTCTGCTCACTGCAACCTCCACCTCCCAGGTTCAAGTGATTCTTCTGCCTCAGCCTGCCTAGTATTTGGGATTACAGGCATGTGCCATCACACTGGGCTAATTTTTGTATTTTTAGTAGAAACAGAGTTTTGCTATGTTAGCTGGGCTGATCTCTAACTCCTGACCTCAGGTGATCCACCCACCTCCACCTCCCAAAGTGCAAGGATTACAGGCATAAGCCACCAGGCCCAGCTCCAAGTCTTTTTTTTTTTTTTTTTTTTTTTTTTTTTTTTTAAGCCAGGGGGGATTGAGTACCCTAAGACAGTCATCTCTCCCATCAATTCAGCAATGCTTTCCAGAACCTCTGGATAGAAAAGCTGTCACTTATACCATAATTGTGATGATGAAAGTGACTCCTCGAAACCTTCTCTCCCTTTTTTTTTTTCCCCTTTCTAAAACTCAAAGGCTTTTGTCTCCATGAGTTTTACCTAGTAGTTGTCACTGGTCTACAGTTCCAGTACATTTTATATCAGGAACCTTGATGAACTACCCAGAACTGGAACTTCGATGGCCCAGTAACTAGGAGAGGAAGGCAACCCTTGAGAAAGCTGAGTCCTCAGGATGGCCCAGTCTCACCCTTGCTTAAAATCAAGTCAGGCTAGCCTTTCAGTCACTCTGGTTTTGTAATAATTTGCCTTTTAGGTCTCAGGTCATTTGATTTCTGCAACAGTTTTCTGTTCTTCTCCTACAGGAATACATCCCTGTCCTTTCGGTTGTAATTACTCCTAAAACTAGGGCCATGCAAATGACCTGGTTACCATGTAATGAACCTTGTGTACTTATTTTGAGAGAAGACTATGTATAGGATATGTTGAGGGGCAGAAAGAAAGACATTGAAAAATGGAACTATTTTAGGTGGCAAATTGTAACGCAAAAAAACAAAAGTATACCTTATTTTGTATACAATGTACATTTGGGACAGAGTTTTCTAATATGTTGCCAATGTTTTTGTAGTGTCACCACAGGTCTTTTCTGAAGTGTTTTTCCCATTTGTTATAGAGTATTAATGACTTAGCATAATTAAGCCCTCGAGTATGTATGAGAGCGCATGTGAGAAAATACAAAGCCATAGACCTTGATTTACTTCACTGACCTGTGTAACTTTATGTCTGGGTTTCGCCATCCAAGATAGATTGTTTTATAGAGAGTGTCACCAAAGACTTTTTCCTTCCAATTTATAGAAGAAAAAAAAAAAGAAATTATTAATAAATGACATGACTTTTCATCTGTGTGGTTTTCATTCCATCTTTTCTGTTGACTGCAGAAAGACACCAGTTCTCAGGAGGATGCTGTGTGCCAGGAAAAGCAAAGCTTCCCTGGGGATTCTCAGGGAGACAGGCAGATGAGGTTGGACGGAGAGTGTGCTGGGTGGAGCTCCAGTACTTGCAGCCTGGCTGCAGCCCAGCACCCAGCCTTGTGGGGAACACGGGCTGCCAGCCGCGGCCACCTTCCAGGCCAGATGCAGCTGGTGCTGTTGGAAGCAGGCCAGGGTGAATGGTGGTGATATGCCCAGTTCGCAGCATTCCTTCACATGAGTGCTGGGACAAAGTGGCAGGGCCAAGCCCCAGAGCATCTGGATCCTGACAGCTGTGGCCATTACCCCTTTGGTTTCAACTACTGCATCGAGCTCGTGAATTGCTGGCTGGCGAGGCATAGATCACACTGGCATTCCTCAAAAGAATTTATAAATGTTCCAGGTGTTTTGCAGCTCCATGATTCAGGGCCACTGTAGTAAGGTTTTAAGGCAGTAATTAACCTCTTTCTCACAATCCTCCTCCTTTCCCATTTTCCTCCCTCCCTCCTTCCATTCCAGTGGTAGCTCTCCCCCATCTCTGTTACCCTTCTTCTACTCTCTTCCTTTGGGCATCTTTACAGTAAGAATATTCGGTCACCAACTTCACGTATTTACAGGAGAACAATTGGCAAATTGCATTTAGGAGCATTGATTTGCTTTATGACATCAATCACATTTTGTGTTCTGTATTTCACTTTGTCCCTCTGTAAATTGGTGACTTTAAAATCGTTATTTACAAAGACTTTCTGAAACGCAACTGCCTACTGAGCACTGAACAACGCAGATGTCAAGGTGAGCTGGGACAAGGCCAGTCTAAGGCAGGTCATCAGAGTAGGCTCAGAAAGGAATGTGGCCAACTCAGGTCCCAAGCTGGCACACTGTTCCGATAGTGCTGCTTGTATAATCTGGCCCCATGGTGTGCCTAAGGACAGAATCATTCCCAAGTTGGAGGACAAATGAGAAGTCTTGGTGGAGAAGTAACTTTTAAGTATGGTTCCAGCCTACCTCACAGATGTTTCAATGAATGTTATAGCATGTAAGAGATACCTTGAACAAACCTCAGTTACAGATAGTGTTGCTTCAGGGTCTTAGCATTTCCACAGAATCCACTCATGAGATGAGAGAAGTAGAATTTATGTGGAGAAACCTGAGTCATTCTACATTAGCCTCCCCTGATATTGTGCAGCCTCTGGTTTCCAGAAAATCAAAATATTGGGGGAGAAATTAGACTATGTCGGGTACTCCTCTAGGCTCAAATATGCTTTAGAGGATACAGTGGAGGTACTCACCTACTACAGTGGATTCAAGGTTTTTATTAGCCTTTGACCTCAAGCAGATAAAACTTTCCAAGTTTCTAGGTTAAAATTACAGTCTTTGGAGCCCAACCACCTGGGGTTGAATCTTGATTCTTTGTCTTGGTAGTTTTGTAATCTTACTGAAATTACCTGATCTCTCTATGCCTCAGTTTCTTCAGGTAAGTAGTAGTCTATACCTTATGGAGTTCTTCTAAGGATTAAATGAGTTAATAAATATCAAGTTCTTTAAAAAGCCCCTGATACAAGCAGTATGTAACTTTTACCTATTAGGAATAGTTAATTTTTTGCCAAAATATTTTAACCTGTTGAAGAGGAAATAATCTTAGTTTAATGTACAGGACCTTAATACTGGCCTAAATTAAACTGTGGTCCTCGTCGTGTCACAGGCACCTCTTGTTTTCAATTATAATCATGTCTTAATGCCTCTTAACATGAAATCATCATAAGATTCTGGAATCAGCGATCATCAGCAGAAATTGTGCTAAGTCACTTTTTTTTTTGGTCTGCCTTGGAGGGATAGTATGTTTTCTATTCTCACTCAGTGGAATGTAATTGAGGTAGCTCAGGACTGAAATGAAGTTTAGGTGCCAATTATTGTTTCTTTCTTGGTGGCTTACATTTGATAAAGAAAGAAAACATGCTCCTGTCAATATGCCAATTATTTGCCAAGTTTGAATTTCTGTTACAAACTAAACTGCAGATAACTCAGTTTCCTTGATCAAATACACTGGTAAAATACGTCCTAAAATATGTCTTATAGGCCTAAAATATGTCTATAATCAGACAGGATCGTATATCCCATCTTAGAGTAGAAAACATGTTAAGCTATGAATAAGGAGACTTGGAGGCTATTTTAGCTACTCCCAAAGATGCTATTTTAGAACATGTTTTTTTTTTTAATTTAATATATAGAGAACATATTTTCATGTCATTAAATCATCTCATCTTATCAAATTTTAATCCTGCATAGTGTTCCATTGTCTGGCCACTTCCTATGTTTCATAATTTTTTCACTCAACTTCTGATCTTGAAAATTTAGGTGTTTTATAATTTCTTACAATTATGTGGTAACTATTTAATCAACAATTTAATGTAATGAATGCTGTGATAAATATTCCTCAAGATAAATCTTTGTTCACATCCGTGACCACTGTTTTAGGATAAATAATAAACATGAAATCGGCAGGTCAAATGTTATAACTATTTTAAAGGTCTTCACTGCATATCCACAGTATATTTGAATATATTATAAAGTCTACTGATAGAAAACCTAAATTATCCAATAAAAAGCTATATAGAATTTAAATAAGGAAATGAGTATATTTATTTTTGGTTGGCCACCAGGTTAATTGACAGGTAGTTAAAAAGAAGGGAAAATAATGCTGAGCTGTAATTGCTAAGAGTCTATGGTTTAATATTTTTTGATAATTGCAGTTTGGCAGCCAAAGTGTTTAAATAAATTGGGGTCCAGGTAGGCAGAATTAACAAAGCGGTCCTCGGTGGCTAAGAAAGAAAAAAAGGTGGTTATTATGCCCTTGCAAAGACCAATTTATTAGTATTAGCCCTCTTACTGAATGTTGGAAAACTTTTCCTGGGTACCATGTCACTTGTGTCTTATTTTTAGGTTGAAACACAGTAAAAATTAAGCGTCCCTCTCACATGTTTTTCTTTTTCTTCTGGCAATATCCACATCAACTAAGTTTTAATTAAAGCATCTTAAATATCACCCCACTTGGCAGCTAGTGCCACTTTCCTACCAATAGCAGCCTGTTTTTTTCTTAGGGGAACCCACCGCTCTTTCCCTCATAGGACCTAAGATGCTGGTCGAGCCCCTCATCCTGACTCCAGGGGAGATTATAACCTGTCAGGTCAAGGAAACCCAATTCTAGATCATCTGTGGGCACTTTTTTTTTCTGAGACAGAGTTTTGCTCTTGTTGCCCAGGCTGGAATGCAATGGTATGATCTCGGCTCACCACAACCTCTGTCTCCCAGATTCAAGTGATTGTTCTGCCTCAGCCTCCCAAGTAGCTGGGATTACAGGCATATGCCACCACACCCAACTAATTTTTGTATTTTTAGTAGAGATGGGGGTTTGCTATGGTGTCCAAGCTGGTCTTGAACTCCTGACCTCATGTGATCTGCCTGCCTTGGCCTTCCAAAGTGCTGGGATTACAGACGTGAGCCACATGCCCAGCCTTGTGGGCACTTTTAAGAAGGAGGTCCTATATTTCCCCTAGCATTTTGTACACAATAGAAAGTGGTGAGAATTACACTAGCGGTATAGCAAGGCTGTAAGATGTGCTGAGGCCAACTTCATAGAAGATATGCATTTAACTGAGATCTTAAAAAATGAGTAGGGATTTAACTAGCTAAAAAGGGTACGAAGTAAGCCTTTTCTTGCAAAAGGACATAATGGATACCTTCCATCAGAAGTACATAGTAGAGAGAAAAGCAAGGGTCTAACTGTGTGTGAAAGACATCATCATAACGAAGGTTCAGTTTGACAGGGCTCAGGATGACTGCTTGGCTAACAGTAGGTACTCCCAGAAAAATGTAAGTAATAATAATAGTAGTTCTCTTGAATCTTATCTTCCTTCACCCTAATGAAAAAGTTTCAGTGCAAAACACTGAAGTGTAGGTCATATCTGATTCTATTACACTTACCGGAGAAATCATGTGGAGGTTGGTAGAAAGCATATTATTTTCAAAATCCTTAGAAAAGATCTGGCTCTGAAGATTTGGGGCATGAAATAATTGCCTTCCATTTTTGGTTACGATGTAGAAAGTTGCAGGAGTTTCACTCTCATCCTTATAGTGAGTACAATGAGTACAAGTTTGACAGGCTACAATACTGTGGTCACTTAAAGTCTAGCACAGAGCAGGAGATGCAAAGAAATTTAAATAAACCAAATATTAGGAAGACACAATGTATTCCCAGGAGAAAAGTGTCCTATGACTGCTTTCATTTCTAGTAACTCCAGGATGTTACTCTATCATAGAGTGGGGTAAGGAGAAATCAAGTGAATTGCTAATAAATTTTTGGTGGCCATGAGTGGGTTGGCATGAAAATTCAAATTCCAAGGCGATCCAGTCAAATATTGATCTTTACCCACCTGCCATTTTTTTCCCATGGGACATTCCCCAAGTGGAAGTACCGGGATACTCAATGCTAGAAGCCGGATAGGAGGTCTGAGAGAAATCCCCAAGGCACACTGGATCTTTACTGGGTAAAATGCAGTGGCTCACCAATGACTGAGGGCAGCGTAAAAACATTGAAAAAGATCCCCTCCATTCCAAGATGCAGAGGACCATAACAGTGCAAGGCAGTGGCCCGCTAAAGAGCAGGGGAAGAGCAAGAAAGCTGAGAGAGACTGACCTGAAGCACACAGGAAAGATGTCCCCACCCAGGTATATTGAACTTCCACTGAATACATGGCACTGGCCAACCAAAGGCTGAGGGCAAGGACAGGGAAGTTAAGAAAAATACCCTTGAGGTTCACAGGACCTTCACCAAGTGTAAGTCAGCAAGTCCCTAAAGCCTGGGAGCAAGGCATGAGGGCTGAGAAAGTCTCTTTTCAAGGTGCATAGGACCTTCATCAAATGCAAAGTAGTGACTTAATGAGAGCTGGGAAGGGGCAGGATTGCTGAGATAGATGACCTGAGGTGCTGTCATCAAGTGCAATGCAATGTCTCTCAATGAAGGCTGGGAGCAGTGTGTAACAGCCTGGGAGAAATAGATCTCCCAAGGTAAGGAGACCTAGGGGTAAAGATGAAAAGCAAAGGGAATTTCTCTGTTCCAAAAAACTGGAAGTTGAACTACAAAGCATAGAGTGTTTTCATCGTACTTAAAATCCTAGAAGCTGAACTGTAAGTTGTAGAGACCTTTAGAGTCTGGTGGTGGTAGTGCTCAGATCCAAAGCCCATTGAAGGGAAAGTCTCAGCTCCATCCTCAAACATTTGAAGCCAGTAGTGAACAGAGTCTAACTAAAGCTGCAACGAAGCACAGATCCTGCTCAACTACAAATCAGATTGAGATCTCTCACCAGCAGTCTAACACAAAAAGGGGCATGGTATTTTGAGTACAATATTCCTTCAGTCATAGCTATCATTTTTATACCCAATTTCTAGCATACAATACAAAATTACAAGACATACAAAGAAACAGAAAAATACATCTATGATAAAGAGGAAAAAATAATAGAAGAGATCCACATGTAATCCAACTGTTAGAATTACCAGAAAATAACTTTAATATATTTGTTATAAATATGTTAAATAATTTAGTAAGAACAATGTGCAAAATTATTGAAGAGCTGGGAAATTTAAACAGAAACATGAAAAAATAGGAAAAAAACTAAATGGAAATTCTATAACTAAAAATGGAAATATCCGAAATAATTTGTTTGATGGGTTTAACAACAGACTGAATATAACAGACTAAATAATCAGTGAACTTAAAAGACATATCAATAAAAACAAACTAAAATATAAAAAGAAAAAAATCATTTAAATGCAAACAGAGCTTCCAAAAGAAAAGGATAATATCTAACAATCTAACATTTAAGTAATTCGAGTCCTCCAAAAAAGGATAGAGTGAATAGGGGAGACAAAAATATTTGAAGAGACAATGGTGAGAATTTTTCAGAAATGGATGAAAGAGATTGACTCACAAATCCAAAAAACTCAATCAATTCCAAGCAGGATAAATATAAAGAAAAATATGCCTGGGCACAAAATAATCACGTTATTGAAAATCAAAGATAAAAAGTGGCCTCTAAAAATACCCTTCAAAAGAATGGCAAGAATGTTCAAGAATATTTTCAGATGGACAATGGCTAAGAAATTTCACTGCCAAAGCAGACCTTAACTACACAAATTACCAATATGAGGAACAAAAGAGAGAACATCAGTATATTTTCCAGGTATTAAAAGACCAAAAGAGACAATCTCTTAACTTCCTTATCCCTCAGTTTCCTTATCTAGTCAATATGGAGGTTTTTTGGTTTGTTTATTTATTTTTACTTCCATAGTTTTTTGGGGAACAAGTGGTGTTTGGTTGTATCAGTAAGTTCTTTAGTAGTGATTTGTGAGATGCTGCACCATGAGGCATAAGGAAGTTAGGAAATTGTCCCTGGTCACATACTAGTTACTAGCAAACCTAAGAATCAACCAACCTATTTCCTATTGTGCTTTCTATTATATTCCACTGATCCTTGATTCAACAAGATCTCCAAAACCTTCCATGGCAAAGTACCACATTGCATGAAGTGTAGACAAGAATACTGAACTCGGTCAGAACACTCACATGCTCCGGCTCTGAGCATGTGTTACTGTTGATTCACTCATCTGTATTGTGTTTGTGGTGGGTCTACAGTGTGTTAGGGGATGGGGTGGGGCAAATGGGGATGGTGTTGTTAATTTGCATTTTCAAGTTTTTCTTTTAAAAAATAATGTATACTCATTAAATTAACCCTTTAAAAGACATTATGAAAAATTAATACCAATAAATTTAACAAGTTCAAGTGAAAACCTTTTTGAAAAATGCCAATATACCAAAACCAACACACACACAAAAAAGAGAAAATTTGAATGGCCTTATATGTATTAAGATTTTGAATTTCTAACAATGACCTTTTCTTTAGAAAATATCAAAGAGCAATTGGCTGCTTTACTGAATTATATCAACTGTTTAAAAATGAAATAATTTCAGCATTACACAAACCCTTTTAGAAAATAAAAGGTGAGGGAACATGTTCCAGTATATTGTATGAAGTTAGCATAATGTTGATTAATAAAACCAACAAGATGTAACAAGAAAAAACAATTATATACTCATAGCCCTCATAAAATACAAAAACCCTTTTAAATATATTACTAAATTGAATACAGCAATGTATAAAAAGGATAACACATTATAATCAATTGGAGTTTTTCCCAGGGATGCAAGGTTGATTTATACAGAGTCAATTCAATGTAACTCACACTGTTAGCAAAGAGAAAAATAATACGACCATTTCAAAAAATACAGAAAAAGCATTAACAAAATTCAACCACTATTTATTATAAATACTCTGAATAAAATAGAAACAGAAGGGAACTTTACCAACCTAACTTTCTCAACCTGTTAACCCTACAGGTTCTCAGGAAAAGCAAAAAGTAATCATAAAAAAATATGAAATAAAGGAATGAAAATAAAAACAATTTCAACAAAAAGTTTCTTTCAATGAAAAGTTTATTAAAAGATGACATTAAGAAAATACTGTTATGAAGTTTTAAAATTTGCAAAAATAGTTCATGATGATGATAATAATAGTGGTTGTCTCAGTGTTGGACGGAGGTGAGAAATAACCGCAAAGCATTATGAGAGAACTGCCAAGGGTAATTTGAATCTTCCATATCTTGATTTGGGAGGTGGTTACAACTGTACATACAACTGTTAAAACTCAAGGAATTGTATCCTTCACCTCTCTCTATGCACTTTACTATATGTTATTTATACTTCAATTTAAGATGTGTTATGAATATACGAATTCATAGGCAATAAATGAAATGCATTTTTGAAAACAAGTACTAGCCAATAAGATGCCAACACAGCCCCTTTCCTAAAAGTAGGGTGGGTACACCATAGGGAAACATTCAGGACTTAGGAAAGTAGGCTTTGCACTACTGTGAAATGCTAGGGCAATTGGTTTTAAACTTGTTGAGTCTCACACTTCTTTGAGATTCAATTAAAGTTATGACTTCTAGTCCAGGATACACATAAGCACATGCACACAATATTTGACATTTCATAATATGACATTATTAAAGAGTTTCATGGACTCCCTAAAGGTTATCCATGGACTCCTAGGATTCTACTAATACTGGGGTAAGGAATGTCTTCCTAAATGCTTAAAATCATAGAAAGTTACAGCAGAGAGAGCCTATCTCTTACTAAATAAGACAGTCCTATTTCTTAGGCAGTCTTTCCATATATTGGATTTTGATTTTGTAGGAAGATTTTATTCTCCAGTTTATATGACATTTCCACTAAGTATAGCATGTGAAATCCCACCAAATCTTTTAATTTTTGCTATTCAATCTTGTGGGAGTGCTCAAGGTTAACAAAAAAATAATTAATTATCTGTGGTTTCCAAATAAGATTGAATTCATTGGCCTGAAGATTTTCAACGGGGAAATGAACCCACTCCAAACCGTCACTGTGAGTCAAAGAAGCAACCAATGTGTTGACATCATCAGGAATACAATTCAACCATGTAGAAACAATTGTCTCATGGTCATGGTTGGTAAAACTGCTTCTGAAGGTGGGAGGGGAGGACAGGGCTAAGGATGATGGACATTTTGTATTTTTGACAGATATGGGAAATGATCTCTATTGGGTGACTAATTTGTTTTGTTATTCTTCATGGTCCCAAACCCTTGGTCTAGCTCTGACTTAGAGCACCTATGAATGGATATAATCTGACCTAGTTTTTCCAGCAAATGGGTATGATATTCCACCCCCTTCTTTAGGTGAGAAAGAGAACATTCAGATTTTTCACTGAATATTACATCTATGGCCAATCTGTTTCCCACCTTTTTGAAGAAAGGGGTATCTTTAAGCCAAGCACATCTCAGAAGCATTACATGTTGCTTTATTCCTTTTCACTCCCTAAGTCTTTATTTATAGCTTGTAGAAATTGGCAGGAACAAATTCCTTCAGCTATTTTTTGCATAACATTCTCTAAATACTTTATTTTGAGGCCCCCCACTTTTTTCCTCACCCATCGTCTTGTAGTTTCTATAAAAATAAAGCCTCAAACTGCTTAAAGGCAACAACTCTGCAATACATCACTTAATCTTTAATTACAGAAACTGTCCTCATGTTATTTAGGTGAATTTCTTACACATCCTACATGAATGCGACAAAACCACTCCTTAAATGGCTACGCAAAAGCTAATTACCTTTTTAAGTTAGACTGGATCACAGATTATCTAAAAGTATCACCCAACTTCATTACTAAAGGAGGGCCATGGCTCTTGCAAGAAAACTGGGGTTAACTTATCTAGCGGCTTAATGATTATCCTACTGCAGTTTCCAAAGTAAGGCCACATTCTTATGTGAAGTTAAGACCTCACTCAAGGGACGAGGTCATTGATAAAGCAAGTAAACAAAAAGAGACAGAAAAAGAATCCATGTGGATGAATCCTGGGAAGGTAAGAGTTGGGATCTAGCTCTCTTGGTCCTGATCAATGGCTCCTGAATTATCGGCACCACAAAAGGAGCTTTAAAAACCATATATATTTCTGTGCCCACATCCAAAGTCTGATTCAATAGGCATGGGATGTGTCCTATCATTTGAATATTTTAACATATGAACGGATACATCTGATACATAGTTATATTTAGAATTATTGCCCATACTGGCAGAGTGTGGTGGCTCACACCTGTAATCTCAGCACTTTGGGAGGCTGAGTTGGGCGGATCATGAGGTCAGGAGATTGAGACCATCCTGGTCAACACTGTAAAACCCCATCTCTACTAAAAAATGTGAAAAACAAATTAGCAGGGTATGGTGGCACACACCTGTAGTCCCAGCTACTCGGGAGGCTGAGGCAGGAGAACTGCCTAAACCTGAGAGATGGAGGTTGCAGTGAGCCAAGATTGCACCACTGCACTCCAGCCTGAGTGATAGAGTGAGACTTCAACTCAAAAAAAAAAAAAAAAAAAAAAAAATTATTGCCCATACCAAGGTCAATGATCTTTTCGGGTCATGGATATCTTTTAGAATCTGATGAAAGCTATGGGTCAATTTTTTAGAGGAATGCTGTATTAGTCCATTCAAATTGCTCCAATAAAATTCCTTAGAATGGGTAATTTATAAAAAACAGAAATTTATTGCTCACAGTTCTGGGGGCTGGAAAGTCTAAGATCAAGGCTCCAGCAGATTTGATGTCTCAGAGAGGGGGCCTTCCTCATAGATGGCACCTTCTATGTGTCCTTATATGGTGGAAGGGGCAAATAGACATCTTCAAACTGCTTTTATGAATCCCATTTATGAGGGCAGACTCCTCATAACCTAACCATCTCCCTTAAACCCTACCTCTTAGTCCTCTCACATTGGGATTAAGTTGCAACATATGAAATCTGGGGAGACAACAACATTCAGACCATAGCAAATGCACATATAGAAAACAAAGTGCAGGAAATGGTTTATCTAAATAACAGATCTAACCACATCCCTCTGCTACTTATAAGCACTCAATGATTCTGCATTGCCTAGGAGATAAGAGTTCAAACTCCTTTACATGGTTATCTATGTCTCAACATCCCAACCCTGATGCCTCTTGCTGTTATTCCAAGTGTCACATTTTATTCAGCAAGAGTGAATTATTTATTGTTACCTGCACATATTTTATTGTTTTTAACCTTCATGTATTTGCTAATGTTGTCCCTATTGCATAGAATTCTGTTCTCTTCCTTTCCCAAACCTATCCCAGGTGATTTGTCACTAACTCTTTAAGAGTGAATTTAGTCAATATCTCTTCCAGAATTTCTAATCCATTTAGCCCAGCACGCATCTCAGGGTACACTAGATCAGATCCACTTTACCTGTTCTGCCTCTTTCTCTCACAGTATATACATTATGGTGGGGGATTCTCTTTAGGTGCCTGTCTAGCACAAGATTGAGAGATACATTAGGGCAAAGATAGTACGTTAGTCATTTTTATATACCAGTGATCTGATAGTGCCTGATCCAGAGTTAATACTCCATGATTGTTGAGTGAATAACTTAGAAGAGTTTTGAAGGCATGGGGAGGGACATTCAGATAGGGATGGTTGAATATGTCCTCTAAGACATATTCATAAACAGAATAGGTAGTTGGGAATACTTTATTAGGAGGGTTACATGTTGATAGAACTGAATTTTTAAAAGGTTTATTTTAGGTTCAAGGGTACTATGTGCAGGTTTGTAATACAGACAAACTCATGCAGAGGAGTTTGTTGTACAGATTATTTCATCATGAAGGTGCTAAGTCTGGTACTCAATTGTTATTTTTCCTTATCCTCTCTTTCCTCCCACCCTTCACCGTCAAGTAGGCCCCAGTGTCTGTTCTTGTCTATGTGTTCATGTGCTCTCATCATTTAGCCCCCACTTATAAGGGAGAACACGAAATATTTTGTTTTCTGTCTCTATGTTAGTTTGCTAAGTAATAATGGCCTTCAAGTCTATTCATGTTCCTGCAAAATATATGATCTCATTCTTTTTTAAGGCTGTATAATATTCCATGGTGTATATGTACATTTTTATCTAATCTGTCATTGATAGGCTTTTAGTTGATTTCATGTCTTTGCTATTATGAATAGTAATGCAGTGAACATACGTGTGCATGTGAGTTTATGGTAGAATAATTTATATTCCTTTGGGTATATATTCAGTAATAGGATTATGCTCCTTTGGGTATATACCCAGTAATAGGATATTGCTGGCTCAAATGGTAGTTCTGTTTTTATAGTTTGAGGAAACACCACACTGCTTTCCACAATGGTTGAACTAATTTAAACCCCCACTAACAGTGTATAAGCATTCCCTTTTCTCTGAAACCTTACCAGCATCTGTTATTTTTTGACTTATTAGTAATAGCCATTCTGATTAGCGTGAGATGGTATCTTATTGTGGTTTGATTTGCATTTTTCTAATAATCAGTGATATTGAGCTTCTTTCCATATGCTTCTTGGCCATATGTCTTCTTTTGAAAAGTATCTGTTCATGTACTTTGCCCACTTTTTTTGTCTTTTTTTTTTTTTTTTTTTTTTTTGAGGTGGAATCTCACTCTTTTGCCCAGGCTGGAGTGAAGAGGCATGAACTCGGTTCACTGCAACCTCCCCTCCCTGGGTTCAAGAGATTCTCCTGCCTCAGTAGCTAGAATTACAGGTGCCCACCACGATGCCTGGCTAATTTTTGTATTTTTAGTAAAGACGGGGTTTCACCATGTTGGCCAGGATGGTCTCATACTCCTGACCTCAGATGACCCGCCTACCTTGGCCTCCCAAAGTGCTGGGATTACAGGTATGAGCCACCATGCCTGGCCCTTTGCCCACTTTTTAATGGGGTTGTTTTTTTCCTTCTTGAAAATTTGTCAAATTACTTACAGATAGTAGATATTAGATCTTTGTCAGATACACAATCTGCAAACATTTTCTCCCATTCTGTAGGTTACTATATTGATAGTTTATTTTGCTGTGCAAAAGCTCTTTAGTTTAATTCAATCCCATTTGTCAATTTTTGCTTTTGCTGTGAGTGCTTTTGCAATCTTCATCATGAAGTGTTTTCCAGGGCTGATGTCCAGAATGCTATTTCCTAGGTTTTCTTCTAGGGTTTTTATAGTTCAGAGTTTTAAATTTAAGCCCTTCATCCACCTAGAGTTGATTTTTGTATATGGTGGAAAGTAGGGTTTTTAGTTCTACTCTTCTATACATGGCTAGCTTGTTATTCCAGCAGCACTTACTGACTACAGAGTCCTTTCCCTGTTGCTTGTCTTTGCCAGCTTAGCTGAAGATCAGATGGTTGTAGGTGTGTGGCATTATTTCTAAATTCTCTATTTTGTCCCATTGGTCTATGTGTCTGTTTTTGTACCATTACCATGATTTTGGTTACTGTAGCCCTGCAGTATAGTTTTAAGCCTGTTAACTTGATATCTTCAGCTTTGTTCCTTTTGCTTAGAATTCTCTTGGCTATTTGGGCTCTTTTTTGGTTCCATATGAATTTTTAAGTAGTTTCTTCAAGTTCTGTAAATAATGACACTGGTAGTTTGATAGGAAGAGCATGAAATCTGTATACTGCTTTGAGCAGTATGGTCATTTTAATGCTATTGATTCTTCTTATCCATGAGCATGAAATATTTTTCCATTTGTTTGTGTCATCTCTGATTTCTCTGAGAAGTGTTTTGTAGTTCTCCTTATCGAGATCTTTCACCTCCCTGGTTATCTGTATTCCTAGGTATTTAATTCTTTTTGTGGCAATTGTGAATGGGATTGTGTGCCTGATTTGGCTCTCAAATTGGCTGTTGCTGGTGTACACAAATGCTAGTGATTTTTGTAGTGATTTTATGTCCTCAAACTTTGCTGCAGTTGTTTATCAGCTGAACAAGCTTTTGGGCTGAGACTATGGGGTTTTCTACATATAGAATTAAGTTGTATTAAAACAACTTGTATGAAACAAGTTGTATGAAAATAGCTTGACTTTCTGTCATCCTATTTGAATACTCTTTATTTCTTTTGTCTGAATGTTCTGGCCTGGACTTCCAATCCTATGTTCAGTAGGAGTGGTGAGAGAGGGCATCCTTGTCTTGTGCTTGTTTTCAAGGGGAATGCTTCCATCTTTTGCCCATTCAGTGAGATATTGGCTGTGGATCTGGTTTTTGGATTTTGTTTTTGAGATATAATCTCACTCTGTCACCCAAGCTGGAGTGCAGTGGCATGATCTTGGATCACCATGATCTCCACCTCCTGGGTTCAAGTGACTCTTGTCCCTCAGCCTCCCAAGTAGCTGGGATTACAGGCATGCACCACCACACCTGGCTAATTTTTGTGTTTTTAGTAGAGAAGGAGTTTCACCATGTTGGCTAGGCTGGTCTCAAACTCCTGACTTCAAGTGATCTTCCAGTCTTGACCTCCGAAAGTGCTAGGATTACAGGCATGAGCCACTGTGCCCAGCCTGGATTTGTCACAGATGGTTCTTATGATTTTGAGGTATGTTCCCTTAATACCCAATTTACTGAGTTTTTAACATAAAGAGATGTTTAATTTTATCAAAAGCCTTTTCTGCATCTATTGAGATAATCATGTGGTCTTTGTCTTTAGTTCTGTTTATGTTATGAATCCAATTTATTGATATGTATGTGTTGAACCAATCTTGCATCCCAGGAATAAAACCTACTTGATCATGGTGGGTTAACTTTTTGAAAGGCTGCTGGATTTGAAGTATTTTGTTGAGGATTTTTGCATCAATGTTCATCAAGGATATTGTATCGTCCTGGAATTTCATTTTCTCATGTGTCTCTGCCAGGTTTTGGTGTCAGGCTGATGCTGGCTTCATAGAATGAGTAGGGGAGGAGTCCTTCTTAATTTTTTTGGAAGAGTTTCAATAGGACTGATAACAGCTTTTCTTTGTAAATCTGGTAGAATTCAGCTGTGAATGCTTTTGGCCCTGGACTCTTTTTGATTGATAAGATATTTATTATGGATTCAATTTCAGAACTCGTATTGGTCTGTTCAGGGAATCAATTTCTCCCTGATTCAGTTTTGGGAGGGTGCATGGATCTAAGAATTTATCTATTTTTCTTTTCTTTTCTTTTTTGAGATGGAGTTTCACTCTTGTTACCCAGGCTGGAGTGCAATGGCACGATCTCGGCTCACCGCAACCTCCGCCTCCTGGGTTCAGGCAATTCTCCTGCCTCAGCCTCCTGAGTAGCTGGAATTACAGGCACGTGCCACCATGCCCAGCTAATTTTTTGTATTTTTAGTAGAGACAGGGTTTCACCATGTTGACCAGGATGGTCTTGATCTCTTGACCTCGTGATCCACCCGCCTCAGCCTCCCAAAGTGCTGAGATTACAGGCTTGAGCCACGGCGCCCAGCCCAAGAATTTATCTATTTTTCTAGGTTTTCTATTAATAGTTTATGTGTATATAACTGTTTGTAGTAGTCTCTGATGGTTGTATTTCTGTGGGGTCAGTGGTAACATGCTCTCGACCTTTTCTAATTGAGTTTACATGGATCTTCTCTCTTTTCTTCTTTATTAGTCTAGGTAGTGGCCTATCATTAGTCTTTTTTTTTGCAAAAAATCAACTCCTGGATTTATTGATCTTGTGTGTGTGTGTGTGTGTGTGTGTGTGTGTGTGTGTGTGTGTGTCTCAATCTCCTTCAATTCAGCTCTGATTTTGGTTGTTACTTGTCTTCTGCTAGCTTTGGAGTTGGTCTGCTCTTGCTTCACTAGTTCTTTTAGTCATGATGTTAGGTCATTAATTTCAGCTCTTTCTAACTTTTTGATGTGGGCATTTAGTGCTATACATTTCTCTCTTAACACTGCCTTAACTGTGTTCCAGAGATTCTGGTATGTTTTATCTTTGTTCTCAGTAGTTTCAAAGAACTTCTTGATTTCTGCCTTAATTTCATTATTGATCTAAAAGTTACCCAGGAGAAGGTTGTCTAATTTCCATGCAATTGCATGGTTTTGAGTGATATTTTTGTAGGCTTAATTTCTATTTTTGTTGTGCTGTGGTCTCAGAGTGTGTTTAGTATAATTTCAATTCTTTTGCATTTTCTGAGGATTGTTTTATCTTTGATTGTGTGGTCAATTTTAAGGTATGTGACATGTGGTAATGGAAAGAATGTATATTTTGTTGTTTTGGGATGGAGAGTTTGGTAGATGTCTATCAGATTCATTTAATCCAATGTTGACTTCAGGTCCTGAATATCTTTAATTTTCTGCCTTGATGATCTGCCTAATGCTGTCTAATACTGTCAGTGGAGTGTTGAAGTCTCTCACTACTATTGTGTGGGAGTCTAAGTCTCTCTGTAGTCCTCTAAGAACTTGCTTTATGAATCTGGGTGCACTTTGTTGGGTGCATAAATATTTAGGATAGTTAAGACTTTTTATTGAATTGAACCCTTTACCATTATTTAATGCCCTTCTTTTATTATTATTATTTTTGTTGGTTTAAAGTCTATTTTGTCTGAAATTAGTATTGCAACCCTTGCTTTTTTTCTGATTTCCATTTGCTTAGATTTTCCTCCGTCCATTTATTTTGAGCCTCTGGCTGTCATTGCATGTAAGCTGGGTCTCCTGAAGACAGCATACCATTTGGTCTTGCTTCTTTATCCAGCTTGCCATTCTGTGTCTTTTTAATGGGGCATTTAACCCATTTGCAATGTTAGCATTGATATGTGGGGATTTTATTCTGTCATTGTGTTGTTAGCTGGTCTGTATACTTAAGTGTATTTTTGCATTGGCTGGTAATGATCTTTCCTTTCCATATCTACTGCTCCTTTCAACATCCCTTGTAAGGTGGGTGTGGGATTAATGAACTCCCTCAGCATTTGCTTATCTGAAAATAATCTTATTCTACCTTTGCTAAGGAAGCTTAATTTGGATAGACATGAAATTCTTGGGTGAAAATTTTTTTTCTTTAAGAATATTGAATATCGACACCCAATCTCTTCTGGCTTGTAGGGTCTCTGCTGAGAGGTCTGCTGTTAGCCTGACGGAATTCTGTTTGTAGGATACCTGTGCATTCTCTCTGGCTGCCTTTAACATTCTATCTTTCATTTTGACCTTGGAAAATCTGATGAGTTTGCATCTTGTGGATGATCTTCTTGTATAGAATCTTCTTGCATAGATCATTCTTGTATAGAATATTGCAGGGGTTCTCTGAATTTCCTGAATTTGACTGTTGGCCTCTCTAGTGAGGTTGGGGAAGTTAGCATAGATGATATTCTGAAATATGTTTTCCAAGTTGTTTGCCTTCTCCCCGTTTCTTCCAGGGATGCCAATGATTTATTGAGTTGACATTTTTATATAATCCAATCTTTCTTGAGGTTTTGTTCATTCATTTATGTTCTTTCAATTTTTATCTGACTGCCCTATTTTAGAGAGTCAGTCTTCCAGTTCCAAGATTCTTTCTTCAGCTTGATCTATTCAGATGTTAATACTTGTGATTGCATTGTGAAATTCTTGTAGTGTGTTTTTCAGCTGTCAGTTTTATTTAGTCCTTTTTTATACTGGCTAATCTGTCAGCTCCTCTATCATCTTATTGTGATTCTTAAGAACTCAGTTTTTGAACCTAGAGAGAGAACATTGTGTCTTTCTAAACAGAATAGGTGATCTCACACTTCTTTTGTTTTTCTTTTTGTTATCTCCCAACTTTAGTAAAATAACTTTTTTTTTTAATTTTTATTGGATTTTAGGTTTTGGGGTACATGAGCAGAGCATGCAAGACAGTTGCGTAGGTACACACATGGCAGTGTGCTTTGTTTTTCTTCTCCCCTTCACCCACATGTAAAATAACTTTTTAACATACAGGCTTTTGTTTTTGCTGTGCTGTGAGAAATCTAGAGCAGAAGGTTAAAACTGGATACTCTACCCTATCATGCTCCCCAACTGGAGGGTCTCCTTTGTGCTAGTCTTAGGAGGACTGGATTTCTGTGTTTGTTTTCTTTTGATTTGCTTTTGGTTTTTGTTGAAGAAGGCATGCAAGGGCCCACTAGTCATTCAATTATTCCCCTTTATTCATTCACTCAAAAATTATTTGTGAAGTGCCTGTCAGCAAGGTCAAACACTTGACTAGCTAACTCAAGTTTTCTCCTCTTCTAGAAAAAAAGCCCTTAAACTACAAAAACTAATTTACAAATCATCAGAAAGCCATTTCTTATGTATCAAGCTGTTGGTATACATGCATGCATGTGCATGTGTATACAAACACACATCCATATTAATAAGATTTGTCTGCAAGAGCTGTCACTAAAGGAAAACTTTCTGAGACCCTAATGCTTTCTATTAATGTAAAGGAGTTCTGAGGCTGCATGTTACATCAATCTTGGCAAGCTCAGTGCTTAGGAAAGAACACTAACAGGTGAAGCAGGAAACTGAGGCCCTTTTTGCCATTTTTCTTTTTAATATTCACTTTCCTCTTTATACCACCAGATGGGTGGTGGTTTATCCCTTGATATATTTAGAAACCTGCTATAAAAATTACTGTACTCTGGAGGGAAGAAGAAATGAGTATAGATGGTATTTTTTAAAAGCCCATTTATTAAGTTAGATTTTTTCTATTTTGGTAATTGGTATGCAAAGCAGGAACCTTAAAACCAAGTAATGCATTATGAATCAGAGTATGAGAACACAAAACAGTTTTGTAAATAGGTCTGAAACATGTTTCACTGTAGTTTTCTACCGTAAGTGGGATATGAAAGACATTCATGTGGCTTATACCCTGGTTCTGCTGCATAGATCAGGGTACACTATAAAGGTCTAGCTCTATCTTAACCAAAGGCTTGTGACTAGATGTCTGCTGACAGGGTATTGATCTGGGGAATCTAAAAGCAGTATAGACAGTGTCAATATTGAGGACAAGAAACATCATGGTCCTGGGGGATCAGGCATATCATAGTCCCTGTGAAAGCTGGGAAACAAAACAAGACAAAACAAAAACCAAGAAGATTCCATATGGTGAAGGTATGTCACAAGGTTAGAGAATATGATAATCAGAAACAGTATATGAGCTACTGTGAGTGGTGAGCCAGGGACAATCATTCAAATCAAAGGCTATGGACTTCTACTTCTGACGATGGTGGTGTTACTTCTAGCAGACAAACCTACCACCAAGAACAACTAGAAAGGCACGACAAAAAAAGTGGGGAAGCTTTCAAGGTATGCAGGACTGGAGGCACTTATATTGAGAGGAAAGGGGAACTTAATGAGGCAAGCACAATGTTCTGTCCCCTAATTTCTACATGGGGCATTTGCCTATTGATAAGCTTTGTTAGATGAATGGCTGAGAAGCTGGAGAGAGAAATGCCACAAGGGGCAGAGAATCCAGTAGAGCCCTTGAGAATCTCATGCTGCTGAAGAGACAAAAATTAGACTTGTAACCATGAAGGCAACCATGACTTGAGAAATTAAGATTCTGGAAAGAAGATTTTGGGGAGAAGGGAAAAAATGTCTGAGATTTTGAGTAAAAGTCATAGCAAAAAAATTAAGAAGCATTTTGTCAGCTTTCCAGTAGTAAGGAGACACAAATAGTAATCTAAGACCCACAAAGGAAGAAAAGTTTTAAGTACCTTACACTCAGTTGTGGCCCCTGAAGGGCTAACTCTAGGGCTGGAGGCAAACGGAAATCACCTGAACTTTCAAAGTCTGAAATGCCACCTTGAATATGTTCATTAGAATGACATGATCATTCACCACGTTTTTTTCCTCTTTTGATGTCCATTCACAGAATATGCCATATGTATGAATATGCCCTGAAAGTGACCTTGTGGGATTTCTGAGACTGAGACCAAAAAAAGCCTTCCCGCTTTCACTTAGGCAGTTTGGAAAGTTCCCTATTGGCATGCCCACTCTGTGGGAAGCCAGTTGCCTTGAAGAAGTCATACTACCTTTAGACCACAATGTGTTAAAAGTGAGTCTAGCCAGCTCTTACCTGCTCTAGCCATCACAGCCCAGGGAATAAATATGTGAGTAAAGGAGATAGCTTCAGAGGAGACACCATGTGAACAAAAACAGGCTCAATACATATGGCTCTACTTAAATAGTTCCAGTTACCTTCCACCATTTGAATCTCCCCAGCTGTGACCCGAGACAGTATGGAGCAGAGAGGAAGTATCCTGCTGGATCCTGCCTGAATTCCTAACCCACAGAATCACAAAGTTAGTAAGTGCTTAGTTTTGTTTTGTTTTTGAAAGAGTTTCACTCTTGTTGCCCAGGCTGGAGTGCAGTGGTGCGATCTTGGCTCACTGCAGCCGTGACAGCCTGGGCTCAGTGAGCCTCTCACCTCAGACCCCAAGTACAAACTACAGGCATGTGCCATCATGGCTAATTTTTGTGTGGCTTTTTTTTTTTTTTTTTGGTAGAGATGGGGTTTCACTATATTTCCCAGGCTGGTCTTGAACTCCTGAGCTCAATCAATCCTCCCATCTCAACCTCCCAAAGTTCTGAGATTATTTTTTTAATGCAACTAACTGTGGATAGTGTTGTTAGGCAGCAATAATTAATGGAAATATGTCCTATTTTGACTGTCTGCCATATGGTTGAGTAAATCTTTTCTGGAGGAAAATAACATCAGCAAAAGTGCTTATAGTTTTTCATATATAATACCCAGCATTCAATCAAAAATTATAATTTCTATCAAAAATAAGACAAAAAGAGTAGGAGCAAAACTACAGTTGATACAAAATTGGAGTTAGTCAGATATAAACTTTAAAGTAACTGAGTAATATGTTAAGAAAAGAGATGACAATATGGGAACTTTCACAAAGCCTGAGATCTCTTTGAAAAACAAAGAATTAGGGAGCTCCACCAAGATGGCCAAATAGGAGCAGCTCCAGAGCACAGTTCCCAGCAACAGCTGCAAAACTATCAAGCCAATATGTTTCAGATTGCTGGTCTTTGTGGGGGTGGGACCTGCCAAGTCAGATCACCTGGCTCCCTGCCTTCAGCCCCTTCTTTTTCAGGGGAATGTGAGTGTGAGTGATTGCTGCATTTCCAACCGAGGTACCAGGTGCATCTCAATGGGACTAGTTTGGACAGTGGGTATAGCCCAAGGAGGGGGAGCCAAGGCAGGTTGAGGTGCTGCCTCACCCAGGAAGTACAGTGGACCGGAGGACCCCTCTTCCTAGCCAGTGAAGGCCATCGGGGGATTTTCTGGCCACTCTGGAACTCCAGTTCAGTTATTGTGCTGCTTCTGTAGTATTTATGGACCCATAGACCAGGAGACTCCCACTGGCTGACAAGTGCTGTGGGTTTCCAGCACAAAAACCTATACAAATTTGGGTGGCCATTTTAACTGGTGCCTGGAATCCCTGCAAGACAGAGCCACACATTCCCCTAAAAAAGAAGGGGCTGAAGGCAGGGAGCCAGGTGATCTGACTTGGCAGGTCCCACCCCCTCAAAGACCAGCAATCTGAAACACATTGGCTTGAGAGTTTTGCAGCCAGCACAGCAGTTTGAGCTTGACCCAGGATGGTCCAGCTCCATAGGGGGAAGGGCATCTGCCATTACCAAGGCAGTCCACCACTACCAAGGCAGTTCTAACCTTACCCATGTAAACAAAACCACAAGGATGTTCACACAGCAGCTGGACAGAGACTGCAGCAGCTCAGCAATGCCTCTGCAAGCAGACTGTGACTAGGCTCCCTCCTTGCTGGACAGGGCATCTCTGAAAAAAGGTGGCAGCACGTCAGGGCTTTATAAATAAAGCCCTACCTTCCTGGGACAGACCACCTGGGAAAACAGGCGATTGTGAGTTCTGCGGCAGCAGACTTAAACATCCCTGCCCAGCAGCTCTCAGTGGAACAACAGAGCTCCCAGCATAGCACTTGAGCTCTGACAAGGGACAGACTGCCTCTTCAAGCAGCTCCCTGATCCCTGTATATCCAAAGTGGCACCTCATAAAGGAGAGCCTTGGCTGACATCTGGCAGGTACACTTCTGGAACAAACATAGCAGAAGAAGGAACAGGCAGAAACCCTTACTGTCTGCAGCCTCTGTGGGTGATTCCTTGGCAAGCAAGGTCTGGAGTGGACCTCCAGCAGTCCTGCAGCAGAGAGGGTTGTTAGAAGGACAACTAAAAAACAGAAAGAGCTTTAACATCAACAGAAAGGTTGTCCACTCAGAGACCCCATCTGAAAGTCACCAACTTCAAAGACCAAAGGTAGAAAAATCCACGAAGATGGGAAGAAACCAGCACAAAAAGGATGAAATCACCAAAAACCAGAACTCCTTTCCTCCTCCAAGCAACGCCTCACTAGCAAGGGAACAAAACTGGATGGAGAATGAGTTTGATGAATTGACAGAAGCAAGCTTCAGAAGGTGGGTAATAACGAACTTCTCTGAGTTAAAGGAACATGTTTGAACCCAATGCAAAGAAACTAAGAATGTTGAAAAAGGTTAGACAAAATGCTAACCAGAACAACCAGCTTAGAGACGAATATAAACTACTTGATGGAGCTGAAAAACACAGCAGGAGAACTTTGTAAAGCATACACAACTTTTAATAGCCAAATTGATCAGGCAGAAGAAAGGATATCACAGACTGAAGATCAACTCAACTCAATGAAATGAGAAGACAAGATTAGAGAAAAAAGAGTGAAAAGAAATGAACAAAGCCTTAAGAAATATGGGATTATGTGAAAAAACCTAATCTACATTTGATTGGTGTACTTGAATGTGATGGACAGAATAAATCCAAGCTGAAAAACACTTTTCAGGATATCATCCAGGGGAAATTCCCTAACTTAGCAAGCCAGGCCAACATTCAAATTCAGGAAATATAGATATTCCTCAAGAAGAGCAACCCCAAGGCACGTAATTGTCAGATTCACCAGGGTTGAAATAAAGGAAAAAATGCTAAGGGCAGCCAGAGAGAAAGGTCAGGTTACCCACAAAGGGAAGCTCATCAGACTCACAGCAGATCTCTCAGCAGAAACCCTACAAGCCAAAAGAGAGTGGGGGCCAATATTCAACATTCTTAAAGAAAAGAACTTTCAACCCAGAATTTCATATCCAGCCAACTAAGCTTCATAAGTGAAGGAGAAATAAAATCCTTTATGGACAAGCAATTTCTGAGAGATTTCATCATCATTGGGACTGCTTTGCAAGAGCTCCTGAAGGAAGCACTAAACATGGAAAGGAACAACCAGTATCAGCCACTGCAAAAACGTACCAAATGGTAAAGACCATTGACACAATGAAGAAACTGCATCAACTAATGGGCAAAACAACCACCTGGTATCAAAATGGAAGGATCAAATTTACACATAACAATATTAACTTTAAATGTAAATGGGCTAAATGCCCCAATCAAAAGACACAGATTGGCAAATTGGATAAAAAGTCAAGACCCATCAGTGTACTGTATTCAGGAGATCCATTTCACATGCAAAGACACACATAGACTCAAAATAAAGGAATGGAGGAAGATTTACCAAGCAAATAGAGAACAAAAAAAAAGCAGGAGTTGAAATCCTAGTCTCTGAAGAGACAAAGAGGGGTATTTCATAATGATAAAAGGATCAATGCAACAACAAGAGCTAACTATCCTAAATATATATGCACCCATACAGGAGCAACAAGATACATAAAGCGAGTTCTTAACGACCTATAAAGAGACTTAAACTCCCACACAATAATAGTGGAAGACTTAACACTCCACTATCAATATTAGACAGTTCAACAAGACAGAAAATTAACAAGGATATCCAGGAATTGAACTCAGATCTGGACCAAGTGGACCAAATAGACATCTACAGAACTCTCCACCCCAAATCCACAGAATACACATTCTTCTCAGCACATCACACTTACTATAAAATTGACAACATAATTGGAAGTAAATCCTCAGCAAATGCAAAAGAACAGAAATCCTAATAACCAGCCTCTCAGACAACAGTGCAATCGAATTAGAACTCAGTATTAAGAAACCCAGTCAAAACTGCACAACTACATGGAAAGTGAACAACCTGTTCCTGAATGACTATTGGATAAATAATGAAGGCAGAAATAAAGATGTTCTTCAAAACCAGTGAGAACAAAGACACAATGTACCAGAATCTCTGGGACACATTTAAAGCAGTGTCTAGAGGGAAATTTATAGCAGTAAATACCCACAAGAGAAATGAGGGAAGATCTAATATCGACACACTAACTCAAAGTTAAAAGAGCTAGAGGAACATAAACAAATTCAAAAGCTAGCAGAAGACAAGAAATTACTAAGATCAGAGCAGAAATGAAGGAGATATAGACACAAGAAACCCTCCAAAAAAATCTCTAGGCAAAACCATTCAGGACATAGGCTTAGGCAAGGACTTCATGACTAAAACACCAAAGCATTGGCAACAAAAGCCAAAATAGACAAATGGGACCTAATTAAACTCTAGACCTTCTGCACAGCAAAAGAAACAATCATTAGAGTGAAATCAGCAACCAACAGAATGGGAAAAAATTTTTTGCAATCTACCCCCCTGACAAAGGGCTAATATCTAGAATCTACAAAGAACTAAACCAGATTTACAAGGGGGAAAAAAACAAAAAAACAAGCCCATTCAAAAGTGGGTGAAGGATATGAACAGACACTTTACCAAAGGGGACATACATGAGGCCAACAAACATATGAAAAAATGCTCATCATTGGTCATTAGAGAAATGCAAATCAAAGCCACATTGAGATACCATCTCATGCCAGTTACAATGGTGATCATTAAAAAATCTGGAGAGAACAGATGTTGGACAGAATGTGGAGAAATAGGAACAATTTTACACTGTTGGTGGGAGTGTAAATTAGTTCAACCATTATGGAAGACAGTGTGGCAATTCCTCAAGGATCTAGAAGTAGAAATTCCATTTGACCCAGCAATCCATTTACTGGGCATATATCCAAAGGATTATAAACCATTCATAAGGACACATACACATGAATGTTCATTTCAGCACTGTTTACAATAGCAAAGACTTGGAACCAACCCAAATGCCCACCGATGATAGAGTGGACAGGGAAAATGTGGCACATATACACCATGGAATACTATGCAGCCATCAAAAACGATGAGTTTGTGTCCTTTGTAGGGACATGGATGCATCTGAAAACCATCATTCTCAGTAAACTGACAAGAACAGAAAATCAAACACTGCATGTTTTCACTCATCGGCGGGTGTTGAACAATGGGAACACATGGACACAGGGAGGGGAGCATCACACACTGGGTGGGGGAGGGACTACAGGAGGGTGGAGAGTTGGGGAGGGATAACATGGGGAGAAATGCCAGATATAGGTGATGGGGAGGAAGGCAGTAAACCACATTGCCACATATGTACCTATGCAACAATCCTGCAGGTTCTTCACATGTACCCCAAAACCTAAAGTGCAATAAAATGTATATTTAAAAAATTAAAAAATAAAATAAAAATTAACAAATCTAGGAGCTGGTTTTTTTGAAATGATCAACAAAATAGATAGACCACTAGCCAGACTAATAACAAAGAAAAGATAGATGCAATAAGTAATGATAAAGGGAATATTGCCACTGATTCCACAGAAATACCAACTACTATCAGAGATTACTACAAACAACTCTATGCACATAAACCAGTAAATCTAGAAGAAACGGATAAATTCCTGGACACTTACACCCTCCCAAGACTAAACCAGGAAGAAGGTGAATTCCTCAATAGACCAATAACAAGGTCTGAAGTAGAGGTAGCAATTAATAGCCTACCAACCAACCAAAGTCCAGGTCCAGATGGGCTCACAGCCAAATTCTACCAAAAGTACAAAGAGGAACTGGTATCACTCCTTCTGAAATTATTCCAAACAATACAAAAAGAGGGAATCCTTCCTCACTCATTTTATGAGACCAACATCATCCTGATAGCAAACCTGACAGAGACACAACTAAAAAAGAAAATTTCAGGCCAATATCCATGACGAACATCGACGCAACAATCTTCAATAAAATACTGGCAAACTGAATGCAACAGCACATCAAAAAGCTTATCCATCATGATCAAGTAGGCTTCGTCCTGGAGATGCAAGCCTGGTTCAACATATGCAAATCTGTAAATATAATCCATCATATAAACAGAACCAAAGACAAAAACCACACAATTATCTCAACAGATGCAGAGAAGGCCTTTGACAAAATTCAATAGCCCTATATGCTAAAACTCTTAATAAACTAGGTATCAATGGAACATATCTCAAAATAATAAAAGCTATTTATGACAAACCCACAGCCAATATCGTACTGAATGGGCAAAAACTGGAAGCATTCCTTTTGATAACTGGCACTAGACAAGGGTGCCCTTTCTCATCATTCCTATTCAACATAGTATTGGAAGTTCTAGCCAGAGCAATAAGGCAAGAAAAAAAAATAAAGGGTATTGAATTAGGAAAAGAGGAAGTCAAGTTGTCTCTATGTGCAGACAACATGATTGTATATTTAGAAGACCCCATTGTCACAACCCAAAATCTCCTTAAGATGATAAGCAACTTCAGCAAAGTCTCAGGATGCAAAATCAATGTGCAAAAATCACAAGCATTCCTATACATCAGCAACAGACTTAAAGAGAGCCAAATCAAGAAAGAACTGCCATTCACAATTGCTACAAAGAGAACAAAATACCTAGGAATACAACTAACAAAGAACACAAAGGACCTCTTCAAGGAGAACTACAAACCACTGCTCAAGGAAATAAGAGAAGACACAAACAGATGGAAAAACATTCCACACTCATGGTTAGGAACAACTAATATCATGAAAGTGGCCAAACTGCGCAAAGTAAGTTATAGACTCAATGCTATCTATCAATTGACTTTCTTCACAGAATTAGAAAAAACTACTTTAAATGTCACTTGGAACCAAAAAAGAGCCTACATAGCCAAGACAATCCTAAGCAAAAAGAACAAAGCAGGAGGCATCACGCTACCTGACTGCACACAATTCTATAAGGCTACAGTAATCAAAACAGCATAGTACTGATACCAAAACAGAGATATAGACCAATGGAACAGAACTGAGGCCTCAGAGGCAATGCCACACATCTACAACCACCTGATCTTTGACAAACCAGACAAAAACAAGCAATAGGGAAAGGATTCCCTGTTTAATAAATGGTGTTGGAAAAACTGGCTAGTCATGTGCAGAAAGCTAAAACAGGACCCCTTCCTTACACCTTACACAAAAATCAACTCCAGATGTATTAAAGATTTAAACATAAGACCTAACACCATAAAAACCCTAGAAGAAAACCCAGGAAATACTATTCAGGACATAAGCGTAGGTAAGGTCTTCATAATTAAAACACCAGAAGCAATGGCAATGAAAGCAAAAATAGACAAATGGGATCTAATAAAACTTAAGAGCTTCTGCACAGCAAAAAGAACAATCATTAGAGTGCACCAGCAATAAACAGAATGGGAAAATTTTTTTTGTAAGCTACCCATCTGACAAAGGGCTAATATCCAGAATCTACAAAGAACTAAAACAGATATGTAAGAAAAAAAAAAAACATCAAAAAGTGAAAGATATTAACAGACATTTTTCAAAAGAAGCCATTTATGTGGCCAAAAAATATATGAAAAAGTGCTCATCATCACTTGTCATTAGAGAAATGCAAATCAAAACCACATTGAGATACCATCTCATGCCAGTTAGAATGGCAATCACCCAGGCACGGTGGCTAACGCCTGTAATCCCAGTACTTTGGGAGGCTGAGGTGGGTGGATCACGAAGTCAGGAGATCAAGACTATGGTGAAACCCCGTCTCTACTAAAAAAAATACAAAAATTAGCTGGGCGTGGCGGTGTGCACCTGTAGTCCCAGCTACTCAGGAGGCTGAGGCAGGAGAATTGCTTGAAACTGGGAGGCAGAGGTTGCAGTGAGCCGAGATTGTGCCATGGCACTCCAGCTTGGCACCTGGCAACACAATGAAACTCTGTCTCAAAAAAAGATATTTAAAAAAATCTGGAGACAGATGTTGGAGAGGATGTGGAGAAATAGGAAGGTTTTTACACTGTTGGTGGGAGTGTAAATTAGTTCAACAATTGTGGAAGACAGTGTGGCAATTCCTCAAGGATCTATAAATAGAAATACCATTTGACGCAGAAATAGTATTACTGGGTATATAAATTGATCCAAAGATTATAAATTGATTTATTATAAAGACACATGCACATGTATGTTCATTGTGGAACTATTTACAATAGCAAAGACTTAGAACCAACCCAAATGCCCATCAAAGATAGAATGGATAAATGTGGCACGCATACACCATGGAATAGTTTGCAGCCATAAAAAACGATGAGTTCATGTCCTTTGCAGGGACATGGATGAATCTGGAAACGATTATTCTCAGCTAACTGACACAAGAACAGAAAACCAAACACTGCATGTTCTCACTCAGAAGTGGGTGTTTAACAATGAGAACACATGGACACAGGGAGGGGAACATCACACATTGGAGTCTGTTGCGGGGTGGGGGCTAGGGGAGGGATAGCAGGGGGTGGGGATATTGGGGAGGGATAACATTAGGAGAAATATCTAATGTAGGTGATGGGGGAATGGAAGCAGCAAACCACTATGGCAACTGTATACCTATGTAACAATCCTGCAAGATCTGCACATATACCCCAGAACTTAAAGTAAAAAAAAGAAAAGAAAAAAAAACTAGGGAAGTCAATAAACATAAAACAGAGAGAAGAAAAAAAAAGACTTAAATGGAAACTGCAACAGATTAAGCATAGGTGAAGAGATTCTTAGTAAACTGGAAAATCTAAAACAGTAGAAAAGTCCAGATTAAGCATAGAGAGAAATTTAAAAAAAAAAAAAAAAGGAAAGAAGAAGAGAGAAAAGGAAAGAAAGAAGAAAGGAAGAAAGAAAACATGGAAGGAAGGAAAGGAGAGAGAGAAAGAGAAGAAAGGAAGGAAAGAAAGAAAGCACATAACATAATTTATGAGGCAAAAAAACTAAACATATATAGAATTGTAGATTTATAAGAAAAAAGGAAAATTGGACAAATAATATATGAATAGAAAATTATGGAGAATTTCTCCAAATTGATTAATGGTATCAAACCATACATACAGAAATCAATATGAATCCCAAGCAAAACAAATACAAAGAAAAGCACATGTAAATGCTTCCAAATAAGCCTGCCAAAAATCAAGAACAGGAAAATCTGAAAAACAACCAACTCAACAAGGATCAAACTGTAAACTTTGTTTTAGTTGATAGTCAGCTAATTTCTGAACAGGAAACATAGAAGACAAAAAACAATGGAAAGAATGTTTACATTTCTAAAAGCAAAATGATGTCAACATAGAATGCTTTACCCTGAAAAATTACCTTTCACAAGTGAAGATGACGTAGACAGTTTTAACACTGTGAAAGCCAATTTCTATTAAGCTCACATGAAAAGAAGAAATAATTCTTAAGGAGAAAAAAAATGACTCTGTAACTATGTATTAGTCCATTCTTGCATTGTTATAAAGAACTACCGGAGACTGGCTAATTCATAAAGAATAGAGGTTTAATTGGCTAACAGTTTCTCAGGCTGTATAGGAAGCATGGCTAGGGAGGCTTTAGAAATTTACAATCATGGCAGAAGGTTAAGAGTAACATCTTACATTTCTGGAGCAAGAGGAAGAGAAACAAGGGGGAGGTGCTACATACTTTTAAACAACCAGTTCTCATGGTAACTCATTATCCTGAGAACTGCAAAGGGGGAAGTCTACCCCCATGATTCAATGACCTCCCACAGGCCCCTCGTCCAACACTGGGAATTACAATTTGACATGAGATTCGGGGAGGAACACAAATCCAAACCACATCATTTTGCCCCATATACTCCCAGATCTCATGTCCTTCTCACATTGTTTTACAAACTACAAACATCCCTTCTCCACAGTTTCCCAAAGTTTTAACTCACTTCAGCATTAACTCAAAAGTCCTAAGAGAGAGATGTGGCAGGTGCTACATACTTTTAAACAACCAGATTTCATGAAAACTCACCCACTATCACAAGAACAGCAAGGGGGAAGTTGGTCTTCCATGATCCAGTTACCTCCACCAGGCCTCTTGTCCAACACTGGGGATTACAATTTGAAATGAGATTTGGGCAGGAACATGAATCCAAACCATATCAACATAAAAGTGCAGAAATACATTTAAAATGTTCGATATTTCAATAGATGTCTGCTTTGGGGGATATTCTACTCCATGTCCATCATTGTCCTTAATCACAACCTTTACATCCAGGGACACTCTGTACTCATCCTTTGTTCATTTCATGCTGGTCCCATTCCTGTTCTTTGAGCACACCAGGCAAGCTTCTGCTCCAAGGCCTTCACATTTTGTTTCCCTTGCCTTGAGTACTCTTGAACCTCAAGATATCAGTATGGTTGGCTCCTTCACTTCTTTCAGAGTTTCACTTGAAGTCGTCTTTTCAATGGGTGATTTTATGACCACTGCATCTCAAATGTCTAACCCCTTGTGCTAACACTTCCTTTTTCTTAGCTTTATCTTTCCTTGCTTACACTCACCATTACCTAATATAGATTTTTCTTCTTAATCTTACTGTTTTCTCCTCTAATAAAATGTAAGCTCTAAGATAGCAGGGATTTTGGTCTGTTTTGTACATCCGTTATGTTTTCTCTAGTACCTGTAGCAGCAATAATATCCCACTCAATAAATATTTGTGTAATTCATGGATAAAATGAGTTGAATACAGTGGGAAAACTATGGTTTATACCTGAAAAATAGATATGTTAGTGCAAGAGCAGAAAGGTAATACTGGATTTTCAGAAGATGGATAGATCACAACTGGTATGTACTCCAAGCCCTGATC
Source organism: Callithrix jacchus (assembly GCF_049354715.1). Lineage (NCBI taxonomy): Eukaryota > Metazoa > Chordata > Mammalia > Primates > Cebidae > Callithrix > Callithrix jacchus. The sequence continues at coordinate 79,650,270 of NC_133517.1, forward strand.
TGAGAGGATAAATGGTAGGTGGAACTGGAGATTTGAGGGATTCCAGGTGCAGAGTGATTCTTGGCTAGGAATCAGAGAGGGAATTGTGGGGGTATATTTGGGGAATCTTGAGAAGCCTTGTGTGAATGAGAATATTCAATGGAGAGTTAGAAGAAGGCTGAGTATATCAGAACACCGAAGATTTTGAAATCGAAGTGGACTTTTAAGTTTTTCAGTAAGCAGGGAAGTGACAGAATTGGAGCTGTGCTTTATGAAAATCAATTCAGCAATCAATAGAGTGATTGGACAGCAGAGGGGTGGGAGATGGGTAGGCCAGTGATGAAGCCATGTTAATAAGCCAACAAGAGTCAACGAGGGTCTGAATTAGGCTAACAGCAAATAAAATAGAGAGGAAGAGGCAGAAAGAAGAGGAGTCAAGGAGATAGAACTGACAGGTCTTGACAGCTGATCAGAAATGGGGGATAAAGGAGAAGTCAGACGTAACTGACAGATGGTGAAAACATTAACAAAATAAAAGATTGGGGGGAGAAACTTCCTTAAAAGGATGGAGTTGGGATTTAGGTTCTTGATTAGATTTGGGATCCCTTATAGCACGCTTTATCTTTGGGGGAAGCTTCACCCCTTCTTCAGGGCCACATTCTTCTGCCCTATGGAAGCCCACACTTTCTAGTGTAACCTGACATAGTCAATGCCAAAGCACTGCGGGAGTCTCTATGGAATGTTCCCAGTGGGCTCTTTTGGGCTCTGCCGCAAGACTTGGTGAAGCCTGAGTACGGTTCTAATTTCTTCATTTGTCTCGATTGCTCTCCTGCTGCAAAAGCTAAAAACGATAATGATTCTCTGAGCCAAAGGATCAGGATCAATTGCCTGGAGGGCTAGGCTCAGATAAAGCAGCCTCTAGTGCCAAGACATCTGTAGGTAGGAGCTCCAGCTTCCCCAGCACTCCTCCACCTAACCCCTGGGGATGCTCCACCGCTGAAAGCACCAGGTTGGCAGTGATGATGACTTCCTCCTGAGAATACTTGCTTATAACTTACTGAGATTTTATTAAGTGTAATGTATCTACTTTAACGAGCAGCAAAATACTGTTTGTAATAAAGCAGCAGTTTTTAGTTGCCTGGAGTAGCCCCAATTACATTTAATGCACTGAAATTTGGAAGGAGGGAAGAGACGATTTTCATACAGGAAGGCATGGCTTAATGTCTTATTATTGAAAGTCATAGGAAAATCAGAACTTTCCATATTGTAGCCTCTTTTAATTACTGGTAAGAAGTTCACCATTTAAGGAAAACTTACCGTCCTTTTGTAAGAAAAACAGCTATTTAACAATGTGACTATTTCCTCAATTACTTATAAGTTGTAAAGATTTTTCAGAAAAGAAGTAACATGGTAGATGGGAAGGACCTGGTTCGTGTTTCAGTTGAACCACCAAGGTGGACAACGCTGATTTCCTGTCTCACATACATTTTGCCTTCTCCTTAAGGGAGCCTTTTTATTTTTTTGTGGTTCACTGGTGTGCCTGATTGACTTAAGAGAATCTTCTCCCTGCTTTGGCAATGACTGGTTCATGGATGGACATGTGAATCCAAACTGGACGACTGACAAATGATAAGGGATCTGGCTGGGGAATTCTGAGAAAGTTTTTGCTTACCCTTCAGGGACGTCTTCTTTAAGTTATCCTCTTTATCTACTGTATTAGTCTGTTCTCACACTGCTGATAAAGGCATACCTGAGACTGGGTAATTAACAAAAGAAAGAAGTTTAATGGACTCACAGTTTCACATGGCTGGAGAGGCCTCACAATCACCATGGAGGGCGAAGGAAAAGAAAAGCCACACCTCGCATGGTAGCAGGAAAGAGCGCCTGCGCTAGGGAACTCCCCTTTATAAAACCATCAGATCTCGTGAGACTTGTTCACTATCACGAGAACAGCATGGGAAAGACCCACCCCCCATGATTCAATTACTTCTCACTGGGTCTCTCCCATGACACCTGGGAATTATAGGAGCTACAATTCAAGATGAGATTTAGGTGGGGACAGAGTCAAACCATCTCCTTTACTTAGTGTAAAAGAAAAAGGCTCCGTTCTATGACCATTAAAGGAGCTGTTTTTAGGGTAATACTAAAACTGTGAATGTGAGTCAGAGGGAATCTGAGCTCTGGAGCACACTGTGGAGCTTCTAGATAAAAAAAATCTTGAATTATGTACCACTCCTGGACTTGCAGTTATGTGAGTCAGTAAATTTCCTAATTGTTTACAGCTGTTTGAATTGTTACTGCTATTATTTGTCTCTGAAATCAGCTTAATTGTTACAGATACTGACTAATTTGAGACCTTAAGCAGATTGCTTCACCACAATAACCTCAGAGAAAAATGAACAGGAATTGAGAAATTTGTAAAAGATGGAATTTTATAAGTTGAACAGTGCTGCTTGAGGATCATCGAAGATTACCTCTCTGATATTGTATTAATATTTCCACTAATGGTCATGGATTCTTCTAAACAGGTTGAGAGGTTTCTGTGTTAGCCAGGACTCAGTGACATAGCTATATAATTTGCATCTTCGGCTTCAGAGATGAGAAGCAGCTGCTTCTTTATTTTTGTTCTTGATTCCTAAATGGCCCTAGTCCTGACTCCAATGGATGCTAGGCAAATTCTGCTGCTGGAATATTTTTGCCTTTGCCCCACTGGCCTTTTGTGTAAAGCATCTTCCAAGTTTCAAAAAGGACAGAGAACTGAGAGTCCTCTGAGCTTCCAGACATGCTCATGTGACTGTCTTCAGCCACCTGTCAATAAATGACTGTTGTGTACTGGATGTGATCTGAGACTTGCTTTCATTAAAACTGGGTGTCAGCTACCAGCTGCTCCATTTCTTCTTGTATTTATCCAACAAGTATTTACTGAATACCTACTGTGTGCCAGACACTTTTTTAGGTCTTGGAGAATATATGAATTTGCCCAAGCTGCCATAAAAGAAACCACAAACTGGGTGGCTTAAACAACAGAAATTTATTTTCTTACAGCTCTTCAGGGTGGAAGTCCCAAATCCAAGTGTCAGCCACGTTGGTTTATTCTGAGGCTTCTCTCCTTGGCTTCTGATGATCATCTTTTTTCTGTGATTTTACATAATTTCCCTCTGCTCATGCATGTCAGTATCCAAATTTCTTCTTCTCCCAGGGACACCATATTGGATTAGGGAATCATACTAAAGACCTTTAACATGTGGGTTTGGGGTGAACACAATGCAGGCCATAATCGGGAAATAGCAGGGCACCAGAAAAACAAGTCCTGAGAGGCAGTTTCTTCTGAATGTGAGCTATTTGCCCACAGTGCTCTGTTGTTTTATCTCCTGAGTCACCTCATAGTGAAGTAATGCACCGAAGAGCAGCATACAGATTCAATTTCAGCAGCAAAGGAGCTCTTCTAGATGGGTTGCTGAATCCTACCTCTCCTTTGCAGGAAACACTGATCCTTTACAAATATATGCCATTACTCACTGACAGTATACCCTATTACTGTTTTTGCTGATTCCATGCAAAGTGATAAATTTAGCCTAACTCCTACTGAGTTGTAGGTAAAACACATTTAGAATTACAGAAGAAGAAATAGCAAGCTGTCTGCAAAAATGTATTTAGTGGCGGGATGACTATAATCTGTGAAAAGTGTGTTCAGCTATAGCTATAATAGCATTGTGGCTTGCTTTCACCAAGCATTTGTTCTATTACAGGCTTTGGGCTAAATGTGTTATCCACATTACCTCATTAATCCACAGAGCAATACCTTAATATGATCATTCCCATTTTTCAGATGAGAAAAACAGCATTCTGAGAGGTGAGGTCACTTAGCCCAGGTTTGAGCACCTGTCTACTTGCATCCAGAGCCTGTGCTGTTACCTGCCAACAGCACTGCTCAGGAAAGGTAGGCGTCAATTCTTGTCTAAGGAGGGATAGAGTAGGAAGTGATAGTTGGTGAAGCTTTGCTGAACTTTAAATTATATAACTCTAAAACTGGAAGAGCCTGACAAGATCATCTAGTCATCTTGTCCTTGCTCAAGGACATATCTTTAGATGAGTTAAGAAGTTACAGCTATATACATAAGCAGAAAATACAATTCTGGGTTTCTGATTCCAAATCTGGTATTTTTATCACAAGGGGTTCCCTTTGATTCTTCATTTATAGTATAACAATAATCATGAAAAGAAAACACAAAAAATTATTTCTACAGGGCCTATTAGATCTCTAAATATTGTCACCTACTTAAAAACAAGTAAACAAAATGGACTTTAATTGACTAAACAGGAAATGTCCTAGTCTCCTCCAGACAAAGTGGAATTTATCCATGAGAAACAGAAATTGTCTTAGAAGCAATGTTTCTCCCCAACGTGAGTTGTTTTAAGCCTGAATTCCAGCCATTAATGGATTGACTAGAATGAGTAGACTATAACTCTTGGGCATCACCCACAGGCAGAACAAAAAGCTTTCAGAATCAGGACATGAGATACTCAAGGTACAGAGCAGAATTGCTGCATGAAGGAAATTCAAGGAGAAGTAATTTCTAGGGTATGGCAAGAGATTAATGTATTATTAATATTTTTTGATAGTAAGCAACAGAATTCTATAGTGGCTAAAATCTGGAGGTAAGATGGATGATGAGAATGGAGAAATGCATCGTCTTGCTAGAATGAAAGGAAGGCTGAAGAAACCGGGCTTGGAACAGAGAGGAACCAGGAATCTCCATATGGTCTCTAAAACTAGAACAAATGAACATATACTATATCTTCTACTGTAGTTTCATTTCATTCAATAACTAAAATGCCAGAAGAGAAAGTCCAATTTGCCAAGCTTAGGTTATGTGCCTGCCTTTGACTGTACTGTGTGGTTAATGCAAGCACCTGTGGAGGCAGCATTTCAGCACAGCTTCAGCTGCCATAATGGGAGCACAGGCACCTGGTTTTACTACCCTTTCCATTAGAAACACAGAATGATCTCAGGATCTCTTTATATTCTTAATTATTGAAGATCCTAAAGAGCTTTTCTTTTGTAGATACTAAGTTAAATACTAAAAATTAACAGTTTTGAATATATTTATTAATTCATCTACAAGTAACAACAGTATTACTCATTCATATGAACATAAATGACATATTTTAATAATGAAAATCACTATATTTTCCAAAGTAAAAACATTAGTGGAAAGAGCAAAGTTGTTTAATGTTTTTGCAAATCTCTTAATGTCTGGCTTAATAGAAAACAGAAATTCTCAGATCTGCTCTTGCATTTACTTGCTGTGATATTTTATTTTGGTTAAAGTATATGAAAAAAGGTTGACTCACACAGATGTGTGGTAGAAAAGGGAAGGAATATTTTAGTAGCCTTTCAGGTAATTGTGGAGATTCTTTTCTGATGCTATACCAAAATTCCATAAGTAGTAGTTTCTTAAAAATGTGAAACCTTGTTAATAAACTTTTTATACCCAGTTACATTAAAATCCCTTAGTATTTCTTGCACTTTGAATGGGGCTTTCACAGGTGCAATCTTATATCATAACTCATTGGTCATTCAGAAAATATTGGTTCACTGAGTAATGCAGATCTTCCAAATGTCAACCCATTTCATTTACAATATACAAAATCATAGTACTTAATATCATCACCAGTCTCATCAGAAACATATTTCAATATTAGGAAGCTATCAAACTCATAGTGGCAGATACTAAGTTTTCTAATTTTCACATGAAACCTCAAAATTTATTATTAGCAAAAAATCTTGTCAGTTGTTTTCCTCGAAGTGACAGGCTCATTTCCTTCATATGTGAGGGGATGTCTGCTTGATAACCATCATTTGTCTGAATAACCGTAGTTTTCCTGCCAACTACCCTTTCAACTCAAAATGGAATTCCATGGACAAAAGCAGCTACTGCAGCTCAGCCCTCAAGCACGTTCATACCTTCCTGCTTTTCCTTGAGACAACATCACACTTCAGCACACAGCAGGAGTGCTGTATGTATACTTCCCATTTCCCAATATTTGAGACTTCCCAGTATTAAAATGACATGAAGTCAGGGCACAATAAAATTAATAATTCTTATTGTTTCATCAACAACATTTAAACATTAAAGCAGACTTTTCCTTTCCCTCCCTCCCTCTCCCCTTCCTTCCTTCTTTCCTTCCTTCTTTCCTTCCTTCCTTCTCTCCTTCCTTCTCTCCTTCCTTCTCTCCTTCCTTCCTTCCTTCCTTCCTTTCTTCCTTCCTTCCTTCCTTCTTTCCTTCCTTCCTTCCTTTTACTTGTGAGTATGTGGTGGTGAAGAACACACCACAATACCTACTACCATTTGAGGGCGCTGCCTCAATTTGTGCAAAACACCAGTTCTTTGTTCCACCATCACTTTTGTTATTTAAATTTTTCTATTTGAAGACAAATTTAACTTAACAATTTTCAAAAATAAAAATAATTCAAGGAACATTCAGATACTCTTTATATTGATTTACCAGTTTAATATTTTTCTCCTTTTGCCTTATCATTTACCCTCTTTCCCCACCTCTTTTTTTCCCCTGAATCATTTGAGGTTAAGTTACATACATCATTGACATTTACCCTTAAATATTTCAATGTTTGTTTGCTAAGAGGAGGAATTCTCTCCTTAATAACCACAGTAGAATCATCAGCTTCATAAAGTTACATTGATAACATTTTTATTGTCTGTATTCCAGTTTTGTCTGTTGACCTAATGTGATAATTTACAGGTACAAGATCCAGTATCAGGTAGTATTGCATTTAGTTCTCTTGTCTTTTTAGTCTCCTTTAATCTAAAACATTTCTACAATCTTTTTTTTAATTTTATGACACTTTTTTAAGAGTAGAGGCCACCTTCCTCCATGTATCCACTTAGAAAAAATTAGACCATCCTTCATTTTGTGTTTTTCTCATGTTACATTGTGATTAGGTTCAGATTATGCATCCGATGCCAGAATACTGCATGAGTGCCTTTCCCAGAACCCACATGTGAAGGCACATGATCACCATATGCCTTTCACTGGTAACGTTAATTGTGATTATTAGTCAAGGCGTGGTTTGAGTTTTCCACTCTTTAATTTTCTACACTTTTAATTTTTAATTTATTTTTCTCTTTTGCTACAATAAGTCGTGTGTGGTGAGACACTTCAAGACTCTGCAAACTCAGCGTCTCATAAAAATCTCCTTCTAGATTTAGCATTTATTGATGATTCTTGTCTGATCCAATCTTTGGAGATCACAACTATGGAGATAGCAAAATGATGATTCTTCAGTTTCAGCATCCTCTCCATATGTGCCAATTAGCCTTAGCATTCTACTATAAGCAAGAGTACTTTTTTCTTCTATGATTTATCTGTTATCTATTTATCTATGTTTTATTGGTCTAAGCTCATGAATTTCTGTTTTTTCAATTGTTTATAATATTTCCCAGTACATAATTATTTTGGACTTAAAACTGTCCCAGAGCTGGCCAGGAGGAGCCTTCCAAGCTGTCTCCTATGTCTGTGATGTGCCCCAATCATTATTTTTTTTCTTGACCACTTTCTTACTTTCTGGCCTAAGAAATTGTTGTTGGCTCATCTTTGTATCCACTTTGCTCCAGTCCCTGGCTCTGCTACTTATTTGAGGAGGTCTGGTTCCTTTTAACTCCCATATTTTTGCACAATCAGTGCAAATGTCAAGTGAAAAGGGCATGTAAAGTCCTAATATTATTATGAAAACAATTTAAACCTCTTGGGTTTCCTGAGAATACTTCGGGGACTCCTTGTGGTCTGTGGACAGTTTCAGAATTACTACTGAATATAAATTAACACTACTGAATACAAGTTAACTGCATGGTAAGGTGTTTATAATTTGTCTTGCATAATGTGTGTTCAACTTGCTTCATTGGGGGAGCCAAAGACTCTCAGTAGCTACAAGATCTTGGGTACCTACTTTGGTATGTCTGGAATTAGGGATAATATTACTTACTTCTCAGGACTGTTGAGAATTAAGTAACTCATCTAAATGCCAGATTCAGGGCCCAATACAGAGTGAATATTTAGAAAGTCATGTCTTTAGGGGGCGTATAACTTGTCTCTTTAGTTTATACATCTTCCGATAAAAAAAATAGTAATAAAGGAGAGGTATCCCAGGAACCTCACTCACAGCAAATCTTACCTAGTGCATGAGATCCTGACTTTGAGATGATGCTGTAGTGGTATGAGATATGGTGGTCTTGGGAGAAAAGATGACTATATGTCACATATGGGAGAGAAATGAAATGGGAGGATTCTGGCAAAATAGTTTCCAAGATAGTCAGGATAAGATCCATTGCACACACTCCTCTTACTATGTGACAGTGACACTCCTTTCATCAAGAAATGAGATCTATGTTCCCTCCCCTTGAAACTAGAGAGAACTATGGGTATGGCAAAGCGATGCTGTGAGACATCCAAAGCCAGGTCCTAAAAGTAGACCCAGCTTCTAGAAGGTCTCTCAAGCTGCTTCTCTAGGAACCCAGCCTTGTGCTATGAGAAAGCTACAGTCACATGGAGAGGCCATGAGTGAGCCATTAAATGACAGAACCAACCACCACACATGCAAATGAAGAAGCCTTGGGGATGTCTTCAGTATAGGCCACTGTCTGGCTGTGGGTCATGTGAGACCCTCAGCAAGAACTGTCCAGCTGAGCCTAGTTATTCCTTTGAACCATGAGAGGTAATAATAAAACGATGATGTTGTTTTTGTAGGCTATCCATTTTTAGCACGCTTGTTTACAGTCAGAGGTCACAGTGCGTATACATGGGTCGGCAAGCCTAGAAACTAAGAGTGGGTGGTCTGCGCCCCAAACATGGACTATGAAGTAGGTCATGTGGATATGTGGACACTTGTGCACACTTGGAGAATTCCCCAATAAAAAGCCTGATGACGAAAGACTCAGAAGAGAGTTATATGTATTGACTATTGTGCTGGGACCAAATTGTAATGTGTATATGGTTTCTTGTGTTGATGACAGATCACTGGCTTTGATGAGACACTCTGAGTGCCACTTGAGACAGTTGTGAATGTCCCTGCATCCTTTCCATTCCTGTATCTCCCTCTCCTCTCCTGCACTTGTCCTCTCATTTACTCTTCCTTCTCATAGCAGTTTGATGAAAAAGAACATCAATTTTAAAGTTAAGAAGGCCTCAGTTTAAAAGGAAAATAAATCATTATATAAAAAAGATACCTTCGCCCATAAGTTTATCACAGCACTATTGACAATAGCAAAAATATGGAATCCCCCTAAGAGCCCATCAGTGAAAGACTGGATGAAGAATATGTGTAACATACACACAGTGGAATGCTATTCAGCCATGGGAAATTAAAATCATATCTTTTTCAGCAACGTGGATGGAACTCAAGGTCTATCAAGGTAAAATTACAGTTCTACCCCATACATTTATACAAATTGAAAAAAAGAAAGCCTAGATTTGAACCCACTTATTAGTTGCTTCACTTTGAGCACGTTTTATTTTTCCCTCTCCTAGCCTTACTTTTTCTATCTTTAAGTTGAAACTAATACTACATGGAGTTATTGAGATGAGTAGTTGGGATTATTAAAAGCATCCAGCACATTACTAGGCACGTAGTAGGTCTAAAATACACTATATATGTTGCTTTGATTCACTTTCTCTTTAGTACAGCTGGAGTTTTCTTGTTTGCTTACTCCAAAATTCCTTGGCCTCTGTCCCTATATTATCCCATTTCACAGATGCTGTTTTGTTTCTACTCATGGTTAGCTCTGCCAATGTATGCAGCACACCTACAAATTCCAGATGCTAAGATAAAAGCCCTTGATTCAGGCTGAATGAGGAGATAATATTTGCTAAAATGCAGATGGCACATTAGGTACCTGTGGGAAGCTTGTGTATTGGATTGGAAACAAACAAAAACAAAATTTCCTGGCAAAAAGACCCCCTCAGTAGAGGGCAGGCAGGAAGGAACAGAGGTAAATGGAGGCCAACTGATATTGCAGTGTTGCCCTCCTGGAGCTGAAATTACCTGAAATATTCCAACCAGGGCCCAGGTACAAATGAAGTAGATGCTCTTAGGAAAGAGAGAGTGGCTCTGTTTCTGGGGAAGAAGAGTAATTTATCTGTAGGTTATGAAAGGAGAGCTATCAGGAAGCTCCAAGGGATGCAGGCAGACAGTGCTGCCAGGAAACCCGTTACATCTTGGAGAATGAGACTGAAATCCATAGAATGTTTAATTATCCATCTTTGTGTTGAACAGTTGTGCAGATTAAATCAGGCGATGAGTACACAAAGTCAATGGGAGTTCCGAGGGCAGATCAAACACACCACTAGGAGTGCCGTGAACTTCGCAATCAAACACGGGCATTCTCGGAGCCAAATGGTGTGATAAGACACCACACAGATCTAGGCATGAAAAACAGAAAGGGGTCTCAGAGAAAACTGCATTCATTAAAGACCATTGCAATAAACCACAAGGTAGGAAGTACAACTCCAAAGGAGAAAGCAAGAGCTGTTTTTGTCCAAGGGATCCTCTCTGCCAGATACTTGCATTTCTAAACAAATCTTTTCTTTTGGCAACTGGTTTCTATTTTCTAAACCCTGATACAAGTGTTCATATGGATCCACAGATTGTTAGTGCTAAAGAGAAGCTTTGAGACTGTCTCATTCCACCCATCATACCTTAGGCCCAGAGAAGTCTAATGAATTCCTCAAGGTCACACAGCTAATTTGGGATATGGCCAATGCTAGAAGCTTGGCTGGTTGATTTCCAGTCCAGTAGTTTTTCCCAGTTCTTCTTTTCCCTATATCATCCCAAAAATTACAGATTCTGCTCTTTGGTTCACCATCACTCATGAAAAACATTTATTAGTTGCCTCTAGGCAATTCTACACCCATGTCTTTGCTCTAAGTGAGGACACTTCCCCCTTCAGGGAGGTTCCTAATGATTTGAGCACAGGAATACACTTTAAAAACAGGTTATATTTCAGCAAAAACTAGTTCAAGATTATTTATACATTTATTTCACTGATATTTATTAATCATCTACTATGTGCCAGCTACTGTGTTAATCACCACAGTTTCAGTAATTAATAGAAAAGACAAACACAGAGAACAGAGACTCAACACATACATAAACAATAGAAAGAGACCTGGCATTCATAGTTGACCATAAGTTTAATACATTGTGGGGAGAAAAAGGAGTGTGTTCTATGAGGGCTGGGAAGTGGTTATTTTTGCTATGAATTAGTCAGATCTCATAATGTCATATTTGGCTCATAAAAACTGCAGAAGAATCAGAAAAAAATATTGTAGAGAGTTTAAAAAATGACTCCCATACTCTTATGAAGACAAAAATAAAATGCAGTGAGGTATTTAGATTTGGACTTAGAAACGTAAGAGATCGCTTGAGACTAACTTCAATATGTGGAAACACTAACTGCTTGTCTTTTTTCTTTATAAAGAAATTCGTGAAAGAAAATGAGCTTAAGATACAATAAGGGAGATTGTAGTTGGACTTAAGAAAGAAATATTTCTTAGCACTCAAGGAGATATACCTAGGCCTTTGGATCTGTAGAGGGGGAGGAATCTCCTCCTCTTGTAGGTCAGCCCTCTTCCAAGTTCTTGGTCAAAATGGTTAGGGTGATCTTTTCATTCCTTTCACCAGGTTTTTTGCAGATTCCTGAAATCCCTGAGGAGTTGCAGCACTTGAGGTCCCACTCTGCTCCTCTGGGACTGAGTCCTACCACTTCTGATGGCAAGAACCACTTTTCCAGGGTTTAGTGCCCAGGACTTCTGTCTGCAGCCACCCAACCATGTCCACTAACACAAGGGTTAGGGCCTTGTACTCAGAGTGGGGTTCTGGGCCCAGCAGTATCAGCACCATCCAAGAATCAGAAACTATAGTTTAATGCAGTCCTCAATGATTGCTATTATTTGAAGTTTGAAAAGATTTGTTCTAAAACACTGGCCTGTGGGTCAGAAAGACTTGATTTCAGAGCTTGCCACTGCCACTGTCTGGCTCTCTGACTTTGGCTAAGTCACCTGACCTATCGAGATTCAGTTTCTTTATCTGTACAATGGGTACAAGAATTGTTCCCTCTTAGGCTCTCAGCAAGGCCCTTCTTTATCACTTTATTTTAAATGAATCCTTTCTAATATATTTACCTTGGTCTTTTATTGTTCTTTTTCCCTTGAGAGCAGTTATTACAATTTTGATTTATTTGTAATTATACTGTTTGAATGTAGGTTCCATGAAGTCAGAGACCACGCCTCTCTTATTTATTCTAGTATCTCTGGGGCCTAGCACACTACCTGTTTCCTAATAAGTGGCTCAATATTTGTTGAATAACTGCATATTATGAGTATTAGTTGATTCAAGAGAAGCTCCAGGTGTAACTTAGAGAAAAATGTTCACTAAATGACAGCTGTCAACAAAATTGACTGTGTAATGTGTACTACAAAATGAAAATGAGAGACTCTTGCTAAAAAATGATCAAGTATTTCAAGATGGCAATAACAGGGAATTAAACTAAGCACGGGGCCCTTTTCATCACAGGGCCTTTCATGACTGCACAGGTAGCGTGCCCAGGAAGCCAGCTGTGGCTATTGGTAGTTACCATAATAGTGGTGATTCTGCCAGAGGTGTTGCCATTACTGAGAATGGGCCATCTCTCTCTTCTCCTTGATGTGTGAAGTCATGGTCACATGCCTTCCTGGGCTTCACAGGTCACTTTGTCTTCCTGGGCTCAGCTCCTCGTTGTTCCCAGGCTCAGGTGAGGAGGGCTAGAGATAGCCTTGAAACTTGAGAAAGTACCAATTGGATGCTGTCAATTCAGCTGGTCCTAAAGTATTCCCCACAGCAAAATGCTGAGTTAACCCTGATTGGTTAGTGAGGCATCATTGAATCAGCAAAAGTTCTGCAAATGTGTGCTAAACAGAATTTTAAATGAGTTTCCCTAATGTATGGCTTTTAATTTACTTGATAATGTAAAAATACAATTCGAGTTGAGGAATGAGGCAGGCAGTCACTCAATTCTAATGTAACAACGTTTCTTTATGAAAGACTGAAAACAAGAGCAAGGCTCAGAATGTAAAACGGTCATGAGGAATTGAAGCTAAAAAACCAGGAGAGATGAGCTCATTCAAACACAGCCAGCCTGGCTCTGGTTGCAGGATTGGCTGAACTGGGGGGAAGGTGATTACCGACACCAAAAGCAAAGTGCCTGCAGGGCTCCCAGCCCTGCTGGGTTTAGAATGACATCCTGACTGGGCTAAGTTTATCATCAGAGACTTGGTCCCTTTAGCTGTTGAGTAAGGAAAATCACCCATATCCTGCCCACCTCCCAGATGTAAAAGAGAAAAGGACATTGCTCTTGAGGAAATGCTTTGTTCAACATTATGGTATAAATAAGAAGGGTGGTGTACTTCTCAGAAAGAGCACTGTCTGGGAAACCAAAAAACCTAGTTTCTGAAACAAATTATCCTATTTATTCACTCCCCCATCTGCAGTCCTTTGGAGCCAGGTAAATAGACCTGAGTGAGAATTCCAAACCTGCCACTATGTAGCTGTGTAAATGTGGTCAGGTTCTTCAGGTTCTTAGAGCTTTAGTTTTCTCATCTGTACGATGGGATTGAGCTAAATCTTGGGCAGTAGTTAGTACACCTGACACAGGACAAGTCCTCAACAAATCTTTCTTGTCCTCACTGTTTTCTTCTGTTGAGGGGGATAATAATGTGTAGAAGATGACAAAGCACTCTCCTGACATATGATGTTACTGTCTGCTAAATTCACGCTGGGGAAGACTTCTTGTTCCTGCAGCTCTATTTCCTTTTTCCACTGTCCCAAAATTCCCCAGGGTTTTCTTGTTCTGTTGTTACAGGGTCTTTCTGTTCAGATTTGTTTGTTACCTACTCTTTCCAGGACTGTTAATTTGTAACTATGATGGCAGCCTTCTCATGGGGGCTTACACTTGAATTGTGAACATTTGAAACTAAAAGGGCTTTTCAGAGGCAAAAAACCAGCAGGCAGGTGGAGCTCATATTTTGGGACATCTGGTCCTACTAGAGTGTCCCTTCAAGTCAGAGAGCTCAGGCTCCATAGACACATTAGAGCTACTTGACACAAGATCTTAAATGCATGTCTTGCTAGAATTGCAAACGTATCTTAATATTTTTGCTCAGCCTTCATAACTGTGTGATTTTGATGATGACCACCATTCCACAATCTATTGTTTTATTCTGCACTCCTCAACTGTACACATAAGCCTGTTTAGTAGATACAAATCATGGTGGCTGTACAGTTTATAATTTCCCCAGCAAGCATATATGTGGTTCCCCAGCTGCTTCTAGTACCAGATGCTGCCCATTTCTAGCCAGCCTTATAGAGGCAGGACCTAGGCTGATCCAATTGCCATGGCTTTCCTGTGGCCACAGTGAATGGGTCAAGAAGTGGTCATACGAATCAAGGCAGGCCAATTTATTTCTTTCTCTGGATTTTCCCAACAAACTGGAGAACACAATGAAAAATGTGAGACCAGAATGGTCCATAGCTCCATTTCCCTGTTGGCACACAACAATAGAAATGAGAGACAGATGGGCAATCACAGAGCATCCTGAGGATGTTCTGGCCAGGTCCATTCCTGCCCTTTTCAAGGTTTGGGAACATGAAGCAGTAAACAAACACTCCCTTCCACCTTTGGTCCTGAACAGGGTGACTTAGTTTCTGCCATTTATAAATGAAAGTCTTCACTGCACTATCAAAAAAAAAATCCATGTGGTTGACCAAAAAGAAGTCATTTCTCTTGGAGTTGTGGTGACAGATGTGCTACTCCGGGGGTAATAGAGTGAGGGGTCGTGATTAAGTAGAGGCTGGGGGGTGCACATTACTCTTGCAAGAATGTTGCTGGAGAGTGAGAACAGAAAGATCAGGCACTAGTAGGGTAGCAGGCTCAATGGAAGGAATGTTTCACAGGCTAGAGGAAAATTTTGACTGCCTGGGTTATCTGTCTTTTCTTTAAGATAGAGAGGAGAGAATCAATGGAGCAATGTCCCAGGGAAACTGCAGAAGACAACACCAGAAGCAACAGCAGCAGCAGCACTGGTCAATAAGGAGGTGCTTCTCTTCTGAAAGCACAAAAAAGGAAGAAAAAGTGATCATAGAGAAAAACAGAAATGGAGACGAGTTGAGGAAGCTCATGCTAGAGTGGCCACAGTTTTCTTTCTGCAAGAGAAGATTTGAGGCATTTAATTGCTATTTGAACAGGAGTGGGGTCCTCCAGCTCCCAACTCCCTTGGACTACTCAGAAGCCAAGAAAACGAGAGGTGGTGGCTACAACAGACTTCAGAAATGACAAGGTCTTTAGGATTGATTCCTACATTGTAATTGATGGGTTGACATTGACTCTCATAGTTCATCCTCCTGTGCATGGCAAGGGCATCTGTTGGGGATATGCATGTGGCCTTAGAGAGAAGACAGATTCTGTGAAGTCAGTGAACCTGATAGAGTAGAGAGAATCATGGGGCATGTGTCCATGCAGTCTTTTTTTCATGTCCTAGTTAACTGCTGTAACAGAATTTCCCAAAGGGAAATTTTCGATTTCCCAATCCATTGGGATCGTGGAGCATGATTGTCCTGCACCACCGTGGTTTCTGATTCTCTTTGGTCCCCAAAAGGGCAGACTGATGTGAAGCCTGGAAAGAACTGCTGCTGTCTTAGCAACTCTCACCACCTTAAGCATATTCTGAATCTAGGGCATACCCATTGTTTGCCAACTTAGCTTTTGCTTTTTCTTTTTGGCCTTTATATTCTGGTTAGACAGTATAAAATGTAGAGGTTAAAGGTACTGGTTGCAAAATTAGGTGGACTGGATTTAAATCTTACTGCCACCTCTGATGACCTTGCATGATCTTTATGAAGTTATTTGACCTCTTTAATATTGTATTCACCTTTAAAAAAATCAATGAAAATATCTATTTAATCTTTTATGAGTATTAAATAAGATAACATATAAAGTTCTTAGAAAACAGCTTGGCACATATTAGAAGCTCACATAGCTGAATTAAATCAGAAAGCTAATAGGAGAAATCAGGGTTCCTCATTCCTTCTATAATGAGGAGTTTTTTAATTTGTTTTTGCTTTTCTTATTCTGTCCAGATTCCAATGTACTTAGGCATTTATTTGTACAATTAATCAGGAAGTCAATTTAAAACTGCCATTATTAGCTTTATTTTTAATTCAATGATTTATTGAAAGGTAAACCACTAGGCTTCACTGGTCAGTAAGTTTTATCATGTGCAAAATCTAATCCATTAATAGTGATTATTTGGAACATAATTGTGAGGATTTTCTAGGCCAAATTACAAAGAGTGCTGTGATTGATTAACAATGTCTGCCACAGACATAGATAAGGCAGTGACTTTACCTATTTTTCCATCTGTGCTGACTCTGCAATAGATGAACTCTGCCTCTGTCATGGGTCACAGGTGCAAGTCATAGGCCAGGGAGGGTTGCCTAATTTCCAGAATTGCCAGTGCTCATGTAGAAGGTCCCTAATAATTGGAAAAGCTAGAGAAGCAGCTGTCATTAAACTCAAGGTCATGGAAGAATGGACAGCTATAAAGAGAAAGAAACATTGCATTTTGTAGTTTTGCACTTGGAGAATGACAGTGCAGTGTTCATATATAAATCTGGAGCCTCCAGAATTGACAGGTTTAAGACTGTGTCTGCACAATTTCAGGGAAACTGTTTGCAAAGTTAAAAAAAAAAAGTGCCAATCGACTGGTTGTCGCTGATGTCAGGACTTGCCTGATTTTCTGCTTCCCCTCTGTTCCTCCTCACATCTGGATCTACTTGAGACCCACCTACAGCTCAGCTGGTGCCACCCTATACCCTGAACCTAGTTCTTCCCTCTGCCAACAGGGGTTTTAAGAACTCTAGTGGGCTTCTGGGTAACCCGGAACCACCTGCCTTGGTGTCTGAGACAACTCTGTTCTGAGTCTGGCCTTGTTAACCTTGAGCCCTTGAATCCACCCTTGGGACTGACCTTGCTGATGCCCCTGAACCCCCTGTTCATCCAGATCTCTGAAATGAGTATTCCCCTGGATTCTACATACTCACCTGTCAGGAGGTCCTGTCATTGCATACTTTCCCATATCAAAGCCTTTCTCAGATTACAGCCCACATCTTACAAGTGAAGCTTTTCATTTCCACAGTGGTGATAGAAGCAATGGAGATAACACTGGCTTTGAAATCAGCCAGACCTAAGTTCTAATTTCAGCTCTGCTTTCTCTTAGCTATGTGGTATTGAACATATGAGTCCGTTTTCTCCTCTATGAGATGGGGATGCTAATAGTAACATGACAGGGTGTTGTATCCTGGAGGATAAGGGACAAAATAAGTGGATCAACTAGCATATAATAGCTACTAACAGACAACAACAATAAAATGACAATAACAACAGCTAGCATTTTTTGAGCATTTATAACCCATGAGGCATTGAGCCAAGTGCTTTACTTGCATTATCCTAGCCCCCATAACAAAATTAATATGATCCTCATTTCACAGATGAAGAAACTGAGTCTTGGCAAGTTCAGTAACTTACCCAGTGTCGCGCAGAGAATAAAGGGCAGATCCCGGATTTGAGCCAAGATCTGTTTGTCCAATTCTAAAGCCTGGTGTCCTTTAATCACACTATACTGTCAACAACTAAGATAAACATCTTCCACCCATTTGGATGAATTTTTTTTCTGTTCTCAGAAGCTGGGTTTGTCCCAGGCATTTACTATGCCCCTCTGAACATAAATGATTATGATTTTTCTCTTCCCACTCCCCCCAGTATGCCCTATTCTGTTTCCAGGGAACATTTTATGACTGGCCATGTCACAAGATCTGACAGCCTCAACTTCATTATGCCAAACAAATTTGAGTTTTAAAACATTGAATTGGTCTTAGATACAGCCATGGGAGTAATTTTAAAATCTGGGCTTCCAACCAACACAGTAATTTCCCTTTATTAATGGGAAAATAAACATCTCCTGTAAGGAATGTTGCCTTCCTCCTATGGCCCTTGTCCTCAGAAATCCAAGGCAGGGTGGGCACCATTCATGCCAGAGGGTGTTATGTGATTCTAGGTGGACGAGTTGTTGACCCAGAGCAGACCTTATGTATTTGTCTACTTGGCCCTGTTCTATGAGTTTGATTCCTGCTTCCTCAGTTCTTATTAGAGATTGTCTCTGTCTTCACATTAAAGTTGGGCTGTAATCATGGAGAAAACCTTTCCTAGGACATCTGTAGCAAGGCAATTCCTTATGAGGGAGTTATTAAGTTTTCGCCACTTGGAGGGACCTTCAGAGTGATGTAGCAACAGAGTATAGAAAAAACTGTAATTTATGGATCCCCAAATATTTTCCTAAGTACTTTGTATACATTTTCTTACTTAATTATCCAATAATCCTATCAGGGAATCATTATTATTCTCATTTTTCTGGCACTGTGGTTTGGGAGAAATTAAATAACCATTTCAGATCAAATAGTTACTAAATAATGATACCACCCAATACATTTTATCATAAAGATACTCCATTTTAAAGGTTCAAATAGTGAATAATGAGTGTTAACTCTCAAAACTGGCATCAGAGATTCTCATTAATTCAATACCTATTATATCAGATTCATAATTAGAATCTACCCAAAACTGATGTAAGCTTACAGCCAGAGTCTGAAATTGAGAGACGTCGTTCAGTTATTTGCATACAAATAGACTACAATTATTATGAAGTATGGTTCATTATGGAATTCAGTTTAGCTTGCATTTTAGCTGAAACCATAAAAAGTCAGCTAGGAAATAGTTTTATCAATTACATTTTTGTGAAAGCAGTTTTGTTCTTTAAGGTTTCTGAATTGATGTGTTCAAGAAGGAAAAAAAAATACCCATGGGCTAAAACTGTGCAATCAATACCGTAGATTGAAGTTTTTGAAAGTTGG
The DNA here is from genome assembly GCF_049354715.1 of Callithrix jacchus. Lineage (NCBI taxonomy): Eukaryota > Metazoa > Chordata > Mammalia > Primates > Cebidae > Callithrix > Callithrix jacchus. The sequence continues at coordinate 79,669,264 of NC_133517.1, forward strand.
ATCTTTTTCTAAGGAATGTTCCAGAAACCTTAATATCACTTTTATTTTGTTTCTGATCTCAATGATCTCAGTGCTGGACTGTCAGCCTTGAGACAAGCTTTAGGTAGTATGGTCTCCCTGGATTCCAGGCTCATACCTCTGGCTGTTTCTCTTTCTTTCTGGACAAGCACCAAGGCCATTCTGCTCAAGGGTTACCATAAGACATAATGTATGGGATTTAGAGTTAGACAGACATGGGTCTGAGCACTATCCCATTACTTAGCTGTAAACAATTTCTTTTACCTCTATGTTTTAGAGTCTCCTCATCTGAAAAATGGGATAGCATGTATCACAAAGGGTTGCTCTAAGAATTAAATGAGGTAATAAATATAAAGTCCTCAGTACAGTTCGTGGTACAGAGTGAAATCATTGTAAACACAAGTCGTTATTATTATGGAATTAATTTTTAATGTACATAACTATAAATTCAGTGATCCCTGTGGTCACAAAGTGGTTTGTCACATTCAAGGGAACATAGTCTAACAACTAAAGGTGGTTAAAAGCAACGGAAAATTCCTGTTTGCATTTCTTGGAGAACATCTAAGAGAATCCCATTACTAAGCCACCTTGGTGCTGCATAATTCCTCCTTTTCTTTTTCTCTCCAATTCCCTTACACCCTGCAGTTGCTCTAGTGTTTCCTTCTTATAAACTTCAGCTCCAAAAAAACTCTTCCTTGATAACCAGGCTACAACATGTTTTTGATCTCTCTTCTCTTTACCCCCTTATCACTTTATTATGTAGGTCAACTTAGCTTCTCTCTTAGCAAACAAAAATCCTTCCTTAGTAGGACTGGGAAGGAGTGGGAGCCTGGAAGTCCATGGAGGGTTATTTTTAATGGGCTGGAGGTGGGTTGGGGGTGGTTGTGAGCACTCATATAGACTAATAGCTTTAGTTATATTATATAAATATAACTTCCAGTGCAAGGAAAGTTTTGGCTTCTAAACTCTCGCCCTATACCTGAAGACCAACTTCATAAGGAATGTTGATGTATCTAACCATGCAGAGAGGGAAAGATCAGCAAAAATGAACCTTTTGTCAATGAAAGATCATTCCATAGGAAAAGTATTAGAAAAACCTGAACAAAGGAAAACTTGGGGGTGACATGATAGCTGCCTTTAGATAACCCAACATGGCAAAACTAGAATCAATAAAATACCTAGGAGTGGCTTTTAGCCCAGTTTAATGAGACATAAATTAAATGTCTCATTAAACTAGGATTATAATCAGAGCTGTTGAAAGACAGAATGAGCTTCCTTGGGATTCAATGTATTCTTCCTAACTGGAGATACTTAATGTGAGGTGGATGACTTCTAGGCAGACATACTGTAAATGGTGTAAAGCATCCAAGAAGAGTTGATATATTTCCATGCTGAGATTCTGTAATTCTATTAATCAGAACAGTGTTCTATACATGTTTTCAATGTTGACAACTTGCAGCTCAGAATCTGAGGTCCTTCCCTTCACAGTGATAAGGAATTAATTTTTATGTTTGTGGTATTCTGTACTCTAGTGCCTTCTTTGCCCTTGTCCCATCTTTATTTGGTTTCAGTAGCATGGTTCTCCTTCTCCGCCCAGTCCAGGTCTTAATTCCATTGAAAATGATTGACGTGATTTCAGACTTCATTGCTTTCTTCTGGAGAATCTAGAGGGTCAGAGGAGTTATGCCTAGCAAACCAATGTTATGGCAAGGTGCTTGTCTAGATCTTAGAAGCCCCGGGATTGTGTGTAGGCTCTAACACTAACTAATTCTGTAAGAGTCATCACCTTTCTGGGTCTCGGTTCTTTGAACTCATAACTGTAAGGGCCTAAACTCTCCTCAGTAGGAATTAAATGACTTGGGAACTTGTTAATAAACTGAAGCAGCATTTGGAGTCTCACTATGATATTACTCAACAAATATTCATTGTATACTTAGTATGTGCCACGTGCTCGTTTAAGGTACAAGGGATCTAGAAGCTGACAGGGTAGATGAGGTACGTGCCTTTATAGCAGCTTACTTTCTAGAAAGCTATAGAAGTAGTAGAACGATAAATAAGTAGACAAACTCATTTCATAATATGAAGACAGCAAAATAGGGTGTTATTTTGAGACTGACGGCAGAAGTCAAGAACAACCTAAAGGAGTCCATTTGAGCTGACTGTTGAATCATGACAAGGGGCCAGCTCTGTGAAGATAGAGGAGGGAGAAGAGTGAGAGCAATGCTTTTGGTTTGCTGAGGAAGCATAAAGAAGGCCAGGGTGTGTAGCATATAGTGCTATGCAGGGTGCATGATGCTAGGAAGAGGTAAGGCAGCACTCCGCTCAAGAAACATGGGAAGAGTTGAGAGTAATTTTGTGTGGAATGATTTGCCATTTGATGGTGTGGGGCAAATAAAATCAATGATGTTAATGTATAAAATCAGCAACCAGCATGTGCAGAATGCATGTTAGAAGAATGGATGACCAAGACAGGCATAAGAAGTTCAAAAAAAGGACTATGATTTGCATAATAGTCCTGGACTGGCATGGCAGCAGGTGAAGTGGAGAAGAAGATGCATTCCCAAAGCGTGACATGATGGAATGGAGATGGGCTGGGAGGCAGGAGGCAACGTAGGAATTTATGATCATTTTTTGATTTTTCTCTCTGAGCATTTCATAATGGTTATGTCCTGAGAAATAAACAGATATTATTAAAAATAATACTGGCTATTTGGATATTATTTGTCTGGCATTTGTTATAGAAGCCTTGTGGGGGTTACTTTTGTCTGCTCTATGTCTCTAGTTCAATAAATGTGTTAAAAGACAATGAACGTCAGACACTCTTTTAAGAAACTTGACTACATTATTTTATTTAATTCTCAAAATAATCTTAGGTTGGCTTTATTTTACACAGTGACATAGGGAGATTAAGTAACTTGCTCAAAATAACACAGCTAATAAGGCACAGAACCAGGATTTGAACACGTCAGTCGGATTCTAAAATCTAGGTTTTAATATCTGTAAATTTATTTCCTAGCACACCAGCCAGCATGAAGGGAGCTGGTAACCAGCTCTGGGGACCTGAGTGGTCTCCTGAGAAACTTCCTCAGGCAGGCTCACCACAGAAACATTGCCATGAGCAATGATTTTATTTATAAATATTTGAAAATGCTAGAAATTAATTTGAGTATCTGAAGCTCAACTAAATAAAGCTTCTATACTATGGCTTCTTCTAACCACAATCTTAGCAAGGCTTTAACATTGTTTCCCAAATTTAATTTGAAAATCTTCAATATGATTGTTATACAATGAAGCCCAAGTCTTATGTAAAATAGATAATCACAAGTCTAATCAATTAATATCTGGATCTTTTTAGCTGTCAGAAAAAAATCTCTTTCTGCAGAGAAAGATAGATAAAAATATAATTTCAATCATCTACTGATATCAAACAGAAAAAAATGTTTTTTTTTAACTTACTTGCACATAATTATCAAAACTTATGCACACTGGGTAAAGTGTTCTGATTTTCTATAATTCTGAAGCCAGTTTCATCTTTAGAGATTAAAAAATAGCCTTTAGGTGCAGTGGCTCACTCCTGTAATCTGAGGTTGAGGCAGGTGGATCACTTGAGATCAGGAGTTCGAGACCAGCCTGGGCAACATGGTGTAACCCCATCTCTACTAAAAATACAAAAAAAAATTAGCTGGGCGTGGTGGCAGGCACCTATAATCCCAGCTTCTCGGAGGCTGAGGCACAAGAATTGCTTGAGCCCAGGAGACAGAGGTTTCAGTGAGCCGTGATCGTGATACTATATTCCAGCCTGGACAACAGAGAGAGATTCTCAAACAAGCAAACAAAAACAAAACAAAAAAAACCGTTTAAGACAGACACTTCCAGACTGAATCCAGAAACAGGAATCAAACGAAAGGAGCATATTCTTTAGCTTATAATTTAGGATGAGATTCTCCTTTCTCTATCTTAAGACATTACTAATAACAACTGAAATTGACAAGGAAATAGAAATTAAGCCAATTTTTGCAGTAATGAGCTGGGGTATTACCAATTAATCGCTGTTTTATCATTATTCACTGACGGCCCTTCAAGGACTAATTAAAGTTGGTAAAGCTACCTCTCTTAGATCTTGCCAACTCCTCCTTCCTTTGCTGTACTTTTATTCCTGAACTGTTACTCTGTTGTACTTAACTAACAAATTGCAATGCTGCATGATTACATGTTTGTCAACACTAGTCTGTGCACATCTTGAGGGCTGATTATATTTCATTTGTCTTCTTCATGTGTTCTATAAGTTAGAGTGTGGATGACAGCAAATAACAGGAAAAAAAAAGGAAAACCTAAGCTAATGTGAACAATAAGGAAAGGTATTGGATTCTATAACAGCAAGCCCAGAAGTAGGATGACTTGATGTAATCTGATGGCACTGACTCTGTTTTCCTATAGTTCTTTTGGCCTTTGCTTCTCTATTTTCAAGCTGGTGGCAAGATGTAAGCAGTAGTTATGGACTTCACATCCATCCTTGGCATCAACCAAGGGAGAAGGCATAATGTCTTCCGGGGATAGTTTCTCCAGACCAAGGGGAACTTTCCCAGAAGCTTCAAGCCAACTCTTCTCAACCTCAATGGCCATTTGGGAACCACTCACTGGCAAGTTGAATGAATTTACCATGCTGGTTCAAAAGAATGAATGACCCAGCTGCATGATGGTTATACCATGCAGGACTGTAGGAAAGAATGGAAGATTGCAGAGAAGAACGATCCCAATATCCTTCACCTATGTTCAGAGCCTAGCACAGAAACTGGCACTTAGATAGAGCTCAGTAGTGTTTGCTGAGTGAATAAGTAAGTTACTATGACCCATTACCTGACATGTCCCTTCCAGAACTACTGAATTAATAATTGGCACCATTGACTTGGTTCAGTGCTTAATTACATACCTTCAATTGTTCTTTGATAATATCTTATGTGTTAGTCTTCTCTTAACAATCAGATATTAATCAGTTAAAAGCAGGGCCCATGGCAAATAAATGCTATGTATTGAACGAACAATACTTTCTTGGTGACCACTCAAGCATGGAGATTAGGAATAGATATGTAAGACATGTTGTGGTTCATTAGTGAGTTTTACCTATGTAGTGAAGAGCAAAGCAAGTGTTTCTTTGACAAAAAAAAAAAAATCTTTTGTGTTTAATTTAACTAAATCTCTGTGGAGCTCCATATAAATAAGCTGGATCCAATATGAAATTGATCACTGCATAAGAAAATCTTAGCTCTTACCATAATGCTTTGGTCTGTGTTAGAGCGAACAGAAAATGCTTTCTTCTCTGTGTGCTGGAGTGAACTTGGCATGGGTTATCAGGTGTAAAGTAGCTGGGAGATGAGCTGTATTGAGTATTTTCCCAGGTTGACTAAAGGGTCGACATGGCTATGGAGGTGGCAGAAAAACACCTCACAGCTGCTAGCATTTATTAAGCAATTCAGCTGTGCTGGGCTGTTGTTCTAATTGTTTTGATATAAACCACTTGATCTTCTCAACAATTGCAAGAGGCAGGTGCTATTATTTTTATTTATTTATTTATTTATTGAGAGGGAGTCTTGCTCTGTCAGTCAGGCTAAAGTGCAGTGGCACAATCTCGGCTCACTGCGACCTCCACCTCCTGGGTTCAAGCTACTCTCCTACCTCAGCCTCCCCAGTAGCTGGGACTACAGATGTGCCCTACCATGCCCAGCTAATTTTTTTTTTTATTTTTAGTAGAGACGGGGTTTCACCATTTTGGCCAGGCTGGTCTTGAACTCCTACCCTCAGTTGATCTCCCGCCTTAGCCTCCCAAAACGCTGGGATTATAGGCATGAGCCACTGTGCCGGGCCAGGAACATTGGACTGCAGACCAAGAGGTAAGTGTTATTATGAGCACCACATTACAGTTAAGAAAATTAAGGTTTAGAAAATTTAAAAACTTGTCCAGTATCATACTGTGAATAAATGACAGTATCATGATTTGAATTTAGGAAAACTGGCTTCAAAGCCAGTTCTTTTACCCGCTACTGAAGAAGGTCTCAGGTTCAGGACCTAATTCAAGAAGCAAGGAGAAATCATCTGTCAGAAGACAGATTAGAAGGTTAAAAGCCAGGAAAAATAGTGCAGAAAGCAAGAAATGAGATGAATTAGAGTGACTAGTTCAGGACTATGGCATGAATAATGTAAAACATTGAAATATGATTCCATTTTTTTGAACCCAAGTATGTGGTAAATTTGGAGGGAAGCAGTCGGTTCTAATGGCTCAAAGTTGCTGTCTAGAGCTGCATAGTCTGTGCCCTCCTGTAAGTAATGATCTAGCTATGACAAGAAGAATTATAGGACTGAACATTGTGCCTCAATATAGTCCCAGCACTTTGGGAGGCTGAGGTGGGAGGATCGTTTAAGCCTAGGAGTTTGAGATGAGCCTGTACAACGTAGTGAGAACTCATCCTTACAAAAAATAAAAAAAGTTTGCTGAGCATGGTGGTGCATGCCTGTGGTCCCAGCTATTTGGGAGATTGAGGTAGAAGGATTGTGTGGGCCTGGGAAGTTGAAGCTGCAGTGAACCATGATCATGCCACTGAATTCCAACCTGAGTAACTTGAGATTCTAGACAATAAAACCCTGTCTCAAACAAAAACAAAAACAAAAACAAAAACAAAAACAAAAAAAAACTATATATGGAAAAAAATCAGTAAATTATTTCAAAAAGCAGATACTCTGGATTACATGGACATTGTATGAGAGGTCTTTTTCTCAGTTGACATCACTCTGTTTTATAGAGATTGGGTTCACAGGCAAACCTGGGCAGGGCCTTCCCCAGAGTTGGAAGTTCTGAGTACCAGCGAACATCTGTCCCGTAGTCTATGAAATTGTCTTTATGAGCAGCACTTTGAGAAAGCTGGACAGACTTTTCTGGCTTAGTCAGCTGCAGTATGTCCAGTGGTGCTAGAAGAGGAACATTTGCAGTCTGTTTGCATTGTTACCTGACCCTGGCTTGGATACCCTTCATGTGGGCCTTTCACGAGAAGGCTTGTTTCCTTACCGTATTCAGCTAAGACAGCGGTCCTGTGGGTGGCTTCAGTATTATGTTTGGAACAGGGAAAGTATTGCAACACATGCCAAGAATTGAATTTTATTTTTAAAAGCTGCTTTTTACAGAATCGAATATCTGTGACCTTCTCTGGTTGCAGCAGATCTACACGTGGTAATTGGCTTAAGGTCAGCGACTTGGGCATGCTATAGTGACAGGTATATACTTTATAGGACAATTCTCAAGAGGCGCCACTTCCTTTCAAGAGCACTTTACAATATCTCAGAAGCTTCATTATGATTCTCATCTCTGCCCTGGTTTATTCCAACGTGTTTCAGTGTCATGACAAGCTTTGTGATCAAGCTAGATTGCTTTGCTTTAGGAAAGAGAAGGTGCATTTTCTTGTTTCACACTCCAGTAGCCTGTTCCTTCACGTGAGCACCAGGATTGAATAGTTCAAACGTAAATCTGGGAGGTGGGGTTGATGGAGCAAATCAAGACCACCAATGTCCTACCCTGGGCCTTGAGAAAGGCATTCACTTATCCTCTGCTTCAGGTGTTCCTTAGTGACCCAGGATGTGGGCATTCCCAAAAAAGATCTGATAAGAGAATCGATGGACGACAAAACACTGGAGAGGTCTGGATGGGCAGAAGCCTAGACACTCCAATGACACCATTACCTTCTAGTCCCACTGCTCCCCAGTCTTCTGTTAATTGCTTAGTTGCAACTATGCCCTGATTTGGAAGGGATAAGTGTACTGGTAACCTAAAGGACACCAAGAGGGAATCTAGACTTCAAAATTCAAAAGCAAAGGTGACCCAGTGAGCATGAGCATGCAATGGATATTTGTTTTCTCACCACGGCATAAGGATCTTGATGTAGTTCAGTGAAAGTCGTAGGTGTGGGAGGAAAGTCTCAAAAGTGCTGAAGGAGGAGACAGAAGCCTCAGCCAGTACCTGTCTAATAAATAGAAAGTAGAAAGAAGAATCTAGTTAGGAATGAGTGTCGTGAGTGATTAGATATTAGTATTATTGAATATTAAACCTTGATTAAAGCCTTCTTGTACTTTATGCATAATTATCTAGGAACTTCAGGTTGCTGTGGCCAGGGACTGATAAGGACACTATGGACTGTGGCCATGAGGCAAGAGCATTAATACCTGTCCATTGACTGGTGGCAATCAGCAGAGATAACCTGTTGAACACGGAAACCCAGCCCTCTGTCACACCCACATAAGGGTTGCTGGAGGGCGTCTAAAATCTCTGCCATAGAGCCAGTGCTTGGGGAAGCAACCGCTACTCAGCAGACCTTGGAAAGGGACAGCGAGCTGGAGAACACTCCACTACCCCGTGGCTTTTGTGAAAAGACTGATACCTGTCAGCCCAACCCGCAGCTCACTGGGGACTTAACTGTCTCTATGTGGTACTGTGCTATATTGTCCACAGTGTGTATCTGCCTTCACTCCTTACTTCTGCACCTGGTTCCTCTTTTGAAGATAGTAAGAAGTAGCATAATTCTTGAAGCCTTTGTTCTTACTTGGCAAGCATAAAGTGCTGACGCATCTCACTGCCCCCTGCTTTAGCTATTTGCAAGTCCTGGGCCCCTTGTTCAACTACTTGCAAGCCCCTGGCCCTTTGTTTCTTAGACATGTGACCCTTCTCCCCTGTTTTGTACCCAATAAAAGTCAGATTGTCGAGGCATTCAGGACCACTACCAGACTCCACGTAGTAGGTGGTAGTGGACCCCTGGGCCCACGCTCTCTTTCTCTGGATCTCGTGTCTTATGTCTTTATTTCTACAGTCTCTCATCTCTGCACCCATAGAGAATACCCACAACACCCAGTAGGGCTGCGCCCTATAATAGGCAAGATCAGTGTGCTAGTGTGAGTGAGGCATGAGGGAAGTATGAAGTAGGGTTGTGCTACCTGCAGGTGGTCTACTTTCTCCTCCTTCAGCTCTGCCTCCTGAAACTGGAGTCATCTCTCTCCATCCAAGACTGCTTTCCAAGCTGCCTGCTTAGGACTTTGGAAGCGCGATGGAGATACCCGATGTCTTCATCAGATACCTGCCAAGGCAAGTGTTGCTCAGAATTGCCATCCAGTTGGCTATGTCCTCCTTTGAAATGCACTTTTAATGAGGCGATTGATGTATTTGAGTTTTGACTTTGTTTAACACTGGGTATTAACTCAAACTCTGTCTTGTGAGCTGTCAGCAGTGGAAGCAGTTTTGGAGGGAGGTTCTCACAGTAAAGACTGCAGCTCAACCTTTTAGATATCTCTCCTTACCCAAGGGATTGAAAGGGTGAGGGGTGTGAGATGTAAAGAGAGGCCCTCTGACTCTTCCCCAAAGGGCTTAGATTTTATAAAACTCTCAATGGATATCAAGGGTACTTGAAATTGATTTCAAAAATATCACAAAAAGGTACAGCCCAAGAGAGCATCATGCTCTGAGATACAAAATCGTATTAACCCTCTGAAGGCAAAGAGATGTATGTGTGTTGTGTGTGTATGTGTGTGCAGCTTCCAGCAAGGAAAACATGAAGAGAAAGAAGATTCCAGAATTCATTGGAAGAAAATTCCTGTTATCTTTTCCCAAGATCGAACACAGAGAACTCATGAGAGATCAGGCATGTACACTGAGTGCAAGGTCAAGAGAGACTGGACGAAACATGTGGTAGAAAAACAAGAAACAGTAAGGTAAAAGTGCTGCCAGCTCAAAGTAAGGTAGCAGGTCCCAGGAAAAGCAAATCATCAATATCCATGGCTTCAGAGCTATCCTGGCCTCTTAGGGAAGCTCCTCTTCTATGCCCAACTCCAAATTTTATCCTCAAGGATAAATGCTTATAATGGATTAAGGTCAAGGCCATTTACTGTGCCACAATGCTAGAGGTTTGAACATCTTTGGTAACAAGTAAGAGGCATCGACCCTGGATCTCAATTGGCATCATTTTCTCTGGAGTCCTTTAGCATCTCTTGGAGTGTTCTTTCTTCTCCTCTCTTTCTTCCTCATGACAGGTGCAGAAATAGGCTCCATGCTGCACCTGCTTGACAGTTGCTCTGCTCTAAGGATGCCCTGCAGTTCCCACTAGACCAGCTAAAGGGGCAAATGCTCTCTGGCTTGCTTGACCTTGGTGGGATTCTCTGTGGACTCACTTTCCCTCGTCATGGCTATGAATCCAGAAGGAAAAGAAGCAAGGCCTGCTTAGGTCTGCTTTTACCCTGGGCAGAGCCTTCACCTCATCCAGCTTTGTTCACTGGAGCTAAATTCTCATGCAATAACTATGTTTTTTACTGCTCTTCTCTGCATATATGTTCTTGGATCCTTGAAAAGGGAGTCCATGGGAGGGCATAATTCAAGACTCTAGGACTCTGCATCTTGGCCAAATACAATTTTCTCAATATCTTCCTGTCATATCATGATTTATGGCCCACAGAAGCTGAAACAGTGGGAGAAGGAGTTTGGACACAGGGCCAAGATGCCAGGAACTGGGAAAACCATAGAAATTGAGAAAAATAATTCATTCGGTCTCCATCATTCTAAAAATGTATATGTCAGTGTTGTGTAAGATGGAGTTGCAACTTTACCTAAGACAGGAGCTTTTTTGTCAATGAGCTCACTATTTAGCAGGGCAAATAGTCTTAAAAATGAATAACTATTGTTAGTGGGAGCTATGCTGTATTGACAAGGAGTGTTAACAGTAGATTGCAACCACAGAACTCCTGTCTTTCTCCTCCATAAAACTCATCTTCATTCCCTGCCTCTTCCTGTCTTTCCCTCTTTTCTCCCTTTGTAATTGTGATTATTAACATTTGAAACATACGGGCAAACCTCATGGATATTGCAGGTTTGGTTCCAGACAGCCGCAGTAAATAAAGCAAGTCACAGCATTTTTTTTTTTTTTGGTTTCTTAGTGCAAATAAAAATTATTATTATACAATACGGTCATGTACAAACATCTGGGGTACAAAATTCAAACCAGTAACAACTCTTTCTTTTCCTGGCCCTGTCCCCGGTGTGTGTATGTCCTGTGTGCATATTTCCCAAGAGAATATCAAGGAGTATGGCTGTGACAGATCAGCCCATGGGTGGGTGTTTCCCCATTGGTGATTTAAGCTCTTTAATGAAGCTGAGGTTGGTGGCTCGTGACTGGAGATGAAACAGAGATGAGAACTCCTATGAGGTGTGAGATGTTGCTGACAATGGGTTCCTTTTTATTTCCCTCTTAGAAGGGAGAAGTCGCCTGATGTTTGACATCTACGAAGAAAAAGTATGCTTGGGAAGATAATGGCTAAAGAGTGTGTTCAGATTAGTAGAATCCCTTAGTAGTTACCCCTCTGCTGGTAAAAGAATGCGAGACCCAGGCTATGGAAGTGGGTCAGCAATGCCTTCCTAGTGTGAAGGAGGCGTATTCTGAGTGAAAGCTGGCTTTAGCAATAAAAGACTGGTTAGAATCTTAATTTTATTACTGGAACATCTCCTGGAAACTCTTGGGCAAATTATTTAACTTCATGAAGTCTCATTTTCCTCATCCTTCATCTAGAGATATTTCTTTTCTCAGAGACTTTACATATGAACAAAATGATATGCTCCATATGTATACATTGATAGCTCTTGGCAGTCTCTGGCACTTAGAGAGAGCAGAATAAATGATACTTTTGCTGTTGATATTAAAGAGAGTATTGTTAGAAGTATCAAGGCATGAGCCAGCCTTCTCAAACTCTCCGTGTAGGTCAGAGGCAGGCTCTCTTCTTCTTGATGGTTCAGGAAGGTGTATGTTGGGCTGGAAGAGCACTTACCTTCACATCTGTGCTTGGTGCTATGCTCAGACCACGATTTTGGCTCTCTAAAGCTGCAAAACTAAATGACGGCTCAAAACAACATTTATTCTTCTATTCATTGCTCTGGAATTTTAACAGGGTTTAGCAGAATCAGCTCATCTCTCTCAATGTAGCATTGGCTAGTATAGCCCATGAGGGGAGGCTCGAAAGGGCTGGAGGATATTCTTCTAAGATGGCAGGCAAGTTGACGTTGGCTGTTGGTAGAGAACTCAGCTGAGGCTCTCAGCCAGGGCCTCAATCTTCCCCATGTGGTTAATTTGGGCTTCTCATAGCATGGAGTCCAGGATTTAAGAGTGTTTGTTCCTACAACAAGTTTTCCAAGAAGACAAACTTCTCTTTACATCATATTTACTAATGTCCCATTGGTCAAAGCCAGTCCCATGGGCAAACCCACATCCATTGGGCAGGCTGTGGGGGAAGGCATGATACCAGTCATGGATGCTGGCATGCATGGTTTATTAGTGGCCATCAAAGCGAGGTCTACTACAATGAAAATTCTCCAGCTTCTAGTCTTTATTGTAATAGATGCTTATAAATTATTCTTTGAATCAGTGCATGCATGATCTTTAAATAGCCCAGGTTAGTGCCAAGCAGCCTTCACTAATGTGCTTCTTCCCTCACCCTCCACTTTCCAAAATACAAACATTTTCAGATTAATGTGCAGAGTCCAGGTCTGGGTAGATCAATGTTTTTGGTCTAATACATACAGTCTTCTTGAGCATGAACAGAACCTTCTAAAAATGTCCTCAAATCAGCTCCTCTCCCCCGTTCCCCTTGCATAAACAACTATTTTTTAAAAAATGTTATTGCCAAAGAATGAATTCTCTGAAACCTGCAGTGGAATCAGTATGTTACCAATAGGTGCACATTACCTGAATAAGTGAATACAAGGCTTTATTTGCAGGCAAAAAAATAAATAAATAAATTCATTTGGTGATTGAAACAACTTGCCCTTTTATACAGCATGTAACATTAATTGGCCTGCCTCTTTCTTCTCTCTTTTTTAAAAAAGCATATTTTAATTGCTGTCTTTTCCACATCCCTTGTTGTATGTCTGCATTTTCTACAGGGCCTGCTAGTAGGATCTTGAAAATAGGCTTGCATTACTTTGGAGAAAGAACATTTTAATTAATTATAAATGATTCCATTTAAAAACTCAGAAACCTACCATGTATCCTGAACCTTGTACTTATCTTCTCTAACAGTATGAAGTGGAATGCAGAAATAAATTTGGTTGAATATGTAATTGGCATGCTTGTGTTGAGGTTACTGTTTTAGCTTATTTTGGCTTCCCAGAGAATAAAAACTGAATCTCCACCCCCAATTCAAAAGTTTTTTAATTCTTTGGAATCAAATGATTTAGGGGTGAAAACAAGCGAGGCACCCCCAGCTGAACTGAAGGGAGGGGAGAATCAAGCAGCTCTCCCTTGGGGCCCTCTCCAGATGTCTTCTTGTGGATCAACTGCTTGCAAATGTTCCATGTTACTGATTTCTCTTAACGATACAGGCATGAAAACACCACAACATTCTCCTGCAACACAGTTTTATTGCTCTCTCTCTTTCCTCCTTCTTGGACCTTCTCTCTTGGATCTGTGCCCTTGAGCATGTCATTTGAACAGAAGTCCAGAGACATGTTTCCTTCCTCCTGCATCTGAACCTCCTTCTTTGTCCTAGACTTGCTTCAGTGCCTATGCTCCCACAGAACAGTGTTCTAATTGATTGAATTAGGATTCACTGAGCCCTTGCTGTGTGCCTGGCACTGGACCACACTATTTACAATCAGTGTCTCCAAACTCTAGTATGTGGATGTCATTCTTCTTCTTTTACAAATGAGGAAATCGAGGTATAGAAAGGTTAAATGATTTGTCTCAAGTCACACAGGCTTGGGCCTGAGCTTAATTCTGAAGTCCATTTTCTCAGTCATTTCTTTATCACCTGTCGTGGAAGAAAGAAGAAAATTACCAGGACACATGAGACTAAATTCCCTGGCACAGATAACTTCTCTCGGGAAGGACATGCTGCGGAGGCAACTGGGCAGGGTTTTGAGGCATGACTTTGGGGTCAGCAGATGCCAGATCCACCTTTGGCAATCCATGTGACTTTAGGTCATTTATTTTATTTCACAGAGCCTCTGTTTTCTCATGTGTAAAATGAGAATAATAATACCAGTCTCAGAGAGGAGCACGGTGTAGCAGTTAAGCTGTGACCTATCTGACAGTAAAAAGTAATGAAGTACTAAAACATGTTACAACACAGGTGAACCTTGAAAACATTATGCTAAGTGAAAGAAGTCAGTCATAAAAAAACCACATATTATATGACCCCGTTTAGAGAAAACGTCCAGAAGAGGCAAATCTATAGAGACAGAAAGTAGGTTAGTGGTTGCCTAGGTCTAATGAAGGAGTATGGGAGTGATTGGTAATGCGTGGAGGGTTTCTTTTGGGGGTGATGAAAATGCTCTAAAATTCATAGTGGTGATCGCTGCACAACTCTGAACATACTAAAGAGTCATAGAATTGTACACTTCAAAAAATAAATTATAGCATATATGAATTATGTCTCAATGAAGCTGTTACTGGCTGGGCACAGTGGCTCATGCCTATAATCCCAGCACTTTGGGAGGCCGAGGCAGGCAGATCATGAGGTCAGGAGATTGAGACCACCCTGCCCAACATGGTAAAACCCCGTCTTTGCTAAAATACAAAAAAATTTAGCTGGGTGTGGTGGTGTGCACCTATAGTCCCAGCTACTTGGGAGGCTGAGGCATGGGAATTGCTTGAACCCAGGAGGCAGAGGTTGCAGTGAGCCAAGATCACACCACTACACTGTAGCCTAGCAACAGAGCAAGATTCTGTCTAAAAAAATAATTAATTAATTAATTTAAAACCGTTATTTAAAAAAATAAAGGCATGAGCTAGGAGACAGAACTCTAGGTTCATACTGGACCTCCCCAGTCAGGACTTCTGTGATGGTGACATTATTAAATAACTCTGTGCCTCAACTTTTTGACCTGCAAAACTGAGATCACAGCACATATTCCATGGAGCTGTTGAGCTAATTTAATGTATTAAAGTATGTAAGTGAAGTATGTGAAGAGCACGGAACAGTGTCTGGTACCTGGAAGCTCTTAATAAGTGTCCTTATTATTCTTACTGTGTTATTGTGAGGATTGAATGAAAAGTGCTTAATAAAAGTGGCAGATACTTGTAACAGCAATGGATTGTTAAGGCGTTCCTGTTTTATTTATTTATTTATTTTGAGACGGAGTTTCACTCTTGTCACTCAGGATGGAGTGCAATGGTGCCTGTCACCATGGCTAGCTTATTTTTTTGTATTTTTAGTAGAGACAGGGTTTGAGATCAGGAGTTTGAGATCTGCCTGGCTTCACTATTTTAAAAGAACCAACTGAATTTTAAAAATTCTATGGTGGGACTACTTTTTAAAAGTCAGGCATCACAGACCTAAAAAGCACCCTGCTTTTAGGTCCTATGTAGGAGGCTCTCATTTTGGGTCCTAGACCTTCTCTCCCGGATCTGTGTCCTTGAGAATATCACTCACACAGAAGTCCAGAGACATGTTGCCATTATCATTGGGAAGTCCCACGGTGACTTCCTCCTCTTGCCAAGACTCTGTGTAGGGTGGGACCGCCCACTCTCAGGAGGGACAGGAGGTGGCTTTCCCTGCTCCTGAGCCTCTCTCAGGAAAGAGATGTGGGGGCCTGCCCCCCACCGCTTTTCAATATCCGAATTCCTCAGTGTTGACATGCACACACTTGCAATCTGTTCTTTTTCCTGGCTTACCTTCAGGAAAACTTGAAGCCAATATTGTGCCCAAGAACGATAATCAACTCAGTTTAGGCTACAGGGAGCACTCATACCTTCTGTTTCCTTCCGATGAACTGGTTGTTTTACTCTTGAATGTTCAGCATTGTTTTCTTGAAGCCTATCAGGAGCAGATGGTGATAGAAATGTTAACTGAATGAAAACACAAACACACTTAGACATTTCAACTATTTAATACCTGGAAGTCAAAATGATGTAAGGGGAGCTATTTTTTAAAATTCCCAACAAGAAAGCCATCCAAATGCCACATAGATCACTCAAAACTGAAGAAAGTTTAAGAGTGAAGAAAGAAGACAAGGAGTAGAGTGAAAAACCCAGTTTCTCCACTGTGTTCAAGAAACTTTTTGGAGACTTGAACATCTGAACCAAGAGAGAAACGTACATCCTGGCTACCTGAGAGTAAAACAATGGAGAGCCACTGAGAGGCCAGGCCTTTTGCAACCTCATCACTTACCTTGCCATTTACCAAAGAAAGAAGTTGAGTGCTGCAGGCAGGCTTGACAAAGCTGCATTTACTGGCCGATATCTGCGGTTATCAGCCATAGCTGGTTTTTTTTTTCTTAAGGGGTAAGTTCGTGTGAAAGTCTCCATTCCTCACATGGCTGCTATGAATCATCATTGGAGAGCGGTCCATCATGGAACGCCAAGAGACTGATCCAGACTGATGTGTTGCCTTGGCCAAGAAATCTGGGAAAGCAGCATTGTGATAAAGTTGCTTGTTATCTGACTGCCTTTCTTTTAAAATAGAAACTTCTGTTACTCACAGGAAGGTGCCAGTGGCTGTTTGCCACTCCTTTTTTTTTCTGTGCAAAAGTGCTTGATTTTTAAGCAGCCTATTTTTATCATCCTTTCCCACCATCACTAGGACTTCATATTGCTGTTTTGGGGCTTTAGAAAAATGTCTTCTGAACTTGAATATTAGTAATGTGGGCCATGAGGCTGAGGGCAAAGGGATGGGCCATGTAATTTGTTTGACTTTTATTCTATTTGGAAACTGGAGAAGGAAGTTACATTTATGGTAAAAATTAGAGTAGTTGAATGTAGAACAACTGCTAGAACCAGATTTTCCTCTGAAAATACATTCTTTCCAAATACATGCATTAAGTGTCTACTAAGGGCTAGATACTGTGCTATGGGCATTGGAAACTAAAAATAGTAAGACATACATGGTCCCTGAGCTCCAGTGAAGGGCTAATGGGGAGGTTGTGAAGAAGACAGGCTTGTAACAATAATGACAATGAAGTGTTATGGTTTCTATGCTGGAATTATGTATGGGATATGGTTGGGGTGCAAAGAAAAAGGTGATTATTTCTCCCCGTGGGGTGTTAGAGAAGTCTTCATATTGAAAGTGGCACTTGGCTGGGCGTGGTGGCTCAAGCCTGTAATCCCAGCACTTTGGGAGGCCGAGGCGGGTGTATCACGAGGGCAAGAGATCGAGACCATCCTGGTCAACATGGTGAAACCCCATCTCTACTAAAAAATACAAAAAAATTAGCTGGGCATGGTGGCGTGTGCCTGTAATTCCAGCTACTCGGGAGACTGAGGCAGGAGAATTGCTTGAACCCAGGAGGCGGAGGTTGCGGTGAGCCAAGATCGCGCCATTGCACTCCAGCCTGGGTAACAAGAGCAAAACTCTGTCTCAAAAAAAAAAAAAAAGAAAGAAAAGAAAGTGGCACTTCCGAGCTTTAAAGAGGAATTGGTGTTCACCCCATGGATAGGATATGAAGGGCATGCCAGGCTGAAGCAGCAACCTGAGAATCATTTTTGCTGCAATGATTCATCCCAATTCAACATCAGGAAATGCGCGTAATGCAACAATGATTCTCCCCAATAAACGACAGCAAAGACAGTGCTTATACTCTTGACACGTCATTGGGTGGGAACCAAAGGGAGCAACTATGGTTTATAAAAGGCAACAAGACAGGCCTGTGGCACTGTTGACATTTGGACTGGATAACTCTCTGTTGTGGGAGACTGTCTCGTACAGTTCAGGATGTTTAGTAGCATCCGTGGCCTCTACCCACTAGACAACAGCAGCATCTTACCCCACCAGGTGTGACAACCGAAAACATCTCCAGATATTGCTGAATGTCCCCCAAAGGGCAAAACCATTGCCCCTTGGGAAACACTAGGCTAGAAAAACAGGTAGTACAATTCTGGAGCTGAGGAATGGTAAGATTAGTTGGCAGAACTTCAGAAATATTAGACACTTACAGGCCCACATGGAGTTGCTTGGAAGAATTGTTGACCATTATTATATAGATCACTCCCTGGAGCTACTCACCCGGAGACTTGCCACTCACCTGGAGAGCAGCGTGGAGTTGCTCATGTGGGAAGCGGCTTGATGACACATCAGCATCTGTGATTCTGAACATCTGTCCAAATGACTTTCCATTTGGAGCTTATAATCGAAACTACTATTGTTTCCCTCAGTCCATGTGTTCTTAATTTATAGAGCAGGTCTCTCCCAATTGGCAGCTAAACAGCTTTGGGTTGCATTTTCATACCAGCTTCTCTAAAAGAGGCCAGTCTTTCTTTGTGTGGTGATCTCAGAGTCTCATCAAATAAATTTCACTTTTAAGTTATATCATCACAAACATACTCATCAGACATGTATAAATTCATGTGATCATGATTTAGTAAGATACTTACAGAGAGAAGTTCCATTTTACTATATGGATATGCTAAGGTCTATTAGAAGCATTGAGCTAGTGGTGACCCTTTTTGAGAGCCAGACCACTGTGAAGTGCACACATATGAGAGATACATTGTTCCTGTTACCCAAAAGCCCAGTCTAGAATTGTTGGTAATCTTTAAAAAGTTACTTAATTTCTCTGTGTGTCAATTTCTTCTCTGTTGTAAAGGAGAGAGACCGATGAGATAATAATATGAGATCATATAAATACACAACTTCTTATAGTGACGATGAGTGTTGAAAGCAGGTCATCCAAGTGAACCACCAGCACAATGCCTGGCTTTAAGTGAGTATGTTACACATGTTAACTGCAATTTATTACCAACAATATTTTAAATGCAGTAATAAGCACATGGCTGGATGTTCTTAGAGCACTGAGATGGGATATTTAGTTGAGAATGCACAATGGGCGTTAGGCAAGGCTCCAGGTAGCAGGAGAGACCCAATATGGAAAATGAATTAGATAAGGGAATCCAGGCAGGAAAAGGAGACCAAGGATGGGTTTTCAGCCTTGCTGTCCCCTCTGCAGAAATAACCTCTCTCAGATATCTGCAAGACTCACTGCCTCTCTCCAGGAGGATTTTGGTCAAATGTCTTCCTTTTAATTGAGGGCCCCCATCACATACTATTTAAAATTGAACTTCTTGCTCTATCACACCGTATCTTCTTTCTCCTTGGCACATGTCACTATCTGACATTCTTCTTATTGATTTTGTATAGGTCTATCTCAACCTGTGAGAAGGGAGGTTCCCTGAGGGCAGAATTTTTATCATGCTTGTTCTCAGCTATATAGCTACCATGTAGAACAGTATCTGGCACAGATTCGGAGTTCAATATAATAGTTGTTGAATAAGTGAATTTCAGGCATGTCGGCAGAAATATGGAGGTGAAAGAGAGCATCTGTACAGGAAAATGAGAGTAAATTGATGTGGCTTAAGTGTAGAGTGTATGCTTGGAAGAAATGAGAGATTAGACTGGAGAACTAAGCAGGGATTTGGTGATAGAAGGCTTCTTTGATCTTGGCCTTTATCTGAGGAACCACCAGTCGGTTTTCAGGGACTGGTTATGTTTTCATTCTAGAAAGTTTATACTAGCATAAGTATTAAGGGTGTTGGAAGGGGGACCAGGTGTGGTGGCTCATCCCTGTAATCTCAGCATTTGGGGAGGCCAAGGTGGGTGTATCACCTGAGGTAAGGAGTTTGAGATCAGCCTGGCCAACATTGTGAAACTCTGTCTCTACTAAAAATACAAAAATTATCTGGACGTGGTGGCACGCACCTTGCAGTGAGTGGAGATCGCACCGCTGCTCTCCAGCTTGGGCGACAGAGCGAGCGAGACTCTGTTCAAAAAACAAAGAAAAGAGACCAGACTAAGGACAAAGATATCAGTCACTTGTCTCTTGTTTGCCAAGGAAAAAAGCATGTGGAAGGACCTGAACTGAACATAGCAAACGTAGATGCGAAAATGTCTTTGAAGTAAAGAGGCTGAAGTGGCAAAATGGGATGAATGAGAAAGGGAAACAGAGAGTGAGAAATCCAAGACTATGTCAAGATTTTGGACTTGGGCATTTAGGCAAGCCAAAAAAGCAGGCATTAGTCCAAGGCTTAGTCCATCCTATGCTCTGGCCTGAGACTGAGTCTGGAGTGAGGCTTGCAGAGAGCATACCGCTGAAACTTCCAGGAGCCCTGAGGCTGCCGCAGTGCTCTGCACAGCAGCACAAGCAGCCTCCTGCTGAGACGTTTCCCACTGCTTTCCTTTTAGCATATTTGCTCTGTGGCCCTGTCTTTATCTTGGTTTGAATTAATCTCAGAAATGGTCACTGAGCCTGAGATTTGACTGCAAATAGTTTATTAGGGAGGTGATCCCAGAAAACACTTGCTAGAGGAATAGGAACATCAAACAAGGAAGGGAAAGAAGTGAAGAAAGAGTGAGTTACTGGTTAGGTTACCACTGTGAGCAACTGGGGCTCATTTCCACGGGCACCTCTGGGAGATCAAGTTCAAATTGGTTCTCAAAATATGGCTGTAGGGCCAGCAGCATCAGCATCACCTGTGGACATGTTAGAAATGCAAGTTCATGGGCCTACTCTGAATCTTCTGAATCAGAAGGGGAGCATAAAACTAGCTTAACAAATGCTCCAGGTGATTCTCACAGCTATTAAAGTTTTAGAACCACGTTCATAGAACACTCCCTGAATGCTAGCCCCATGAACAGCAGAAAGTTGGCTGTATTTTTCTACCAACTCCTATCTTGAGAGGGGTCATCAAATATAAAAGAAAAAAGCAAATAAGAAATGGATGGTTATACTATAACCTTGAGTGAATTGACTTAGCACATTTAGCTAAATAACAATTCTGTGCCATGAAATGCTTTTCATTATTACATCCAAATTTGACTTAAAAGTGAGGTAATATTTTCAAAGCACTGTAGGAAAAGTTGAAATTGGTCTTATTCTGTTTTTTTCCCCTCGATGGGGGCTCTATGGCACCAGCTGTCTCAAGTGTGAGACGAATATGTGACATTTTTCATGGTGAGCTGGACATCATGTATAAAAATCACAGCTGCATGCGGTGGCTCATGTCTGGAATCCCAGCACTTTGGGAGGCCGAGGCGGGAGGATCACCTGAGGTCTAGAGTTTGAGACCCAGCCTGACCAACATGGAGAAACCTCATCTCTGCTAAAAATACAAAATATGCCGGGCATAGTGGTGCATGCCTATAATCCCACCTACTCAAGAGGCTGAGGCAGGAGAATCACTTGAACCTGAGAGGTGGAGGTTGTGGTAAGCCAAGTTCGTGCCATTGCACTCCAGTTTGGGCAACAAGAGCAAAACTCAGTCTGAAAAAAAGCAAAAAACAAAATAAACAAACAAACCACAAAATCATGGAGAAAAGAAAAGAGAACAAAAAGAACAGGAAGGGGTACATGCTAAAGTCGGTATGCATGAAGCACTACGTGGCAAAGACGCACTGGCTCTTGAATTAAAGTTTTTAGTCACCTTGGCTAGATTTCTGAACAATCTCAGCAAACTTCATAGACCCAGAGGCTGTTGCCTAAATGTCAACCTGGGGACTGATGTGGGGAGAATGTTTTTTGGCATTTGGCTCTTCCTTTTGTAATCTGCTCAATGAATTTCCGTAAAGTGTCTGAATGTTAGGATTTGATAGCTACCCTCTGGCCTCTCATGTGGAGATTTCACTTGGTTAACAGGGCTAACAGAGCTGGTGAGAATACGAACACTGCAAATTCGCAGATGACACTCTTGGGGGGAGAAAACCTAATACTTAGAAGTAAATAACACACATCCAAAAGAGTATTCCTCTACTTTCACTTAACAAGGCTTCTTATATCCCAAAGTGCTATACCTTTGCGAATGAATTTTGGGATTGGGAGAGGGGAGGAGATACCAACTACTGGAGCAGCTTGGAAAAATCATGGGAAACATTCCTGACATCCTAATCCTATCATGTTAATTGAAAGTAAATCTGCCCATTATTCTTTGTGTGCTCAAAGACAAGCTCTTCCTAGTGACAGTTAACAGTAGCTAATTATAGCAGGAACCACATCACGTTCTCTCAATCTCTTTCTTCTCTCCTTTCATTTTATTCTTCTCCCTAGGGGATCACCTCATACTCAGGGCTTTAAATATCATCTGTATGTTGACAAATTCTAAATTTATATTTTGATCTCAGTCATCTCGTGTGTGTGTGTGTGTGTGTGTGCATGCATGCACGCGCTACAGACTCAAAAATCCAACTGGACGGCTAGCAGCTTCTGTATATATCTCCTAAATCTCAACTTGTCTAGAAGGGAGTTCCTGATCCTCCTCCAGGTTCCTGAATGCGTTTCTTCTGCAGAATTTCCCATCTCAAAAAAAGGGACACCTCCATATATGCAGTTGCTCAAGCCAGAGACTCAGAAATTATCCTCATCAGTTTCCTTTCCCTTATCGTCTGCAGCTCTTCAATTACTTAGAGCTGTGCATTCTAACTCCAAACTGTAACCTGAATCTGTCTCTTTTCTCTATCCATTGCTCCTGCAAAAGGCCCAGCAGAGGCCTCTTAACTGGTCTCTTGGCAGCCCCTCTGCAAACCATTCACTATGTGGCAACTAGGGTGAACTTTGGAAATCACAGAACTGATCATGTCTCTTTCCTACTTAATGTTCTTCAATAATTTTCTATTGCTTTTAAGATCAAGTTCAAAACACCTGAAAGACCCTCTATGATACAGCTCTTCAGTTCATTTCCTCTTTCTCTCTTACTCAAATTCTTTCCTGATTCGAGGTCTTTATTTTTCTTAGTGCCAATCTGGGTAATTCATACCTCACTGTACATGTGACTTTTTCAAAGAAGGCCTTCCCTAATCTCATGGTTTGAAATTGTCTGCTCATGATCTATTGATCACTCAACTTTTCTTTCACAGCATGGATCAAAAGTGCGGTCATAAACATACACGTTATTATTTACTTACTATCTATTGCCCAAACTAGGCTATAAGTTCTCGAGGGCAGATACCGTATCTGTTTTGTTTCCTGCTAAATTGGTAGGACATTTTAGAGAGCTAGACCTGAAGTGAGTGCTCTAGTATTTGTTGAATGAAAAAGTGAGTGAATGAGTGAATGACACCAGCAATAGTTAAAATCTGGTGTTAAAGGTGGCCAGATAATTAGTGTCCAGAAAGACTCAGGAGAGACGCCTGGCATAGTGAGCCAGCATGGGGGGTTGGAGGCAGATGGGCTCCAACCAAAAGACTTTTCCCTCTTTTCCTCTGGGTTCTAAACCATGGAGAAGGAATCTGTGGATAACCAATCAAATAAGACCAGAATGTCCACTTAATATTGCTGAACAAGAGTTGATCATCCCTCACAATCCAGAACTCCTGATTTTAAAAAAAAACAAAAAACTTTTATTTTAGGTTCAGGGGTACTTCTGGAAGTTTGTGGTAAACTCGTGTCTTGGAAGGTTAATGTACAGATTATTTTATCACCCAGCTGTCAAGCCTAGTACCTATAAGCTATTTTTTCTGATCCTTTCCCTTCTCTCATCCTCCACCCTCAAGTAAGCCCCAGTGTTTGTAGTTCTTTGTGTCCATGTGTTCTCATCATTTAGTTCCCACATGCAGTATTTTGTTTTCTGTTTCATATTAGTTTGCTAAGCATGATGGCCTCTAGCTCCATCCATGTTGCTTAAAAGGATATAATTTTGTTCTTTTTTATGGCTGCATAGTATTCCATGGTGTATATGTACCACATTTTAAAAATCCAGTCTACCATTGATGTGCATTTAGGCTGATTCCATGTCTTTGTTATTGTAAATAGTGCTGCAATGAACATGTGCATGTATCTTTATGGTAGAACAATTTATATTTCTTTGGGTATATACCCAGTAATGGGATTTCTGGGTCAAATGGTAGTGCTGCAGGACTTGTGATTAATCTTCTTGGAAAAACTTATCCACCTAGAATCTTGGGGCTGATTCACACACTCAGTATCTGTTACAATATAGTGATTGAGATAGAGATAGAAATGGAGAGGGAGATGGAGAAAAAAACGAGAGAGAAAAAGGGAGAAAATGAGAGATGTAGAGACAGAGAGGTAGAGAGAGATTCTGTATGGTGGTGAGTCCTTTCCCATGCTGAAACAAAAAGTGGAGAAGAACGAAGAACCATTTCTGCCTGGGAACTCAGATATCTAAAGGAGCAAGAAGTTACCTTGGCAAGGCTCAATGAATGGCAATTGACCAATTAGCTTTGCTATTCCCTCTGTCCCGGGAAGAGAGTAAATCAGTAGTTGATGTTACAAGGGGATAAGCACTCATTGTCCTATGCCTGCCTTACTGGAAGAAAACAAGCTCTTCTGCTAGTGAGGAGATGTAAGGTTTCTCCTTTATGGCCAGGTGATTGAATGCCATCACATCACTTATTACCACCTATGAAGAGGATCCTAAGAATTTTCTCTTTAATCTATTAATATGGCAACTTCCCATTGTACTTTGTATCTGCATTCTTTACATCTTTAATGTTATGATCTCTTTATAAATCAGTGTCTCCAGTAGCTTTTGAGCTTCGAAGGAAGGACCACAATTTTTTATTTTTATTGTTGTTACTGTTAGATGTATGCAGAATTTGGCACATTTTAAATACTCAATAATATCTGTTAATGAATACATGTGAAAAATAAAGTGGTCAGAATTTGAAGGTGATGAGATCTATTTGCAGCATTCCAGCTTTTAGGAGGCTCCCAGCCTTTGCTGGTACCTGTATAGCTCCCATACTGCTATGAAGCACTAAAGTTAACCCACGTTCATTACACCTAATTCCCTAAATAATCTGTGAGTATATATTTCAACACTTTTTTTCCCTAAATAATCAAAGAGATACAACAGGCAATGATGATTCTAACATGCAGAGTCGAAATCAATTTGCAGGACCATTTGAAACCCACAAAAATTTCAGGGGCTTGTTGCATTATTTATAAATAATGAACCAAAACAACTAACTTCCTCATGTGTGCCTGAATGAGAATATGCTTCTTATTTCTTAACTAAGGTTTTGTGTGTGAGAGTGTGGGGAGGCACTTTGAAATTAGAATAACTGGTACCCTGGTTTTATTGAGGAACCAGAAATAATGAGATTATAGAAACAGCATGAACCTGACACTGGGTGGTTTATTTAGCCCAAGAATTTTTTTGTGACTTAACAAGACAAAGGGTTTAAGCTCCATCTCTAATGATGAATTTACCAAAACACAAAGATGTTTGACACAACTGCTCATGTTTTAAACTAAAAATTATGTTTTTCCTCTTTGCTATGTGATCAGTAGAATGAGTTCGTTCCCAAGACATGACCAGTTTCAAAGTGGAGTGAAAATGCAGAGGTTTTCTGCATGATACTTCTCAAAATCACTAGGAGACCATTAAGAGATTTGAGATGTAGTAGCACAGTAGTAAAATTCCTAATAGAGGCGATTTAGCTCTTAAGAGAGTCACATACATACATTTTAAAAGTAGAGACTTATTGCATGTGGAGGAAAGAGAGAAAGAAACATTAAGTTACTTTAAAAGAGGTTCTTAACCATAGGCACTTTTTGAAGATTGTTATTTTAGTGTAATTAGTTAGAAATTAATGAAACAGGATTGGGAAGACATTGTGATGCTGAGCCATATGAGCCTGTCATCTGTAATTTTGTGAATAGGATGAAGGAGGGAGGTCTCATGTGAGCATAAAAGAAATTCAGGATGCCTGGGCATATCTATGAAGTGGTAGAGACAATAGTCTTTAGCCTTCTATTTATCTGAGGTGCTTTATGTCAGAGCAAGAGGACTTCTTTTGAAAAGGAACTGATGTGCCTCTGTTCATGAAAGGGAAGAGGGCTGAAAGGCATGAGGAGAACATCAGAGTATCTGAACACAAATCAGCGAATTCATACTAATGCCCTATGGAAAGAGTCTCATAGAGGTTGAAGGACCCATTTCCACCAGTAAGACATGAGAAGAAAGTCCTGTTTGGGGAAAATGTGGGATAATATATGACAGAGATTGTGAAAAAGAGATATCTTCCTGCTTCTGAAGGATACTGCTTTGGCATCGTAAAGATTTGTTTATGGATCACAAGTAATTTATGCTTGGCGTTGACATCAGTATTGACATGGCCCTGGACCATTTAAGTTGGAGAAAGGAGCAGTTCAAGAGATATGTGATATTCTTAGAACTCTGTGACAAATAAATGGCCAACAGTCAAAACTACATCCCTGGATCAAGACCATATGGACCCAGGCTCACATTAAGCATGTTACCATGATCATACTCTTCTCCACAAAAACTTGCAATATGTCTCATGAAATTTTAGTGCTAAGGTTGAAAGCTACCACAACCTATGCAATTTAGGATGGCTATTACGAGTATTGCTAGTAATTTAGAATGGCTATTGGGAAAGCACTAGTCATTTAAATGCAACAACAACTGTCCTACATTGATTAAGAATACTTCACAATGTTGAGAAGAACCTCATCATTCTTCAATGCTGCTTCTCCTTCATCATCCTCCTCCAACAGGAGGATATTTATGTGAATATCAAATTGGAAGGACAGTTAATGGGCCACAATGCTGTACACACAGTTTCTTTCTTTTTTGGAATTTTTTTCCCTCAAATACGCAATATTCTTAAGAGGGATAACCTATCACTCACCATATACAAGAATCAACTCAAGAGAGATAAAAAACTTAATCATAAGACCTGAAACTACAAAAATACTAGAACACCTAGGCTCTTCTGGACATTAGTCTAGGCAAAGAATTCAATGACTAAGACCTCAAAAGCAAATGCTATGAAAACAAATATGACAAATGGGACTTGATTAAACTGAAAAGCTTCTGCATAGCAAAAGAAATAATCTACAGAGTGAACAACATTCTGTAGGCAACCTACAGAATGGGCAAAGATATTTGCAAACCATGCATCTGATAGGGGGTCATGTTCAGAATTTACAAAGATCTCAACAACAATAAGAAAAACCCCAAATAATCCCCTTAAAAAGTGGGGAAGAACATGAATAGACACTTTTTAAAAGAAGACATAAAAATGGCCAACAAGCATATCAAAAAATGCTCAGCATCACTAATCATCAGATAAATGCAAATTAAAACCACAATCAGATATCACCTTACAGCAGTCAGAATGGTTATTATTGAAAAGACTAAAAATAACAGACATTGGGGAGGATGAGAAGAGAGAACACTTATACACTGTTGTTGAGAATGCAAATTTGCACAACCTCTATGGAGACAGGATGGAGATTTCTCAAATAATCACAAATAGAATTACCCCTCTATCCTGCAATCTCACTGCTAGTTATATACCCAAATGACAAGAAATCGTTATGTCAAGAAGAAACCTACAGTCGTCATTTGTTTACCACAGCACTATTCACAATACCAAAGATATGCAATCAATCTAAGTGTTCATTAGTGAATGATTGGATGTGTTATATAGACACAATAGAATACCATTTGGCCATAAAAAATGAAATCATCATGTCTTTTGCAGAAACATGGAGGGAACTGGAAGCCATTATCTTAAGTAAAACAACTGAGACAGAAAGACAAATACCACATAGTCTTACTTATAAGTGGGAGCTATATAATGTGTACACATGGACATAGAGTGTGGAATGATAGACATTGGAGACTCAGAAGGGTGGGGGAAGCAGAGGGTGGGTGATAAATAATTAATGGAGTACAATGTACATTATTTGGGTGATATACTAACAACTAAGACTTCACCACTGCACAATATATCCATGTAATAAAATTGCACTGTGCTCCTTACACACATACAAATAATCATAATCATAAAGATAATATATAAAAACTGGTACTTAGGAAAGTGGGTTATTTAATGAGGAAGAAAAAAGGCAGGAAGAAAAGAGCATGTGATGGATCACAAACTTCATTACCATTACAAGCTGCTGTAGGGCTGGCTTTGCCCAAAACCATTGCCTGTTTTCAATGTGCTACATCCATCTTTGGCGTTCCCACCTTAAAATGCAATTTTCCCTTCTCTGACCTTATGAATTCAGAGTAAAAGTATTCCTGCAAAGCTTGAAACCAATATATTACAACACTGTGGATTTCACAACATGATCAATTCTGGTTTTGCACTGGTCATAATACAGGATCTCTCATCCAAGCATGACAAGGTGCTTTATACTCAGTCTATATTCTTTCCTAACTTTGGCAATTAATGGAGGAAATGGTAGAAAGATGACTGGCTGGCTTGAAAACAGAAGCAGCGCCAGAAATAGAACCTAGAAGTCTAACTTCTTTTTTTTTCACACTCTTTCTAAAATTATAGGACCATTTCATTCCTCCTCCTCCTCCTCCTCCTCCTCGTTCCATTGCTCTTCCCACTTGTGACTGTTGTTCACACCAGTGCTTCACGGAAGTGACTTCCCTGGAAGTAAAAAAGATAGAAATGTGAAAGTGAAGTCCCGAATTTTCAACTGCCTATATTCTTGGAATGCCAGAGTAGGATATTTCTCATCATTTAGAGAGATGTTCAGAAATCATTATAAAAGCGTTACCAGGAAGTTTATTCTCACATATAAGTCAGATATTATCAGACTTTGTTTCTTTATGATAAAACCTGGTATTATGACCTGTTAAATGGAGGTAAAACTACATCCTTGGTGAGTTTTACGAGGGTTAAATGAGATAATTTATATAAAGTACTTAGCTATCTTTAATTTTATGGATATAGATGAAAGGAAAACGGGTACTGTGTCACAATGTTCAATTTAACACAATTTAAATCATTTCAGTTTCATAACTACTTTCTGTGTGCCTTTTTGTGTGAAGACGTGCCATGTCCTCCTCAGAAGAGGAAGTGATACATGAGTTACATCAAGTTTTCATTCTATGTGGGTGATTATGGGAATCACTGTGGATGAAAACAGTGTACCAACAGAGTCGATGCCATCTTTGTTGGACTTTTCTTTAACGTAATGGCCCAGAGCACATATTCTAGAACTGAAGTTGCCTTGGATCTAATGCTCCCCTTGGGCCTTTTTGACTGTGTGGTCTTGGGCAAGTGTCTTAATCTCTCTGTATTGGAATATCTTCATAAAAGTACCTATTTCATCAAGTTGTGGTAGGGATTTAAAAGATCAATTCATGTAAGATTTGAAGAATTCCGCTTGGCTTGGTGATAAGTGCTCATTTACTCTTAACTCATCTCCTTATTTGGTTTAGTTTGTCCAGACAGGATGTACTGCTATTTAGTGGGCTTGGCTGGACACTCGTCATGGCCTCAGAGGAGGAAGTGCCTTGGAGGGTTATTGTGCTCTAGAATCGAGTCTTCCAGTTCAATCTCTCAGTTTTGTAAATGGTTTGAAACTTATAAATCTGAAGGCTAATATATTCATATTAATTTGCCACATAAATATAGTTTATCTTAGTGGTTAAAAGCAGGAACTCCAGAAACGTGTTCTAACCTGGCTTTGGCTCAATACAATTAGTTCCCTGTTCTTAAGTGAGTTACTTATCCCAGCTATGCTTCTGTTTCCTCGCCTGAAAGATTAACGATACTCTGATTCTACTACTGGTTAAGAAATATGATAAGGAATACATAATATAATTAATATAAAACACTTAGTACAAGAGGCAGAGATTATTAGGCCATGACAATTTCTATGCTTGCCTGTCTGAGTACTCAGAAAGTATTTCTCGGTTTCCCTTGCAGTTAGATGAGTTCCCGCCATTGGAATGTGAATATGCGTTCTGTGTCACTTTCAGACTGGCCCAACAAACCTTCTATGTGCAATTCTTGCTCTCTTTGTTAATCTACAAATTGAAGTAAGAGATCTCTGAGGACCTGGGGGATGATGGCATCAGGAATATGAGAGGCTTCGGTTCCTCACTGAATGTGTGGATTAGAGTCTCCTTGTTCATTCCCACCCAAGACTCGTGCATGACCATAAGTGAGGGAAAACACTAAACTTATATTGGGTTAAGCCACTGAGATTTAGGGTTTTCGAAACAGCACTTTGGGCCTAGCCTGAGTAATATAGATCAGTAAGTGACTGCTCAGAATGACTAACAAATGTTACTTAATAACCATTATGAGAAGCCAGACCTTGATGTTCAGGGTCACATTCCTTCCTCATATCTGGCTCCCCACGGGAAATTAAATAAGGGCTCTGTACATTTCCCAGAACATATCTGAGCAAAGAGATCAGAGCAAAGGGAGGTAGTTCTAACCCAAAGCGATTGTAGCTAGGCAAGAATGATACAGAAAACTCCACTTATCCCTCAACAGTCAACTTTTTCTATTAACCAGAATATTTCTGCTTTCTGATCCAAAGTCAAGATAGGGTCGATAAATGCTGATACACTGTTTCCCTTTAGAATGGTCTTTTGTGGATGGCATGCCCATCATTTCCGCCATGCTTACACATCTTTTCTTCCAATAAGAGTCAATGTAGTTGATAAAGTGTCAGCTCTGGCCAAGTTACCAAAAATCAATTTGTTTTTCTCTAATAAGTTAGCTCACCCTGATGTGCCAAGTTGATGCTATGTGTATGCAGTTTGAGGTAGGTTAGTATCATCAGTGCCTCCTTGAGACTATTCCCTAACTACTTTGATTATTTCCCCAAACTCTAAGAACCGATTGGTCATTGGTAGATGGCTCAGGTCATATTTTAGGGACAGATTTTTATCTTCAGAGACTAACCTCATTTTTAAGTTCTTAAAGTCACCTCACTCTTGCTCCACTATTGTCTTACTGTTTTGAATTCTATTTATATTTGGTAACTTCTCAAGCATTCACTGAGGCCACCTACATTATTGGATATTGTTACATCTCAGCATTCCCAGGTATCTGCCAGCTCCTAAGCGCACGTGAGGTTGGTACTTTCAGAAGCTTGAACATCTCTATGTGGTAGCTGGCATAATTTATTGGCCCAACACAGTGGAAACAATGAATTCCTAGAGATATACCATCTGGACTGCACCATCAGATGAGGTAGAGAGAGCTCTCTAAAAGGAGAAACAGGATACACGTATGCCCTTCCATTACTATAATTCTGTAAAGTCAACAATTACATACTGAATGTCTATTAGGCTCCAAGAAGTAAGAGTATAATTATGAATTTTGGGTAGTTTTGTGCTGGGGGAGCACGTTGCCTGTGGGAAGAAAACAGCCATGTTATTATTATATGACTTACATGACTTTTTTTTTTTTTTTTTTTTTTTTTGAGGCAGGGTCTCACTCTGCTGCCCAGGCTGGAGTACAGTGGCATGATCATGGCTCAGTGCAGTCTCAACCTCCACAGCTCAAGTCATTCTCCTGTCTTGGTCTCCCAAGTAGCTGAGACTACAGATGCATGCCACCACACCTGGCTAATTTTTGTATTTTTGGTAGAGATAGGATTTCACCATGTTGCTCAGGCTGGTCTTGAACTCCTGGGCTCAAGCGATCCACCCTCCTTGGCCTCCCAACGTGTTGGGATTGCAGGCATGAGCCACCATGCTTAGCATGATTTTGCTTTAGTGAATAACTTGTTTTTGTTCATTTAAGGAATGTTTAAATAATACATAACTTTTGTTTTGTACCTTTTAACTGAGGCCTAATTCACAAACAGTGAAGTAAACAGATATTAGGCCTATAATTCAATAAACTCTTAGATCTATGCACACCTATGGGATTATTACGCAGATCAAGACATAGAACATTTCCAGTGCCCCAGAAGGCTTGTTCATGACTCTTACTACCAATACACACCACCTGGAAGAACATCTCTAGCACTATGGGTTATTTTTGTGATTTTAAATTTCAGAGAAACAGACTCATACAGCGTGAGCCTGATTGTGTCTACTTCTTTTGTCTAATACTCTCTGTGAGATTCATCCATCCTGTTCTTGGCATTTCTGGTTTGGGGAGATGCTGATAGAGCTGCTGTGAAAATTCTCATACCTGCAATGGTTATACATAAGCACACCTTTGGAGGATTGGAATTGAGAGCACACAGGATTGGAATTGACGAGTTACAGAGACACTTATATTTGCTTTAATAGATACTAATAAACAGTTTTAAACAGGTAAGAATTCGTGGGTTAGAAAACCCACTGCTAGAAAGCAGTTTGCCAATTCTAGTTGTTCTTCATCTTCACCCAAACTTGATTTTTTGTTAAGTTTTTAAAATTTTAGTCATTCTTATAAGGTGTGGTATTAGGTTGGTACAAAAGTAATTGCTGTTTTTTGCCTTTACTTTTCCTTTTCTTGGTGACTAATACATTTACTTGTTAATTTAATTTGTATATTCTCTTAAATGAATTACCTTTTAAGATTTTCACCTTTTAAAAAAGTTGGATTAGTTGTTTTTCTTTTTGTTAATTTGTAGTAATTCTTCACATAGTTCCATATCCTGGATAAGAGGATTTTGTAGGATATATTTATTGCATTATCTTTACAATTTCTACAGAAGTTGCAATCATGGCTCACTTTTTTTCTCCCTGATATTATGTCTTCTACCTTTTTTTTCTTGATCAGTGTTGTTTGGGGTTTAACGGTTTGTTACTATTTTTAAAACGTGGGGTTTATTTTTGCCTTTGTTGATTCTTTTAATTGCTTTTCTGTTTTCTAGCTCATTGATAACTACTTTTATTATTATTTCCTTTTTTCTACTTATGTTAGATTTAATTTTACTTCTTGGCCTCTTAAAATGAAAGTTTAGAACATAAATTTTAAACCTTTTGTTTTAATATATGTGTTGTTTTTGCTTTATATTGCAAGTTTTGACATGCAGTATTCTCATTGCCATTCAGTCTAAATAATTTTTAATTTTCCTTGTGACCTTTCTTTAAGCCTTAGATGATGATTGCATATCTGTTTACTTCTTTTATTTCTGTCCACTTTGCTGTATATGTACATTTAAATATTAAAATGCATGTTACACATATATTTTTAATAATAAGTTATTCATTCGTTCAAGCATTTTTTATTCATTTGTAAAATGTGAAATGAGAAAAATGCAAAACATAAAACTACGTCTAGGTCATTTCATCATTTTTTATAAGACAGCTTGTTTAATGCCTATCCATTTAGGCATAGTTCCTGGCTTCAAGGAACTCATAGTTTGGTAAGGAAAATACATATATGAATAGATAGGAAGAATTGCTTATTTTGTTTGGAAAACAGTGCTTTGGTGATTAGATTGGGTCACTCATATGAAAAATATCCCATAGATTTCCAGTGAAGTTAAGAAAAAACCCTTTATGTGTTCTGCCACTATCTGTCTCTGTC